>NC_073253.2:81512500-82712500 GCF_029289425.2 Pan paniscus
AAATAGAAAAAAAAATAATCAAATGAATTCCAGTCAAACAGTTGTAGTTTTTGGTATAGCTGTTGTATTTCACCAAAATGTCAAGTACTTAAATGCAGATGGTTTTTGTGTTTCCTGCTATTTTCAGAATGACATTCCTTGGATTGACGCTGGTATTGATGAAACTGATGCACATTACCACCTCCCCAGGAGCTGGAAGAACTCACCCATAGGAGAAGTATAAAAGCAATGAAAGCACCTGCTCTGAGCCAGAGAGGAAGCTGCCTGAAAATAGAAGCTCTGTTTGTTTCCTTAGCTATGTCATCCTAACGACTTAATAAAAAGCTTCTAAGCAAACAAATCATGTTTGATCACAACATACAACAAAAGCAGATATTCAACAAGCACCCACATTTAAAATGTGCTTAATTATTAATTTATTTGCAGTGAAATTCACAAAACTTCCTTATAATCACATACTTACTATTTATTTTTCAACTAATTTAAATGTTCTGTTTAACTTTTATAAAATTAAATTACATTGTCCCAGTTCCTCTAAGAACTGGGACAAGACAAAGGTGCCCACTTTCTCCTTTCCTATTTAACATTGCACTGGAAGTCCTAGCCAGAGCAATCAGGCAAGAAAAGAAAACAAAAGACATCCAAATTGGAAAAGATGTAGTCACATTATTTCTGTTTACTGATGACATCTCATACCTAGAAAACCCTAAAGATTCTTCCAAAGACTCTAAGACTTAATAAAAATCCTCAGTGAAGTTTCAGAATACAAAACTAACATACAATAATAAGTTGCATTTTTATCTGTTTGCCACTCAAGCTGGCGACAAGTAAAAAATTCAATCCCATTTAAAATAGTCAAACGCAAAAACAAACAAAAAAATCTAGGCATACATATAACCAAGGAGGTAAAAGACCTCTACAAGAAGAACCATAAAACACTGATGAAAGAAATCACAGATGACACAAACAAATAGAAAGATATCCCATGCTCATAGACTGGAAAGTAAATCTCATTAAAGCAACCATACTGACTAAAGTAATCTAGAGATTCAACAGAATTCCTGTCAAATTGCCACCATCATTTTTCAAAGAATTAGAAAAAAAATTTTCTAAAGTTCATATGGAACCAAAAAAGAACTCAAATAGCCAAAAGAATCCTAAGCAAAATAGAACAAAGCTGGAGGCATCACTGTTACCTGAGTTCAAACTATACCACAAGGTTATAGTAACCAAAACAGAATGATACCAGTACAAAAATAGACACAAAAGTCAATAGAACAGAATAGAGAGCCTAGAAATAAAGCCACATACCTACAACCAACTGATATTTGACAAAGTTTACACAAATAAACAATGAGAAAAGGACACCCTGTTCAATAAACAATGCTGGGATAATTGGCTAGCTGTATGCAGGAGAAGAAAGTGGACCCTATGTCTCACCATAGATAAAAATTCACTCAAGACATATTAAAGACTTATATGTAAGACCTAAAACTGTAATAGAAGAAAATCTAGGAACAACTGCTCTGGATATTGGCCAAGGCAAATAATTTATGACTAGGACCTCAAAAGCAAATGTAACAAAAACAAAAATGGACAAATGGGACTTAAACTAAAGAGTTTCTGCAAAGCAAAATAAATAAATAAATAAAGTAAATAAGCAATTTACAGAATGAGAGAATTTGCACATCATAATCTGACCAAGATCGAATAGCCAGAATCTATAAGGAACTCAAACAATTCAACAAGAAACAACAAATAACCTCATTAAAAATTGAGCAAAGGACATGAACAGAGATTCTCAAAGGAAGACATACAAGCGGCCAACAAACACACAAAAAATGCTCAACATAACTAATCATCAGAGAAATGTAGATTGAAGCCACAGTAAGATACCATCTTATGCCAGTCATATTAGCTATTATTTAAGTGTCAAAAAATTACAAGTGTTGGTGAGGATACAAAGAAAAGGGAACAGTCATACACTGTTGGTTCATAACATAAATTAGTACAATCTCTTTGGAGAACTGTGTGGACATTTCTCAAAGAACTAAAAATAGAATTATCATTCAACACAGCAATTTGAATCCTGTGTATCTATGAAAGGAAAAAAAATCATCTTATCAAAAAGAAACGTGCACTTGTACATTTATGGCAGCACTATTTATAACAGTAAAGTCATAGAATCAACTTAAGTGCCCTTCAACAGTGGATTGAATAAAGAAAGTAGACAGGCAGAGATCAAGTTGTGACTATGTAATGAAATATTTTACTGTTTTAAAATATCCATTTGTCTGTGAATGTACATGAATACATGTGTGTCTGTGTGTGGAGGTTTGTTGTATAAGATATAATTCATAAGGAGTCAAATAATATTGTGCAGAACTTATGAACTTTAAAAAGCCACCTTAAAGGACTTATAAGAAAAACCAAGAGCATAATTCAAATGAAAAATACTAAAAGTATTTTTAAGGAAATAATGGAAAACATGGCAAAATTAGGAAAGTAGCCTTTCCATAAAAGGGTAGGAATGTTCACAGAGGAAACCCCAAGAAGCTAGAAATAAAATATTTCACATGAAATTAGGTAAAACTATCAATTGTAGTACATTCTCTAATGCCTTAAAGAATCACAATATTACTGGACAGATAATAAGTACTTGGAGATCTCTAAAAAGTGTATAATAGTGGAAAATGTTATCAAATATGTTGCTTTAAGTGAGTGAATAACCAGTTATTACTATATGTTGCTTATTTGCTTTTTTAAACACACACACACTAATACACACTAATTAACACATTATGTGAGCTCTTGTGTCCTTTTTATAGATTTTGTTGTTATTCCTTATAAATGAAGGATGGGAAGTCTCAGATTATGACACAGGAAAGAGGTCCATAATTTGGAAAGCCCTTTTGGTGATGTGTGCAACCTGAAAAAATAATTTAAAAGAGAGAAACTACAGTGCTTGCTTAAAGAGAAAGAAAAATAATCAAATGAAAGAGGCAATTGCCTTTACCATAAAAGTAAACAAACATCAGAAAAGGGCTTCAAACAGAAGAAGCCCCATTTAAAAGTATATTTTGTCGTGTTCATTTTTGAAATTCTTTGAATATTATTATTTCTTCCTTTTTTATAACTTTGTATAAATATGTTTGTTTTCAATTGTGGTATCAGGGTATATGCATCCTGTGAAAAATAAAATTATTGTTCTCAGTTTTCCACTTGTCAACTCTGAGAAACAGTAATACACATATACACTGTTTCTGGGAAACAGTGACACACATATGTGTGTGTGTATGTGTGTGCTATATATATCGTACATATAATCTTTACCATGTAACATAATACTGCCCCAGTAGATGTAAAATATACATCACTGACAGACTCAGGTTGACACATTGAGCCAGGCCATGTGACATGATTTGACAAATCAAATAGTAGTGAATAAATGAGAACAAAGCCTTTAAATTTGCTTGGAGATTTTGTCTGCACACTCGTGCTTCTATTATTTGCTATTAAAAAACCACACCTTGGGTCATTTTTGGACCACGGAGAATGGGAAGACACCTGAAGTTTAACAATAGCTTGAAATTAAGCTGCTCTATCTCACCTGCAAAACCACAGGCCAAATGATTGTTTACTTTTGTAAGCCATTGAGATTTTATAAATTGTTAGTCACATTATTATTGCACCAATATTTGACTAAGAGCCATGGATGGACTTTAAGGGGACAAATTGTGTTTAATCTGCACTGGTCTATGCAAGACACTTCTGTTGTTTTAGTCATTTATTTATATTCATTTATTTATTGTTTATTGTCTTTTTATTTTAGTTTGTTTATTTTTACTCCCAATTCCCTACAACCTAAAGACCGCTATTCCTAGAGGTTTGATGTATGTTCATTTATTTTATATATTTTAACAATAAATTTAATACTCTTTTGTGTGTTTACAAATTAATTTTCATGTAAACTATTTTATATATCTTATTCCATTATTTGCTTTTTCCTCAGTACCACATATAAATATACACACACATACATATATACATATATTTATTCATATTGTTCTGTATATATCTGATATATTGCTTCAAACTGCTTTATAGTATCCTATACTGTGCCCCCAGGATATTTTACATATTCTCCATCATCCATATGATAAATAGGACATTTACATGCAAATCATCACCTAAATTTTACCAGATCAAATGTTTTATATGTAAAAGATTTTTCTTACTACAGGTAAGATAGTATGATTTTCTTGGTAGTATATTTTAATATTGTTTTTATGCTAAAATTTCCACATGCCTAACTTATTTTTCAGGAAAAGTGATATCTAAAGAAATAAAGACAATGAACAATGTCCTGTGTGTTACATATCTTGATAAATAATAGGCCCTATCAGAGTAGAGTAGAGTTAATTACCTTCATTCAAGAGAAAGAACAGCAAGAAATAATCTGAAATTATTCATTGGTTAAAATGTTTAGTCTATTATTTTAAGTAGTCCTTGATACAAATAAATAAAATGACATTTATAAAACAATCCTTATATTTAAAAAGCACACTGTATTAGTCTGTTCTCACATTGCTATAAAGAGCTAATTGAGACTGAGTAATTTATTAAAAAAATGAGGGGTCAGTTAATTGGCACCCAGTTCCAGGCAGTACAGAAAGCATGGTTGGGGAGGACTCAGAAAACTTAAAATCATTGTGGAAGATGAAGGGGAAGCAGGTGCATCCCACATGGCTGGGGCAGGAGGAAGAAGCACACATTTAAACAACAGTATCTCATGAGAACTCACTCACTGCCACAAGAAAGTGACAGGGGATTCACCCATGATCTAATGTTAAACATTGGGGTTTACAATTTGACATGAGATTTGTATGGGGACACAAATTCAAACCATATTGTTCTGCCCTGGCCCCTCCCAGATCTCATGTGTTTCTCACATTGCAAAATACAATCTTCCCTTCTAAACAGTCCCCCCAAATTTTAACTCATTTCAGCATTTACTCAAAATCCCACAGTCCAAAGTCTTATCTGAGACATGGCAAGTCCCTTCTGCCTAGGAGCCTGTAACATCAAAAACAAGTTAGTTACTTCCAAGACACAATGGGGATACAGGCATTGGGTAAATACACCCATTTCCAAAGGGAGAAATCTGCCAAAACAAAGAGGCTACAGGCCCCATGCAAGTCTGAAACCCAGCAGGGCAGTTATTAAACCTTGAAGCTCCAAAGTAATCTCCTTTGAATCCATGTCTTACATTCAGGCCTCAGTGATGTAAACAGTGGGCTCTCAAGGCTTTGGGTATCTCTATCCCTGTGGCTCTGCAGGGTACAGCCCCTTCAGCTATTTTCATGGGCTTGCATTCAGTGTATGTGGCTTTTCCAGGTGCACAATGCAAGCTTTCAATGGATCTACCATTCTGGGATCAGGAGGATGGTGGCTGTCTTCTCACAGCTCCAATAGATGATGCCCCAGTGGGGGCTCTGTGTGGGGACTCACACCCCACATATCCCCTCTGCACTGTCCCAGTTGAGGTTCTCCATGGGGCTCCACTCCTTCAGCAGACTTCTGCCTGGACATCTAGGCATTCCCATACATCCTCTGAAATCTAGGTGGAGGCTTTCAAGGTTCAACTCTTTCCCTCTGTGCACACACAGGCTTAATATCAAATGGAAGTTGCCAAGGCTTAGGGCTTTCCCACTCTGGAGCAGCAGTCTGAAATATATCTGGGGCTCTTTTAGCCAAGGCTGAAGCTGGAGTGGCTGACATGCAGGGAGTAGTGTCCCTAGGTTGCACAGGGCAGCAGGACCCTGGGCCCGGCCCTTGAAACCATTCTTCCCTCCTAGGCCTCCAGGCTTGCGATGGGAGGGGCTATGCTGAAGGTCTCTGAAATGCCTTCAAGGCATTTCCCCATTGTCTTGGCTATTAACATATGGGGCTCCTCTTTACTTTTGCAAATTTCTGCAACCAGCTAGAATTCCTCTCCAGAAAGTAGGTTTTTATTTTCTAACATATGGTCAGGCTGCAAATTTTCCAAACTTTTATCCTCTGTTTCCCTTTTAAATATATATTATAGTTTCAGATCATCTCTTTGCTCAGGCATATGAGCATACACTGTAAGAAGCAGCCAGGACATATCTTGAACTCTTTGCTGCGTAACAATTTCTTCTGCCAGATACCCTAAATCATCTCTTTCAAAATCAAAGTTCCACAGATCCCTAGGGCAGGGCCACAATGCCTTCAACTTCTTTGCTAAGGCATAACAAAAGTTACCTTTTCTCTCATTCCCAATAAGTTCCTCATTTCCAACTGAGGCTGCCTCAAGCCTGGACTTCATTACTCATATTACTATCAGCATATTGGTTACAACAGTTTAACAAATCTCTAGGACATTCCAAACTTACCCTTATATTCCTGTCTTCTTCTGATCCCTCCAAACTGTTCCAACCTCTGCCCATCATCTAATATCAAAGTTGCTTCCACATTTTCAGGTATCTTTATATAGCATGCTCCACTCCTCTATACCAATTTTCTATATTAGTCCATTTTCAAACTGCTATAAAAAACTACCTGAGACTGGGTAATTTATGAAGAAAATAGGTTTAATTGGATTATGGTTATGCAGGCTTTACTGCAAGCATGGTTGGGGAGGACTCAGGAAACTTACAATCATGGTAGAAGGCAAAGGGGAAGCAGGCACATCCTATATGGCTGGAGCAGAAGGAAGAGGTGAAGGGGGAGGTGCTACACAGTTTTAAACAAACAGCTCTCATGAGAACTCACTCACTATCATGAGAACTCACTCACTATCATGAGAACAGCAAGGTGAAAATCTGCCCCCATGATACAATCACCTCCCACCAGGCCCCTCCTCAAACGTTAGGGGTAACAATTCTATATGAGATTTGGGCAGGGACACAAATCCTAACCATATCACACAACAACATTATTTGCCTTTGTGCTCTCAGATGTTGCTTTATGTAAAACATAGTTTTGAGTTGTAATACCAAAGAAGGAAAAGCTTTGATTTTCTTTCCTACCACCAAATAGATAAATCTTTTTTAGCTTGCTCAGTTCAAGTTTTGGCATAACTCTTACTAACACATTACAAACAATTTAGTTCAGTTTTGTCTTAGGTTAATCACACTGTAATATTGATAACTATTAGTCTGACAAGAATGAGAGAAACCAAAGCTACCAAAATCCAGTATTATTGTCTAATAAAGTAGTACGAAGCATATAATGCTTATATGAAAGGGACTTATTGAAATTTCATGTTTTATTCCTAAATGCCTCAGAGGTTTTACATGAAGGAAAAGTTATCAAAAGTTATAAAAAATAAATCTCCTTAACTCCAGAAGTTATTGGTTGCACAACCTTATGTTTTATAATCAATACTGGAAAAGCAAAGGTAAATTTAAAGGACACATTTCTAGGAGTTTTATTTAAATGATAATAGCACTTTTGAAAGATACTGCAACTAAGCAACTTTTTTTTTTTTCTGTGAATGGGGTTTTCTTTTAAGTTGGAGTTAAGAAAATGTCACATTAAATATTTTAAATTTCTTATTTTGATCTTTATATTACATTGTTAGAATTTTTACCATCCATCATTTTTATTTTGAATATTAACATGGTTAAACTTGTCATTTCCAGAAAAATAACTGAGAATGTTTAAGGTGAAGGCCAGTGATGAATGTTACCATTAAAAATAAATTCCTATATGGGGCTTCTTTCAATTTCTATGTGTATAGAAAGATACCATAACCCAAAACAGCAGCAGTATTATGTACCATAAACATAGATACTTAGAAATATCTACACCACAGGCTGCTCTTCTAAAAGCTCAATTCTATAATGCAATATTTTTAGTAGACAGAATTCTAATCCTGCACTTATGTTCACATATGAATCTCTGAAACCTGGGAACATGTTCCATTACAGGGCTAAAGAGACATTGTGAATGTGATTAAATTAAGACCTTTGGATGTGAAGTTTATCCTGGATTATCTGGGTGCCCCAGTGTAATCACAAAGTTCTTAAAAGAGGTAGTCAGGTGGTTCAGAGTCAGAGAAAGAGATGTGATGAAATAAATAGAGGTCAGAGATGAAAGGCCATAAGCCAAGGAATGTAGGTGGCCTCTTCTGGAAAAGCCAAAGCAGAATGTTCCCTAAAGCATCCAGAAGGGACACAACACTGCCAATACCTAGATTTTAGGAGTTATGACCTACAGAAGTGTAAGATGAATAAATTTTTGTTGTTTTTAAACCATTACTTTGGTATTAATTTGTTAAAGTATATTTAGTATTTAAAAATGCCATCAAATGCCACTTTGGTGATATTGTTAAATTCAAAAATGATACTGTATTTAAGAACAAGAATTTTGTATAAATATTAGGGCCAGATGTAAAAAAGACTTTAAATAAATATGATTTTTTATTCTAAAAGGTCTTAGTTCAGGAAATTCTATTAGCTAGGTTGGAAGTCCTAATTTCTCCCCATTTATTTTTGTCTCAAGAGAGGTCTATATTTGTTCCTAGTTAGATTCTGTGGTAAGTTTTTACAATGCAGCTTTCTAGTTTTTTCCTATCAAGTGGTGATGTCTACTTCCCTATACAGTGAGTATTGTTTGGCTAACAGAAACGTGGTGGAACTCTGTCTTTGGCATAAAAAAAAAACTTAGGTAAACATCATAGAGCCTTATGGAGCAGAGATGAAGAATTGCAGCTAATACCAGCCTACATAAGTTGGTCTCAAGTCAACCCATCCAACAGACTGTCGACACAAGAGGACACTTACCTGAAATCAGCCAACACTAGAACAATGATCTCCAACTAATCCTCGATTAAACTACTGACCTACAGAATCCTGAGTAAGACCATTGTTATTTTAACACATAGAAATCAGTGGGTTTCTTACAGAGCAGTAACTAAATGCACATGTATTGCCATAAAAAACACAGGCCTTTTTAGTGTTTGAGATTTAGACACCCAAGATTCCAAGTTGACTGAGAAAAGAGTGCAGCTCTCAAGGACAGCATAGTCCCAATACATACCACAGATGTGACCTTACAGTGTTGGTTGACATGAAACAGACATTTTTTTGTGAGAAAGCAGCTTTAGTATGATAAACCTCTGAGATGTCAAGTATGTTTGTTGCACAATTTATCCCATCTTTAATTTTAAATGTGTAGACATAGATATAGGTATAACTTATAAATATACTATGGCAAGAATGGCCAACATTTATCAAAATCTTACTATTTGTCAGGCATTATCCTAAGGCTTCCCTCACATGTTTTAAGTTTTTTTGTTGTTACTTATTTTATTTATTTTTTTGAGATGGAGTCTCGCTCTGTTGCCCAGGCTGGACTGCAGTGGTGCGATCTTGGCTCACTGCAAAATCCACCTCCCAGGTTCAAGCAATTCTCCTGCCTCAGCCCCCCGAGTAGCTGGGATTACAGGCACCTGCACCAGGCCCAGTCAATTTTTGTATTTTTAGTAGAGATGGGGTTTCACAATTTTGACCAGGCTGGTCTTGAACTCCTGACCTGAGGTGATCCATCCACCTTGGCCTCCCAAAGTGCTGGGATTACAGGCATAAGCCATTGCGCCTAGCCACATCTTTAGATTTTTTAGTGCTCTGAAAGTTGAAATGTGTATCATTACTGTTTACACTTTAAAAGCAGGAACACTGAAGGACAAAATAATTAAGTATAGTAAGATTTCATAGCTTATATTTTCCAGGGAAATACTGATGGGTAAAAGATATTTCCATTCAACATACAACAACATTTGTCTCAAAAAATAAAACAAAATGAATAAAGAAAACGGGGTTGGCTTCTAATTTGTTTGCTTCTCATGGGCCCCATGAACAATAACAACACTCAAACTCTTTATATGACATTATTTACCAGCTTAATTTACTTATCTTTCTAACCCATGTTCCTTTTTCTCAACTTATGGCAGTTACTTGGAGCCTGCTGGGCTTCAATTAGATGACTAGACCTGTCATAGGTTGAAACATGTACTCCAAAAAGGGATGTTTATTTCCCAATCTCAGGTATGTGACCCTATTTGGGAATAGGGACATTGCAAATAAAAATAAGATGTAAGTTAAGAAGTTGTTTTAAGATTTAAGACTGACCCCAAATTTAGTCTCTGGTGTTTCTATAAGAGACAAAGACATGCAGAGACAAACAATAATGCTATGTGAAAATGGAGGTAGAAATTGGCAATGTATCTACTTGCCAAGGATTGCTGTCAATCACTAGAGCTAGGAGAGAGTTATGCAACAGATTCTCCCTTCAGAGACTCCAGCAGAAACCAAAGTTCTTAGCACCTTCTAGCCTCTAGAACAGTGAAGGAATACATTTTTGTTGTAAGTTTGTAGTACTTTGTTACAGCAGTCCCAGGAAACTAATACAATACCTGTGACCCAAACTTTCCCATGAGCACTTTCATTCATCAAGCAATTTTCTTCTTCTCCTTCTCCTTCTCCTCCGCCTCCTCCTTCTTCCTTTCCTCTTCCTCCCCCTCCTCCACCTCCTCCTTCTTCCTTTTCCTCTTCCTCCCCCTCCTCCTTCTCCTCCTCCTCCGCCTCCTCCGCCTCCTCCTTCTTCCTCTTCCTCTTCCTCCCCCTCCTTCTCCTCCTCCTCCTTCTTCTTTTTTTTTTTTTTTTTGAAATGGAGTTTCGCTCTTGTTGCCTTGTTGCCCAGGCTGGAGTGCAATGGCACGACCTCGACTCACTGCAACGTCCGCCTCCCAGGTTCAAGTGATTCTCCTGCCTTAGCCTCCTGAGTAGCTGGGGTTACAGGCACCTGTCACCATGCCTGGCTAACTTTTTTGTATTTTTAGTAGAGATGGGATTTCACCATTTTGGCCAGGCTAGTCTCGAACTCCTGACCTCAGTGATCCATCTTCCTCAGTCTCTCAAAGTGCTGAGATTATAGGTGTGAGCCACCGTGCCTGGCCAAGCAATTTTAATGGCTCCAGCCCTTGGATTAATTCTCGCATTCGAGCACTACATTATACTAAAGATTTTTTATTCAAATGTTACTTAAGTTCTTATACTTCATTTTTTACCTTCTGGGGATTAAAACCAGTCAGGTATTCTAATGCAACAAGTCTCTACATGTTTAGCCTATCTTTACTCTCTCATTTCTGTGTGAAAATTGGCCTTCCTCTTAGCCCCCAAGCTTATCTCTTGCTTATCATATTTTGTCGAATGCAGCCAATAGTAACCAACATGGCCTATAAAATGTGTTTTCCAACATTTATCCCAAAAGCTTTAGGTTCAGTAGACATATATGATACTTGCAAATTTATCCGAAAATAAAAATACTGTATATTTTTGATACAGGAGCTAAAAAGAAATTATTTAGGCAGTTAGTGAGGGTAAGAGAGTCTTCGGCAAGGTTTCCCTTTTAATAAAAAGCAGCTCCCAAATCATTTCTTTTCTAACAAAAACCAGCCGAAAAAATCAAGCTGCAGACATAAATAAGCAATCTGGAAGCTTGCACAGGTGAATGCCGGAAGCTGTGCCAATAGAAAAGGGCTACCTAGCAGCCAGGCATATCCAATATGGAAGCTCCATCTTCCCTTTTCTTTGTCTCCACATGTGCAATAAGGGAACAGACAACATGGCATCTGCCAGGTAAAAAACACATCTATGTAGTAAAAGATTATGGTAGGATGGCCAGCTTCTTGAGCACTATGTAAATGACACACCTGGTCCAACCAATCTTTTGTATCTTATGTAAATCAGACACCACCTCCTCAAGCTCATCTATAAAACCATTGGTATCTCGCCACAAACCTAGGAACCAGTTCCCTTCTTCTGCACAAGGGAGCTTTCCTCTTTCTTTCGCCTATTAAACTTCTGGACATTCACCTATTATACTTTGGCTCATTCCTTGCATATCTGTGTCCACAATTTCCTTGGACAAACTTCAGGTATTCACCTCAGACAACACGGCCACTTCATTTTGTCACAGTATTGCACTAAAACAAACATTTTTACAAAACTCTTTTCTCGATAGAATATCAGTATTGCTAGTTACGGCCCTGCTAACTAAAATAGTGCTGAGAAGTATAGACATTTATATACTCAGGCTGAAAAAAGAAATATCAGTGATCACAAGTAATGTCTACCAAAATATCTCTACATTAAGATATATTTGGTTAATGTTTCTGATTGATAGACAAAGCTTTGCAAAACTCAAAGAAAAATCATTAAAAATTCAGACCTGTAAAAAATCTGTTTTTTTAATGAATGAATTATGAGGTTTATTGATTTTTCAACATAGTCCAAACATTTGCTAGTATATATCATATATTGGATTCCTGCAATAAGTATTTTTTTATGAATACCTTTGTAGCAGGAAATAAAAAGAATTAGTGTCATACTCAAATATACAAATATGTGCAATTATTTCATTTCATGTATATATATATAACTATATGAGATATGTCTTATTTTAGCTGTTTGTGTGTATTTGTGCTTTTCTGAATTTCTTGAAATAATGGGCAATTTTAAGCTGGTATTCAGGAGAAAGATTACTCAAACACAATGGCATATAGTTCCAGATGTCTTGTCCCAAGGGGTGTTGGATCTGACTGCAGCACATAAGGAGCACAGCTAGGAGCTCTATGCATCATTTATGCTGGATTATATTTACGAAGACCAGACTGAACTCCTGAATGATCATATTGAATAGAATTTCACGAATTTTCTAACATCTGCTCAAGGAAATTTGCATAGGTACCACATGAGATAACTAGCTGACAATGCTTCAGACTCTTCAGATTTTTTAAACTAGATTTTGTAAAATGTTCCCTAACCAAACTACCAGTCCTGCTTCAGCACTCTTTCACTCCAAAGGTAAATTCTTCCTTTTCTATTATTTCCAAGAACAGTAGAATTAGCTAGGAAGAAAAAAGTACTATAAAGTTACTTGAAGCTAAGAGAAAAATTTTAAAACAGAAACCAAAGGTATATATAATTTAAAGAGGTTAGATATTATAAGTTTTAGTAAGACTTAGCAGAAAAAATATTTTGTGTGTTTTAATGACTAAGAAATATTTTATGACTTACTAAATTAAATGTACTCATTTAGATGGATTAGAACCATGTTGCTTAAAATATTAAAATAAAAATATGATTGGTGCAGATTGAATTTGGTGCCACTGTTTTCATAACAATGACATGAAATGTCACATTTTGTGAAAACATGACCTGCAACATTTTCAGTTTAGGTCTAATTATCTTACTTTGGAATATTTGGCAAAAAATAAAAAATAGAAATAAAAAATAAAAAATAAAACCTACTTCAGATTAGAGAAACAAGTTTCTTATTTTATTGATTTTCTTACCACTTTGATATGGTTAGGTGTAAAGTAGAAATAAACCTCCAAAGCTTGAATTATATTTATGTAGATTATCTAAAATAGTCACACACCACATGCATGAAATTACAAATGTGAATAATTTGCTTTACCAGGAGGACTCTTTATTTTTATGATTCTTTCATAGTCAGAATTATTTATTAAATTTATAAATATGTCAATATTTTATTTTGTGTTATTTTTATAAGCTTTCTGAGAGCATATATAGTTTCATAAAGTGAAAAATAATGGACCAGCAGCAATGGAAACATTTCATGTTCCAATGCAAAAAATTATCTGTACTCAAAATCCTAATCAGTAACAATTTTTTTCTAACATCTAAATAGTTTTTTTCTAACATCTAAGTAGATTATCTCAATGGTATATAATAGAAAATAATATAAATGTATTTGGATTTACTATCTGTTAGATTTTTAAAAGATAAAGGTATGGTAACAGCTAATGTTCATATAAAACTCAGCATTTTAATGGAACACTTTGCCATATAAAGGACAAATCTACACATTATATGAACATTTTCAAAATTTGAGCCTTGGAATGTAAAATTACAATGTTATACATTATAGTAATATTTTGTAAAAGTCATAAAAAGAATCCACACAATATTGTGTATATACAAAATTTCACATGGAAATTTGTGCTTATAAATGACTATAATTTACTTTAAAAAAATGCCAACCTTTCAGGAATACACTGTGTATACAGGGAGCAGAGTATTAATACCCAAAATGTCCTGAGATATACTTCATATCCCATCCAGGATTTTAAACGCTAAGATCAACAGAATTGGTTTTATTCAACATGCTCAGCTTCCCAGGAACTTGTTTCTTTTTAAAAAAAAATATGGTAAAAGACACTTAACATAAAATGTATCTTCTTAGTCATTTTAAAGTGTAGAGTTCAGTAGTGTTTAGTATATTCACATTGTTGTTGCAAGTAATCTCAAGAACTACTGCAGATGCCTCATATGTGTGGACTCACAAGCTATTTTTCTTTCTGCAACAGGCTTACCTCACTTAGAATAGTGTCCTCAAGTTTCATCTATGTTGTCAAATGTGTTAGAATGTCGTCTTTTAAGGCTGAATAATATTCCATTGTATGTGTATATCACATTTTATGCATTCATGCATCGATAGATCTCGGGTGGATTTTATATCTTGGTTACTGTGAATATTGCTGCTGTGAACACTGGTGTGTAAATATCACTTTGAGATCTTATTTTCAATTATGTTTCATGTATAACCAGAAGTAGAATTGCTGCATCATTTTGGTCTTCAATTTTTAATGTTTTGAAGAACTGTTTTTATAGTACCTGTACCAGTTTATATTATGGGCAAAAGTGCACAAAGTTTCCAATTCCTTCACATCTTATCAGCACTTTTTTTTTCTTTTTTTGAGGGACAGTCTCCCTCTATTGCCCAGACTGGAGTGCAGTGGTGCAATCTTGGCTCATTGCAACCTCCACCTCCTGGGTTCAAGCGATTCTCCTGCCTCAGCCTTCTGAATAGCTGGGACAACAGGTGTGCACCACCACGCCTGGCTAGTTTTTTTGTATTTTTAGTAGAGACAGGGTTTCACCATATTGGCCAGGCTGGTCTTGAACTCCTGACCTTGTGATCTGCCCGCCTCAGCCGCCCAAAGTGCTGGGATTACAGGCGTGAGCCACTGTGCCTGGCCCACTTTTTTTTTTTTTTTTTAAGAGTAGCTGTCCTAATAGGTGTGAGGTGGTAGTTCAGTGTGCTTTTGATCTGTGGTTCCCTAGTGATGAATTATGTCCAGCAGTTTTCTGTATGCTTGCATCTGGCCCCCATGCATTTATCGAATTTGGAAAATTTCTCATTCTTGCTTTTAATCTCAGATATGTAATTGAAATTTTTTTTCTGTCTTTCACTCCTATATGGAGAACAGTTTTCAGCCTCCAACATACTTATTTTTTTCATCCCACCAATATTTCTATTTAGATGAGCTTGAATTTTCTCTGTATTAAAAACAGCTCATTTGAATGCAACATTTTATTTTCTTCAGTTGTATGTTTATTATATAAAAAATTTAAAATCAGAAGTATTTGCATAATTATTTTCTTCCTCAATAGAATTGTGTAGTTATGGCTTCAGATTTAGTGTTTATTTAATAATGTGATAATTGTTAATTTCCTCACCAAAAGCCAGTTCCCTCATGCATCATAGAAAGCTATGTCTACTCATCACCTACCATTTCTCCCAGAGATAATGTGACATAATTTTAGTTCTTTTTGGATTGAGCTTGGGCCTTTTGCCAAGTTTCTTCTTCTTCATTAATATTATCACAATCCCTCTGCTCAGAAAAGAACAATGTGCAATTTCTACTGGAAATTTGAATTATGCCATTCTTAATCACTTGTCTGTCTCCATCTCTCCTGGGGTTAATCAATAGAATATATATATATACACACACACACACATATGTGTGTGTGTGTGTATATCTTATAACTTTAGCTTTTCTTTTTATCTCTTGAAAATATTTTTGAAAAACTTAGACTTGAAAAAAATGTTTTACTGTTATGAGTTACCATAAAAAACTAAATTTCCAAATTTCTGAGTACACTTTTCCCCTTTCATCAATGTATATTTTAAAAATGTTACTTTTTGTGTACCACATATGTCATTTTGTAACGTCATATTTGGAGACTATTTACTATTGCCTCATACAAAATTATATCAATGTAATGATTTTTAGTCTTTTACATTTTATTTTATCATCATGAAAACATCTGCATTGGCAGAACATGTATTACTAATTTAGAAAAGCAAATTTTGTAGACCTACATGATTCCTTCAAGATTTTTTTTTTGTGTGTGTGTACATATATATAGAGAAACTTGCCAGTCAATAAAAGAGACCATGGCAAAACAAATATTTCAAATCAATCTTGTGCGTATGTGTGAGTGTGTGTGTGTGTGTGTGTGTACGTTAGTTTTTCCTAGATTGCACTGACATCATCATGCTGGTAATGAAATATACTTCCCTATATATATATAAATCATAAAGAAAAAATAAACATAGGTAGAATTTGTACAACTGGATACCTCAGTTTAAAAAACATTACTGGTTTCTGTTGTAGGGGTTTTATATCTGTTTCTGTATATATGTATAAAAGTGTATATTGATATAATCCAAAATGACTTCCTTCACAATAGTAAGCTTTAGAACTACTGTATAGAAATTTTATTTATTTAATTAGCTTATATATACTGAATATGATTAACAAAGCAAACAAAACAGAAAAAAACAACTACTGTGGATTAGAAATTTCTTATTAAAGTTAGAGTCACTAATAGACTCCCATGAGTACAATTAAATGTAAAAGAAGTCAGTGGTACATATATATATATAGCCAAAGTGGTAGCTGATAGGTGAAGACTGGTTAGGAAAATAATGAAAGCTGGTTCTTTCAGAAATGCCACAGTAAGTAGCATGCATATTTCCCTACCAATCTCCTACAGAGTTAGCAGATTATGTGGGACGAAATATATCTTCTGTATTCCTAGCTGAAAATTAATGGAAAAATAAATCTGTAATCATCACATATTAACTTTAAAAAGCAAATAGTCTTAGTGCTATGCTAAATGAATGTTAGTATACAGAATTCAAATTTAATGTATTTTCAAAATTAGCCTGTCTGTGGTTTTCTACATAAAAAATATTAACAGAAATGACATAAATTATCATCAAATGATCTTGGTTTTAATTAATTTCAATGATTCTCTATAAACATATGATTACAAATGCACTGAACCATCATTATAAAATAATTTCTATACCATGAAGTACCATGAGGGTTAAGGATTAAATAATAGCCCCATTAACTGTATTAAGATTTAATATCTGTAATTCTCACTTTTGGTCTATCTATCATCTATCTTCTTGTTATTTTCTCAGTTCTTTCAAATAAGACTTTTGTTATGAATCAACTAAAATTCAATTGAATAATCACATCACATGCAATTATGTTTTATATATAACATAATAACATTTTAATATTAATTTGTTTGTAGCTAAATAAAACACTTATTTATTGTCTGTATCAATAAGTATGTTACAAGCTAGGGTTCAAGAAAAAAATTAAGCATTTCTTTTTTAAAAAATGTGTGAATATGAAGTTAGGTTTTCTCAATCTCAGAGAAAACAATGGGAGGATTCCTTAAGAAAAATTGTAGTTATATTGTTAATCTGACTCAAACAACGTAAGCATGAATATGTAATCTATAAAAGGGTAGCACTGAGTAGTTTTCATGAATTCGAACTCCTAACAAAATCACCCCTAAAATTCATAACGCAAAAAAAAAAAAAGATCAATTCTAAGTCCTCAGCATAACCTGCTGCCAGTATTTGAAACAGCTGATCACTTTATCCTTCTAGAAAAACTGCTTTTGCCTCGATTTTGGGGACGATTTTGGGGATATTTCCTTTTCAGATTTTTAACTTACTTCCCTGGTAGATACTTGTCAGAATTCTTTGCTGGATCCTGTTAATTTTCCCAACTGTTAAATGTCGTTGATTCCGTGGACACAGTACTTGCTCCCCTATTCCCTACCAAAGTTCTCACTGACTTCCTTTTAAAGTACCCTGGAAACTGACAGATTTGTAGCTTCAACCAGAAAATTCAGGCACATATTTACCACATTCTTATGATTTCTTTTTTTCCTGGATCCACAAAGATTGAAACTCGCCACATGGGGGCACATTCGTTCACCATAACTGTGACTAAAATTGGTGACATTTTAATTTGCAGGCAATTACCTCTACAAACACCTCCCTTCATTAGAAATAAAAATTGAGATGTTCAAAGCATCTTACAGGTCAAAGAGCTAAGCCAGATCCTCACTCAAGCACTCAAGAGTTTTTTTGTTTTTTTTTTTTCCCGAGAAAAACTCTGGAGGAACAAACAACTTTGAACATTTTCCCACTGAAGTCCTAGCGTTTTGGCGCTGACAGCGTTAACTTCTACACGGAAGCTGCCCCTCCGCCCTCCAGAAGGAAAGAGGACCCGTATGGGAGCCGCAGAGAAGCACCTAGAACCCTGGGGCCTGAGGGCCGGCTGGAGGCAACACAGGGCTGGTAAGAACGAATATGACCTCGTGTTAAACTGGAAACGAGAAGGAAGGCAGAATATGGGTAGACAAGTCAGAACAGCTGCTCCCATAGCCGCCAGAAGCAGTAGACTCTTCTGAACTGTGGGACCCAAGACTGCCGGGTACGCAGCGGGCACAGGACGGCAGGGGCACCTGCGCTGCCGCCTACCGCCCTGGAGGGCGCTTCAGGCCCAGATCCCAGGGCAGCAGAGGGTGCGACAAGGCGTCCCAGCAGCCGCGGCCCTGCAGATCCTTGGGGCGCCTAGCCGGCATCCCCTCCCCTGACCTGACGCCTTCTCTTTGTCCTGAAGGATGGACTGCAAAGCTATGTCCGGCGGTGTGGACGAAACTCAGTAAAAGGGGTTTCGGCAACGGGAGACTCACCCGCCATCTCCGTAGGAAGGTGTCTGGGGCTGTGTCCGCGCAGCCCAGTCCCGGCCTCCTCCTCCTCCCAGAGGGCTTCCAGGTCTGACCGAGGGTCGCTGGGACTCGAGAACTGGAGGCTCTGACTGGAACACTCCTGGGCGCACTCCGGCTCAGCCTGGACCCGGGCAGGCCCGTTTTCACCGGGGTGTCTACACTAGGGTCTCCCAAGGCAGCGAGGCGTCCGGGCGGGCGCCAGGGTGGCAGGGCCGAGTCTCTGGAGGTGGCCGCTCTGAAGGCCGAATCTGGCCAGAAAATCTGGCCAGAAAAACGGACCACTGCGTCCTTGCGGCCTCCTTTCCACGTTAACCGGGGGCAGAGAACACCCAGGCCCTGCTGTGGGTGCCTAACGCGCTGGGGCGCATAGGCCAAGCCAGTCCAACCAGGGTGTCCAGTCAGGGGCGCGCTGAGGCCGAAGGCTGTAGAGATCGAGGGACATGGGGGACCCCTGACGCCAGGTCTCCTTCTCGCTTCCGGGTCCGCACTCTGGGTCCGCAGTCCCTCAACCCACCAGGAGGCCAGAGATGCGGCTGGGGTGGATCCAGGGAGCTGGGGCCCAGATCCACCAAGATCAGGGAAGGTTCCTGAGGGCCCGCTGTCCCTCAGGGCCTGAAGAAAATCCATTCTCCGCGTGCTTGCGTTGGAGAACACAGTGGCCCCCACCGCCCGCCCTGAGACCTCCACAGGGTCCTGATCCAGAACTTGACGACCTGACGCCATCTCATCTCTCCCCACAGAACCCCTGTCAGCCTGCCGGGGGACGCGGTGCCCGCCCTCCGGCATCCGGGAAACAGCGTCCCAGCCGGCGCCTGCGCAGGTGCCACACTTCCTGGTCCTCTCTGGCTGCTTCTGAGGGCCTTGGCTCTGGCCGGGGGCGCTGCAACGGGCTCAGCCTTCTAGGGGTGGCGGGTGAAGGCCTACACCTGCCCCAGGACGGCCAGGTCCACCAGCACCTGCAACAGACGGAGAACTGAAGGAGCATCTTGAAGCTGTGGCTGTCTTGAAGGTGTCGCCGCTTGTCCTCACGAGCACCATTTTGATTCTCGTGCCCTGTGTGCATGGGTGGCCAGCGTTGCTGGTAGGGCTCCTGCACGCTCAGAGTGGCCTTGGCCAGGAAGTCCGGGGTTTCCGCAGGCAGAGTGGATGAACAAGGTAAGTGAGGCTGCTTGTCACCTTCGTGAGGACCAGGACACAGTGCACATAGCTCATGAAACTGCCCCAGTGCCAGAAGTGCTGAGAATGGGAGTCTGCAAAGGCTGGAGTTTTATATTTGGTTCCTTTGCCAGGCCGACATAGTACAGAGTTCCAACATCAGCAAAAAGGTCAAGATCATGAGTATGCTCTGCCATGGGAGAGGCAGCACAAAATGCCTTCCAAACCAGCAGTGTATTGGCCACCAGTAGCACCAGACATGCGTGGGTAGAGAAGCCATTAGCATTCTGGGTCCTCCCAAAATTCTTGTACTGTGGCATGTATGGGACCACCCCTCTAAAGATCGTGGTCCCAGCAGCCCCCCAGGAAACCAGATGGTGCGGCAGGACAGAAACCAATCCAAGCCTTCTGCTTCCATGCCCAACATCTGTGCCACCCATTAGGCAGGGTGATGTCCACCTTGCCTAAGCCTCTCACTCTCATGGGCTCCTGCACCTGCACATTGAGGGTTATCTCCACATTGCTGCAGCTATTCTGTGCAATCCTCTACCAATGACTGTCCTGATCTGCCAGGGCACTCTTCTCTGTCCCTCTGTTTGATGGAGAACCCCTTATGATTTTCTTAATAACTTTTTCTTCCCTCTAGTGTACTGTGTTGTAAGAATGCAGTTTATAAGGCTAGGCTCAGTGGCTCATGCCTCTAACCCCAGCACTTTAAGGGGCCAACGTAGGCGGTTCACTTGAGCCCAGGATTTCAAGACCAGCCTGGACAACATAGGGAGACCCCTTCTCTACAAAAACAAACAAACAAAAAATACAAAAATACAAAATTTAGTCAGGCGTGGTGGCACAGGTTTGTAGTCCCAGCTACTTGGGAGGCTGAGGCAGGAGGATTGCTTGAGCCTGGGATGTGGAAGCTTCAGTGAGCTATGATCACTCCATTTGCACTCCAGCCTGGGCAATAGAGGAAGACCCTGTCTCAAAAAAAAAAAATACAGTATATAATACATATAATATACAAAATATGTGCTAATCAACTATCAACTGTTTATGTTATCATCAGTAAGGTTCTGGTCAGCAGTATGGTATTTGTAGGTGAAAGTTTGGGGCATCAAAAGTTATACATGGATTTAAAAATAATAAGGTCTCAGCCCCTAACTCCAGGGTTGTTCAGGAGTCAACTGTATATCCATCACTAAATGCTTTAATATTTTCAACTCCTTATTATCCATCAACAAATCTGACCACTGTTTACTACATCCCTGGCAGACACTCTGGTTCAAGCAGCTATCTATCATCTCTTTCTTAGAATATTGTCATAATCATCACCTAATTCCCTTGCTTCCACATTTGTTCTGCCTCACAAATCTAGTTTCTATTTCCCAGAGGGGTCATTTTTAAATATGTCAGATGTGGTCACCCCTCAGATCAGATTCATCCAATGGCTTCTGTCATATTCAGAGTAAGTCAAGAATCATTCCTAAAAAGCCATGTGTAATCTTGACGTTTTCCTTTCTGTCATCAACTCTGACACTATTATTTTTCACTGTGTGTCATTTACTATGGGATTCCATTGGTTTCCAGCCTCAGATAACTTTTCCTCGTTCTTTATAATGACTGGGTGGGGAGAATTCAGACTTCAAATACACAATTGATGTGGGGAAATATTTTAAATACATACTAAGCTGCATGGTAGGGAAAGGATGAGGAGATATGCTCACTCCCTAGAATAGCTTCAATCTTCATAATTCAGCACAACAAAATGAAAAGTGAAACAAAGAGAAATAAGTTTCTATAGAAGAACCTGTTGAATGTTAACATCCTCTTATATACTCATGAGAATACACACATGCACACACACAATTAAAAAAGCATAAGTTTCTATTTAACAAGTGTATATCTGTGTTGTGTATGTGCATATTTAATTTTGCAAAATAAGGTTTTTCAGTAGTAGAATGTATCTCTTGTGAACCCTTCTAAATCTTATTTTTACCATGTTCTGTGAGCTGAACAGAACTGCCCTGTATGAACTACGACAAAGAGCAATTTGGTTGTAGAGTGGACATTCAATTGACCTTGAACAATCAAAAGAGAGATAGCTCCCTCCATATTATCTCTGTCTCTGGATTCTGACAATTGCTCCATCTTCTCATCCATCATGGTTAGCACTAGATATGGTTCATGGCTGTTAATATCCCCCCCGTTATTAAAAGAGGTATTTTGTTCTCTTATGGGAAAAAGTTTTCATAAGGTTTTATTTATCTCTTCCTTGAATATTTCAAAGAGTATACCTGTAAAATCATCAGGTTTACTTTTTGTATGTGTTTTGTTTGTATTTTTTTTCTCTTTTCTTGGATGGGAGAAAGCTTTTAACAACTGATTCAATGTCGCTAATTAAATGTATAGAAATAGATTATTTCTTCTTGAGTCAGTTTTAATACCTTCTATTTTTAGATGTGTGGATTTTAAAATTTATTAGCAAATTTATTGACGTGTTTGTGTTTTATTAATACTATATACTTTATAATTATGTAGCTCTTTGAAAAATATGTTTTAAGTATTTCTTAAAAAGGAAATACATTTCCAGAATATTTTAAGTTATTAACCCTTTTCATGACTAAGCAGCAATAAAGAGACATTTTTGAAATTTTTACGTTTGTCTTTTAAGAATAAGTATTTATTACTCTATTATGGGAATAAGTTAAACTGCTTCACCAAACACATATAACTTATTTATACAGTATGCAGTAAAAAGCTGAAAAATTATATTTTACTAAGCAATACACAAATTCTTTAGGGAAAAAAATAACTGCCTGTGCATGTTGAGACATGTTTAGTGTTCTTTTATACTTTCAATAATGCATGTTGTTATGATAAAAGATTTTTATAAGTATTTTAAACATATATATTTATATCATATTACACAGCTATACAACTGTGTGTGTGTGTGTTTATATACATGCATATATTTTGAGGTTATCTGAAAGGAATTTTAGAGCATTTAAGTGGCAGACCTTATCAATAGATTCTCATCTGGAGTGTCTTCCTAGTGAATCAAAGTTTAGACAAAATATTCTTAGTTGAGACTGAAACCGTATTATAAGGTCACATGATTACTTGCACAGATTTTATATCCTCTCAATTTCTTATATTATTTCTTAATTTCAATTTTTTAAAATTATTTCTTAATTTTTTGTATGCTGTTAGTTTTGGGTCAAAATGTTGTGGTCTTTAAGAATGTTGAGAATGTTACACTATTAAAATGTTATTTTGCTAAGATTTATTTCTTATAATATTTCTAATGTTCACTAAGATTTTAATAATTTTTCACACTTAAAATGCTGCGTTAAAATTTCTTTATTTTTACAAAATTTTATTAATTAATTACAAATGCATTTTTAATTTATGTATCTAATGCTTTGTTGTTGCCCTTTACACACAAGTCCTGAAGACTCTTCATTACTTTTCTTCATTATTCACAACTTTTACATTTGTCCACTAAAATTATGATTGTTAATTACTTACCAAAAAAAGAGTCTCCCTTATTGTAAAGCATTAGTATTGCTTTGAATATAACAAAACACATCAGTGGTGACTTATTATTTACAAGGATGTTTTTCATCATTATTTATTATTATACATACCATGTCAACTAATTCAAGTTCAATGTAAGAATAAAGTACCGTCATATTTTTCTTTAAAGACATCTTATCTTTTTTTTTATTATGATTATACTTTAAGTTCTGGGGTACATGTGCAGAACGTGCAGGTTTGTTACATAGGTATACACGTGCCATGGTGGTTTGCTGCACCCATTAACCCGTCATCTACATTAGGTATTTCTCCTAATGCTATCCCTCCCCTAGCCCCCCACCCCCTGACAGGCCCGTGTGTGTGTGGTTCCCCTCCCTGTGTCCATGTGTTCTCATTATTCAACTCCCACTTATGAGTGAGAACATGCAGTGTTTGGTTTTCTGTTCTTGTGTTAGTTTGCTGAGAATGATGGTTTCCAGCTTCATCCATGTCCCTGCAAAGGACATGAACTGATCTTTTTTATGACTGCATAGTATTCCATGGTGTATATGTGACACATTATCTTTATCCAGTCGATCATTGATGGACATTTGGGTTGGTTCTAAGTCTTTGCTATTGTGAACAGTACCACAATAAACATACATGTGCATGTATCTTTATAATAGCATGATTTATAATCCTTTGTGTATATACCCAGTAATGGGATTGCTGGGTCAAATGGTATTTCTAGTTCTAGGTCCTTGAGGAATCACCACACTGTCTTCCACAATGGCTGAAGTAATTTACACTCCCACCAACAGTGTAAAAGTGTTCCTATTTCTCCATGTCTTCTCCAGCATCTGTTGTTTCCTGACTTTTTAATGACTGCCATTCTAACTGGCGTTAGATGATATCTCATTGTGGTTTTGATTTGCATTTCTCTAATGACCAGTGATGATGAGCTTTTTTCCATATGTTTGTTGGCTGCATAAATGTCTTATTCTTTAACATTTAGAATGCTGTACATGTTCTGGACTCATTCACAGTCTCCCTCCTTATATCCTGCTATTCTTTCCTTGAACTTAGTACATGAATCTTTCTATTTCTCTTGAATATAATTTACCCTTTGGTCTGTATACACCTTCACACTTTATGCTGCCTCTACCCACCATGCTCTCCCTAGGCATAACATACTTGGCCCCTACTATTTATCTGCTCTGATTCTCTGTCTACATGTTTTTGTTTTGTTTTGTTTTGTTTTGTTTGTTTGGTTTTGTTTTGTTTCAACATCTAAAGTAAGTGTATTGGACCAGAGGTAAGACCAGAACAGAATGTGGCATGTAGGTTTCTGTTCTGAGCACCTAAATGGTGGATCACTGGATAGAAACTAAGGACATATATATATATATATATATATATATATATATATATATATACACATACATACACATATATATCAGAGACCTCGAGGCTGTGGGATGAAATCATCCTTTAGGTGTCTATTTATTTAGAAATCAGAAGTATACAGAAAAGAACTCTGAAATGGTTGCTCTAAAGCACTCTAGCGTTGAGCAGTTAGTTAAATTAGGAAGAGGCAAATTAAATTTGCTTCTTCTGATGACTGAAAATGTACAGCCAGCAATACAGAAGGGGTCTGGAGAGTACTGTTGTCATGCAACTAACGAAAAATAGTAAGAAATATAAAATGTGGTCAGCTGGGGTGAATAGTGAGAAGATTTCTCATAAGGCAAAAACAGATAGCAGACTTAAGAATTTGGCAAAATAGAGTTATTAAAAAGAATTAAAATAATTTTAGTGAAGTATTGGCTATAGTATTCCCAGATATAGCAGGATGAAATGGAAATGAGTACAGAATAAGTGGAGGTTGTTTTCTAACAACCGGAACATGAGTCAGTAGTTGCATAGTAATGAAAATAGTGAAAAATAGGCCAGACGTGGTGGCTCATGCCTGTAATCCCAGCACTTTGGGAGGCCAAGGTGGGCAAATCACAAGGTCAGAAGTTCGAGACCAACCTGGCCAACATGGTGAAACCCCATCTCTACTAAAAATATAAAAAATTAGCTGGGCATAGTGGCGGGCGCCTGTAATCCCAGCTACTCAGGAGGCTGAGGCAGGAGAATTGCTTGAACCCGGCAGGTAGAGGTTGCAGTGAGCCGAGATTGCACCACTGCACTCCAGCATGGGTAATAGAGTGAGTCTCCATCTCAAATATTAATATAATATAATATATTATTATATTATATTATATTAATATAATATAATATAATAATAATAAAAGAAAGAAAAAAGAAAAGAAGAAAAGAGTGAAAATAGAAAAATAGTACACTGAGAAAAAACAGGGAACTGTTTTAGGGGTCTAGTTCTCCTGTAAGTGGAAGGCAATGGGATAAATATTGACCCCGAATATCAGTCCTGGTTACAGTAAACTGGCAGTGGCTAGTTACATGAGTTGCCATCTCCTTTCTTAAAATGTACATTTTAGATAATTAAAGAAAATGTAAAATAACCATCTAAGAAGGTGGACTTTCATTTCTAAGGAATAGGAAGAATTTTGGATAGTAAGAGGTATTATTGATTTGTTGTCATGATTTCTAAGTGGCAAGTTCACATATGTTATTTTCTGCAGATATATTATGAAATCCAGTTTGAAAAATCCAAGAGAAATTTTGTGAGTCTAACAAGGATTGGAGCTTGTCAAAGTACTGTGTGAATAATATCCCCTCAAAATTTATGTCCACCCAGAACCTCAGAATGTGACTTTATTTTGAAATAGAATCCTTGCATAGGTTGTAAATTAAGATAAATGTATGTGGATTAGGGTGGGCTCTAAATATAATGACTAGTATTCTTATAAGGAGAGGGAGATTTAGATAGAAAGACCCACCTCGAGGGAATAAGGTCTTGTGAAGATAAGTACAGAAATTGTAGTGAGGCAGAATTGTAGTGAATTCAAGAAATGCTAAGGATTGCCATCAATCAAAAGAAACGAGGAAGAAGCAAGGGAAGATTCTTCCCTAGAGCCCTCAGAGAGAACATGGCTCTGCCAACAACTTGATTTCAGACTTGAATTATCCAGAAATGTGAGAGGATATATCTTTGTTGCTTTAAGCCTCCTAGTTTGTAGTAAGTTTTATGGAAGCCCTAGGAAATTAATATAATTAGTCAAGCACATAGGCAAGAGGCCAAAGAGCATGAAGCTGGGTTTGCTAGAGAATAATAATACCATTCCATAGATTTTCTAGCCTGAGCAAAGAAGAAACAGAGTATGAAGGAAAATGTGAATCTCGCAAGGTGATAGGGCTGATGAATTCTGTGCTGAAATTAGGTAAAATTATTATTAAAGAGGGATATTAAAATAAAGGTAGAACAACAACCGAGGATGATTTTGGAAGGATGCTTGACATCCACATTTTTGAAATGTTATCATATTATTGTGACAAGTTCTGAGGTATGAGCATGTGTTTTTGCCTGAGGAAGAATGGAGTAAAAATCTATATATGGCTTTGGAAAGTCAGGGTAATGGGATGTTAAGGTGATTGAACCAGGCACAGTGGTGAAGTACAGGCCCTAAATATTTCAAGTATTGGTTGCTGTAAAAGTGAGGTCACATAAGACAGAAAGAAGAAAGGATGAAAGGTGGGATATTTTAATTGCAGGCAAATCAAATAAAAGTGATAGTGTATCAAAATATCAGCAAGGAATAACATAGACATATTCCCTACTTTCTAGTTCTAAGATCAAAATGCCTGACACTAGCATTTACACATAGATAAACACAACTTCGTACTTTAATAAAAGAAACAAATCTATTGTTTAACCAATGGAAAATATCAAGTTGTCAGGCAACTGATGATAAAGTACCATCTTTTGAAATTTTAAGTGCTAACTATATTTTTGTTGGGGTCATACTTAGTATGCTACTATTAAACATTTAAAAAATTAATGATTGGGGTGATGAACCAGAGTGTATCTTTAGTAAATTTGCTGATGACACCAATTTGGTAGGACAATTAGCACATTTAAAAGCTGTATTAAAATTCAAAATGACCTTGATGAGTTGGAGAGGAGCCTGGATATAAACAAGATGAAGTTGATTAAGTTCATGTGCTATAATTCATTTAGCTTATTTCATATTCAGACTGGCCAAACCATTATGCAACTGTGATCAGAACTTTTAATCAAAATAGTTTGAACTATCTGTCTTCATTGCAGTGCAGTCACTGCAAACGTGAAGTCAAGACTTTTGTGCATCCAACTGGCATGAAACTTATTAGTTTAATCAAAATGCTGCTGCTGCCAGGGTTCTTCAAGACATGGACACTAAGATTTAGATAGAAATATATCGTATCCCAAAAATCACATGGGACAGGTCATTCTTTCTGAACTCTGAAAAATAACAACAAAAATCTGTGTACTGGAGAAGCCAAAAGTGCCATGTAAACTGACAATTGTGTTTAAAAAGAAAGCAACAAAGCTAAATGAATGAGCACATACAATTTTGGATAAAAGTTTTTAATATATTGGTTACTTAATGTTTTAGGAAATTTTCCGTAACTAAATTACAGTGTCAAGACTTGGAAAAAAGAATTATCTGCGAAAAATGTTTTACCTGAGTTAAGTTGCTTAAGAAATATGTATTAAGATTTAAGAAAATAGCAGTAGACTTCAGGATTAACATTAACACTTCAATGTGGGTTTTAAAGCTTTCAGATCAACATCTATAACAAGAATTTCATACAAACTGTAAATTACAAGGATAGAAAGTTTTCACACAGATTGAGGAGTTTCTCCATACCCTAAAACCTTTCCATGGTACGCCTCTCTGGTCAATAGATCCAAGATAAAGCAACATGATGGGAAGTGTGTCCTCAATATAGGTAGTCTCAGGACTTCTTTTTTTCATGTAATTAATATACTTTATTTCTTAGAGCAGTTTTAGATTTATGGAGAAATTGAACTCAAGAGATCTCACATATGCGACTCCCACTGTGTTTAATTTATTATTAATATTTTGAATTAGCATAGTACATTTATTGCAGTTGATATTGGCATACTATTCATAACTGAAGCTCATAGTTTACATTAAAGTTCATTCTCTGTGTTAAAAAATTATATTGGTTTTGTCAATTGCCTCATGTCATGTATCCACCATTACATTTTCATACAGAATGGTTTCACTGCCCTAAAAATCCTCTGTGCTCCATCTTCTTAGCCTTCCTTCCCTCCCATCAACCCCTGGCAAAAACTAATCTTTCCACTGCCTTTAGTTTTGCCTTTCCCGGAATGTCATATAATTGGAATCATACAGTGTAGTCTTTAAGATTGCTTGATTTAACTTAGTAACATACATTTAAGATGTCTCCATGTCTTTTCATAGCTTGATAGCCATTTCTTTGTATTGCTGAAAAGTATTCCATTGTATGAATATAACACATTTCATTTGTAAATATATTTATTGAGGAATATCTTGGTTGTTTCCAGTTTGGAGAATTATGAATAAAACTGCTATAAACATTTATGTGCATGCTTTGTGATATGTTTTCAACTACTTTTGGTAAATTGGATTTCAATTGTCATATTATAAGGTAAGACTATATGTAGCTTTGTAAGAAACTTCCAAACCATCTTTCAAAGTGGCTCTACTATTTTAAATTTCCATGAGCAGTGAATTAAAGTACTTTTGCTTTACCTCCTCACAATCTGATATTGTTATGGTTTTGGATTTTAGCCACTCTAACAGATATGTAATGGTATTTTGTTGTCTTAATCTACAATTCCCTAATGGCTTATGATGAGCATATTTGCATATGCTTATTTGGCATCCATGTATCTTTGCTGAAGTATCTGTTCAGATCTTTTGTCTATTTTCTAATTGGATTATTTGTTTTCTTATTGTGGAGTCTTAAGACTTATTTGTATATTCCAGATACAACTCCTTTATCAGGTTAGTCTTATATAAATATGTGCTTCCAGTCAGTGGTCTGTGTTTTCATTTTCTTAATAGTGTCTTTCATAGAGCAGAAATTTTTGCTTTTAATATAGTTTAATATAAAATTTGTTTTTCTCATGAATCATGTTTTTGATGTTGTATGTAACATTTTACTGGGAAACTTATAATCACCTGTATTTAATCCCTTGTTTTCTTCTAGAAGTTTTATTGTTTTGAGTTTTGTGTATGTTTCTGATCTGACATGTAAAGACATTGGAGATTCTCACTCTAATCTTCACAACAAGAACAAAGCTGGACTAACTGAATATCAACAACATTTAGATTCAACAAATAAATGAGTAATAGAAAAAAAACTTTTGCCCTGAAAATGGTGAGAGATGGACAGAGAGATACAGAGACTCACAGTTTGTGGGTAAAGAAGTCCAGGTAAAAAAGTCCAGGAGCAGAAGCCTGCAGCTGGAAACACTGTTGGTAGAAGCAGTTTAATCTGTAATTGATGGATTGCTGGAGGGTCAGTGTGGAGTAGTTTGTGAGTTAAAATTTTAAGGGGGCGTAAAGGGGAATACAAACAAAACAAATGAACAAAAAAATCCCACAGAAGAACATGGATATGAATTACACCACACTGTTCCTCTGAAACTGTGCAAGCAAGAAGAGAGTGAAGTAAAATATATAAAATGTTGAAAGAAAACAAAAATCACCAACCTAGACTTCAGTAAGCAGTGAAATTATCCTTCAAAAGTGAAGAAGTAGACTCAGAAAACTAAAAATTGAGAGGGAATTTATCACCAAGAGACCTGCCTTTCAAGAAATGTCAAAATAAGGTCTTTAGAGAGAAGGAAAAAGATACAGGTCAGAAACTCTGATGTATATAAACAAAGGAAGTGTTAGAGAAAGAACAAATGAAATAAAAAATAAAATATTTTATTTTTCTTATTCATTAGGGCTTGCAGAATTGTGATATTCTAATTATGTCATTTATTTTAATTTATTGATTGGAATAATTTTATAAAGACATGCTTTCCCTTATCTACTATTTGGTTATGCAGTACTATCATTTGTAAGGTGATAAGGGCATTATTCCTTGCCTGTAACCAATTTTTTAATATTACTACAATTTCATGAATTTATTAAAACTCTACAATGATTTATGATAAACATCTCAGCAAACTAGGAGTAGAAAGGAAACTTCTCATCCTGATAAAGGGATACTACAAAGTAACTATAGCTAGCATTATACTAAATAGTGAAAAACTGAAAGAAGATATGAAAAATCATATATCTGATAAAGGATTTGTATCCAGAATATATAAAGACTTCTTACAATTTATTAATAAAAATAATTTGATAAAAGTTGCCAAAATATTTGAAGATGCACTTCACCAAACAAAATATTTGGATGATAATTAAGCACAAAGCAAGGTTCTCAGGGTTATTAGTTATTAGGAAATGCAAATTAAAACCATAATAAGATGACTTTACACCCCTACCAAAATGATTGAATTTAAAAAGAATGGCCATTACCAAACACTGGTGAGGAACTTCCCTGCATTGCAATGACAAATGGGCTAGCCACTAGAAAGTTAAACCTATGATTATTATGGAATCAACAATTTCACTTCAATGTAACTACCAAAATAAGTTAAAACATGTGCACCCCCAAGGCAAGACCTCAGACATTTATAGCAACTTTCTTTGTTCTATCTAAAAATTTGATAAATTGTATATGCATATAATGGAATGTAAATCAATATTAAAAATGAACTTACTTCTGATATATACATTAGCATAGATAATTCTCAGAGGTATATAAAGCCAGTCCCCAAAGATTACAAATTATACAATTTTATTTAATGTAGTGTTAGGAAGCAGTTTATTGATTGCTAATAGCTAGAGGATATGGGGAAGAGACTGCAAAGGAGCATGAGGAAACTATTTGAGTGATGAAAATGTTCTATATCATGTGGTAGTGATTAAATAATAGCAAACATTTAAAAAATGTATCAAACTATTTGTTTAAAACTGATTAATAAGATTACATTAAAATCATGCTTCAATAAAACCTAAGTAAAAATAAATAAATAAATAAAAGGACAAATCATCTGAGTAAAGTCATCTAAGGATAAAATGTTTGACAGTATTCTACACTTCCTTCCTTGGCAAACACTATGACATATAATCATTAAGTTTTCTGCAAGAAGCATCTAATTTTTTTAAGGAACTTATTGATGATATAATCCTTTCCATTAGTGGAACTCTGTTTTTTCCAGACAACAATTTTTTCAAGAGATTCATTTAGTCTGGTGTCACATGTAGATTGCCTTATTTCAATATATTCTGTGTATAATTCCAGATTCCAATATTAATTTTATTTTGAGCCATGTGTTGCAGCCTTGATTTGTCACATCTTTAAGCTCTACACAGCTCTGTATTTTGTTTTACAATCCCATGAAACATAGCTTCAGTCACTGTCCCAACCCGCACATATCTTGGATTTAGAAAAACCTGTGACTTACCTTTGAAATTCAATTTTTCCATAAGACGTTCAACCACAAAATCTTATCTTACTCTCTAGCATACTGAAAGCAGACAAACAAGGAACTCATAAAATAATCAGCACCTAACAAAGTGTGTGTGTGTGTCAGTGGCTGTGTATTTAAAAATTTTTTCATTTCAGAAATTACATTTAGTTTTGATATTTGATAACATCCTATTCAAAATAAGTATTATTTTATTTATACATTTTATAGCCTAAGAATAAATAAAAAATGCTAGATGTTACATTTTTTTCTAATTGATAAATATCCTATACATATAAATGGTTTTGCCATTATTTGAAGTGATTATGAATGATCTCTCTCCCTCTCTCTCTCTCTCTCTCCCTTCCTTTTTCTGTTCTTCTCTCAACCATGGAAAAAAGCCAGATAATAATAACTAAATAGCACAACTGAAAAAGTTAAACTGTTTAATATGGGACAATATTGTCCAAATTGAATGCCTTTAAAATTCTAGAGTTAAAGACATTGCACTAAATATTGTGCAAAAATATAATCATGTTTCCTTATCTCCTAATAATAAATTGCCTTGACTTTCTAAATGTGACAAAATTCTTTCGCTTTGGGATGATAACTTGGTAGTACTGTCATAAAGATCAAATTTCCCTCAAAGTATTAGACTTTGTCATAAAATTTGGAAGTACCAGCTCCCCTGAGGCAAATGTAAATACACTGTCAGTTTTTTTGTGTGTTTATTTGCTCTAACACTGTGTGATCCACTGTCTCTAGGGAAATAAATCTGCTTCACTTACTTCTCAAAGGATTCATTGTGGACTAATAAATATTACTTTAAAAAATTCAAGGTAAAATGATTCTTAATATTTTAAAATTGATATTTTTAGACTTCAGAATCGTTAACCTTTTCAGATATAAACTAAGATTACTTAATGGATTAAAATTGTAATATTATAAATTTTTGTCAGTAAACTAATTTTATTCAGCTTAAAACTATTACTGGCATCAAATAATTAACCTTAAATTGTTATTTATTTGAGAGGGATGTATACATTTTTATCCTCAACTAAATTGTGATGATAAAATAAATCAACCCATGATTACTTAATAAAGTATAAAATGATGATTAAATTGTCTAACTTTCTTAATTTTAATTGAAATATAAAATTATCTCAATAAATGACCGAAAGGTAAGAAGCCAAAGACAATCAAAATATATAAATATTGTCTTTAATAGCTAAACTTTAAGATTTAAATAGAATTCAGAATCGTATCTAAATTTGTAGTAAAATTTTAAGCAGTAGATATCAAAAGTATTAAGAGTTAAAAAATATAAACTACAGAAAAAATAGGTACTTTATACACACATTTAAATACATCTATGCATAACTATATTCAAATGTACAAAGTCTGAACTTCATTCAAATGCCAAGGACCTGGCATGGGGATATTTACTAAGCACTTGCCATTTAATTTTATCCTCACAATACTTCAATGTATGTGCATTTTTACCTATTTAACAAATTGAAGGCACAAGGAATCATTGATGGCATAGCTTGTACAATCTTGTAAGGAGCTAAAATGTTGAATAATGTTATCAATTATTTTAAAAAACACAATTTTTCGTTGTTGATATTCTCTGTCATTTTTCTATTCTCTGTTTTATTTATTTTTTTCTCTAATCTTTAAAATTTCCTTTCTCTTCTTTTGGGTTTTGTTTGTTCTTAACATTCTTTCTAATTTCTTGAGGTGGAAGATTTGGTCATTATTTGAGACCTTTCTATTTTTAATATAAGCATATTGCAGCTATAAATTTTCCTCTGAGCACTGATTTAGCTGTATTCTATTCAATTTATTATGTTTTGTTTTCATTTTCCACTAAATCAAATTATTTATCATTGCTGTCATGATTTCTTCTTTGACCCATTAATTATTTAGTGGTACATTTTTAAATTCCCACATATTTCTGATTTTTTTATTTTTTCTGCCATGTTTGATTTCTAATTTTGTTGTATTTTACTCCAGTAACATACTTCGTATGACTAAACTTAAAAAAAAAAAAAAAACTTTACAGTGTGATAAGACAGAAATAAGATAGCACTCACGTTCCAAAAGGGAGAAATTGGAAACATAAAATGGGTCTTGGGTCCCAAGCAACCCCAAAACCTAGCCAGGCAAATTCGATTAGGCTTTAAGGCCACATACTAATTCTCTGTGACCTGATGCTTCATTCCCTGGGTCCTACAAGGCAGTGACCCCATCTCTTAGCTCTGGAGTCCCCATTGAGCTGCCCAGACTCTGGGCCCACTGCTCTGTCCTTTCTGGCCTCTGCAACTATGGCTCTTCCCTCAGTATCATTTTTCTCTTATTTCTTGCTATCTCCAATCCTATCAGTCCCAGCTTATGGTGTCTGCTGGTATAAAATTATCATAACCCTTATCAGTCTTCCATGAAATTCATGGGATTCTAAGCTACCAGACATAAAAGTTCTCCACAGATCCTTCCTGAACAGCCCAACTTTTATTCTTGGTTTTTCGTTAGATGTTTGATTAAATCCATAAATCACATGTCTAATCTCTTTACCAATCTTAAATAATGGTTGTCCAGCCATAGCTTTAATTTTCTCTCCATAGCATCTATTTTTCTCATCTTTTGCTGCTGCCTGGATAAGCAGAGAATTTTCCAAATCCTCAAGTGTTGGTTTCTTTTTGCTAAATGATTTATTCCTCATTTTATCTATTTTCTCTCATATTAAGCTAGTATAAGCAAGAAGGAGAAACCAGAGAGTTTGTTCCACAATGTGCTTGGAAATATCGGTTATTTGCTAACAAATTCTACTTTCCTCCCAACGGTAGAAGGTAATTCAGTCAAGTTCTCGGCACTTTATGACCAGGGTCATCTTTCCTCCCTTGACCAGTAACTTGTTCTTCATCTCTTTCTGAGACCTCACCAGAAGCACCTTTAGGATTCATATCTCTACCAACCAAATTGAGTGGAAAGTGTGGAGTTCTAATATGCCCTTTCAGTTGCAAACCCATTTACCAGTTACTTCTATATTAGAAGAAATGAATGTGGTACCTTTGTTATAATTTATGAGTCAATATTGAAATACTATCAATAGAAGTTCACATTAGTGTTCACTCTTTGCTTTGTACAGGCTATGGGTATTGTCAAATGTATAATGACATGCTTACACCGTTACAAAATAATGCAGATTCACTGATTCAAATTTTTCCTTTTCTAATTCATAATTTGTTGTTGATATGTTATTTTCTAATGGTTCCTTTCCATGGGTGGGATCACTGATTCTGCATTTCTTAAACTCTTTAATGCTTAATACTTTCTATCTAAATGGACTTTATACTTGAAGGGAGCCTGACTGTATTAGTTTGTTCTGACACTGCTATAAAGAACTTTCCTGAGACTGAGTAATTTATAAAGGAAAGAGATTTAATTGACTCACAGTTCCATATGGCTGCGGAGGCCTCAGGAAACTTACAATCATGGCAGAAGGGGAAACAGGTATATCTTACATGGTAACAGGCAAGGGAGAGCAAGTGTGAAGGAGGAGCTGTCAAACACTTATAAAAACATTAGATCTCATGAGAAGTCACTCACTATCATAAGAACAGCAGGAGGGAAACTGTCCCCGTGATCCAGTCACCTCCCACCAGGTCTCTACCTTGACATGTGGGGATTGTGGCGATTACAATTTAAGATGAGTTTGGGTGGGGACACACAGCCAAACCATATCAGTGATTCTATATTTTTGTCTGTTTCTGTGACTCAAAACTTTCTAGACAGCTGCTCAACTTTATGCTTTTTCTCTTGATTCACTTACTCCTTTGATTGCCTATGAGATATGAATTACCTTTATGATGTTAAGAATCACTGGCTTTCCTAATAGGTATTTCATTCAAGTTCTTCTCTGAGCAATTCTTTCTGAGAACTCTGTGTAAATCAGGTTTATAGAAAGCCAGTTGGAAGGCAGAAGACATAATGCCAAACTTAAAACAAAATTTTCCCCCAGCTATCAGCTTCCTCTAAAGAAGTCTTTGCTTTCACCTAAATTCCTAGTTCATTATTTTACTTAGTGGGAATGCATTTTTTTTTTTTTGTAATGGAACACCCCTTTTATCTGTGCTCTAAGAGGGAAGAAACAAGAATGTGGGGCTGATTAGCACAACTATTTTTCTATATATAGATTTCTAAATAATGCCCCTGTTTACATAAATGTTTCTCACTCTGTCTTCTCTGTGGTCTGTTTATTATGAGCCTGACATCTCTTAAAACAAATGGGCATATTGGTTATTACTCACCAAACAACTGTATAGTCTTAAATTGTGGCAGTATCTAATATCTTTATTTGTAGACCATTTCTACATTAGCTTCTGTCTAACAAATAATTTAACTAAATTTCCCTAACTAAAAATCTATAGAAAAGTTACAAAAACAGTGCAATTAATAAATTTCTACTCTTCACCTAGATTCATCAATTATTAACGTTTGTCTCATTGGCTTTATATCTCATGGAATACATTTTCATACTATTTTTTTGTGTGTTGCTTTGCTTAGTCTTACTTGCCTTTGGGTGTTTGTTTTGCTTTGTTTCTTAACAGATTGTTCAATTAAAATCATTAAGTTTTAGGGCAATTCCAAAGCCTTCGTAACACATTTTTTTAATTGGAATGGACTTCCTTTATTTCCAGTCTGCCTCTTGGGTTTATTTTTGCATCTTACTTCCATTTTTAAGGAAATATGCTTATGTCTTGCAATTACCCAGATCCAAGCCCCCTTCTATCCTCTACTGACTCTGCTGCTGTAGACACTATGTCTCCTCTCACTGACAGCATATCTTCTTTAACCAGATGTGTTATCATCTTGGAGTCCTCAAATACTGCCTAGTATTTTTGCTGAGATCTAATATATGTGTTGATTTAAAAAAACACAAACTCATGAATTCTGCCAATTCATGCACTAAAAATATCAGAACTTATAGGAGGAAAAATGATATGGCACAGTAATTAAATCTTTGACAGCCTCATAATCAGGGCTTCAACTGAGCTTGTAACTATCCTAGTAATTATACAGCATATTAAAGATTCACTGGCATTTCCACCCAGAATCAGCCAGTCCATCATTTGTAGAAAATCCAAGATTTTATGCATTTTCTTTGGAGACTGTCCCTTAGGGTAGCTACTCAAAAGAAGCATGAATTCCATCACAATTAAAAATCTTGTAGGGTCTACCTTTCTATCATCAGGTTTTATTTAAGCATTTTTTAGCACAGGGAAAATATCCTTTCATCTATTTTATTTGTGTATGCAGTATCATAGTATCACCAAACAGTTTGATGTCATAAAAAGAGGTGCAGAGTTTTTGGCCACTAAAATGGTTACTATGACTCAGAAAAGAACCTTGGCAGGTCTTTTCAACTTTTTTTCTTTTTCTTTTTTTTTTTGGTCTTTATGTATGGTGTTGTTTAGGCTTTCTCTTTAATTATGAGAAAGGGTATCCTTGATGACTTCTTAATTTGGGTAAAATTATTTAAATCTGGGAAAATTATGTTTGAGACTTTGTAACTTCTTTTTATACCCTTATCATTTCTTTATAGGCAGTGTCATCAGAACTAATTTGCATGCACCATAGCAAATGAAGGGTATTTGATCATTCCACATTGATGCATTCTAGTTGACATCAGTATTTGGCCCCATTCCTATATGAGCAGATGATTCCTCTTGCATAGATTATCATCTTGCCACTGCAGCTCCCCTTTCTGCTCAGTAATGAAAAGAAATAATAATTCTTCCAAAACAAGACTTCCATTAATTTCTGCCGCTTCCAATATAGTTAAATCAATTGGCTTTATGGCTGCTGTGCTTCCTTCTAGAACACTTTGAAAAAAATACATATGGATATTTACTTCAGTAGCAATGTGTACTATATGAAGTGCAGGTGGTTGGTTTCTAATCTGAAGTTTCTGCCTTCCTTCTCTAATAGAGTTACATTTATTAGGCTTTAATTCATTTAACTACATATTTATTTATTTGTTTTAATATTGTAATAATAGTAGGAGCATTAAAAACACCATCTTAGAAAGATTGCTTTTTTGTTTTTGAGTTCTCGCTAAATTTGTTCAATGTCATGGCAAACATATATGAAACTATTAATAACTTATGGTACTTTCATAACTTTATGGATAACAATGTGTAGACTACAAAAGCATTTGGTATAACCAAGGATGAAAATAACATATATTGTAAAATTGAGGAGGAACAGAATTGTATTGGACACTGTCATTTACTCTTTTTTTCCCTTAGGAACCCAGCTTTTTTTTTAATTATGAGAAAGCATAAACTTATACCTTGAATAGTTAATTTGGGGCCAAGCATCTGAATTCTGCCTATTGAAATATGGGAGAAAAGAATGCACATCACTTTCCAGGTTCAGCTTTTACATTTTGTAATGCAGTATTCTCTATTATTTCTTCCCTTTGCATGGCAAAAGTAAGAACAATGTGGTTGAGATTGGGCATACCAACAACAGAAGGACCTATGGCAGAAATGGCTAATTCTAACAGCTTGCGTTGAACTCCGTGTTGTGGAAATGAATGTTTAGTGTGCCCATACAAATTAGCTTTAGCATGACTAATGCGAAGACAAATTGCAAGGGCCAGAAGGCAGAAGTATAAAGATGGAAATAGCTGATCTGGAGACACCTGGAGGAAAGAGTTGACTATATAATATTAATATCCTTTACTTCTGCCCTATTCAGTGTGGTCAGCTACTAACCCACACCATTTTATAACATCATAAATTACTTCAAATGTGTTTTTTCCACATGAGCATGCTTAATGGCTACCCACAGTTTCTGTAGATCACTATAATAGCCATGTAAAAGTGCCATCTGTATGCTTGTCAGCAACTGCTGTCCTCAAGAAGGTTTTATTTTCCCTTGTTAGTAAACTGAGCTTTAAGAAGAAGATATAATTAGCAACAATAAGAATCAAATTTCCAATTCTTATAATATTTTAGAAGTAAACAAACACTGATAAATAATTCTTTATTTCAGATGCCACAGACATGTGAGAAATGGAACTTTTGACAAGATCTGTGAAAAGAATGGTATTTTATTGTATTAGGATTCTCCAGAGGGACAGAACTGATCGGATATATGTGTATATGAAAGGGAGTTTATTAGGGAGAATTGGCTCACATGATCATAAGGCAAAGTCCCAAAATAGGCCATCTGCAAGCTGAGGAAGGAAGAAACCAGTGGTGGCTCAGTCCAAGTCCAAAAGCCTCAAAAGTAGGGAAGCCGACAATGCAGCCTTCAGTCTGGCCAAAGGCCCAAAAGCCGCTGGCAAACCGCTGGTATAAATCCATGTGTTCAAAGGCAGAAGAACCTGGAGTCTGATGTCCAAGGGTAGAAGGAATGGAAAGAAGCATCCAGCATGCGAAAAAGGAGAAAGCCAGAAGACTCAGCGAGTGAGATTATCCCACCTTCTTCCATCTGCTGTGTTCTAGCCGCACTGGCAGACCACTGGATGGTGTCCACCCACATGAGGATGGGTCTTCCTCTTCCAGTCCACTGACTCAAATGTCAGTCTCCTCTGGCAACACCCTCACAGACCCACCCAGAAACAATACTTTACCAGCTGTATAAGCATCCTTCAATCCAATCAAGTTGACACCTGTTATTAACCATCACATTTATATAACGTGTAGTTTCCATTTATGAAGCATATTACGTGCTTACTACAAAAACATAAAAAAAGAAGAGAATGTATAATTGAATTCCTATAAAGGGCATAGAGGTACTGAAAGAAATGTCTCCAATACTTTTAGGATTCCTTACTAAGTTTTATCTCTGTTTTTTCTATGTGAATTAACTCTTAGAAACTCCTAATCATACACGTTGACATAGCCACTGACAAATATCAGGTTTTTTACCCATAATACATCCAACCCCCAATCTCCTAGTTTTCAAAACAAGTCCTAGAAATGGCTTTAATTGGTTTATTTTATGACCATAAGTATGCTATACCATTGATTACTGTATCCAGTAAATTAACACCCCTGGGTTTAGGGGAAGAGCCATTCCCAAAACACAGATGGTGTGGCTCCCAGGTGGAGGAAAGCATCTGGGCAGACAAACCATCAGCAGGAGCAGGGATGAATCTTCTCAGTTTTTGGATGCAAGTTGTGCTTTCTGAGACCTTTGTGTGTTGAGATCATCACTTAATGTGCCTCCCAGCATCTAATTTTTGTTGTTTTACTAAAAGTACATTGATTTCTCTGTGGTGAACTGTTTCTGCCCACGCTAGCTCTACGCACATCAGATTAGGCATCCCTTCACCCTGGATAGGCATAATCCAAGTTGAGGCTCCTTCCAAAAATGACTGATTCAAGATGAGTCAATTTCCAAGCGGATCTATTAGATGCAGTCTCGAAATTTGTAATGAAAATATAAAGAAAAATGGTATATCATTCTACTGGCCATGATAGAACAAAAACCTGAACCCACTAGTTGCAACTTTATCTCCACTTGGAGAGAAAATGCCTGAAAATAAAGCAAACTCAGAACAAGTAGATACTAAGAGTTGAAGAAAAAAATCTGCAGTCCCAGCTAGCTACTCAGGTGGCTGAGGAGGAAGGCCTTGAGCCTAGTTTGAATTTTCAGCTTGGGAAACATAGCAAGAATATCTCTAAAATAAAATAAAATAATTGAAGAAAAAGAGATTTCTGATGAGGGTTTTCAAGCATTTTGACCCAATCTTTTTAAAGTTTGACTTTTCTGTTGACTTCTTTTTTTTTCTGTTAACCAGTATGTTTATATTTCTGCTTAAGCTAGTTTGAGTTTAATACCATGTTACTTGGAATTGAGTCCTCACTAATAAGTGAGGATGAGGGGAGGTTATGGTCCAATTCTCAGATGAAAATTTGAATCTTTATTGACTGCCTGGATTTTCTTTTCATAAGCAAGTAAAGTAGGGAACATGTGATCCACAAAGACTCACCACTATGGACTATATCAACAACCCTATCCAACAGATGAAGGAAATTGGATGTAATAATAGAGTTGCTTTGGAACTAAGAATCAGAGATGATACTTAGAATGAAGAGACAGAAGTAACATGAGGTTGGTACAGCTTCCTTTTTCTTTGTCCACGACCCTCCTAATTATTAAGCCATTTATTAAGAGTTTGAAAGTACCTCCACATGATATATACTTGCAGGTATTCCTGTTTTATTTTCATTTCTCTGGTCAAAATTCCTCTAGTACTATCTGAAATAACAGTATAGGTTATCCTAGATATTTGTGATAAAATATTTAGCTTATATTTTTTCATTTCTTCTACCCGGAGTAGTTTACTTTCTACCTAAACCAGGTTATAAAACATCAAGTCACCTAAAACGTCTGTGTTAAATAAAGCACAAAATTTATTGTATGGATATTAAACATTTTTCTAGAATTCAACTAAAAATTCATCAGTTTACATTTTAGTGAGAAACATACTAAAAAAGAAAAAGCAAGGAAGGAAGGAGAAAGAAAGAAGGAAGGAAAGAGAATGAAAAGAAAAGAAAGAAAGAAAAAGAAAGGAAGGAAGGGAAGGGAAGGAAGGAAGGAAAGAAAGAAAAAAGAGAAAGGAAGGTAGGAAGGAAGGAAGGAAAAGAAAGAGAAGAAGTAAGGAAGGAAGGAAAAGAAAAGAAGTAAGGAAGGAAGGAAAAGAGAAGAAGGAAGGAAGGAGGGAAGGGGAGGGGAGGGAGGGGGAGAGAAAGAATGGCCTGAAATTTAAGTCTAATTCACTGACTGTCTGAAATTACAAAAGTCACAGGTGTATTGAAGGGCCAAAATAAAAATTTTCTTTGTTAATGTTGAGAACATGTTGTATAAATATGATTATTACCACCACATATATCTTTTACAAAACTGTAGTGTATCATAGTGATTCTGCAGTTTCAAGATAAAACTGCGAAATTTCCACTTAAAGCTTTTGTCTGATTTTTTTCTTTAAAGAAAGTATGAATATGACTCAAAAGTGATTACACTGATAAATGTATACTACATTCCACTATGAGAAATGCTTGTGTGCTATCCTTTCTTATAGGTTTGTTAACTGCTCAGGGAACTGATCTCTCAATAACTTATATTTTACAATAATATATGTAAAATATTGTTTAATTGTACCACTGAGAATTGAGGACTTTACCAATTCCTAATATAAGCTTAATATATAATTAGAATTTGTTTTCATTTTTTCTCCTGTGCTATGAGCTGGCACTATGAGAACTATTGTTCTCACTACTTTTTATGTTGGAACATATTAGTTTGAAACAATCCCTGATTTTTTTTTTTTCAAAAAAGCAAAAGCAAAAGCAACTGAGATGCTTGGAGTGTGTAAGAATGTAGTAAAATGTTCAGTTAGTTGCTAATCCACTTGGGTTAAGTGCAATCTCTGGAGGTGCTGAGCATGATCTAATACTGCAGCCTTCTGCCCAAAGAGCATCATTACAGTAACAGCCCTGCCAAATATTCTCTGCTTTTCACTTACACCTAATAATGCTTCTCAAGATACCCCTTATAATGTTACTTAGACATGCACACAGGTGCTCATTGAAGACTTTGACTTTAAAATGAATGCCATTTACAATGGCAACACATTTGGCAAACAAGTGAAAACTGAAAAATGCCAATGAACAGATTGAATAAAGTATTCTGAATATGCATTTATTTATTTTTTTTTCTTTTTTGGTGTCATATATTTTGAAATGGACAGGCTCATTCATATATATACATCCTGCACATTTTACTTTTCATAATCAGAGACAGAATATCATAACTATCAGTCATAGGATCTTTGTGAATTTATGCAGATGGGCTGACTTCTTTGATAATTTCTGGTATCAAAAAGAAGTGTTAGGTTGCTTATGATTCCTAAAAAAGTTATTGCAGCAGCACAAATTATAACTCAGTATTTAAAAATCAAACATTTCTTTTTGTCTTTTCTTCTCATCTCTCTGTTTTCAGGCCCACGTGTTCTTCACATGGCTCTGAAAACACAGAAATGAAAAGGAAAGACAAAAAGGAAACTAGTCGGGATGTCTTCACAATTACTCATCACTGCGCACACTGAATCCACTGTATGTCCCTACTCATAAACAAACAACTCCCTGTGAACAGTAAAGCTCTTCTTTTACTTTCTTCTTCAAAATATGATGCTTTGAATAGTAATTGAACTTGGCTTCTAGAGATTATAATGTAAGAAGAAACTGTATTCCTCATTTAGTGGGAAGAATTCTCAAAATGATTCCGATAACTCACCTTTGATTCTCAACCCCTTTGATTGCAGATGGACCCTCTAAATATGAATGTCATTCCTGTGAGTGTGGCACATTATGTGGCAAAGAGAGCTTATCTAGGCGGGGTTAACTTAATCAGAGGAGCCCTGCATGAGCAGAGTTTTCTCCAGATGGTGGCAGAGAGATTCAAAGCATGAGAATGATTCAAAGCACCATTGCTGGCTTTGAAAATGGAGGGGGCAACATAGACCTTAAAAATGTTCCCAGCTCTTAATGTTCCCATACTTGACTCTATATAAGGTTTCTTTCTGACTATAGGCCCCTTACTTCCATTTTTCTTAAAGCATTTATTTCAGAAAATTTGCAATTGTAAACTCTTTATCTGCTCTATTCAAATGCGAATCTAGTATAACACAAGAATAGCTTTATCAATGATCTGGGAGTTATTCCTTTGACATTTAATCATATAAGGAGAAAGAGATAGCATCCTTTCCTCCAAGTCCTTGTGGGAGGGTAGGAGCCCAAGTTCAATAAGTGACAATAGACAAACACAGGTGGCCTAATCACATTGACCAACCTCTCCACTAACATCTTCCAGTAGTTTTCCATTAACTCACTCCAACATTTAAAAATCTTCCTGTCTTTTGCTTCAGCAGAGTTAAATTCAATCCTTCTCGCATAGTTTAATAATCTCTTTCCATTATTCCAATAGTCTTGAATAAATTCACCTTTGTATATTTCACTAGTCATGTGTAATTTTTATTTTATGGTATATAAAAACTTGAGAATGACATCTAGAAGCTGAGAGAGATGTCTGCAGACAGGCAACTAGTAAACAGGGACTGAAGTTTTCCAGCTGCAAGAAATAGATTATACAGACAATCTAAATGAGCTGGAAATGAGTTCTTCCCCCAGAGTCTCAACATGAGTTCAGCTGAGCCAACACCTTGATTTTGCTCTAGTGAGACTCTCACAGAGAACCTAGTTGAGCCTATGAGGACTTCTGACCTACAAAACTTATTTAAGCCACTAAATTTGTAGCAATTTGTTACAGAACAATAGAAAGTGAATGTGCCTTAGTGGAACCCAAGAGAATTTTAAATTCCCTGGTTTGAATATAGGGAGTATAACAGAGATTGAAGACTTTGGGGATATAGTTTTGGCCATGCCCTAAATGGCACAGAATGTTTTCTAACTACCTTAAATGGCACAGCAGATTTTGTTTTAGTTTTGTTTTTACCTAAATCAGGTACTCCAATATAAAAAAAATTTTTTTTCACTGTTTTGGATTTTGATAATTTTCTGAGCCAACTTATGTATTCAAATATAATTATTATCCATTATACATAATAAACCACACTTTAATAAAAGAAATTCTATTGGAAATAAGTAAATAATCATATGTATTTTAACATGTCTGATATTGGTATATACGTAAGTTGGAAAGATTTGTTATTACTATGGCATAAAATAGGCAAATATTTGGTGTTAACTTACTTTCAAATAAAGAATACTTTTTAGAGTCTTTAAAGTATGTCCTTTCAGATAATCTGACACAGATTATCTAAGGAAACAGGAAAACTAAGAAGGTCAATTTTGAGAATTCTTCAAAATGCTTCAAAGTGTGTGTAGTATGGAATGATGTATTTTAAATCTGACAGCCTTTATAATCCTAGCAATTTGGGAGACCAAGGCAGGCAAATACCTTGAGCTCAGGAGTTAGAGAACAGCCTAGACAACATGGAGAAGCCCTGTCTGTACAAAAAATGCAAAAACTAGCTACACATGGTGGCGTGCACCCGTAGTCCCAGCTACTTTGGAGGCTGAGGTGGTAGGATGACTCAAGCCCAGGAGGCGGAGGTTGTAGTGAGTCAAGATCACGCTACTGCACTCCAGCCTGGGCTACAGAGCCAGACCCTCTCCCAAATATACATATGTATATGTACACATACATTTTATATATTTAATATAGGTGTATATATATTATTTAACATATATTTATATATATAAATAAAGCCTTTCAATTGCTCACATCTGAAATCTTTTTGTTAAAATGTCATTCTTTCAGCTAGAAGACATTCCTATGCTTAGCATGGATTTTGGTCTACAATGAATGTAATTCATTAGGTAATCAACTAGAGTATATTAACAAAATAATTGTTATCATAATTACATTTAAAGTTGAGATTTTATGGCTTCATTCATGCAACAGAGAGCACAATCATCAAAACTATTTATTGAGTCATAACCTAGCTCATATTTCCAAGAATGTTACATGTTTCTTTGCTCCAAGTATTACTGTGCAATTAATTCTAGGAACAATGCATTTCAAATTGCATTATATATTTTATTAGACCAAAGGGAACTGAAGTGCTGAACCTCTTCACACTTTACACACTAGTGTTCCTTTGTTAAAACCATTCTATAATCATGCCAAATGTTCACTTGCCACACAATCAGATTATGATCATTGAGTTTGTCATAGAGAGCCTGAGACATGGAGCCAAGAAATGATTTTCAAGCCTTCTTTGTAGCTTTCTATTGTTCCATCAGAGAACCTTCTTAGAAGATCCAGTTTTCAGACTATGCATTGTTATTTTCTTAAGCCTTTCCAAAAGGCCCCTTCATTCTTATTTTTAGATTTGGTTAAAGCTTTCCCATAGCCTTGAAATAGAAGCCCTACCGACATCATACATTTTAAATATACCAAGATGTTTTACTGTAACAATATGAGCCACATCTTTTTCTCAGTAGCCATTTTCCTTTATTTCTAATATCAAACGTAAACTACTCAAAAATGAGTAATGTCTTGGCTAAAATAAGTTTTTGTTTTTGTAATCATAGTTACACTCTTATTTTAAACTTCCAGAAACAAATTGTTAGGGATATTAAACAATGCTGATTGAATTCTAGTTATTTTAATGAGGAATACCCCCTCATTCTTTTCACCAGCCTGCTATTTACTGAGCATCCACTGTATTCACAGCACTATTACAAGCACTTATGGATTTTAACTAAAAGAAATATCCATCGCACTCTTTCATATGACAAAGAAAATGGAGCTCTAACACATTGTGTTTATCTACTTGTGTTAGATGACACTTACTGAGAAAATTAACAAAGTCATGCCTTACAGAGGTAAAAGGAAAATGAAAATGTAGTTAGAGAAATAAGGGTGAAAAATGTGGTGAATTTTGGAGAACTGAGCTATAAAGTTGCCAATAAATTGAGTGATTTAAAATATGTCATGTTATTAGAAGATTACCTGACTCTTAATGACTGTATAATGAATGTAAGTTAACTTTAAAATTATTAATATTTTTCTTAGCATGAAAACTAAATGTTAAACATTCAAAACATACTTCACTATCTGCCTTATATTTGTGATTTTTTTCTACTATTCATAAGTTCATTCGCTTAATGAAATATGAGTTTTATGTCAACTATCTGCAAAGTGTGGTGTCAGTGTGGCGAAAAAGCAAGAAATGATCCTTGCTTTTATGACTTCTCAGTATAATCAGGAAGACTGACAGCAACATAAAAGTATTTAGATAAATTAGGGTATAATTCTGACATTTTCTCTAAAAAAAATGAAAGAAATATGGAAATAGGCCCAGGATATCTTGGTTGAAATAGAATATTTAAACTGGACTCAGAATCAAAAAGTGTCCCTGGCTAAGGAAAGAGCAATCATGAAAGACCTGAAGCAGAAAGAAAGGAGCCTTGTACATTTGAGGGGATAGAAATATACCATTGTGACAGCAGCCTCTTTCAGAATTCTGAGAATGAAACAGAAAAAGCTGAGACGTTGACATGAGGCAGTTAGCACCTTACAGAACAGGTTAATGATTTTAGACTTGAGGCTTAAAACAGAAAATTGCTGCAGGGTTTTAAGTTTAGAAGTGACATGATCTGAGTCTTTTTATGAACACTTTGGGTATGCATAGAAATTCAGTTGGTCTGGAGGTGGAGTAATTGTGGGAAGCCTATCTAGAATAGTATAGTTATAGGGGCTCAAGCTGAGTTAAGTAAGTGGCTGTTTAGATAAAGAAAAGACTTCAGGAATATTTAATATGTAGTAAAAACAGGAATATTGAATTATTAGATATGCTACTGGAGGGAAATGCAATGGTTATATGGGCAAACTAATGGTATAAAATCAAATTAACCAGGGAGACAGTATACAGTAGGATAAAGGAAGAAAAAGTCTGTGGTATTCATTATGAAAAAAACGGATAATGGAAAGTTTTCCGTAGTGGATTCAGGCCCACAACTCTGAATTTCTATGAAAACAGCATAGAAAATAGGTAGGAAAATGGAGAGAAGTTTGTGGAGAGGAAAGAAATGGTAACTAGTGAATGTTAAGAGTATAGAGTGAGGCAGGAAAGTGTCCAATAATTTTAGCCTCAGATGTTATTAATGAGTTGATTTAAAAATTTAGTAAAATGCTGCCAGATTGAAGTAGGCCATGAGGGAATTAGGCAAAGAGGAAGTTCGGGGTACATGGGGACAATTGTTTGTAGAAGTTTGCATGTGAAGGATGATAAATCAGTGGGAATGGTAAGCAAAAGAGGAGTTTTTGCCTAAGATGTTACGAATCTGTCAGGGTATTAGTGTTTGAAAATAGGTCACTCATTACATAAAGTGTTTCCAAATTTCCTAGCATTCAGAAGACACTGAGTAACGTCCCACATCAATAGCTTGACTTTTATTTATGTGTGTAGTTTACCAATATTTCTGACAAATCCCAAATAATTTTTTAAGTTTCTGCAAATACCTCTTGGCCATTTATTAACTAGCTTCTCCCTCTTCTATGGTAAACTATGCCATTTTGAATCAAATGTGGATTTGGGTAACTTAAAGTACACAAAAATTAAAGTTATGGTGTTTAACAAAATTTAATAAAGGTCTCTGGTCAACATAGGCAAAGCACAATTCAAACACTGAAATTTTTATATTGTGTACTAGATAATACTGGAAATTCTTAATTGATACTCCACCAGAGATCTTCTAATCTGGCCAACTTTGCTTACTTCCTTACCTGCTACCTTTTTAGAACCGCTAACCTATTTTCTCCCAGAGATAGTCGTATTGATTATTCCCCTGAATTTGTAATCCTGTCTTTCCAGTGACAGGCATTGGACCAAAGAGAAGAGAACAAAATTAACATTTTATTTTTTTCATCTCTGCTTGTAGGCTCAACTTCTATCCAACTTAAGAGAATCTGTAAAAATTCAACTAACATCAAAAACAGACAAATTCTCACATTATTAATCTGAGCAGTTTTGCCTCTCGTGGAAGTTCTCCATTCCTATTCTAGTCTATGATTTCCATATTATGTTTGCGTAAACACAGAAATCATTTACTAGTTTTTGATCTTAATAGGTTTTACTCTCTATTAAAAAGAGAATGTGGCCAGGCAAGGTGGCTCATGCCTGTAATCCCAGCACTTTGGGAGGCCGAAACGGGCGGATCGCGAGGTCAGGAGATCGAGATCATCCTGGCTAACACGGTGAAACCCCGTCTCTACTAAAAATACAAAAAATTAGCCGGGCGTGGTGGCAGGTGCCCGTAGTCCCAGCTACTCGTGAGGTTGAAGCAGGAGAATGGCATGAACCTGGGAGGCGGAGCTTGCAGTGAGCTGAGATGGCGCCACTGCACTCCAGCCTGGGCTACAGAGCGAGACTTTGTCTCAAAAAAAAAAAAAAAAAAAAAAAGAAAGAAAAAAAATGAGATTCATCCTTACAGTAAATTTTAATTTATCCGCTGGAAAAAAATTCAACTATTTGGAATTTCAAAACAGGAATTTTCATTTTCTTTCTTTTTTTTTTTTTTTTTTTTTTTTTTTTTGAGACGGAGTCTCGCTCTGTCGCCCAGGCTGGAGTGCAGTGGCGCGATCTCGGCTCACTGCAAGCTCCGCCTCCCGGGTTCACGCCATTCTCCTGCCTCAGCCTCCCGAGTAGCTGGGACTACAGGCGCCCGCTACCACGCCCGGCTAATTTTTTGTATTTTTAGTAGAGACGGGGTTTCACTGTGTTAGCCAGGATGGTCTCGATCTCCTGACCTTGTGATCCGCCCGCCTCGGCCTCCCAACATTTTCTTTCTATACATTATTTCATTTGCATTACAGTCCAATGTTCTACACGTGTTATTATGTTATACTTGAATCAGGGAAGTCAAAATTATTCCAAAGAGTATAATGAAAAGATGATATACTTTAAAAACATAATGGAATCTTTGGAAATAATGATAGGAAAAAGTGACTCAGAGTTGATCCTGAGAATATAAGCAAGATAAACTTGAAAAATTTCGAAGATACATTAGTACTTCTAGAGGAAAAAAAATTGGTAGAAAACTATTAATACACTAATCTTCACCCTCAACCAGTAAAAAAATAAATTCTTTGGAAAATGAAAAAACTTTGGAGTTCATTCGCATCCTAAATGTATATCTTTATAAGTACCTATTTAAATCTGTGACTGTGATTTAACTACTGGCTACACATTTCACTCAATCATTGAATTGTACTTCTTTCAGTAACAATAAAACACAGAAGAAGTAAAAAGTTCATTTGTAACCGTCAGCGGTTGGGTTGTAAATATCAAATAGTAAGATAAACTACAGTGCAACTGACTTTACTGGAGAAAAATTTAGTGGCAAGTTTGTTTACTTCCTCATAATATGTGGTAATAATTGGCCCCGTAGAACTTCTTTAAGGCCATTTATGATCATAATTAAAAGAAGTGTTACTTTAAATCATTAATCTACAATCAGCCAGCTTTTATTCATAAATCAAAATGTCCTTCTCAACCTGATTGGTCTAACCTTCAGAATGCATTTTGCAAGTCCCCGCTTGATTCAAAGTGGTCTTAAATCCCTAGTGAAAGTAATAAGTAAAAATTATTCTCTAACCCAGTTTCCCTGAAACTGTATTTATCTTTCTCTAAACCAACTTTTAGAAAAAATAAGTAAACTAATAAATTGTTGGTTTGTAGGAGGTAAGACAAAATGTTTTGACACATTTTTTCTTTTCTTTAATGATAGAATCAAATAATTATTTTTGATGCTCAATAGAAGCAACCTGAATATATCACAAAACTTAATCCAGGCTGAATTTCACTTTATGTAAAGAAGGTCTAGTCTAAGCCACACCTACCACCTACAAATCAAAACTCAGTATTCAATATTTGGGCAAGAGGAAAGAAATTTCCAATAAAAATTCTGAGGTAGATTAAACAATAAAAAAAAATAAAAGTGGGACATATGGATAATGGTTAATAAGCCTTGACTATTAAAATCAGTATATTTAAAATAGAGGAATTTAAAATACAGAATCAATAACATGGTATTTTGAAGGAAAGATGGTAACAGAGTCCAAGTGTTTAGATATCCTTTTATTCAGAAGATATCAGGTAGGGTAGCACAGTTATTACAGAAACGAATGAAAACACATGTTGTTATTCTGACAGTCACAGTGGGGTCAGTAATTCCGCAGTATAAAGTAACTTCAAAATTTTGCTTGCTTGACAAATGGAAAGTTTGCATTTCGTGTACATGTCCTACATAGATCATTAGATCAATCTGCCCTTGGAGTTACTCAGGGATGTGAGATAATGGAGGCTTGTTGACATGAGCATCTGTGATCACCAGAGCTGTGGGAAGTGCAAGCAGTAAATTATTAATTGGCTTTTAAAGATTCGGTTCCAAAGTGAGCCATATCACTCCTGATTATACCACAATGATTATACCACAATGGCCAAAGCAAGTCATATGGCCACAGAAAACGTCAAAAAACTTTTTTAATAAAGAAAACTTCGAAAATGTCTACCATGTTTCTTTCTGCAAAGAATAAAGCTGGAAAGATTGTTTGAACAACTTGGATCCTTATCACAGTTGGTCTGTCTGTTCACTAGATATTCTGGTTAGGATTCCTCATCCAGGCAAAATACACTCTAAATGTTTTATCCAGCCCTAGATCCAAAGACCTGGAAGTGAATGGGGAAAGAAATTATCCCCACATATACCAAGTGGAATTGGAGGAATCAGGACAATGAAACTGAAATACTGTCTTTCAAAAAGAGGAATAATGAGAGAACAAAAGATTTTATGGTTAATAGCAATTCTGTAATTCTGGTCGGAATTAAAGGTGACCTATTTTATGGCGGTGTTTCGGACATATTCTTTGTTAGAGGTCCAGATCTTCTCTCTGGGAGAAATTCCTAAATCTACTGTTCCCTACAGTCCTTATTTCTATATAAGAGAAGAGGAGGGGAGGGGAGGGGAGGGGAAGGGACGAGAGGAGAGAAGAGGAGAGGAAGGAAGGGAAGGGTCTTCTTTTTCCACTACTTTCTTTGTCATATCTGAAGTGAACAATGTGCCCTCCTTAAGAGCCGAGACGTTTGTCATTTACTTCCTATTTGTAGACCATTAACTCAAACAATGTTATAGATATGGAGATAAAGAGATATTTTATATCCAGAGTTCTGGTTATAATGGTAGCTTCCCTCTCTATATACATGGTAGGCTTTTTATTCCATTCTACTTAGGTTTATGTGCCAATAAACATTCATTTCAGCTTTTTAAAAAACAAATGTCTTGCAATATTCCTCTGCTATTTTGTGCTCCAAAGCTTCTTTTTCTTTCTCAAATTAACTTGCAGAAACCATGAGACTATCAGACTTCGAGGTCAAGGTGCACCTTTAGTATCATTTCCTGAATCATTTTTATTCCAATTGAAAAAATCTATTGAGCTCTCCCATAAGCCATTCAAAAGTATTAACAATAGAAAGATGGTTAATACCCTTGATTTGATCCTTATAGAAAAGTTGACTCTGATCCTCCCTTGTTATCAAAGTACATCTTAATAATATTTCATATTATATCGTGGTTGAAAATTTTTTAGGTCTCTGAGCTTTTTGACAATATTCTATTTCATTTCTGATTATTCATTTGTACATTTGTCTCTGAGTTCATCTACTGTAGTCATATTTCATTAAGTACAGTAAACATCAAGGTATTACTATATCAAACAAGATATTTCAAGAAGATATAACTCAGATATGAATATGGAATTGGGCAATCAGAAATGAAATAGAATGTAATCTGTTCCCAGACTCTTCCTACATTGCTCCTGTTGTTCCTTATGAACCTGGCATTATACTTGCATGCACACACACATACACACATGTATATTTTATGGTAAGGGTTTTACTAAATATTTTGTCATTGCCATAGTAATCATCTTACAGTGAATTGCCATATTTCTGCTACCCATTCCCTTGCCCCTTAGCTTCTTGCATTTTTATTTATTTATTTATTCTTCCATTCATTCATTCATTTATTTATTTTTGAGATGGAATTTCACTCTTGTCGCCCAGGCTGCAGTGCAATGGCTCAATCTCAGCTCACTGCAACCTCCACCTCCCGCGCTGAAGCGATTCTCCTGCCTTAGCCTCCCGAGTAGCTGGGATTACAGGCGTGCACCACCACCCCAGGCTAATTTTTTTATATTTTTAGTAAAGACAGGGTTTCACCATGTTAACCAGACTGGTCTCGAACTCCTGACCTCAGGAGATCCACCTGCCTCGGCCTCCCAAAATGCTGGAATTACAGGCGTGAGCCACTGTGCCCGGCCTATATTTGTTTTTATTTTCCCCAGAACATGCTTTACTCTTTACTTTGCCTGGAAACAATCTGCATTCCAAATATGTTTAGAATTGCTATAAATGAGTAAGAGAAATACATAGCGTAATATTTTTAAATGAGCACAAAAATGAATTATGTATTCTATAATTCTATGAAAAGGTGTGTTCAATCTTGTAAGCATCAAAGCAAAACAAATTAAAACAACCATCAGAGTGGCAAAAAATGAAACAAAAAATTTCACTGTGCAGTGTGGGTAAGAGAATAAGTTGATACAATCATTTTGGTAATTGGGATATAATATATACTAATTTGGAAGATGTACATAACTTATCACACAGAAATCCCACTGGATTTTATCGTAATAGATTTGAACTAGAAGAAAATCCTATGTCTATCAATTACAAAATAAATAATTATTTCATATTGATACAATGAATTACCATAGAGCAATAAAAATAAATGGCATCTCTAATATATAAAATCATGTAAGATAATTTTCACAAACCTCTTGACTGAAACAAGATATCAAATAAAAAACATATATTACCATTAATAAGCATAACAGACAAAACAAAATTAACTTTTAGGATGAATACAAAGGTGTATACCTTTTTAAAAAAAAGCAATATTTGGAGGCCAAGGCGGGCGGATCACGAGGTCAGGAGTTCATGACCAGCAGAATGAAACCCTGTCTCTACAAAAAATACAAAAAATTAGCCAGGCATAGTGGCAGGTGCCTGTAATTCCAGCTACTCAGGAGGCTGAGGGAGGAGAATTGCTTGAACCTGGGAGGCAGAGGGTGCAGTGAGCCGAAATCACACCATTGCCCTCCAGCCTGGGCAACAGAGTGAGACTCTGTCTTAAAAAAAAAAAAAAAAAAAAAAAAACAGGAGACAATTATTATAAATTGTAGTGTAAAGTTTACACCCAAGTCAGTTGCAGAAAGCTTTCATATTTATAGATGCATTGGTGGAGGCTTCTTGAATACTGATTATAGTTATAGCCATGGCTCTTTGTTGTACCTTATTTTTTCCAGGCACATAAATTTTTATGTATATTCTTTATGTATGTTAAATCCTAACAAAACAAATACAGATTAATTTTAAAATACTAATTGGTTCTGTAATAAAGTAAACCTATTATGATTCACCTGCATAGAAAACTAAAATCCTAAATAGGATTCACAGAATATTATTTTTCAATGAGCAAGCCGAATCCCAGTAGTCTGCCTGAATATTCCATCTGTGGCATATACTAGTTGTTTGCACTTGGCAAAGTTATTTTGTATCTCTGAGCCTGTTTTGTGATTTCTACAAAACTAATAGTAAAGGAACACTTATCATCTCATTGTTGTGAGGATTCAATAATATGTGATATGAAAACCGCTTTACAATGTGGCTTATGATTTTGATTATTTTATTATTATTATTTAAACCATACTGTTAATTAAGAATGGAACTGGAACTGCTCTTGAGCCTTCCTGCTTCACAATGTATCCCTCACTTCTCTAACACATTCTGCTTTTAGGTTCCTCAAGGGCTCTGTGCAATTTTGTTTTATTTTCAGAATCATAAATCATCTCTGTCAAGCCTAGCATGTCTAGGCAAACATCCCATTATGGTGAGATTAAATTTTAATTTTTTGGAAATAAAAAATATCCAACAAGAATAACAACCTCATTAGATAAAAATGCACCTCCTGTGAGTTTGTGTCAATAATAAGACTAAGGATGTGATCTGCACTCTAGAATATTAACATATCAACTCTACCAACCAACAGTTATCTTCAATAATTTCATTTAAAAATTTTCGGTATAATCAGTTTTGAAATGTTTGTATATGAGTCTTTCTAAAACAATATTTGACAATATTCTATTTCATATCTGAGTACTCTATTTTACATTTGTTTCTGAGTTTATCTACTCTAGTTGTATTTCATTAAGTACGGTAAACAGCAAGGTATTGCTGCACCAAACTAGGTATTTCAAGAAGAAATAACTGAGAAATGAATGTGCAGTTGGGTAATCAGAAAAGAAATAGAACGTAATTTCTTCCCAGTGTATTTTTTCATGACTACTTGTGGTTTCTTTTGAATCTTATGTAGAGGTTTTGTAATTATATGACAGTAAAAGCAAATCTTGGTTTATAACTTAGGGTTAAAAAATCCTAATTGTGTTCACACAGTAACCAATTGTCTGTTTGTCTATTTGTTGAGTTTTTATGGCCTTCTTTATATTCACAGTATTAAATTTATTGTGGTACAAATGGATGGTTAAGGCAAGCAGAAACGCATACTTGTCTAATTTAAATATTTATTTGCTTTTATTTTCTATTACATTTCAGCTCATTAATTTAATTTAGTACATTTTCTCCTGTGCAACCAGAATGTTTATTAACATGCTTATGACAACATAAATGAGTAAGCCACACCAAAATATAGATTTTTTAGTTAAGACTTAAAATTTCCACCAGATGGCAGCCCAACCCCTAAAATGCTAGAGCTTACTAGAAACAGTAGAATGAATATGAAAATTTAAAATTTGAGTGTCTGATAAAATAAAATATTTTTTAATCTCTTAAAAATTAGTTATAATATATTGAATTATATTTAAGTTATTAAATGGGTAGGTATATGGGTATGTTAATATTTTGTTTTTTAGTCTTGATCTTACTTCACATTAAAGTTAAGAAACAGTAAATAAAATTTTTTACTAGAGACTGCATATTGTTTTCAAAAGTAAATAATAACATTAAACAGTATGTTTTCCTGAATGATGCACAAATTTTAAAATATTAGTTATGTACGTAAGGATCAGTGAAGGAAAGTCATATTAATTATGTCGATGTACAGATTTTTTAAAAAATAATACACAATTGATAAGAGCTATCTCTGTACTAGGAAAAATAAAATAATAAAAACATTGATAATTTTAATAAGACATGCTTTTTGAATATAGAGGCAGAAATTAATTTTAGTGCAAAAACTATATTTAGTTTGGGGAGGAAACAGATATTTTTATAGAGGGGATAATGCTTTATCTGGGCCTCAAGGAAGGTAAAATCAGTATTTATACATATGGGAAAAGGGAGAAAGCTATTCAGGAAATGGAGACCAGTGTATGTAGAGCCAAGGGTGTGAGAAATGTCCTGGGTTGTTTGGAAAATGTGTAAGTTTGGGAGTAATCAGAAAATAAAATGAGTGCATCAAAATCAAGAGACAGAAGAGAGAAAAATATGGTAGATGATGATTTTGAAGGCCTTGGAAACATACTAAAAAGTTTTAAAGCATAAACTATTTTAAATAAATCTCATTGCATATTTTAAGCAATGAAAGATTAATTGGGAAGCTGGAAAATCAGAGGCAAATTGTGTGCCCTGGGAAACAGTTTATAGAGTCTGATTCAAACCATAGGATGGAAAATGAAATGAAAAGAAGGTGACAGATGAACAAATGCACATTTCATTGGCGACTTCTTGTTATACTCCTTCAGTCACTAATAAGGAACCAATGCTTGCTCTTGGTTCCCAGGAAAGTGCCAAAGACTGTTCTGGGTTATTGTTTATCCCTTTTGCCTATTTTAATGAACAATAGCAGTATTATTTTGGTAAGGGAGAAAAAAAGTATTTCTGAGATTTTTAATTTGAGAGACAGGACCATGATTGCTTTAACCAAGGTAGAGAATGCGTAAGTAACAAGCTGAAATGATGTTAAAATGAAGGAAGGAAAGACAGTGGTAGGTATCTTAGATTTGATATATTGATCTTTGGAAAGACAACCTAGTTGTTATAGCTAATAAGTAGTTGGGAACACAGATGAGACTGAAACTTTATAGAGATCTGGGCTGTAACAAAGATTTGACAGTCAAATCTGAAAAGCAACCTTTTGGGAGTGAATGAGGTTGTCAACGATAGTAGTAGGGAAGTGAGTAAGAAAGGACCCCAGAGAAGCTTGACACTGAAGTAGAAAGAAAATACATACATGCACACATTAAATAATATAACATTAATACTATTTAATGTGTATTGAGGATTTATCATCGGTCAGATATTCAATAAAATGCTTTAAATTTTAAAGAATATTTTGTCCTCTAAACAACTCTCTGAGGCAATATTGCTATTCCAATTTCACAGATAAGGAAATAGGTACAGAGAAGTTAGAAAATGTGGACTAGATGACACAGCAAGGATGTGGTAAAGTCAAGTTCTAAACTTCTATTATCTGATTCTATACTTTGAGCTTTTCTTCTCCAGGTTGTACTGTCTTTTAGGATAAAGTTCTAACTTCTCACATATTTTCCTTCCTTAATAAAATGATGAATTACATTAACAAATGATAAAGCATGCTTTCATTTTTGCTATACACTTTACTTGAGAATATTATATTAAGCTTTTGGTATTATAGTTCCCTCCCTCCCTCCCTTCCTTCCTCCTTCCTTCTCTCTCTTTCTTTTCTTTCTTCTTTCTTTTCTCTCTCTCTCTCCCCTCTCTCTCTCTTTCTTTTTTGTTTCTTAGGATTTTTACCTCTATATCTGTAAGTAAGACTTGGTTAATTTTTTTTTTGCTCATTTGCTTTTTCTAGAAGATGTTTGATAAAAGATTCTGGGAATGTAGACTGTCCTTAAGTCTTATACATATTTATAATTCTTACATGCATTTATATGTATTACAACACATGAAAAACGGAGCAACTTCCTTAACCACGAGAGTGTCTGTTGTTTTTTTAGTTGTTGTTGTTGCTGCCACTGTTGGTTTCTGTCATTCCTGGCTGGGAAAAACGTCAGTTTGACTTTAGACTTGGGTTGGAAGTAGGAGTCAGTGGAAAGAGCAGTTGACATTACAGGTTGGAGAGGAATTGATGGCAAATCCTGGTCCTGGCAACACAGCTATGAAAGGAGATGCTAACAGTGGGACACAGGTTGACCTTGGGATTAGGGTATATATCTCTCCTAAACAAAAGGAAGAGAAAAGAAAGAATGAGGATGCAGAGTAATTTCTTCTCGAAATTTCTATCTCTTGCAACAAAACTGGATTATGCAATGGGTGAATAACTGTGGGCCTGGACATTTACCCATATCATTAATTCAGAAAAAAAGGTGTGATAAACAATAGATAGACATCTTTTTTATAGAAAAGTTGGTTTTGAAATATAGTTCTGTGCAACTCCAGCACTGAATGTGGAATGATGTTGTAACCAAAGCAGAAATGCAAAATATGGAAGTTTATTTACTTTTCTCTCTCATGGAATTTCCTCATGCACTGGTACCCTTCGGGTGTGTGGAAGATGAATAATTGAAAACAAATATTTGCAAATTAATAAGTCAGGGTGTGTTTAGTTAGTGACTCTTTCGATTATTCATCATAAATTAAATCACATGACAACAAACAAATAACTAATAAAGAGTAGCAACACAAATTAGTACATAAGCTAGCCTAAATGTAAAGGCAGGTGCTTTATATATCAATTATGTTTCATTTTTAACTAAAGATTTTACTTTTGTTCAAGATAATAACTATTGATTATGTATCCATGTATATGTATTGCCCAGTACTGTAGCCACTAGCTACTTATTGCTAATTAATTTAAATTTACCTCAACTACATTTAAGTACAAGGAAATATTCAATGACTTCAGCCGTAATACCCACATTTCACGACCTCAAATTCCACAAGTGGTTAGTCACTACTACATTGTCTACTGAAGAAATAGAATATTTTTATTAATCAAGGCAGCCTTAATGTTCCTCTCAGCTTGACTAAACTTTATACAGGTTTTTTCCTATTTCTAATCTCTGAGTTCCCTTTTCTTAGAACATTTTTTAGAAAACTTGTAATTATAAACTCATTATCTGTTCCTTTGAGATGTATGTAAATCTATTTAAAATCCTCTCGCTACTATTTAAACCCAGGAATTTCTTTCTCCAGGATCTGGGAACCATCTTCTTGAAATGTAAATATCAAGAATGATAGCACTCCTATCTCCCAGTCTTTGTAGGAGTGTAGGAGCCTAACTTCAGTGGGCATATCATTCCTGTGATAAAGATATGGGAAAGTTTATTTTTCCTTTGGGAACACCTACTAGCAAAAATAGCTTATGATCTCCCCCACTCCCCCAACTCCTTCACCAACTTTTAAAATCCTCCAGCCTTTTATTCCATTGTAGTTGAGTTCAAATTGAGTTCTTATCTGTCCTCTTGAATAAAATGTTCCTTGCCTATGTAATATTGATGCAATTTTTGCTTTGACATCATCAAAGTAGATAGTTATATTACAAAGGGATCATCTATATTATGAAAAATGACAAAATGTTTTGTTAAAACTTGGCTGATACTAGAACATAGTCTTTCCTGGATTATCAAGAAAAAAAGTTAACCTTGTTTATATATGCTTCTATGTTCTTTTTGGTAAAACACTTATGCAGAGTAAAAAAAAAATCCTATTTTCCTCAAAATGTGCAAGATTTGATGTGATAGACTTAAGAGCATTAGGAGCTATTGTTTCCGAAGCTACAATTTTATACTTCATTTTTAAATATAATGTTAGTGATAAAAGATACAAAACCAAGATAACCCAATTCACCTCTCTGTCTTTAAAAACAACCAGTAAAACTGTGGCATCAGTCTAAAAACTTCAAATTTACCATCCTAAAAAAGTAATTGGTGAGTGTTTTTTTTTAATGTGTCTACAAAGACTAAGTAAATTAGAAGTAAATATTTGAATCAATTAGAATAAACCCCTATTTTTGTTTTTTTGGTTCCTTGAAATAGTGAGTTCAAAAGTGCATAGTAAACATATATGCAGCATTGCACATATATGTATGGGATATGTGTGTTTATGATTGTGCATAGGTACATGCATACACCTACAGATAGGTGTTGATATAATGTATTATACAGTAATACATACATTTTTATGAAGAGAATACATTTTTGCAGACAGGTTGGCCTAATGACAATTGATATTATAATCATTACATAAGACATACTCATGATACATCATTTATTGCTTTTGGGTTTAGTCCATTCACTCTGTAGAGAGGATATGAAAATACTATGTGGCAATCTCAGTGAAGAAGCATTTATATTTTTACATCCCCAATCTTTCATAGTTATCTGGTCCACAATTATTATCCCATATATTATGTTTATTGCCTTACAAAACAGTGTAAAATAATGAATATCTTCTATTTTGAATGTATCTCAATTTATTTTCATAACATTTAAGTGACATTGCTGTAATTGTAAGCATATATGGCATAACAAGCTTTGAAAGAAAGACACCTCAGTTTTTCTAAGTAAAATTCAAGTGGTGGAAGCTGAAGTTAATGGCCATCCAGGGAGGGAACTGACCTGCCATGGGCAAATGATATGCCCTAGGCATCAATCAGTTTGATTTACAGAGGCAACGGGGCTCATCGACTGGTCCAGCAAGTGGTTAAGTGTAGAAGGCTGGCCGATAAAGTTTGTAATGTTTAAAGCAAACTCTGCTGAGGAAGATCGTTCTTATTGAATTATCTAGAATGGTTAAATCTATTAAGTAAATATCCCAGGTTGTATGGTAATATTATAATTTACCTTACACTGGTACAGCATGGCATCTTTATCAGCATCTTTCTTGTAGTAATAATTAGTCTATCTATTAGGATAAAATAATATTGATTTAGTTTTTGGAAGAGCAACAGGAAACCCAATTCTTATTCAAAAATAGGGAATATATTGCAGAAACTGAATTATAGATATTAACGTATAATAGACATGTAGAAAAAGTCAGTATGTAACTCACATTCATATAATGTAGTAATGTAAACATCTAAGTGTATGGCCATCCTTATAAAAATCATAGTTTGATATTGGGCAGTTAATGAAGATCACTGCAGAATATAACACGAAGAAAGATAGCATGCTAGAGAGTAGTAAGAAGAAAAAATATTTGAAGTCAATGAAAGATCCAAGGCATGAGTGAGCCAGCGAAAAGCTTCTGGCAGGTTAGGTATAGATGAGTTCTATGTGCTTAAAAAGTACCTTTCCCCAAGTTAATATGTATTTTTTTCTAGAGAAAAAAACTGAGTTTAAAAGTTTCTTTTATTATTATTATTATACTTTAAGATTTAGGGTACATGTGCACAACGTGCAGGTTAGTTACATATGTATACATGTGCCATGCTGGTGTACTGCACCCATTAACTCATTATTTAGCATTAGGTATATCTCCTAAAGCTATCCTTCCCCCATCCCCCGACCCCACAACAGTCCCCAGAGTGTGATGTTCCCCTTCCTGTGTCCATGTATTCTCACTGTTCAATTCCCACCTATGAGTGAGAATATGCGGTGTTTGGTTTTTTGTTCTTGCGATAGTTTACTGAGAATGATGATTTCCAGTTTCATCCATGTCCCTACAAAGGACATGAACTCATCATTTTTTATGGCTGCATAGTATTCCATGGTGTATATGTGCCACATTTTCTTAATCCAGTCTATCATTGTTGGACATTTAGGTTGGTTCCAAGTCTTTGCTATTGTGAATAGTGCCGCAATAAACATACGTGTGCATGTGTCTTTATAGCAGCATGATTTATAGTCCTTTGGGTATATACCCAGTAATGGGATGGCTGGGTCAAATGGTATTTCTAGTTCTAGATCCCTGAGGAATCACCACACTGACTTCCACAATGGTTGAACTAGTTTACAGTCCCACCAACAGTGTAAAAGTGTTCCTATTTCTCCACATCCTCTCCAGCACCTGTTGTTTCCTGACTTTTTAATGATTGCCATTCTAACTGGTGTGAGATGGTATCTCATTGTGGTTTTGATTTGCATTTCTCTGATGGCCAGTGATGGTGAGCATTTTTTCATGTGTTTTTTGGCTGCTTAAATGTCTTCTTTTGAGAAGTGTCTGTTCATGTCCTTTGCCCACTTTTTGATGCGGTTGTTTGTTTTTTTCTTGTAAATTTATTTGAGTTCATTGTAGACTCTGAATATTAGCCCTTTGTCAGATGAGTAGGTTGCGAAAATTTTCTCCCATTTTGTAGGTTGCCTGTTCACTCTGATGGTAGTTTCTTTTGCTGTGCAGAAGCTCTTTAGTTTAATTAGATCCCATTTGTCAATTTTGGCTTTTGTTGCCATTGCGTTTGGTGTTTTAGACATGAAGTCCTTGCCCATGCCTATGTCCTGAATGGTAATGCCTAGGTTTTCTTCTAGGGTTTTTATGGTTTTAGGTCTAACGTTTAAGTCTTTAATCCATCTTGAATTAATTTTTGTATAAGGTGTAAGGAAGGGATCCAGTTCCAGCTTTCTACATATGGCTAGCCAGTTTTCCCAGCACCATTTGTTAAATAGGGAATCCTTTCCCCATTGCTTGTTTTTCTCAGGTTTGTCAAAGATCAGATAGTTGTAGATATGCAGCATTATTTCTGAGGGCTCTGTTCTGTTCCATTGGTCTATATCTCTGTTTTGGTACCAGTACCATGCTGTTTTAGTTACTGTAGACTTGTAGTATAGTTTGAAGTCAGGTAGCATGATGCCTCCAGCTTTGTTCTTTTGGCTTAGGATTGACTTGGTGATGCGGGCTCTTTTTTGGTTCCATATGAACTTTAAAGTAGATTTTTCCAATTCTGTGAAGAAAGTCATTGGTAGCTTGATGGGGATGGCATTGAATCTATGAATTACCTTGGGCAGTATGGCCATTTTCACGATATTGATTCTTCCTACCCATGAGCATGGAATGTTCTTCCATTTGTTTGTATCCTCTTTTATTTCATTGAGCAGTGGCTTATAGTTCTCCTTGAAGAGGTCCTTCACATCCCTTCTAAGTTGGATTCCTAAGTATTTTATTCTCTTTGAAGCAATTGTGAATGGGAGTTCACTCATGATTTGGCTCTCTGTTTGTCTGTTATTGGTGTATAAGAATGCTTGGTACTCCTCGAGAAGAGCAACTCCAAGACACATAATTGTCAGATTCACCAAAGTTGAAATGAAGGAAAAAATGTTAAGGGCAGCCAGAGAGAAAGGTCGGGTTACCCACAAAGGGAAGCCCATCAGACTAACAGCGGATCTCTCAGCAGAAACTCTACAAGCCAGAAGAGAGTGGGGGCCAATATTCAACATTCTTAAAGAAAATAATTTTCAACCCAGAATTTCATATCCAGCCAAACAAATCTTCATAAGTGAAGGAGAAATAAAATACTTTACAGACAAGCAAATGCTGAGAGATTTTGTCACCACCAGGCCTGCCCTAAAAGAGCTCCTGAAGGAAGCACTAAACATGGAAAGGCACAACCAGTACCAGCCGCTGCAAAATCATGCCAAAAGGTAAAGACCATCGAGACTAGGAAGAAACTGCATCAACTAACGAGCAAAATCACCGGCTAACATGATAATGACAGGATCAAATTCACACATAACAATATTAACTTTAATTGTAAATGGACTAAATGCTCCAATTAAAAGACACAGACTGGTAAATTGGATAAAGAGTCAAGACCCATCAGTGTGCTGTATTCAGGAAACCCATCTCACGTGCAGAGACACACATAGGCTCAAAATAAAAGGATGGAGGAAGATCTACCAAGCAAATGGAAAACAAAAAAAGGCAGGGGTTGCAATCCTAGTCTCTGATAAAACAGACTTTAAACTAACAAAGATCAAAAGAGACAAAGAAGGCCATTACATAATGGTAAAGGGATCAATTCAACAGGAAGAGCTAACTATCCTAACTATATATGCACCCAATACGGGAACACCCAGATTCATAAAGCAAGTCCTGAGTGACCTACAAAGAGACTTAGACTCCCACACAATAATAATGGGAGACTTTAACACCCCACTGTCAACATTAGACAGATCAATGAGACAAAGTTAACAAGGATACCCAGGAATTGTACTCAGCTCTGCACCAAGCAGACCTAATAGACATCTACAGAAATCTCCACCCCAAATCAACAGAATATACATTTTTTTCAGCACCACACCACACCTATTCCAAAATTGACCACATAGTTAGAAGTAAAGCTCTCCTCAGCAAATGTAAAAGAACAGAAATTATAACAAACTGTCTCTCTGACCACAGTGCAATCAAATTGGAACTCAGGATTAAGAAACTCACTCAAAACCGCTCAACTACATGGAAACTGAACAACCTGCTCCTGAATGACTGCTGGGTACATAACAAAATGAAGGCAGAAATAAAGATGTTCTTTGAAACCAACGAGAACAAAGACACAACATACCAGAATCTCTGGGACACATTCAAAGCAGTGTGTAGAGGGAAATTTATAGCACTAAATGCCCACAAGAGAAAGCAGGAAAGATTCAAAATTGACACCTTAACATCACAATTAAAAGAACTAGAAAAGCAAGAGCAAACACATTCAAAATCTAGCAGAAGGCAAGAAATAACTAAAATCAGAGCAAACTGAAGGAACTAGAGACACAAAAACCCTTCAAAAAATTAAGGAATCCAGGAGCTGGTTTTTTGAAAGGATCAACAAAATTGATAGACCGCTAGCAAGACTAATAGAGAAGAAAAGAGAGAAGAATCAAATAGACACAGTAAAAAATGATAAAGGGGATATCACCACCGATCCCACAGAAATACAAACTACCATCAGAGAATACTACAAACACCTCTATGCAAATAAACTAGAAAATCTAGAAGAAATGGATAAATTCCTCGACACATACACTCTCCCAAGACTAAACCAGGAAGAAGTTGAATCTCTAAATAGACCAATAACAGGATAAGCAATAATCAATAGCTTACCAACCAAAAAGAGTCCAGGACCAGATGGATTCACAGCCGAATTCTACCAGAGGTAGAAGGAGGAACTGGTACCATTCCTACTGAAACTATTCCAATCAATAGAAAAAGAGGGAGTCGTCCCTAACTCATTTTATGAGGCCAGCATCCTGATACCAAAGCCAGGCAGAGACACAACGAACAAAGAGAATTTTAGACCAATATCCTTGATGAATATTGATGCAAAAATCCTCAATAAAATACTGGCAAACCGAATCCAGCAGCACATCAAAAAGCTTATCCACCATGATCAAGTGGGCTTCATCCCTGGGATGCAAGACTGGTTCAATATACACAAATCAATAAATGTAATCCAGCATATAAACAGAACCAAAGACAAAAACCACATGATTATCTCAATAGATGCAGAAAAGGCCTTTGACAAAATTCAACAACCCTTCATGCTAAAAACTCTCAATAAATTGGGTATTGATGGGACGTATCTCAAAATAATAAGAGCTATCTATGACAAACCCACAGCCAATATCATACTGAATGGGCAAAAACTGGAAGCATTCCCTTTGAAAACTGGCACAAGACAGGGATGCCCTCTCTCACCACTCCTATTCAACATAGTGTTGGAAGTTCTGGCTAGGGCAATTAGGCAGGAGAAGGAAATCAAGGGTATTCAATTAGGAAAAGAAGAAGTCAAATTGTCCCTGTTTGCAGATGACATGATTGTCTATCTAGAAAACCCCATTGTCTCAGCCCAAAATCTCCTTAAGCTGATAAGCAACTTCAGCAAAGTCTCAGGATACAAAATCAATGTACAAAAATCACAAGCATTCTTATACACCAATAACAGACAGAGAGCCCAATCATGAGTGAACTCCCATTCACAATTGCTTCAAAGAGAATATTTCTTTTCTTGTTCACCAATCTTCATCTATTTTCTTCGTCCATTCACTCTAGCAATTTCTCAAATGACTAATTCAAAAACCTCTTTCTTTCTCTCCACAGCTATTGATTTTGCTGCTTTTTCTTTTTCCCATAGCAAATATCAAAACAATCAAGAATATTTTCACAATTCCTGTCTCTACATCTGAACACCTATTTGTATCTGAGAACATATTCTTTCTTTTTGCAACTGCAGATAAACTCTGTGACCTACCTATGGCGGCCTGTTGCATTTATGTGTCTACTGAATCCCATCTTCTCTCACTTATTCATGGGTTTTGTTCCAGTGATTTTCTTTCATTTCTTTTGTTTCACAGTGTTGACCTCCCCTTGACTAAACAAACACGCTATTATTTCTCGTATTAAAAAAATTTGCTAAACCTTCCTCATTAATTCTCTTTTTCTGCTCCTCTCTCCAGAAAGAAAATTGTCAAAAGTGGTGATAGTGTGTCTTTACTCGTTTTCTCCTTTTATTCTTTGCACATGAATACTCCAATTAGGTGATTTCCCACCAATCTGCTAATTTTTTATCATTGATCAATATCAATTCTCTATTCAGCAATATTTATTAGAGGAGTATTTATTCTTTTTCATAAAGTACTTTCTTCATTGAACTTTATTCACACTATTCTCCTAATTTAATTTTTACTTCACTTGCTGCTTCATCTTAGTCTATATTTTTCTCATCATCTTCCAGATTCTCTTAATAAAACATGGAGTTTTCTGCAGCTCATGGCTTGGAGTCCACCCTTACACCTAACTTTCTCTTTTATCTACTTTCCAAATGTCCTTTAAATGCTAATGAATTACAATATAATTTTTTCATTCTGGAATTCTCTGCAGTGCCTAGATGGATACAGCCAACTGCAATGGACTGAATGCCTATGTCCCCCTAAAATTCATATGCTGAAATCCAAAACATGTGATGGTATTAGGAGAAGGGGCCTTTGGGAAGTGATTAGGTCATGAAGGCGTTCTTTCTGCATGGGATAGTGCCCTTATAAAAGAGACAACAGAAAAATCCCCTACCTTTTTATCCATGTGAGGTTACAGTGAAAAAAATGGCTATCTGTGAGGGAGTAGGCCCTCCACAGAACCAAATCTGTTGGTGCCTTGATCTTGAACTTCCCAACCTCCAGAAGAGTGAGCAATATATTTATGTTGTTTATAAGTACCCACTCTGTGGTATTCTGTTATAGCAGCCTGAGTAGACTAAGCCCCCAACTTTCTTTAAAACATTGTTATTTTGTTCTGTTCTGTTCTCTTCAACCATTGTGGAAGTCAGTGTGGCGATTCCTCAGGGATCTAGAACTAGAAATACCATTTGACCCAGCCATCCCATTACTGGGTATATACCCAAAGGATTACAAATCATGCTGCTATAAAGACACATGCACACGTATGTTTATTGCAGCACTATTCACAATAGCAAAGACTTGGAATCAACCCAAATGTCCAACAATGATAGACTGGATTAAGAAAATGTGGCACATATACACCATGGAATACTATGCAGCCATAAAAAATGATGAGTTCATGTCCTTTGTAGGGACATGGATGAAGCTGGAAACCATCATTCTCAGCAAACTATTGCAAGTACAAAAAACAAACACCGCTTGTTCTCACTCATAGGTGGGAACTGCACAATGAGAACACATGAACACAGGAAGGGGAACATCACACACCAGGGCCTGTTGTGGGGTGGAGGGAGGGGGGAGGGATAGCATTAGGAGATACACCTAATGTTAAATGACAAGTTAATGGGTGCAGCACACCAACATGGCACATGTATACATATGTAACAAACCTGCATGTTGTGCACATGTACTCTATAACTTAAAGTATAATTAAAAATAAAAAAGACATTGTTATTTGACCAAGAACAATACTAGATGATACCACGACAACATAGAAAAATGTATTTGGAAGCCAAACTTTAATTTCATGTGACATATGCTATAAAGAGCTAAGAAAATTTAAGGAGTACTTGTTTTCTTTCTTTTTTTTTAAACAAAATAGAATCCACTATGTTGGAGACTTGATATTATGTGCTTGTCAAACTATTCTCTTTTATAAATGAGGATACAATCTAGTGTGCTCATGGTCATCAAATGGATTTGCATGAAAAGTTACATTTTATTTGTGATTTTTAAAACATCACAGTAACCATAAACTGAGCTGGTTTACTCAACTTTTCATTGTTTTGTTGTTGTTGTTCTTGGTTATAATACTTGCAAACTATGGAAAATCACATTGACTAACAGGATAAACTCTATATGCATTTTATTTCCCAAGGAATTGTGTTCACTTTATTTTTGCTGAAGGTTGTATGTTAAATCAATGTCATGTTTTTATACTACTTCTTGAGTAGGAAATTCAGATTTTAAATTCTATTATTTCCTCCAAAATGAAGAGCAGTGCTTAGTTAAATAAAAGATTGATGATATGTTTCAAAAATTATTATTTGAATATAAATAGCTACATCACTCAGAGCACGCCAGACTGAACTTCTGACATTTTTCCTTCAATCTTCAAATTTCTGTTTTAATCCTCAGTATATGGTAATTTGATTATTACAGTGGCTCAGGTCATGAACTTGTGAAGTTATTTCTGATTCCTCTTTTTCTGTCTCACCTCAAATTTACTTTCAAAAATATCCAAATTCTGACAACATCTTACTACATACACCAACGCAACTCTAATCCAAGCCACCTTGATCTCCTGGATTATTGAAACAGAAATGTAATCGATCATCTTGTCCCAAAGAGTATTCTCAACACTACAGCCAGAGTGATCACTTTAATTCTTAAGTCAGATCCTCTCATCTTATGTTTAATTTTTTCCAACGAATTTCCATCACACTCTCATGGTTATGATGATAAAAGCCAACAAAAATTCAAAGTCTTCAGGGCCCTACAAGACACAATCTGGCAAGACATTAACTCTTTTAACAAATTAATGCTCTTTTCTGGTCGATTATTTTCCTGTTCCATTCTTCTGGCATTCTGCAAAGGCTCCAGGCATTGTTAAGCCTAAGGTCCTTTGCCTTTACTGTTTTGTGTGCATGAAAACTTGAGTCTTAGGTATTTCATGGCATCTTCTGATATCTTTTTCAGATTAGATTACTCAAATGTAACCCTTACAGGGTTAATATAGAAAAATATAGTGATGCTTTTCCTAATATTTATCGCTATGTTACTTTACTCAATAAATCTTACCACCCTTGGCAGAACATACAGATATATATATATATCTATTCTGTGTGTGTGTATATATATATGCTATATATATATAGCATATATATATACTTATATATAGTATATACTATATATATAATATATATAGTATAGTATATATATACACTATATATATAATATATAGTATATATATTATATAGTATATATATAAATACATATATCCTATATACATATTACCTGTAGATATCCTGTGTGTATATGCATTTAATAAATATGTGCTGTTAAATAATTAATAAATGGATGGATATTGACAATTAATTTCTAAAAGAATGGTGTTAATCAGTAAAGCAAAAAGAAGTATTATGTTTGAAACGTGAATAGGACTTTATTATTTCATATAAACTGCATTTTTATTTAAATGAAATATACAATAATATTGTTTTTGTCTTTTTTTTTCTTTTCTTTCCTTTTTTTTTTCATTGTGTTTTTGAGGCAGGGTCTCCCTCTGTCACTCAGGCTGGAATGCAGTGGTGCTATCTTGGCTCACTGCAACCTCCAACCGCTGGGCTCAAGCCATCCTGCCACCTCAGCCTTCCAAGTAGCTGGGAACATAAGCACACACCACCATTCCTGGCTTTTTTGTATTTTTATTAGAGACGGAGTCTCACCATGTTGCCCAGGCTAGTCTCAGACTCCTGAGCTCAAGCAATCTGCCTACATCAGCCTCCCAAAGTGCTGGGATTATAGGCGTGAGCAACTGCACCGGGCTCCAATAATATTGTATGTATTAATTTTAGTACATTCTCTATAGATGCTTTTCCTCTCAGTTTTTGTATTCAAATGTGTGTGATAAATATAATAATTCATGATACCTAAATTGAATTATTGGATTAAATTCATTTGCAAATATAACTACACTTAATACACATGTAATTCCATATCAATATCTAAGAGCTGACTTATGTATTATAAAAATTCTTAAACTTCCTTCCATAGCAAAACATACAAAGAAAAAGAGAATCAGTACTGAAGCAATTTTTCTTGGTGAATTCTAAGAAAATTTCAAAAAGATACTGCTTTACAGATAATATGGTGCTCAGAACGGGATTTAGCATGGAATGCATAAGCCAAAATAAATACCACACACAGACACACACATACACATGCACACACACACACACACACATGCTGACTAAAAAAAAGTGGAGACATATCTGCAAGTATAGCTCAGCAGCATAAAAAAATATGTTAATGTTGGTAAATATGTTGCTAAGCTATAATTCTGTTTTTATTTGACATATGTAATATAATATGGCTTTAAAAATTTATACTAATCAGCATCTAGCACTATGCTAACTATGACTAAATCTATATTCATATATGTTCCCATATCATGAAGAATTAGTATATACAAATGTCCAGCTTTCATAGTTTTAACACATTTTTTTTCAGAATGTACACCAGCAGGTTTTCTCCTAATTTCTAGCATATATTTAATTAGTTAATATTTGCTTTTAGTATTTGCAGTGTACTGAAAGAACTACCTTGTTACTGGAAACATTTGGGTCATGTATGTGAATGCCATTCTTCAATTTGTGATTATCAGAAAGATCCGAGGACTATGCTAGTGTGTGTGACAGCTTCTTCAATGTCTTTTGCTTGCAATTCTGAATCGAGCCAACTTCTGTTTCAAGTAGTTGCACACTGGGATTGTCTGCTTTCAGTACCACACAGTGCTCTCACATCGTTTGATGTGTACTACAGTGATTTATTTTAGTGACTCTCCCCTGTGTATACAGTTACATTATTGCACATTCCCCTTAGAATAAGTGCCAGAATAGGCTGCTAGAATCCATCTCTTCTCAGCTCCTGCTCATTTCATTGTTAGTCCCAGTACCAACTTTTTTGCTATAGTATGTGTCATAGTTCATTTGCATTACCATAAAGAAACACCTGAAGCTGGGTAATTTATAAAAAGAGGTTTATTGACTGGGCATGGTGGCTCATGCCTGTAATCACAGAACTGTGGGAGGCTGAGGTGGGTGGATCACGAGGTCAGGAAATCGAAACCATCCTGGCTAACATGGTGAAGCCCGGTCTCTACTAAAAATACAAAAAAAATTTAGTCAGGCATGGTGGCACGTGACTGTAGTCCCAGCTACATGGGAGGCTGAGGCAGGAGAATCACTTGAACCCCAGAGGCGGAGGTTGCAGTGAGCCAAGATCACGCCACTGCACTCCAACTTGAGCAACAGAGCGAGACTCCATCGGTTTTTAGAAAAAGTGCCAGAATAGGCCATTTTGTTCATGGTTCTGCAGGGTTTCAGGAAACTTCCACCAATGAAAAAAAGTGTAGGGGAGCAGGCATCACATAGGGAGAGGAAGGAAGCAAGAATGAGAGAGGAACGGAAGTTGCCAGGCTCTTTTTAACAATCAGTCCTTGTAGCAATTAACACAGTGCAAACTCACTCATTCCTGTGAGAATGGCATTCATAAGAGATCTGCTCTCATGAACCAAAGGATCTACCTCAACCAGGCCCTACCTCCAACACTGGAGATCAAATTTCACCATAAGATTTGGAGGAAACAAATATCCAAACCATATCAGCATGCTATAGGAGTTCTTTAAAAATTACCATGCTATGTATAATTGCATAATAAAACCACAGACTTACGAGAAGAAAGGGAGGTTGGGAGCACCACCCTCAAAACTTCCTTGGTAACATATAAAATAAAAATGTAAAACATAATAACACTTTTTTTAACCTAATAAATTGTATATATATATATATGTGTATGTGTGTGTGTGTGTATAAAATAAATGTGGCTTGACCTTGAAAAAGGTCTGAAGTTGACTCACAGAAATCTGCATAAGAAAGATTACAATTTGTGAGTTATTGGAAGTCATGGAAGGAGAGTCATTTGATTTGGACTGAACAGATGATACCAGATGTGAGTGGGTGAGCTCATAAGATGCAGGGAACTTAAGTCACTGGTATTTGTTTGGGATATGTGCATATGTGTGTTTGATGTATTCTTATGTGGCTCTGTCCAGGTGGGTGTAGTTTTCTGGGCTCACCTGATGTTTCTTGCAGGCAAAATTGCACATAAGCAAACTTGCAATTCACATGGTGTTTGCATTGTTTCCTGGTATATTGTTTTGCAACACAGTCACATTTACAAAGCAAGTATTATAACAAAACTGACTGCACTTATTTTTTGTAGATAAGCTTGCATTACCTTCAAAATGTTGAATTTTAACCACGTCTTGTTTCCAAAATTTTGACTTTTCAATTATTGCTCATTCAATTAATTTATGTTAAAATAAAAGAAAAAGAACAGGAAAAATAAGTAAAAAAAAGTTAAATCCAATCACACAATTTACTTGATGGATGAACTGCTCATAAAAACAAATGTTGTTTGGTATCATAATAAATGTTTAAATTGCTTACTATTTACATAAACCCAGAGTAGAATCAAAATGTGGAGAAAACACATGACTGTAATCATTGTTAAAAATAATTTAGGCAATAAGGAATATGGCAACTGAAAGGATGTTTGTAGGTAACAAATCTTATCAAAAATGTTGTAGTTGGGATATTTGAATGATATTCTAAAGGAGTCTGGTAAAGAATAAAGAGCAGATTATTAGGCCAAATAAAAATGGCAGTAATACAAGTTAAGCACCTAGGCTGCACCCAGAAAATTCATCAATAGTTATCAGTTTCTAAGCAAACAACCCAATTCTTATGATCATCTCCAAACTCAAGGGTGATGGATATGAGAAAGAAGAATAAAAAAGCACGAAGGGACGTGCTTTTCTGACAGTCTAACATGTCAGAAATATTATGTAGGTTTTCTGGTATAGGGAATAAGGAAAAACGGAGTTATTTGGCTACCATATAGTTTTAAGGGAAGGTATTAAGCTAGAGTAGACTGTGTTGGAATATTAGAATAATAAACTCACTTTAAAATACCTGTGGCTAAGCCAGAAAAGATGTGTGTGTGTGTGTGTGTGTCTGTGTGTGTGTGTGTGTGTGTGTGTGTGTGTTACATACTCATTGTGCATGTGTTCATGAGTGAGACATCTTGTGTTCAAAGTCACCAGGAGCACTGGTTTACTGAAACTGTGATCATCTTGGGGACTGGGTCCACTCTCTGTATTATGTGAATTTCTAATCACTGAGGCAGTGGGAAGAGGGCAGTGAAGGATTAGGCACCAGCAATTCAGTGCTCTGACCTGAATTTGAAGCACATTATTTCTACTCAAAATTCATTGGCCCAAAGTAATCATATGACACTCCTTCCTTCAATTGATGGGAGAAAGAAAATATAATATTACTAGGAAACCAGTAGGAAAGAAAAATCAGATATGGCTGAGTTCTTGAAGTCTGTATGTTTACCACAGATAGAGACTGTGTTTCAGGAGAATGCAAAATCTCATTTATCAACATGTTGGTAAAAGCTGAGTGTTGGGAGAAGCTGAGTCAGGGCCTGCATGTCTGACATAATGTAAAGGAGTCTTGGAACACGTCCGGGGACCAGGGTCTAAAACCCCTTGTGGCCTTTGCAACACTAAGCTCTGTGCTAAATGGTGGAAGGCTACCCTGACGCACCATCATCTAAGCCCGGGGCATAAAATCCCTCGTGGCTTGGATAGAATCCAGGGCTCATGGCTCTGGAATGTGTCTAGACTTGCTGGATCCTTGCTCCTTGCTCTCCCAGGATCCATTTTATCTTGAGTTAAAAGAACCTGCTCTCCATTATCAAGTAGCAGAGCAAATGCTAAACCATCACAGCTGTAAATCATGTGCTTAATGCAACGCTCCCTTTCGACCTCCACATTCTCACCACCTGTTTCTTTGTTGGATTACCAATAAATAGCATGAGCTCTCAGAGCTCAGGGCCTTTGCAGCCTCCACAATCACGATGGCACCCTGGTCCCACTTTACTTCTCAAACTGTCTTTTTCTCAATCCTTTGACTCCACTGGACTTCATCGCCCCCAAGACCTAGTGTTGGGTCTGATCACCCCAACATCAACATAAGCAAAATCAGGCTTAAGGGAAAAACAAACACTTCCAGCTATAAGCATAAGACACACACTGCCAGAACATAAGATAATTGATTCAGTTATTCATTAATTCTCTAAGGAGAAACCACCTTTGTTGACTAGCAGAGGCCTGAAAATGCAGACTTGGGCAAGAGCCTCAGAAATAATCAGAATCATCCCATGTTATCTTTATGACGTGTTAACATTGTGGTTGCATGTGCATTGGACAACATGATTTTTGTGGAATGTTAGCTTTTAATGGAAGGTGGAGGTTCATTACAATTATGGTTTTCAGCCTTCTTTTGTAACCCTTGATGAATAATTATTTAATATTTTATAATAAATTTCATAAAGATATTTCTTCTATTTCAGGCATTGTTATGTTAAAGTGAGTGCTACTGGATTAATATCCAGAAGATAACTCCAAAAAAGCTTTTGAGAGTCCATTTGAAGCTAAATATTAATATTTAGGTTAAAATAATCAATCGACAAAACTTTGTATTTATATATTTCTTTTCATTTTATTCTTCTATTCTTCTGACAAGTATCAGCCAAGGGCTCATAAAATATCATTCCACATTTTTTTCTTTTTATATTACTCTTCTCATTTATATATTGCACTATTTTTTTGAGTAAATTAAAGTAATAAACTATTTCCTGTCAAAAACTACTTCATTTCTTTTACAATATGTTTCACTAGCTTATTCAAGTAAAGTTTATGACTAAATAGAAAACCCACATGCATTTGAAATTAATTTTGTCTGTTTGTGTTAGTGTATATTTAAATATCTGGTCAGGTTATGTGGTTAATATCGCAAGGCATCTAGTTGAAGTAAAGCATATGTTTTAATCTCTGAACTATGAAATAGGTAAATGAGGTATTCTAGAATTAAATCATTGTGCAAAATATTTACATTATTTACAATGATTTTGTTAATATAGTAAAGTATTACATGTTTTAAAAGTGCATTGGATAATACCTCAATCATATAAGATGGTGGTGCCATAAAATTAGAGAATGATCGTATGTAACAAATAGCTATGCAAAGAAGAATATTTGCATGGACTTTAAAAGCTGATGTAATAACATTCTAAGTGAGTGTCATATTATGTGAACAGTCCTATTTATTTACGGGAAGATCAAATAGGTCATAGATCCTATAAAGCTGCAGAAGGTTTCTGAAAAATTGAACTCCACATTTATATCAATCAAAATTTTGGCTATCAATTGCCTACTTGTGCTAAAAATAGTGTAAAGCACTATATATACAAAATAAAGTCATTGCCAGCTTAGTACACATTCTGAAAGGTTTGAAATCCAGATGGAGATGACGAGTCAGTATTAAATAAAAAGTAGAACAGTGGGTAGCTGACATTTTGACCGGCAAGTGAGGCATTAAGAAAATATTTATTTATCTATTTAATTAATTAATTTTTTGAGACAGAATCTCGTTCTGTTGCCCAGGCTGGAGTGCAATGGTGTGATCTCACCTCACTGCAACCTCTGCCTCCCAGGTTCATGCGATTCTCACGCCTCAGCTTCCCGGGTAGCTGGGATTACAGGCACCCGCCATCATGACCGGCTAATTTTTCTATTTTTGTAGAGATAGGGTTTCACCATGTTGGCCAGGCTGGTCTTGAACTCCTGACCTCAGGTGATCCTCTCACCTCGGCCTCCCAAAGTGCTGGGATTATAGGCGTGAGCCACTGTGCCCAGCCCAGCATTAAGAAAATATAAGCTAAAGGCAAGAGAGAGGACTGTGAAGATATACATAGCTTCATATATGCATATGTGTGTGTGTATATATATATGCAGCTATATATATGTATATGTGTATATGTATAGCTATATATATGTATATATATGTATATATGTATAGCTTCATATATGGACACGTGTATATACATATACATACACACACACATATATATATATATATAAAAATTAGAGGATGGGTGGTAATTTGAGCGGACACTTAGAAAACCACATTTAAAAAATTAACCACCAAAAATACAAAAATTTTTTTAAAAACTACTGTATTTGGCCAAATCATTATCAATTCTATAATGATTCTTGACTATCATAAATCCCATGCCATGGTACAACTCAGTAGTTACACAGAGATTATTTAACATTTCTAATCCAGTGTTTTAATTGCAATATTAGAACACTCAGTCTTGGTATGAGCAATTTTCTCACAACTAATGTGAAACACTTCTATTGTTATATGTAAATTATGGGGGAATTTTGCTTGATGTTTTCAGGGGACATACAAGATATCTTAAAAATGAAAAGGTTTTGGTTTTCTAGAAAACCTTCAAGCATCTGGAACTTGAGCTTCCTACTGCAGTATTGAAATAGTTTCAAGGGGTGTGCAAGTGAACCCAGCTTGTGCAATAAAACTTGTCTCTCCTCCCAATTTCTGTCTTTAGTTCTTCCCTGGCTGAAATTAGAGACTGACAATAAAGACAGTTATGTAAGTTCTTGACCGTTCCAGCCATGCCCGCTTGCAATAATAACTTATATTTACATTAACATGTATTCAAACTGTACCCATTGCTTGAGATTTGCTTAGGATCCTTTTCCCCATTAACAGGAAGATCTGCCGGGCACGGTGACTCATGCCTGTAATCACAGCACTTTAGGAGGCCGAAGCAGGTGGATCACCTGAGGTCAGGAGTTTGAGACCAGCCTGACCAACATGGAGAAACCCCATCTCTACTAAAAATACAAAATTAGCCAGGCGTGGTGGTGCATGCCTGTAATCCCAGCTACTCGGGAGGCCGAGGCAGGAGAATTGCTTGAACCCGGGAGGCAGAAGTTGCAGTGAACCGAGATCGTGCCATTGCACTCCAGCCTGGTCAACAAGAGTGAAACTCCATCTCAAAACAAAACAAAACAAAACAAAACAAAAACAAAACAAAAAAAAAACAAAAAGAAAAGAGAAAGGTCTGCATTAACTTGCAAATAAATCTCAAATTCCCTTCCACTCTTAACCTTCTAGTTACTAGTTGCTATCTATTGAAGATAATTTATGCGATTCCAGACAATTAGCCTGCTTCATGAGCCCTCTTTATCTGTAGTATTCACTTGGTCCCCCTTAGTGAGTTCTTTCTTGGTCCAATTACCAGGCTGTATTTAATATACTTACTGAGACTGTAGCTCAATGAACTCAGGTTTTAATTGTTTCATTTAAATCTGTGTCATCTGGGGTTTTTTTTAATGGCTAACCCTTGATTTGAGCTTCTCATAATCCGACTCACTCAGTCAAGCATTTGTGATCTGTGGCTCAACAGGCTATGCATAGGTTTCTAAGGATGAGTAACATCAAGAATCTGGCTACCAAACAACACTCTGTGTTTTTGAATCTGTAAGTGAGATTCATTTCACATAGCTTCAGTCTGTTTTTAATGGGTTCAATATCCCTTCATCCAGACATAGATTAGATATTCAATAATTGTTTAATGGACTTAGTGGCTGCCTATGGTGTGTCACATTTTAAGTATTCCCATGAGCCTTTTCAATACTTAACTATGTACATCAGTTATGATAATTTGAATTAGTAAATAAAAATGCTGAGAACTAAGGATTGTGATCCCGCCAAAAACAGCAGACCAGAAAATTCAAACTTTGTACTATATGACACTCCTATGGAGATTTTGACAGCCTGGAGTGAGTGAGTAGCAAGCCCAAAATCTTGACTGGTATAAGTGAAGTAAAGGATCTTTTTGTAAAGTTCTCTTTTCTTTTTGTTCCCATAGCATTTTCTCCTCCATGACCTTAGCATGCATACTTTGATCTCTGCATCCTCTGTTCTTCATGCAGTTTGGTATCAAAATTCGGAAGGACAGATATTACACTTTATTAACTATTTTTACTATCAATGTGCCACAATATTGGCCCCATGTAGAAGTTTAATAAATGTTGGTTAAAGGCACATTCCAGCTATGAAAGAAATCCAACTCTTAAATATTTATGTTTAAAGAATTTTTTTGATGAGAGTATATTTTGAATATGGACCCGTTTGTATATGAGTAACACTTTTATTCATTTATACATACATATTTTGACATTATTTACATCACATTAGCTTATTCCTGAATGGAGTGTACTTTATTTTTCTAATTTTTTATCATCTAATAATCCTATAGAATTTGGAAACCTCACTAATCTTAAAATTCTTACCTACCTATTGGTTTTTGATATGAAGTTTCTTTGGATGCAAAGTACCTCATCAGTATGTGAAGCAAACCTTCTATTTTCTCTCAGTTCCATAGATCTATTAAAGGTAAAAAACTAACAGCAATACATATAATATATTCATACAAAGTTTTTTCTAGGTGGAAAGTATAAAAGATGAACAACCCCTGCCCTGTGGTTTTGAAAAAGTATCTGGTGCTCTTAGGCATCTTTATGAACAATCCAAGTACAACTGCATTGCAAAATTAATGAGCCAAGAAAATGAGTCTTGTTAGTTTTCCACTCTTTGACTTCTAACATTACACTTGTTCCTACAGTTAACATTAAAAGCACTATATTAAATTTACATGAAACATAGCTTTGTCTTCTGATCTATTGGAAGTTGACTAAACTCTTATAATAATAATCTTACCTGGCTCTATGCCATTATTTACAGGAAAATAATAAAGATTAAAAAATAAATGAATCTGGAAACTACAAGCCACAAGAATGGCTGTGGAAATGAGTGAGAGTATAATCTTGAGTTTCAAAAACATGGGCTCTATGATTTGTAAAGTTATTTCAATCTTGTAGCTATTTTTGGAACTAAGCAATATGACGCACCCTTCCTAATACCAGTAGAAATATAAAGCATAAAGTTGGAACTCTGGCTACTTCATGAAAATATTTATCTTGGAATTGACACTTAGATGCTCTGACCTGTTGGATTTTGAACAGAAAAATATACTACAGACAAATGGGCTATACATTTCTGTCACTGCATCTTGTTATATTGCTGGCACACAGATGAAGTCAGAGGCAGCAGAAACCACTGATGGGGAGAGCACAAATGAAGCAGTGCTGAGGAAAACTACCTCTTGCCAGGAAAGAGAAGCTTGAAGATGACATTGATTGTGAACACAGATTTCAATTTCGGTTCACAAGGCAGAGATTGCACAATATGGCAGCTTAAAAATATATACAATTTTGCATTGAAAAAACAATAAAATATATGTTTACAGGCAAACACACACATATATCATAATGTGTGTGTGTGTTGTATGTGTGTCACCTATAGAAAGAGCACTGAAACTCTTAATATCCTTAGTTGAATAATGGCAAATAAAAGGAAACCATTTCAGCTACCTTGTACCTGATTCATACACTACTTTGGGATGCCATATGCATCAGAGAAACTGGAGCATAAGATGATTTTGAAAAATGACACTAGACATGTCTAGAACCTTCCTTTTTATCATCTGACAACGTACGAATCTCATTACTGTGTTAGTTTGTTCAGGATTCTTCTAGGCAAAAAAATAATTACTCAAATTATTTTGAGAAAAGTTTTAATGTCTAAAATTCTTGTAAAGTATCATATTCTCCAGATACTATTTCAATTACAGGAATTACCATGACTTCGTATTAAGAGATTAAATTAGAACTTTTATTTAGCATTTAGGGCTGCAGAGGGAGATTATTTAGAAGTTAAGGGAATAAGTTTGGCTCTCTCAACCTCTATGAATACCTGAGTTTTGTACACGCACTCAAAGAACTGTCTTATTATTGGATATCCCAAAGCACTCTCTAATTATCCATCCTTGATTTTCCATAATGAATTAGACTTCCCCTGATCATTTTACTAATTAATACTTAATAGCTAATAACTGCAGATATGATACTGTAAAACATGCTTGATCAAATATTATTATTATTGTCATTTTGAGACCGAGTTCCGCTCTGTCACCCAGGCTGGAGTGCAGTGGCATGATCTTGGCTCACAGAAACCTTCACCTCCCAAGTTCAAGTGGTTCTCCTACCTTAGCCTCTCAAGTAGCTGCGATTACAGGTGCCTGCCATCACGCCCAGCTAAAGTTTGTATTTTTAGTAGAGACGGGGTTTCACCATATTGGCCAGGCTGGTCTCAATCTCCTGACCTCAGGTGATCCACCCGCCTCGGCCTTCCAAAGTGCTGGGATTACAGGCATGAGCCACCATGCCCGGCCAATCAAATATTATTTTTAAGTGCATCTTTTCCATTTGTTAAAATTTTATTCACGAACAACTATATTCATTATGTAGAATAGTGGTTAAATGCACAAAGTTTTATTTCAAACAGTAAGGATTTCATAGCAAATGAAACTGGTAACCACAGGCCCCACTGAAATGTTCCTTTCCACCTGTAAAACAATGAATATTCGATAAGGTGAAATATGAAAAGAACATAGTTACTGGTATGTAGTAAACGATCAACATACATTAGATATGGTAAATGTGAAGAAGAATAGCACAGTGATGATAGGATTATATATTAAATTAAACTTTTTCAAACTCAGTTTTCTCATATTTAAAATAATACTATATTGCCTCAAATCTTTTTAAGGTGAAAATGAGGAAATTTTTGTAAATTTTAGCTTTTAACTTCTATAAGGCTTGAGTATCTTAGCTATTATAAATGTTGTAAGTAATAAAATTAGAAAATTTTTTTCACTGATTTTTTTTATCCATTCCTTTGTTGATGGACACTTAGGTTGCTTCTAAATCTTAGCTAGTATGAACAGTGCTTCAACAAACATAGGAGTGCAGATATCTCTTTGATAGACTGGATTTCCTTTCTTTTGGGTATATACCCAGCAGTGAGATTGCTGGATCATATGGTAGCTCAATTTTTCGTTTTCTGAGGAAGCTCCAAACTGTTCTCCACAGTAGTTGGACTAATTTACATTCCCACCAACAGTGTACGAGGGTTCTCTTTTCTCCACATCCTTGTCAGCATTTGTTATTGCCTGTCTTTTGAATGTAAGCCATTTTAACTGGGGTAAGATGATATCCCATTGTAGTTTTAATTTGCATTTCTGATGATTAATGATGTTGAGCATCTTTTTATATCCCTGTTTGCCGTTCGTATATCTTCTCTTGAGAAATATCTATTCAAATATTTTGCCCATTTTTTATTGGATTATTAGATTTTTTTCCTATGGCGTTGTTGAGCTCCTTGTATATTCTGGTTATTAATCTTTTGTCTAGAGATTTTGTACGTATACACAATGGACTACTATTTATCCATAAAAAAGAATGAAATCCTGTCATTGGCAACCACATGGGTGGAGCTGGAGATCATTATGTGAAGTGAAATAAGCCAGGCGCAGATGGACAAATATTGCATGTTCTCACTTATTTGTGCAATCTAAGAATCGAAACAATTGAACTCATGGACATAGAGAGCAGAAGGATGGTTACTAGAGGCTGGAAAGGATAGTGAGGGATTGTGGAGAGGTGGGGATCATTAATGGGTCCAAAAATAGAGAGAATGAATAAACTTACTATTTGATTGCACAATAGGGTGATTATAGTCAATAATAATTGCATATTTTAAAATAACTCAAAAAATGTAATTGGATTCATTTTAACTTAAAGGATAAATGCTGGAGGTGATGGATACCCCATTCTCCATGATGTGTTTATTTCACATTACATGCCTGTATCAAAGTATCTCATGTATACTTTGATAAATACACATAAATATATACACCTACTAGGCATCCACAAAATTTTTAAAAATAATAAAAATAAAAATATTCACTGGATGTGGCATAACCATGTTTATTTTTTATTTTTACACATAAAGATTACCTCCTATTTTGAAATATAAAGTGTCTGATGAGTTATCAATTTTTGATTTAATATTGATTATTATTTTTCATTCTTAGACAGCCTAGGTTTAGCTTATCACAAAACCAACAGCACAAGTAAATAATAAGGATTAAATATAAGATATGACTGCAATTACATTGTCTTTCAGCACACTGTCTTAATCTTAGTTCAGATAACGGGAACTTTATTTGGCTTGTGCCCATGCCCAAACTGTTTTGCTGAACATCTGAGCTTCATTTATTCTCGTCAAAGGGATAGAAATTAAGTGCTTGTTTGTGAAAAGCTAACTCAACATGCTTGCCATAGTTGTCTTCAATTTCTAAGTGGATAATAATTAGGCAGTATCTTCTGCACATATTTAAACTGACCTCAGAGCATTTCCTATGCATGTGTTGGGATAGCAAGAGAAACTGAAAATGTCTTAACCAATTTGAAGTGTATTTCATTCATATTCACAGTCTGCATATCAGCAGTTTGTGATTGGCACCTCCATGTTGTTGAGGACCAAGACTGCCTAGGCCTTTGCTTTTTATCATCAAATTGTGGCTTATATCTTGTGTTTCAAATTGCCTCTTTGCCTCCCACTTGGAAGTGCACATTCTATTCGGTGTGACCTGGAAAGTAAATATATCATTTCTGCTCATATTCCGTTTATAAGGTCGTGCACATCTGTGTGGGAACCTGGGAACTTTTGTTTTGCCTAGACGGTCACACACTCTACTAAAATGTATGTTATTATAGAAGACGTGGCCAGAAGGAGACAACTAGCTGGGTGTCTCAGTGGGTCTCTCTTCTTATTTTTCAGGTAAAGATGCAACTAGATTTGTCTTCAATTGTGTCAGAGTGCAGTTCATAAGACCCTGCAACAATTGCGAGTTCCTGTCTTTATAGTATTAAGGTTATACGATTTAACCAGCATCATTCTAAGAACAGTGGAAATCGATTCTACCCTAAACTCCTAACTGAACATCCTAAATTCCTACGAGCCTGCTTAACTTTGAAAATACTTAAAATGCTTGAAATCTGGGGCTATTCAAGGACTGGATGGAGACTGAAATCTTTAACTATGTGACAATTCCTTATTTCAATATATCTTAAGCCAATCTCTATATTATAGTCCATCTTATCCCATAAGGTCATCTGCTGCCTGTATTTCTACATTTGTGATTTTTCACAGCAGCCACCCAGTTACACAAGTCTGAAATTGGAGTGTGCACATACATTTCTCTGTTCTTTTTCTGTCACATGAGATGAATCACAAAGGAAAACCACTTTTCCACTGTACGCATTTATGCCTGAGTCCTCTCATCTCCGTGTTTCTCGAGAGATGTTTTCCTCTCCGTGATTTGGCTTTCCTGTCTCTGCTTTTAGCCGCACTGGTGTCAGAAAAATCCCTCTAGGAGACTGCTTTGAAATTACACTTAAATATTAAAATGGCTTCCACTATACAGTGAAAAAAAATCTCTAACTTCGTAGTATGTTACAGAAGGAATTCATGTTTTTTATTCACCTGTCATTCCTGCTATCTCCATCTTTAGGCAAGCCTTTTTTCACTACCTGTACTTTCCTCATCATGCTACGTTCTCTCTCACCTACGTTTCTTTGCATATGTCCCCTGGCAAAGCCCTGACAAAATATCTAGTAAGTCAAAAGTATTTCCTCCACAGAAGTCTTTCGCACATATGCCCATACCTAAATCCTCCCCTGTTCAGCTATCTTCAGACACTGCATTTATTCCTACAGCAACTGTTACTTATGAACATTGCAGAACTTATCAAACTTCCTTGTAGTATTCCCTTCCAAAACTCCCTTCCAAAAGGGGAAAAAGTGTTTTCTTTTTTTTTTTTATGTTACTTATTGCAGCAGCCCTGTCTGGTTCATGACATGTAGTCTGTGTACCACATACGTTTGTTAGATAGTATTATTCTGACTGAAAGCTTTTCAGTTTGATTGTGATAAAAAGGGTTGGTTTTCATTGTCTTCCTACATCTACAAAATATTTCTTCTGTATTTTAAATATGGTATTCCAAATATTACCTTCAATAGTGGGTATAATTTTAGTGCAAGTACTTTGAAGTAAGGATTTATGATGCAATTTTAGATTCTTGTTTTTATGAACAATTGAAAAATAGGAATTAAAACATAATGGTAATTTTGGTTGGTTTCAAAAATAAAATATATTTTATAGTATTTAATCTTGAAAATTTAAAATTCCAGGTGATTCTAAAAATTATTCAATGGATCTCAGTGAGCTTTTGTGCTTTTAGTATGACCCTGGAGGCATTTACGCGTAAGTATTAATAAGTACTTTGCATTCAGTCAAGGAAATCTGAAGAATCTCATGGGACAGCAGGAACATATTATGTTTCTCTAAACCAGGAAAATGAACAAATCAATTTGCATTTTGAAATCCACAGAGAATGAAAACCTCTAGTTAGAGTGTTGTGAATTCCTCTAGGAGCAGTGAGTTGAAGTATTCCCTGCAATATCATATTCCCTGCAATATCATATGGTGACATTTTTATTATCAGGAACTATTTTTACATGTACAAATAAAAATATGTTCTATGCTTTGCTTTCTCATTGTGTGCATATACTTTGAAATCTGATTCATAATGTTATCCTTGAATCTTTATTGCTTACTAAGGCTGCTTGTCATGGCGGGGGGTCCTAAGGGCTATTGCAGCTTTTATTGCTACACACATACTGGTCGTATTATATGAATGTATAAGGCCAATTAAGAGAGTCCTTTAATTCATAACTTTGGGTACATTCATGGGAAATTTGCTTTAGGGTTGGCAAGAGTGCATCCATAGGTGTAATTTAAATTAAATATCTCAACTGAGAATTATTTTAATGGGATATTATAGAGTATGCTATCAGTAAACTGGGCAAGTAATGAAAAAGCAGTAAGTTTTCTATGCAAATTTAACCTATTAAGTAACCTAGGCACAGTAAATCATTACATAGTAAAAATGATGGAATACTTTTGCTGCTAGCCTTATTTTCTGTTTCCAAAGTCCTGTTTCAGGGAAATAATAACATTGATCATCTCTATAATATTTTTCAACTGATGGAGCACCATTTTTTAAAATATTTTTACACAGTGCTCTGTAGATGAGTCATGTGTGTTTATTACCCACATCTCACAGATAAGGAAATAGATCCCAAGACATTAAATAATTTGCCAAAGGTTACAAAGCTAATGCAATTTTCAATAAAGCACAGCTCTAGGGATGTTGCCAGTCTAGTTAATTTGTACTCTTCTCTTCTTTCCAGTACCAAATTACTATATTTAGTAATTACCACTTCAGCATTTGATCACATATGTTCCTGCCTATCACTTTCTCTTGTATCTTCAATTTTTCATTTTCCACTTGTTCATTTCACTCGCAATCATGTTTAGTCATTCTTTTGGTAAAAGTCTTCTCCTCTCCGATTTTTAGTCAATAATGGCCTCAACCTCCCTAGCAAACTTACAAAAAATAAAAGAAAAACAAACTTCAAAACTTCTGCTGCTTCTTCTTCACTCCCCATTTCATTTCATAATCCACTACTTTTTTTTTTCTTATTGCCAAACGAAACATTTTCTGTAGCCTCTACATCTAATTTAAGAGTGGTACATTTTGCTCTCTGGTCAACCTTAAAATTCTGTCTGCCTATGTTTCTGTGATGCTGCAAAGTATTGCAGATTCTTTGATTTTTTTACTGCTATGATGTTGATAGTTCTCTCTATATGGACCTTATGTGTCACATTCCTATTTGTGATTTCCAAAACTCTTGCTAGGTTATTTTCTATTCTTTTGCTCAGTCTATGTGTTCTAGAAACACTCACCATTATGCCAATGACAATAAAATCCAGGATTTATATCATTCCTGAACAGATACAAATTTATAATTGCCTAATTGCATTGCAGAAGGATATTCACTGCCATTTCCACACATTTATTTAAATAGGTCTAAAACTGATTAATTGAAGTTTCTGCAGGTTTTCTGCTCTGTGTTGTCCTTGCCTATTTCCCTTTTTGAGCAGCATAGATACTATGAGTAGCTATCTATGAGTAGCATAGATAGCTCCCCAGTCACTCATATAATATTCTAAATAATTCTTACAACTTCTACTATCTTCCAGTAGTCAATTGCTTATAAATATACCCATTTTTCTGTTTGTTTTTTAAATACCCATTTTCACCTCCAGCATCTGTCCTCACCTTACTATTGACCACCATAATGGATTTGTTGATCATCACCTAAATATATCTTATGACTTGAATGCCTTTTACCTAGATCATACTTGAGGGACCTTAGATGAACCTAAACTTGATATTAATGAGTACAGTTACCTATACTACACATTTTCATATATATGCACATTATGCTTCTGCATAAAATGTTTTTCGTTTTACTACATTTTGGTGCCATGTATGTTGATTCTTTTGTTATTGATAAATGTTTAAATGCCTTGGATTAATAGCTTCATTTTACATTTATCAAACATAAAATATGTTTTGTCAAATAAAAATTCCACAGTTGTTACTGGATAATTTATTTGGAAACACATTTTTTTGGAACCTTGTTTTTCTATTGAAAAAAATTGGGATTTTTGTTGTAGTCGATTCTTTTTATGAGTCTGTGTTTTTTTGCATACTCACATAAGTTTGGCCACTGAAATATTCAACCTGAGATATAATCTGATTTCTATCATCTATGGTTTTATTCACTTTCCATTTTGACATATGAGAAATCTGCTTACCCCTTATTTAGAGAAAAACCATGTTTTTTTTGTTCATAACAAAAAAAGCATCCAGGCCTATTTTATGCTAGGTAATGTAATAATCACTAAATATACAAGGTCAAAAAATGAATAAAGTCTTTTTTAATGAATTCTCCGAAGGTAGGGAAGAAAACTCCTTTATTTTAAGAAGTGCTGTGTGGTAAATAAGAGCGAATAAAACAGTATTAAAGAAATGGATGTGACTTCTTAATTAACCAACTTTAATGTCTCTGTGGTATTTCAGATAATTGTATAGACATCTTCTCTGGATAGTGAGGGTAGAAACTACTCACAGTACTATAGAAAAAATCTATAATAATTATAAGCTGAATTTCTTAATTATGTAATCACTTTCATGAATGGGACTGGTTTTATTCTTTTGAAAATTGTATTAGGTGGACATATTTTGGAAATATCTTCTTTATTATTCATATGAGGAAAAATAAGGCTGAGCTATTTTTAGTAAGCTCTCAAATGTAAAAATTGTAGTAAATGAATGTACCAGGACTAGGGCTCTTCGCTAGAACCAAGAATAGAAAGAAAAAGAAATCCTCTGTTTCCCAACAATCAACTATTTCCCTTTTCTTATTTTTTAACACTAGGGTGTCTCCTTCCTTCACACTCCATTGCAATTGGCTTGTCTGTTGTCAATGTGGTATCCTTTAAATTATTAGGAATTTTTAGTCTTCTTAAGGTAGTTTGAAAGAAGCCAAAATAATACTAAAGTTTCAACTCCATCTTCATGGGAAAATGAAGCAGGGCATCGGGGTGAAAGAAAATTGAATTAACAATCTAGTAAAGCTATAGCTCTTGTTTTTAAGAGCAAGTATTAGGCCGTTTTTGCATTTATAGGATTGCATTTTGCATTTATTTATTTCTATAAAGGAATACCCGAGACTGGGTAATTTATAAAAGAAGTTTACTTGGCTTGCAGTTCTGCAGGCTTTACAGGAAGCATGGTGCCAACATCTGCTCAGCTTCCAGGGAGGCCTCAGGAAGCTGATGATCACAGTGGAAGATGAAGGGGGAGCAAGCACGTCCTGTGGTAGAATCAGAAGCAACAGAGAGAAAAAAAAGAGTAAAAGAGCACATTTATTAGTAACTACCACTCTTATTTGATGAATGTAAAGGAAATTGAGTCATTGTTTGAGTCATTGCAGGACAGCAGGAGGTGCTACACACTTTTAAGCAACCAGATTTCCTAAGAATTCACTCACTACCTGGAGGGCAGCACTAAGGTTATGGTAGTGTATCATTCATAAGAAATTCTTTCCCATGATCCAATCGGCTTCCACCAGGCTCCACCGCCCCAACATTGGGGATTACATTTCAACATGAGATTTGCACAGGGATACACATCCAAGCTATATCAAGCAATGATTCAAGTTTTTATTTAGAGAAACCAAAACATGAATTTGAATAACCCAAATGAAAAATGACATTATGTCTTACCAACCCTCTTGCTGTGCATGGCTCTCTAACTTTTAGGTGTACTATAAGGAAGCAAATTTTAGCTTCCTTTAAGTTCATCAAATAACAGCTGTAGTTACTTATAAATATACTCCTTTATTTCTATGCAAATAAATGTTTCAAGTAAGCTTTTTAAGTTAAAAAATACAGATATTTCAAAGAACAATAGTTGTTTTTCCAGGTATTCAAATGTGACTAAGGACAAAAAGTCATTTAATTTTAAAGGGTATTTTTGATAACTACTCACAGTCAAGGCAGCACTTTCTACCAAGTTGAAAAACACGTTCAGTAAAATTTATTTTCCAAGTGAGTCACCATTTCTCAAATTTGAAAAATATTTAACAGGAAACACTTCATTTGGTGAATATAGAAAAAAAAGTTTAAAATCAGTGAAATGGTAACTGTAAGTAATTGTAAAAAATGAAAGAAACAGCCTCATATCTTGAACAGAAAAAGAGGCTGGGACTTAAGCAGCACAATTATAAAGACAAAGATCGGATACTTTAAAAGATCAGGTAAATAAAAGTGTTTTACATAAAGCTTTGAACAAAGTGTGGCTTTGGAAGTACAAATACAGCAGTACTTTCTTTTTATCAAAAAATAAAGATATGTGTTCCATAGCTAACAATATTTGTGTGTTCTCCACCAACTAGATTTTTATTATGGGAACTTTTAGGGACAAAGACAGAGGAAGAGAAAACATAGATGAGTGAAAGCATATGAAAAAATTAGCACACAGTACCTAAGGAAAGCTCTTTGGAAAAATGTCTGTTCAGGTCCTTTGCCCATGTTTTAGTCGGGTCATTTGGATTTTGCTATTGAGTTGTATGAGTTTCTTATATATTTTGGATTTAACACCTGATCAGATATATGGTTTGCAAATATTTTCTCCCATTCTCTAAATTACCTTTTTCATTTTGTTGATTATTTTATTTCCTGTGCAAAAGCTTTTCAGTTTGATGTAGTCCTATAAGTTTATTTTTGTCCTATAAGCTTCTTTCTGCCTTTGTTTCTGGTGCTTTTGAGATCATATTAAAGAAAATAAATCATTGCTAAAACCAATGCCAAGGAACTTTTCCCTTATGTTTTATTATAAGAGATTTAAAGTTTCTGATCTTATATTTAAGTCTTTATTTTGTGATATATGTGTATGGATATTGTGTTTATACATATACATATACATACAATAAAATGTATTTTTATTTGGCCATATAAAATTCCTGCCATTTGTGACAACAGGGATGAACCAAGAGGACATTATGTTAAGTGAAATAAGCCAGGTACAAAAAGACAAATATCATGTGATCTCACTCATATGTGAAATCTAAAAAAGTTGAACTCATAGTACCAGAGGTTAGAAAGGTGGTTGCAAGGGTATTGGGGAGTGGGGATGGGGAGATGTTGGTCAAAGCACACAAACTTTCATTTAAAAGATGGATACGCTCTGGGAATGTAATGTACATCATGGTGACTATAGCTAATAATACCATATTGTTTACTTCAAATTTACTTAGAGAGTAGATATTAAGTGTTCTCATCACATGCACAAATACACAAACATGCAGGTTACTGCCAGGTTATGAATATATTAATTAGCTTGATTGTGATAATCATTTTACAATGTATCTATGTATCAAATAATCAAGTTGTACACCTTGAATACACATAATTTTCATTTTTTAATTTATACCCGAATAAAGCTGGGAAAAAATAAAACCCCAAAACACCCAGAATCTAAAATTAGACTTTTGCAGGGATGTTTAGGTGTCAATTGAATATTTGTGATATAAATAATTGTTTAATATAACTCAACAGTTTTACAATTGTTTTGCCATGTAATTCTTCAAACCGCAGTTTCTTGCCAGCAAAATAATACTATTAAAATACTTTATTGATATAAATGTATATACAGATATTTATCATCTTTATCAAAACAGTTTTGCAGCTTATGAAAATCATAATGCCCTATCTACCTCAACACTGCATAGGATTTTTATATGCTTTTAAAATATTAACATTAGGGTCATGACATGAAGATTACTGGAATGTGAGCAATTAACACCAATCTCAGATTTTATATCTTGTGAGAACTTGCTACTGTGCAAGTATCTTAAGAAGCCTTGGTGTTAAATGGTTTCTGATAGTGTCACACAAAATTCACACACATTTTGTTCACTGACAAAGACTGAAAAAATTGTATGGCTAACAAAATGGATGAAAACATTAATTCAAATCTTTAAAAGGAGCATTCACTGAACTTTCCACTTATGCTGATATAACGTATAACTTTTAAGCCACTACTCAGAAGTATACTTGATAAATACTAAAGGTACTTAGAAAAACCGAAGCTAAAATACAGCTTAACTTTTCCTTTAAGCCAATTCTTCTAACCATACAAGAATAACCAACCCCATTTTAGCCTAAAACACAAAGTGAATATAAAATTCATTTTAGACTCAAAGATAAATACATTTATGTAAATATAAATATATATGCATGCAAACACATTGTAGAAGACACCAACAGCTTATAAGGATTTTCATTAGATGGTGTTCTTATGATTGATGTAATTATTTTTCCTTGTTGTTATATTATTTTTGTGACTTATTTGTTGCTTTTGAACAGAAAAATAAGTATGATAAATATAATGTAAAATTCTATTTTTTGTTGCAACAGAGAGATTAACTCCCAATGATAATATTTACCAACTATTTTTAAATTATTTTATATTTAAACAAATGGAACAACCATCCTATCACCTAGTTGTGAAGGGAAACCATGAACCATTTTTTAATTAACAATTTAAAAAAAGACCCAAAAAACAAAGATGCTATTCACTCTGGAACATATTATCAAGTGCTGACAATACAAGAGGTAGCTCAGTTACAAGTTAATACATGCATTCAGAACACCTACTTTTATACGATTTAAATTGCAGGTCATATCTAAAACTTTATTTCAGGTGTTTTATTTTATGTTTTTAATTTCAATAGGTTTTGGGGGAAGAGGTGGTGTTTGGTTACATGAATAAGTTATTTAGTGGTGATTTCTGAGATTTTAGTGTATCCATCACCCAAGCAGTGTACACTATACTCAATACGCAGTCTTTTATTCCTTATCCCCTTCCCATGTATTCCCCTGAGACCCCAAAAGTCCACTGTATCATTTTTACTCCTTTGCATCCTCATAGCTTAGTTCTCACTTATAAGTGAGAGCGTATGATGTTCGGTTTTCCATTCCTGAGTTACTTCACTTAGAATAATGGTCTTCAATTTCATCCAGGTTGCTGCGAATGTCATTATTGTATTCCATTTTGTGGATAAGAGTATTCCATGGTATATACCTATACCACCATTTCTTTATCCGCTCATTGATTAATGGGTATTTGGACTGGTTCCATATTTGTGCAATTGTGAATTGTGCTGCTATAAACATGCATGTGCAAGTATCTTTTTTGCATAATGACTACTTTTCCTCTGGGTAGATACCCAGTAGTGGGATTGCTGGGTCAAATGGTAGTTCTATTTTTAGTTCTTTAAGGAATCTCCACACTGTTTTCCATAGTGGTTGTACTAGTTTACATTCAAACTGTACTATAAGGCCATAGTCACCAAAACAGCATGGTACTGAGGAACAGAATACAGAACCCAGAAATAAACCCAAATACTTACTGATCTTTGACAAAGCAAACAAAAACAAAAAGTGGGGAAAGGGCACCCTATTCAACAAATGGTGCTGGGATAATTGTCAACCCACATGTAGAAGAATGAAATTGGATCTCTTACCTTATGCAAAAATCAACTCAAGATTGATCGAGGACTTAAATATAAGATCTGAAACCATAAAAATTCTAGAAGATAAACATATAGACATTGGCTTAAGCAAAGACTTCATGACCAATAACCCAAAAGCAAATGCAACAAAAAACAAAGATAAATAGATGGGACTTACTTAAACTCAAGAGCTTCTGCACAGCAAAATAAATAATCAGCAGAGTTAACCAACAACCCACAGAGTGGGAGAAAATCTTTTCAATCTATATATCTGATGAGGAACTAATAACCAGAATCTGCAAGAAATTCAAACAAATCAGCCAGTAAAAAACAAACAATTCCATCAAAATTGGGCTAAGGACATAAATAGAAAATTGTCAAAAAAAAGATATACAAATGGTCAGGTGTTTTATTTTTAACAGAATGTTAGGATTTCTGGAATAACATTTGCATTACTTCTATTATTGTTGGCTCTCGGTTTCTTTGGCTACAGTATCAGTAGTCTCTGGGAATAATATCCTATGTCTTTGTAGTATTCTCCTAAGGCCTCGGAAAGCCTGTTTTTAAAAGTTTATTGATACAAAATAATTGTACACATTTATGGGGTACATGTGATATTTTAATACATGCATACAATGTATAATAATCAAATCAGGCTAACTAGACTATACACCACCTCAAACATTTATCATTTCTTTGTGTTGGGAACATTTCAAATCTCCTTTTCTAACTATTTTGAAATATACAATAAGTTTAAAATTTTGATACCACAGTGGGTGACTAAAAAGTATATTTTATATATGCTATGAATATTAAAGTTTCACTCATCCAAATCTTACTATTTTCAGCAAAAGTTGATTCTGTCAGGTTGTGAAATGCAGAAATATTTATTTACAGAGATGAAATAAATCTTAAATTATTAATTTTATAATGTTTTGGTTCACTGATGCATATTTTCCATTATCCCAAAGATGCATCTCCCTGGAATGTTCTCCCTCTTATGCCTATCTTAATCCTATAGAATGGGGAAAAAAATCGAGTATAGTGATAGTGATGACAGACCGGCACCTGTCTTAGAACTCAGGTCTCTCATGTTGCAGTATTATAAATTTAGATATTTTACTTAATTTCTTTAAGCCTATTTTATCTATAAGTGAGGGCAATTATGATAATGACTACATAAGAGTGTAGTGAGAAGAGAATGAGCTGATAATTTAGAGAGCACTTCACTTAGAACTTGGCATACTGTAAGCATTAAATCAATATTGGTTAGTTATTTGTAGTAATAATTTTAAAGTCCACATTATTGAGTTCTGTTCTCATGTTTCTGGGCACTTAAAATTTTAACTTCCTTTGCAAGTACTTAAAGTCACATGGAATTATGAGAAATGTATCATAAAATGTATATAAAAATTAGTAAATATGTCATTTGTAGAACCTATTGAAAGAAACCTTAGAGTCACATTTGTACCTTCCTGAAAAAAATTTGATATTGTTTCTAATACAAAAGATCAATAACTTGTTCTATACAAAAGTGTATCGATGTTACATTATTACCTTTAAAGCTATTTGGGTAAACTAGTAAACTAACTTTAATTGTGAACAGATGTCATCTCATGTTGTCTTAACTTTTGAAATTCTGATAAATTCAGTGCAATCACTATGTTCTCCATTCCTGTAAGAATCACTTGAATTCCCTGATCTACCTCCTGGTATTTACTAATCCCTCTATGTCTGTGTTTGAATTTTTATCTCCTTCACATCTCATTTTCTGTGGCTGCTCTCTCAGCTGTAGCGTCCCATGAGGTATGGTGTTGTCATCACTTCGGTCTTGTGTTCAGTCTTAGCTTTGATTACCATAGGCAATAACTGTTCTACAAGTGGCTTAAGAACAAGGTGGTGTCTTGTTCACTGATTCATTCCCCAGGACCTGAAATATCATTTGGTAAATTGTAGGAACTAAAACAATATGTGTTGAATGAAAGATGAATAGAGAAGACTTCATTTGTCTAGTTGTTTTTCATCATATTCATGTTTTTTCTTCTCGAAACGCTCTTTGCAAAACACATTCGACACCTATTACCCAAACTTAACTGTCCACTACTCTAAAATTTGACTGGATTAAAAATAAACTTTACGTTTAATACATTAATATTGATGCCTTACACTTTATGGCTACGTGTTTATATATGAAAGTAAATATACCTGTTTATTATTTTCTTGACTATCTGAACTTATTACACCATTTTTAGGATCACAAATGAGACAGTAGTACTAAATTTAGATTGATTTTTCATGCTCATAATAGCAACAAGTGCATAGAATATTGTGTTTCTTGTTATCTACGGGAAGTTATATATTCAATAATCAAAAAGTAAGTTTTGTCATTCAAATACTAATTGGAAAGTAAATTTTTTTCTGCTTTTTGTGTATTAATTTTCAATGCTCTTTTTTCTATTCAAGTAATTTATGTTTTTTCCATCTGGTATAGAATTTGATGTTTTCACTCACACTGTTATCTGGATTGTTTATGTGAAGACACAGTAGGGGAGTACCCTTGTTTGATCATTGAGAGTTTTGTTAAAATAACACAAATGAATGTTTGCAGTAGCTCATCATGGTGACAATTATGCTGTCTTCTCAGACTAGAAGTTGAGGAATAAGGAATCAAAATAAAAGTAAGGAAACAATGATGTCTGCATATAAAGATAAAATGAGCAAATCAGGAGTATGCTAACCATGGAATTTAAGTGTAATAAATGAATATTTGAAACGTTATGATGTTCATTTATTTGTTTTTTATAGTAATTTCTCCATCCTTATCAAAAAGTGCTAAAGTAAGATTTAGAATACAAACATAAAGACCATTCTCCGGGAAACAGAAAATTGCCTACCTTATTTTCTTAAGTTCTTCTACACAAATGATGTAATTCCACATGTGATGAGCTAAAATAAATGTAAAATCAAAAAGAAAAACTGGTAAATATTCTTAATCCTCTAAAATATTCATTTTTATCAACTCTTTACCTTATAACAGATATATTAGTTAGGGTTCTCTAGAGGGACAAGACTAATAGGATAGATGTATATATGAAGGGGAATTTACTAAGGAGTATTGACTCACGTGATCACAAGGTGAAGTCCTACAATATGCCGCCTGCACCCTGAGGAGCAAGGAAGCCAGTTAGAGTCCCAGAACCTCAAAAGTAGGGAAACTGTCAACGCAGCCTTCAGTCTGTGGCTGAAGGCCTGAGAGCCCATGGTAAGCCACTGGCGTAAGATCAAGAGTCCAAAGAAGAAGTTGCAGTCTAATATTTGAGGGCAGGAAGGATCCAGTACAGGAGAAAGATGAAGGCTGGAAGACTCAGCCAATCTAGTCCTTCTAGGTTCTTCTGCCTGCTTTATTTTAGCCACACTGGCAGCTGATATGATAGTGCACACCTAGATTAAGGGTGGGTCTGCCTCTCCCAGTCCACTGACTCAGATGTTAATCTCCTTTGGCAACACCCTCACAGACACACCCTGGAACTATACTTTGCCTCCTTCAACGCAATCAAGTTGACATTCAATATTAGTCATCATAACAGATGCCTGTCACTTATTCATTTATATGATTTTAGAAATGTCTACATCAATTGGAATGAATAATATGAAACTTTAGTTCTTACCTGAAATAATTCCCAAGTTTGGCAATCCAGGGCAGGTAGGATGGCTCCACAAAGTCATTAAGAATATTTGTTTCAACTGTTATTCTACCCTGCCTACCTCAGCAAATGGCTTTTAGTTTCAAAGTTGTTCCAAAGCCGTACATAACTGTTGGAACATGTATCATTACCACTACATTTGAAGAAGCAGGAAGGAAGAAACATGAAAAGTGAGGGTAAACAGCATGTTTCCTTAAAGAGTATTTCTAGAAGTCCCATTGCTATGGTTTGAATGTGTCGCCTCTGAAACTCAGGTGTAGTCAATGTGATGGTATTAGGAGTGATGCCTTTAAGAGGTGATTTGATCATGATAGCTGTTCCCCCATTAATGGGATTAAAACTTTCATTGAAAAGGGTTCAAACAGCTGTTCGCTAGCTTTTCTTCTTTTCTATCATGTAAGGACTTGGTGTTCCTCCCCTTTGGAGGATACAACAAGGATACAATAAGAACAAAGACATCACTTTGTCTTGTTACATAGATCAGTAATGCATCATCCTTGATATCTCTCGCTTTAATCCAAGTATCTATATTATAACACATCCACTGTCAATCATCTATATTCAAATAAAAGCCATTCCTTTCATGTGCACAATAAGCCTCATTCACTCTAGCTTGCACATGGCAAATATATTGGGTTTTGTTGTTGTTGTTTGTTGTTGTTTTGTCCCTTTCACAATTGTTATTAGCATGGCAGGTAATTTTATTTTTCTACTTTTAAACAATCAAACAAACCTCAATGTCATTTCTAGATACTGCTTATTACACAAATCCTCTCATGGTAAAATTCCTTGAAAGAGTTGTCTATTCGTGAAGGGCTCAATTTCCTTTCTCCCTTTCTCTCCTGAACCGATTTCAGTGAAGGGATTTTGTCTGTCTCTCCGTTTCTCTGCAACTGCTCTGTCAATGACCTTATGGCCCTCCACATTGCTAAGTCCAGTGGCCATTTCCCAGGCTTCATTTCAGTCATCATCAGGAACATTTGAAAGAGATGATCACACACTCTTCCTCGCGAAACACTCACCTTACTTGGTTTTCATGCCAGACACCTCTTTTGTTTTTCCCTTCTTTCACCACTAATTTTCAGTGTTGTTCACTGAATTCTCCTTTTGGCCTGACTGTTAATGTTGCACTGGGTTCAACTCTTTTTCATTTATTTATTTTTAAAAGTCTGTATACAAACTTCATAGGTGATTCTATCCAGTTTCATGGTTTTTAATATCATCAATATGCTGATGACCTCCAAAGTTGTATCTCTAAACTAGCTGTCTCCTCTGAACTCCAGATTCAAGCATGCAATAGTTACTATGTTATCTTTATGTGGATAGCTTATAGACACATCAACCTAGCTCAGAAAAGTCCTCCCAACTAGACTGAACATGATCGTTCTCTTAATTATATGCTTTCATGTAATCATGTTCTTTGTCCTATATGTATATATATATTTTTCTATTTTTACTTATTAGACTGTAATCTATCATGTAAGGACACGGTGTTCCTCCCCTCTGGAGCATACAACAAGAAGGCCCTCACAAGATACTGGCTCCTCAATGTTGACCTTCCCAATACCGTGAGAACTAAATTTCTGCTCTTTGTAAATTACCCAGTCTCAGGTATCTTGTTGTAGCAGTACAAACATACCAGGAAACTTATTGAACAATTTTTGCTTATATCAGATTAGTAAGAATTAGTCACAATTTCACATCTACCGACAAGAGAGACAGAGATGTATATTCTATTAACTTGGAGCATTACTACATTCTGAAGTACAGGGTTATTGTTACTAAGATGGAAGGGGTGAAAGGACGTTAGTGTAGGGAGACAAAGGTCTCTGCCAAGATCTTTAGTGGAGATACATCACATTTAAATTTCTAAGTATTTTTCAAATTACTATTGTTTGTTTTTATTGTTGCTATCTTTTTTTAATAAACATTTTACTGTGGGATTATTTTCCAAAACCATTAGGCTTCACTTCTTAATAAATGATTCATTTTAGAAAGAAATCATCTGGGTTCTAGTCTCTGCTCTGTCATAAATTCTTTGTATAATCTTGGCAAATTGTTTTATAGCACTGGATTTCAATTTCTTTAATTTGAAATATACATGGTTTTAAAATTTAACCATAACATAATTTTACCATCTATTTTTTACTTATCTATGTATGATGCATGTAAAATAATTATATATTAGTAAACACGTTTCTAATGCATACCACAGACCCAATTCTGGAAAATATATCAATACAAAATTAAGGAACCCATTATTCAACTCTGCATTTAATTGTAACTTATCCTCAAAATAGTAAATAATTGTTCTAAATTTTTATTTTTTTGGCATATTTTATTCTGAAATACAAAGGGAATCTTATTATTTTTTAAAATAAGTTATTATTAAATTCATTTACTACATTATTTTACAAATAATTATTTAGCACATCCTATGTGATGGCTATTGTTGTATGTATTTATATTATATATTAAAAGAATAATCAGATAGATCCATACTCTTTAGTAGATTAGAGTCTAATAGGTAAGAATAGAAAAATTACATACTTATAAGACAAAGGACATGATTGTATGAAAGCATATAATTAAGACAATGATCATCTCAGTCGAGCTGGGAGGACTTTTCTGAGCAATGTGGCTGTGTTTATAAGCTATTCACATAAAGATAACATAATAACAATTGCATGCTTGAATCTGGAGTTCAGAGGAGACAGCTAGTTTAGAGATACAACCTTGGAGGTCATCAGCATACTGATGGTATTAAAAACCATGGAACTGGATAGAATCACCTATGAAGTTTGTATACAGACTTTTAAAAATATGTTAAAAAAAGAGTTGAGCCCAGTGCAACATTAACAGTCATGCCAAAAGGAGAATTCAGTGAAGAACACTGAAAATTAGTGGTGAAAGAGGAGAAAAACAAAAGAGGTGTGTGGCGTGACAACCAAGTGAGGAGAGTGTTTCGAGCGGAAGAATGTGTGATCATCTCTTTCAAACGCTGATGATGACTGAAATGAAGCCTGGGAAATGGCCACTGGACTTAGCAATGTGGAGGGCCATAAGGTCATTGACAGAGCAGTTGCAGGGAAATGGAGAGAGACAAAATCCCTTCACTGAAATCGGTTCAGGAGGGAAAGGGAGAAAAGAAATTGAGCCCTTCACAAATAGACAACTCTTTCAAGGAATTTTACTATAAGAGGATTTGTGTAATAAGCAGTACCTAGAAATGACATTGAGGTTTGTTTGATTGTTTAAAAGTAGAAAAATAAAATTACCTGCCATGCTAATAACAATTGTGAAAGGAACAAAACAACAACAACAAAAAACAACAAAAAAACCCAATATATTTGCCATGTGCAAGCTAGAGTGAATGAGGCTTATTGTGCACATGAAAGGAATGGCTTTTATTTGAATATAGATGATTGACAGTGGATGTGTTATAATATAGATCCTTGGATTAAAGCTAGAGATATCAAGGATGATGCATTACTGATCTATGTAACAAGACAAAGTAGTATCTTAATACAAAGGTGTGAAACAGTAGAAATGGTCCAGTTTTATGATGAATGGATTGAGTTTGATATGACTTTCAGATATTGAAGTAGTGATCTTTAATAGTCACTTGACTATATAGGAGTAGATTTTGAGAAGTACATGAAATCTGGAGGTATTAATTTGTTATTTATCTGTAAATTGTCATTAATGATTGGACATCAACTGACTAGTCTTTGGAAAGACTATGAAGCAAGTATAAGAAAGCTTAAGTATAAGCCTTGCCATATTAAGGCACTACACATATCCCTTTCTGGAAATTTCTAAAAATGTCAAAAGTGCATTACATTATTTTATTTTAATCAGATAACTTAATATTTAGGTTTATTTTATGTTTACTATTATTATAGTAACCTCTTTAACCTTGTTAATAATCTCCTTAGACTGACTTCGAACGATTTTGTTTTTTTGTTTGTTTGTTTGTTTTGAGACAGAGCTTCACTCTTATTGCCCAGGCTGGAGTGCAATGGTGCAATCTCACCTAACTGCAACCTCTGCCTCCCGGGTTCAAGCAATTCTCCTGCCTCAGCCTCCCAAGTAGCTGAGATTACAGGCATATGCCACCACATGCAGCTAATTTTTTGTACTTTTAGTAGAGACGGGGTTTCACCATGTTGGGCAGGCTGGTTTCAAGCTCCTGACCTCAGGTGATCCACCTGCCTCAGCCTCCCAAAATGCTGGGATTACAGGTGTGAGCCACTGCGACCAACCTGAACAGTTTTTTAAGAAAAAAAAATATTTTCTTAAAATGTTATGTTAGTAAATGTTTCTGTTTTTCTACTATCTCTACTGTGTCTGAAATAAGTTGTTTGAACTATTGTTGAAATAAAGTACTGTCAATATAGTTCCAATCTCTAACACACTCTACAGTTTTTGTTTCTTTTGCTCTCTTTATTCAGGGTCTCTTTATATTTTTGAGAAATATGTTTTTATAAAATAAGTCCTTCGTTTGCCCCCACAGAATGTAATATTTATTTTTGGCCAGTTTTCTCTCAATTGTCATTGTACAGCTATACCACATCACTCCAGTTGTTGCTGTTGAAAAAGTTTAACCTTTTTATATTAGTTTTAAAAGATGGAATTTTTCAATACAAAGGTGAATGCTGCTTTCATTCAGAGAAGCAAAACATTATCTAAAATAGAGAAGGAAAACTTTTTTGTAATAACATATCTTTTAACATTCTCCCATGTGTAATTTACCCCAAATTTTCACTGCCTTTGAAACTTATAAAATAATTTTCGCTGAATAAAAAAAGTACGGAGGAATTTCTAAAAGACTTACCCTTTGACTGTAATATACAGTAATGCATTAGACTTTAGCTATAAGACTTTTAAGAACGTATTAGTTTGAAATTCTATTCCCTCTTTGAGAAATGCAAGATATTGAAAATGTATTCTGAAATTGTTCTTTGATACGAGGCCTTCTATCCAGAGGAAACAATACTTGCAGAAAGTTTCCAACTCATGTTGAGATGTATTGAATAAAAGCATTTTTGAAAAATGTTATAAGGTGAATGGAGAAAACTCCGTATATACTGCTAACCAGGAATATGTTCAGATCAATGATGTACACTGGCCCAAGTGGGCTGTTGTATATATAACACTTTGTTCTCAATATAAAATATGTAGGTTAAGGCAAATTAAAATTATTAGAAATACTGAAATATATCTTTTAGGAATATATTTGCATATGTAGGGTAAATTAGTTTTATTTGGTATTACTTTTAACAAATATGTATTATTTCTTAGTTTATAAATATGTGTGTGCATGTATATATGTGCATATATAGATAGAGAATGTGTAAGCAAAACTGCTGGCACTGAAATATCTCAGCATAATTTTCATAACTATCTTTAAGACACAGTCTGATTATGAAAGATTTAGAGACTAGAATAACTACTATCCAGGATTCAATATTTTAGAGGCTCTTTTCCTGAGTTGTGATAATACATAATATGTCAAAATCTTAGTTCACTCTGAATAAATTCTTACAGAGAAATATTAACCTCAAAGCTATTTTTTTAAAAAAGAGAGAAAAGGTTGGCTTTGTGAAGCTGATCATTTAAATAATTTGTAACTGCTTCTATAAGACTCACAGATTTTGGACTGTATCTCTTCGGGGAGAAAAAATTTATAGTACTAAAATTAGATGTGGGAGCCCAAAGGATTACCGTAATGCTGGAAAAACTGGCGACATAATCTAGATCTGTAAGAACATTGTAGTAAGCTAGTTCCCACCTTCTTCTCTTGGAAGCAGAGACAGGCAAACTAGTAGTGGTTGATATAGTATTGCCTCTGACTTTTTACTTCTTCCCTATAATATAATTAGACACCCATATTTCTTTCCATGTAACTTTGCAGTGCTTCCAGCTAGAGAGAATTGGGGCTCGGCCATGTGAGTTGCCTTGACTAACGTAATATAGTTATACAGTTCTAGCTGAAGCTTTAAAACGTATGGTGAATTTTTATCAGGTATGTTGAGCTAGCATGAGAAGAGCATGCCCCGTGGAGCCATGCTCTTTCAGTCTGAGAACCGGAATAAAGATACGTGGAGTGGACCTGTGGCGATTCAGCCTAGAGTCCTTCAAGCCTGGTTGAACCCCTCAATGATCCGCTGAAATAGAGCTACCTGGCCTCATTAGTATAAATAAATATAGTTTTAAGCCACTGAGAGTTTGGGAGTGTTTGTCATGCAGTACTATTCAGGAAACACACACTTGCACATTATCCACCTAACCTTGAAACTTTTCTCCTAGTTTTCAATCAGATCTTTAGAAATTTGGTGACAAAGGAGGGAATAAAGACAACATTGGGGAGCTACAAAAAGCAACTGCCTAAAGACAGTTGTTCTGGGCAATCATATATATGACCATAGGAATAAGCTTTGCCTGAAAACCATACTGTCTGAACTCTGATCATGAATAAGAACTATTAACCGTTACTGACAATTAAGTATTATTTTAGTAAATGAAATTTATTTTATAAATTCACTACTACAGAAGTATTCAGCAGCAGTTTTTTGTCATTTTACACATAAATATTTGTGGAATGACTTTATTTTATTTCACTATTTTTTAGAAATAACCATTGCTCAGGGCTTTTCTGGCTTTTATTCTCTTTAGCTTGGTGTGCAGTATTTGTTTATGAGTAAGGATCCAACAATTATCTAGTTATTAATGTATATTAAAATGTAGATATTGAAACTGCTTTGAAAATCACCATTGGAAGTAAACTCTTCTTAATGGGACAGAAAATTATTTCCACTGTGTGGAACTAGAAATGCTAGATCTCTACAATTTAGAATGTACATTCATAACTAGTACCACTTCTGGATGAATTAGGTGCTTGTTTTCCCCACTACTTGCCACACACTATTAAATTCAGAAAGAGCAGTTTTCTGTTTTCTGGAAACATTTTATTTACAAATATAAAAAATGTACTCAAAAAACCGTAAATTTTTCTAATTGCATGACATAAATTAAGAATCACACACCGGGGACTGTTGTGGGGTAGGGGGAGGGGGGAGGATAGCATTAGGTGATATACCTAATGCTAAATGACTAGTTAATGGGTGCAGCAGACCACCATGGCACATGTATACATATGTAACAATCCTGCACATTGTGCACATGTACCCTAAAACTTAAAGTATAATAATAATAATAATCAAAAGAATTTAAAACATACTTTGTGTAGATAATTTTTAATATTTAATTGGAATATAGTACAAAAACACTCTGTAGTCAATTAATTCAAGCATCAAAAGGTCTATCCTGTTTATCCATATTTGTTTACTAAAAATGTAATGAATATTTTAGGTAACATTTTATTTAATAAATACTAGAGCCATTGCAATGAGTCTCCACAACATAAACATTTGTACCCTCAGACACAAGTATCTTGGAAAACACTCACAACTTTTTGCTAAGAAAACTCTGGATTCCAGTGTTGAGCAACTTCTTAGACAAGTTTTCTCAACTTTCAAAGTAGTGTGATTATATTTGTACAAGTTAGTACCTACTTATTACTTTTCCAACAGTTTATGGACCTGTTCAATATTGTTATTTTATTTCAGCATTTTTAATAATTTTTATTTTATTATATTTTAAGTTTCAGGTTACATGTGCAAGATGTGCAGGTTTGTTACACATGTAAACATGTGCCATGGTGGTTTGCTTCACCTATCAACCCATCGCCTAGGTATTAAGCCCCACGTGCATTAGCTGTTTATCCTGATGCTCTCCCTCCCTCCACCCCTGACAGGCCCTACTGTGTGTTGTATCCCTCCCTGTGTCAATGTATTCTCATTGTTTAGTTCCCACTGATACATGAGAACATGTGGTGTTTGGTTTTCTGTTCCTGTGTTAGTTTCCTGAGGCTTCTAGCTCCATCCAATTCCCTGCAAAGTGTATGATCTCATTCCTTTTTATGGCTGCATTGTATTCCATGGTGTGTATGTACCATTACTTCAACCATTGTGGAAGACAATGTGGAGATTCCTCAAAGACCTAGAACCAGAAATACCATTTGACACAGCAATCCTACTGGATATTTAAGCTTTCTTAATCAGCAAGTTGGAAAACTCAACAATATTGATTTTATCTTAAGAGACAAACTACATGATGAATTTTATAATCAATGGTTCTATTTTTTTTTTTTTTTTTTTAGCAGGATGGACTTCGGCATAAATAGAAAAAAAAAGCCTAGGTAACATAGGGAGACCCTTGTCTTAACAAATAATAAAATATAGTAAAGTTAAAAAATTAGCTAGGCATGGTGGCACATGCCTGTGGTCCCAGATACTCAGTAGGGCTGAGGTGAGAGAATTGCTTGAGTTAAGATTGAGGCTGCAGTGTTCTATGATTGTGTTACTGTATTACAGCCTGGGCAACAGAGTGATTCTCTCTCTCTCTTTCTCACCACACACACACACACACACACACACACACACACTCGTGTTTTTAGTTTAGATTGACAATATTTACAAACGAAAGGACTTTGAGTATTTTTCCTATATACAGAAATTCAATTTTATGCTCTCAAAATATTTCTGTATGATCTTACTCTCCTGTGCCAGAGCCAGATTCCTTTCATTCTAGCTAAGCTCCCCAGAACTATACGATAATACTAACAGTCAAATTAGAAAGTTATTTCAAAATTATCTTAAACCTACAAAAATATTATCTGCAATTTGAATTTGCAGTTTTTATTTTGATAGAAGACATCTGTAATCTACTTGAAATTAATGAATATGTCTATGCTTATAAAAATTATAAAAGTGTGTTACTTTTACAATTATAATCAGAGTAGGCAAGCATTTAGACAACTGATTTTACATATTTTAGACAACTGATTTTACATATTTGTATACCTTTAAATGTTGTCTCTCTCAATATTTAATAATATGCACTTATATTTTTGCATTGTATATGTATGCAAATATTACATTTTGTTCCATGAATACATACAATTATGATTGACACATAATAATTGTACATATTCATGGAGTAAAATGTAATATTTACATGTGTTTGTATACATTGTGTTATGATCAAATAAGGCTTTTTAGCATATTAATTCCCTTAATCTTTTCTTTGGATGAGAATATTCAAAACCTCTCTTTGATATATTTTGAAATATACAATTCATTATTGTTAACTCTAATCATACTATTATCCAATAATAAGTCCGATAAACTTATTATTTCTACCCTACTGTAGCTTTGGACTCACTGAAAAATCTTTCACCATTTCTCCATTCTCCTACCTTCCCCATGCTCTGGTAACTACTATTCTTCTTTCTACTTCTATGAGACCAACTTTTTAAAGTCCACCTGAGTGGAGTAGGCGTCCATTTAAATCACAGTGGCCTATGACTGGATTAGACTATTTCTATTTACCTTTGGAGCTGGTAGAGGAACCCAGATTTCTTAAGAACATTGCCACAACTTTATTCCAGAAATTTGATAGGTATCACTAAAGAAGAAAAAAAAAAGAAAATGGAATATGTCCTTGATTTTTAAGCAATGAGCAGTGTCTGAAACATAAGATTACTCTGTAAACCTAAACTTAAATTTCTTTAAAATTTCTTAAACTTAAATTTCTTTAAATTTTACTCCTGTTGTGAGAACTACTCTTGTTCTGGAAGAACAAACTGCTAAGGCTGACGTAGCAATAGAAGTGAGGCTTTTATTTTTTTAACTTATAGACTATATTACACTTCTACATACTGCCTTTTACTAATGTCAGACTCTATTGTGTTTATAAACTTTGCATTTTTAACATTAAAGTAAACTTAAAATCATCCTCAGGGTCTTGTAAGTTTGAGAGACTAGAATAGAATTTGATTATAAACATTGAGTTTAATTGAATGGCTGACTGAAAATAGGAAGACTTTTGAAATTATTACTAATTATATAGAAAATGATGATTTAATTTCAGAGAGAAAAACATATTTTGTATGACCCAATGAAAATATAGTTATAGACATTGTTTTAAAATTGTAATTTTACCATCCACCTTATCTTTTAGAAACTAACCAAGAAACAATTTCTACACCTGTAACTGAAGAATACAGTTAATATTTTAAAGTTAACCCTCAATCAATGTTAAAAGAACATGCTATCTTTTCTCAACTTCTCATCATTGAGTTCAGTAAATCATTTTTATATTTTAAGCAATAGAAATTATACAAATACATTCTCTAGGAAATTTATTGGAGAAAATGCTATTTTAAAAATGGTTGGTCCATAGTTGGTAAATAGTTGAACCAAGGGAATCAGTGAACACTGTACAATTACGTGCAAAATTGTGTATACTTATGGTTCACATCAGTTTACACATATGGTGCATCCAAAACTATTATTATTAAATCAAATATAAAATATTAAATTTATAAATGCAGTAAACCATATTTTGGTGTTCAAATCTCTTTCCAACTTAAATATTACATGATATTTTATAACTCCATGCATGTTATTGAAATTCACATTACATTTCATTTGCATTAATTTAAAAATACCTCTCTGGAGCCAATAATTAGTTAAAAGTTTTACAAAAGCTAGTTTTTATAAGAAGCTTTTTTAAAAACATCATATTTTATATGTAAAGAAAATAATTAAAATTTAAACACAATCCACTTTGGAAAGTTCAGTCATATATAATCAAGTTAATAATTAAGGAATGTAACCGAATATAAATTAGTTTGGGTATATAGTATGGTAAAATCAAGGTGTTATATTATATTTAAAACTGTTTGATGATATTTGATAATTCTAGTATCAAGAAGTACCTTGATTGTAAAAGTAAGCAAGAGATCTAGATTATTGAAAGAGGCATGCATACCACCTTAGAGAAATATATTTAATTATAAAAGACTTACAAACACTATAACATTAGACAACAAACTATAGAGTCCAGCCTTCTTTTACAAGGACTTCTAGCTTTAGAAAATTAATCCATGGCAGAAAGTACATTGATTTCTATAAAAGAAAATATACAACCAAATAGGTATAATAAATATGCATACTTTATGCCTGTTTTTAATATCTCTTATTTAAGGAGCAGTGTAATTTTCACTCTGTTATAGTACTTTTATGTTTAACTATCCAAAGATTTTTTTATTATAAACAACACTATTTTTTTCTATCCCTCCAGAGGCTTACTAAAAATAGAAAAATGAAACACAAGTAAGGCAGAAGCAACTCAATTCAGCTATTTTAGCATAGACAGCCGAAAGTGTGGAAAGTAGTACTGAAGGGAGGGAAGAAACAATGGTTGATGTCTTTGTTGGAAAGATAGATGATATCAGTCTGACAGTTTCTGTCTAAAATTCAATTTCCTGCTGCTCAAGCAACTTAATTTCATTTATTGTTTTTTAAACACTATGGCTTTATAGAAAATATTTCAAAAGGTAATTTGATCTTTATAAGTTTGTAATTATAACATGAATGTTTAAAGATATTTTTCATTTGTTAATTTTGTGTTTTCTTTGTGCGTCTAGTTGGAAGGAGGTATACTTTATGCTCTGTCTTAGTGTCAATATATCTAGTATATGTCTTGGGTTGAAAACACAACAAACATGCATTTATCTGTGGAGTTGTCATTTGTCTTTCTTGCCTATATTTTCAAGACAGTTATCTCCTGAGAAGACTCAGTGACATAAAAGCAGATCAGCAGGAAATTTAAGCTCCATGTTCTGTGTGTTAATGTATCAAACACACCAACATTAAGATGAAGAATGGCGTCCTGGGATGAGGATTGGAATGTGGTTTCAAAGAAAAAAGTATCCCCGTGTGAATCATGTTTCTTGCTTAGAGACCAGATGCAAAGATTAAATTGTATTGTTAATGTACTTTTCATAGAGACATGAAAATATGTTTTCTATTATTAAAGCTTAATATTACGATAATTGATGAATTCTCTGCTTATCTCTTCCAGTCCTGTGGGAGGGCTTAAGTTGAAAATTACACCCTGATTAATGAAGAAAGCTGAGTTAGAATTAAAGAATGCTTTCAGAACCTATATAATTGAATGATCACAGCATTAAACATTAGAGAAAATATTGCACTCTTTTTTGTGATGATACAAAACCTGGTATAAAGAAGGTAAAGGAAATATGAAGCAACACTTCATTTTTGCAGCTATTCACTTAAGATTGATCATATAAATAGAGGCTTTTGAGCATCACTATAAAATACAATAAAATATAGATATTAATCTTTGAGGTTTCTGGAACTGTATTTGTTAATTAAACAAAGGTTAATTGAGTGGCAAACATATTTACCTTTGATTATAGTGAGATAAACAAATAGGCAAGATTAATACCCTCAAACATATTAGATACCGTGGTGGAAGGGAGCATTAGAAACAGTAAAAACATAACAAAAACATGAACACAGTTAAGCAAGGTTTAGCTGATAGATTGAATATGGGGATCAAGGGGTGAAAAGTATGATTTCTAGGTGTTTTCATGTGCATCTCCCAAGAGAATATGTAATTTACTGAGATGAGAAAGAGTTGGGGAAAAAAAGCAAATTTACAGGATTGGAATCAAAATTATCTTTGGGACATGTTAATTTCATAAATCTACTAGACATCAAAGGTGAACCCCTGACCCAAAGGAGACTGGCCATGGCCAATGATATAGCCTATCAAGGAAACACTTCCTAAACTAGCTAGCTTTTCTGGAATAGGGACTTTGGAAGCTAATTGGATCAATTTCCCCAGGATATTGCACCCATTCCCCAGCTGCCATAAATGTTGGCTGTCTGGCCCCACACTGGATCCTTCTTTGGAAAATCACCTTCTCTAGCCTCCTTAGAGGAAAATGACACTGTGTTGCAGAGGTAGGAGGCCTGTAACTGACAGGGAAGTGGAGTACAAGAGTCTAACTCCTGGCTTTAAGGCTGGATAATCTTTGTGTGTAGACTGTACTCCATGGTAACATGTGGCACAGGCCTGAAGATAGTTTCTAGTATAGATCACATCTTTCCTTAGCCATTTTCCTGCCCTGTCCTGCTTCTTTCAGTCCTGCTTCTGAGAACACTTTAAAATATTTATGTCTGTATTTATTTATTTTTAATTGATACATGATGTTTATACATAGTAATGGAGAACAGTGTGATGTTTCAATACATGCATGCATTGTGTAATAATCAAATCACAGTATTTGGCATATCCATCAACTTATACACTCATCATTTATCTGTGGTGAGACCATTTGAAATCCTCTTTTCAAACTAAAAATACACAATACGATATTATTAACCATAATACCCCTATTGTGCAATAGAACACCAGAACTTATCTCTGTCATCTAACTGTAACTTTATACCTGTTGACCAATCTGTTCCTAACACACACCTTTATTCTCCCCAGCCTCCAGTAACCACTATTCTCTATTTTAATGAGATCAAGTTCTTTAAATTTCACATATGAATAAATCATGCAGTATTTGTCTCTCTGTATCCAGCTTATTTCACTTAATGTTCTCTAGGTTCAAATGTGGTGCTGCAAATGACAGGATTTCATACTTTCTATGGCTGAATAGTATTCCATTGTGTATTTATACCACATTTTCTTTATCCATTTGTCAGATTATGAACACTTAGGTTGATTCCATATTGTGGCTCTTGTAAATAGAGGTGAAATAAACATGGGAATGCAGATAACTCTTCAACATATTAATTTTCCTTCCTTTGAATATATATCCAATAGTTGGTTGCTGAATCGTATGGAGTTCTGTTTTAAGAAACTATCATATAATTTTTTTAGAACGCTCCACCCTGTTTTGTATAATGGCTATACTAATTTACCTTTCTCACAAACTGTGTATAATTCCCTTCCTTCCACATTCTTACCAGCATGTATTTTTCTCATTTTAATAATTGCTATTCTAGCATGAATGAGATAATATCTCATTGTGTTTGATTTGTATGTCTCTAATAATTAGTGATGTTGAACATGTTTTAATATACATGTTGGCCATTTGTCCTTTTTTGAGAGATATCTACTTAGCTTATTTGCCCATCTTTAATTAAATTATTTCCTTTTTTTTACTGTTGAGATGTTTGAATTCCTTGCATATTCTGGTTATTAAATTTTTTGTAGAGTGAATAGTTTGCAAATTTTCTTCTTAGCCACATTGTCTCTGTATTTTCCACTTAAAAGGACCCTTGTTTCTATATGGCAGAATTGCTTTTATAATTGAACTGTATTCAATTTTGTATATATACCACATTTTCTTTATCCATTAGGCTGTTGATGCACATTTAGGTTGATTCCATATCTTGGTTACCGTTAATAGTATTTCAATAAACATGTGAGTGCAGACATCTCATTGACATACTGATTTGATTTCCTTGGATATACACACAATAGTGGGATTGCTGAGTAATAGGGTAGCTCTATTTTTAACACTTTGAGGTACTTCTATATTATTTTTCAGTATCATTGTACTAATTTACATTCTTAAAGTATGTAAGCATTTCTCTTTCTCCACATTTACACCAGCATTAGATTTTTTGTGTGTGTTTTTGATAGTAGCCATTCAAATTAGAGTGAGAGATCACATTTTCATTTTGATTTGCATTTCTTGGATGATTAGTAATTTTAAGCATTTTTTATATACCTCTTGGACATTTGTATATCTTCTCATGAGAAATGTTGTTTAAGATGTTACTTTTGTCTATTTTTAATTAGGTTATTTGTTCTTTTGCTATTGAGTTATTTGAGTTCCCTATAAATTCTGGATGTTTACTCCTTGTCAGATAAATAGGCTGCAAATATTTTTCTCACTCTGTAGGTTGTCTCTTCACTTTGTTGTTTACTTTGCTGTGCAGAAGCTTTTTAGTTTAATGTAATCCCATTTGTCTATTTTTGTTTTTATTTGCCTGTGCTTTTGAGGTCTTATTAAAAAAATTTCATGGCTGGGCATGGTGGCTCACACTTGTAATCTTAGCACTTTAGGAGGCCAAGGTGGGCGGATCATTTGAGATCAGGAGTTCAAGACCAGCCTGGCCAATATGGTGAAATCCCATCTCTACTAAAAATACAAAAATTACCTGGGCAGTGGTGATGCATGCCTGTAATCCCAACTACTTGGGAGGCTGAGGCAGGAAAACTGCTTGACTCTAGGAGGTGAAGGTTGCAGTGAGCCTAGATTGCACCACTGCACTCCAGCCTGGGTGACAGAGCAAGACTCCTTCTGAAAAAAAAAAAAAAAAGTCTTGTTTATCTTGTTTAGACAAATTTTGTAAAGCATTTTCTCTGTATTGTCTTTCTAGTAGTTTTATCATTTTATCATTTCAGGTCTTACCTGTAAGTCTTTAATCCATTTTAAGTTTATTTTTACATATTGTGAAAGATAGGGCTCTAGCAATGGAACATAATAGAGAACACAGAAATAAAGCTATTCACTTACAGATGACTGACTTTTGACAAAGGCACCAAGATCACACATTAGAGAAATGACAGTCTTTTCAATAAATGGTATTGGAAAAGCTGAATATCTACATGCAGATGAGAACACCTCTTTAAGACTTTCACAGAAAGCATTAACTAAGAAACTTCTAACAAAATTGATTTAAGATACTAGTGTAACACTCAACTCCTGCTAAAGAACTGACAAAATAATAGGCTCCTAAAGCTGAGCTGTATCTTGAACTATGACTCAATTGATAAATACTGTGCTAATTTCCAGGAAACCTGCTTGAGGAACAATTCTTATTCTTCCTTAAGACTTGACTGTATATATAATATTGTTCTCTTCTTCAACTTCTTGCACTTCAAAAATTTTTTATTATCTGAAATACTCTGAATATATCAATGTCTCTTGCACCATAAAAGAGAAAAAGGGACAGAATATATGATTCAAAAAGGTATGCTCAGAAATAGTATCATTTCTTGTTTATGTAAGTATTCTATAATTAAATGAGTAAAACTTTTTTTGAATTTTTAGAATATAATTTAATTGAATGATTTTCTATAAGTTGCACTTGGAGAGATGACTCACGAAACTCAAAATAGAAAAACATTATTCATGCCAATAATTTTACACCTTTTCTAGTCCTTCGTTTATTCTAATTAGTGGGTCCTCATGATTTGGAATATCATAGGATTTTAGAAAACAAAGTGGTAGCAGATTGACATCTCTGATTTTCCATATTCCCTTTCCCAGCTTATGTAATACCTCCTGCCATCACTGGGGGGACATTATGGAATATGACCACCTCAAGCTGTAATTGAGGTGACATGGAATATGGCCACATTCACAACCACATCTTCAATTGGGAGACTGTGCTTTGTTAGCTTTCATTTTTTAAAAAACTTCCACAATTAAACTGAGAAATTACAAAGCAGCAAAATGATGCAGTTAATCCACTGGGAAAAATTATGTGCTTATAAAGTAAAATACACTGTCTCTTTCATGAACGATGTGTGAGCTATTTGAAAATTTTATGCCATTAGCACTTTCAATATGTCATTAACCTAGAAAATAAGAGGGAGTAATGAAAGTCATTAACAGCAGTTGAGTGTCCTGCTGTAGCCTGGCCAATAAGGGTATAAAGAATGAGAGACAGAGCAAGGCATTCTGCTATATTACAACTTAGCAGGGCTGTGTCTTCAAGATACACACACACACACGCAAACACTCACATGCAAATGTGCGTGTATTTTTCTTCCTCTAAGGTATGCTTCATGTAAAGCAAAAAGGTATTAAATTTTTGATAAGAGTACCAAGTGCCATTCATAAAAATGTTGACTAATCTAATATAAATATAATTATTCTTAATTTTCAAGGTACTGAGAAGATCACATACTGCATGTCCTCCTAAAACCTGGTCCTGGCATAACCTTCTAAGCTGTTTTATTCAGGTAAAGTTTGATGATAGAAGATACAGTTTATTGTATTATAAATAACAAGATAATATGTTTTTTCTTTAACTACTACCCACTACTGCCAAAATTGTTTTTCCTATAGACTGCCTATAGATACACCTCAACCTACCCCAGGAAACTCTGAATTGGCTGATTTAAAACTCACTCTGATACAATCCAGTGATTATTTTGTGCAATGCCCAAGAAGTTATCAGCTTTATTATCAATATTAGACTGAAGGGAGATCCAAAATCACCACAACTTGGTACATAACCCAGGATAAATTCATGGAAGTTAATGCTCTTTTAGGCAATACAGATGGCTGAATATATGCTATAGTTTTTCTTTTTCTAAAATAAATTATACTAAATTATGCTAAGAAATGCTAAAAGAAATATACTAAATTATGCTAAGAATAGAAGAAAAAAGTTAAAATATCAAAATATCAGTGGTTGTTCTGAATAATAGGATAAGAAAACATTGGATACAATCAATTCATATGTGAAGCAGTATGAGATAGACATATCAGTACTAAAAATCATGTGTTGAAGGAAGTCATACACTTGAGGAACTAATTCAAAGTGCAGAAAAATAAAGAATTTAATATAATTTACAGTATATTTCACAAAAGGTGAAATATATAGATAGAAGTATAGATAGAAATGTATATACTATATAATAGAATGAACATATGTATGTATATATGATATGTGGTATATGAGATATACTGTATAGTAGAAGAAATTTTGTATACATGACACAATACTTGAGATTGGATATAGTGGAAACTGTCACATGGTACAATAAAGAATGATGATAATATGGGGGAAAAATAATATAATGCTTAGAACAAATGAATGCATTTTACAAGTTTTAAAAATTCTAAAACCTAGTAGTTTCAATTTACCCTGAAAAACAATAAATCTCACAGAATAGTGAAGACTTTAGAATATCAAATAACTTGGATTAAAAAATGAACTTTGAGACCCTCCTGGGCAATGCGATGAAACCTCATCTCTACAAGAAAATACAAAAATTAGCCAGGAGTGGTGGCACACACCTGTAGTCCAAGCTACTCAGGTGAGCTAAGGTAAGGTTAGATAATCACCAAAAGCGCTGAAGGTGGAGACTGAAGTGAGCTGTGATTGCGCCACTGCATTCCAGCCTGGGTGATGGAGTCAGACCCCGTCTCCGAAAAAAAAAAGAGCAAAATAAAAAATTTGATGCTTTGTCAAGTCATCATTTTTTTGGAGGAAAAATGGTTTTGTACATGGGATTAAACAATGTAAATTCAAAACTTACAGATAAGGGGTTAACTCTATCACTCAACTGTTTAAAAAGTTTATATGAATATCCAGTCAAAATCAATGTGGTATTGCCCTTGAAATGTTATCTATACGGATTTCCAAGGAGACCACAGGACTGTGTACTGTCTTGGAATGTCCTCAGAAGGCTCTGTCATTGATCAGGTAACAGTAAAAACCCCAGAGTCCTTTCTTACAAATGGAAAAGGGAAAGCAGAGGGACAGAAGCTATTCAAACTTCGTCTTCTTTCCTTGTGGCTAGTGGTCATTGTTTAAAGTGATAAAGTTCTTTCAAAAAATCCAAGAATTTAAAAATTTTCCATTCAGGCATCATTTAAAATAAAAAATTTCCATTTATATACTTTCAGTTTAGAATGTGGCTAACACTTAAATTGATTAGGTCAAGCTATGTTGATACTGTGACTGCATTTAGGGAATATTCCTGTATATATATGTGTGTAATCAACAAATCATATGGCAAAAGTTGTATTTATTTAGAACCTAAGCATTCTCTCGCAAGATGATGCCATAACTGAATGGAACTCTAAAAGTGAGAAAGTTTGTTTTTTTTTTTCTACCAGCATATATGGGTTTCTGTACTGCACAAGTGACCACAAGTACAGCCCCAGAACACAAGAATTCCTTTCTTGCCATAAAGGAATCATGACTCTAGTACATCCAGATTATCAGTGGCCATATGACTCAGAATAACAGAAAACAAAGCAACCATGTGGTGTAAAGAAAAGGTTTCCTATTATGTGTTAAACATTTCTGGGGCTCATGAAGCCGTCAAAAAAGAAGAGACATTAAAGAAAGAAAGAAGACATGCTTCAGATATGCTGAAACATGTATTACCTCATTAGATATTCCAAGACAGTGAAATGAAAAATCATTATTAGGTACATCAGAAATATTTGCGTACATGTGTTCACACAGACATACACAAACACACAGACACTATTTTACATGTATAAATTAATATATTTATTTATAATTTATTAATTTTATACAAACATACATTGATATATATTTATTGATATAAGTCATTTATAATACAATATAGAATATTGTGAAAGAAAATAGAATCTTGGGACCACAAACTCGCTGTGCCAAAGAGAAAGTTGAGCTTGGGAACTGAATCATGAAAAAAATGGTCTTCCTCTCACTCCCAAACAGATAACTGCAATTTCATAACCTTGTGTCATAGCCTCAAACATAAGCCAGGTTCCAAAAATGATAAAAGGCAACACATTTCCCAGATGGCCTCTCTCACAAATTGCTCACAAAGAAATTCCCTGTGGGCCCCAAATCTTTCAGGATGCATATCCCCCCTGTAAACTAACCCTAAAACAGGGTTCTGTTGACTCTCACCCTGACAGTGTAAATTACCAGCTTATCTTCACAGGTAGAGGGCAAGGTCAACTCTAGAAATCTTTCCTCTACCAACGTCAAGGTGAACACACAAGGGACTTCTTCCTCTACTCCATCTTTTCACAAGTTTAGTTTCTTGCATGTAAAATACAGATTTCCTGGGCACTAGATGAAGGCATAATTGACTTTTCCTCTACCCACCTGTTTACACGTAAAACGTAGATTCCCTGAGTGCTAATCAAAGCCTCACGAGACTGTAACCCACCTGTCTCCATTGCCTATCCTCCTGCTTTTATTTACTTTCCTCCTTCCCCTCCTGCTTACTCTTTCCCCTTTAAATATTGAAGTCCTCAAAATTGTCTTTGGGAAAAGCACAGATTACAGATGCTCCTGTGATTGTTTTTTTCCCCCTTCCCCAGGTGCATCCTCAACCTTGGCAAAATAACCCTCTAAAATGATTGAGACATGCCTCAGTCAATTTTTGGTTTATAATCTGTGTGATGTATATATGTGTGGGTGCAGTTGTGGATGTGTGTAAATTCAAAATCTGGAAAGGAACGAATACAAATTTGTAACAAATTCTTCAGGCAGTTACTGAGCCTCTCGTTGCACCTTCCACAATAACGTTATGGAGATATTCCAAAGAGAGGGGGTAAATTTGTAAAGACTATTTTTTTAAGTTACATACAAACTACACATTAAGTAAAGTTTGGAGAAGGATGATGGATGTTTGGCATGGATTCTGCATCTTCTTGGTGCAACAAGCAGCTTCATACAATAATGCAACAAGATACTCTCTATTTAGCTATGGCACATCTCCCTGACAGTGGGACTCCACTGATATACTGCAGCTTTTAGGAACAGTGATGATTAATTTTATATGTTAACTAGGGTAGACCTGGTACCCAGTTTTTTGGTCAAACGCTAGTTTAGATGTTGCTATGAAGGCATTTTTTTCAGATATGATTAACATTTCAATAAGATATTGGGTAAAGAAAATTACCTCCCATAATGTGAGTGGGTCTTATCCAATCTGTTAAAGGTTTTATAAGAAAAGACCTGAATATGAACTAATTCTGCCTCCAGACTGCCTTTGTATTCAAGACTAAAATATCAACTCTTGCCAGAGTTTTCAGCCTGCTGGTCCCCCCAGCACATTTCAGACCTGCCAGCACCCATAATAATGTAAGCCAATTCCTTAAAATCTCTTTCTCACTCACTTTCTGCATATATATGTATATGTTTTACATGCACAGAGGTATACATATGTGTATATATACATACGTTTATGGTACATGCTTTATATATTATTAAAATATACATATATAAAATTATATGTGTTTCTCTAGAATATATTATATCTATTTTCAGAGAAATAGATATAATTACATCTATTTATATGGAGAACCTTAATGTGAGGGTTAAATCCTATTTATGGAGAAAATTATAAGGCAAAGGAAACAAAAGTGAACAAGGACAAGACTTAAGTGCAAATGATTCAAAAACAGATATGGGATTAATTTGAGAGGAATACAGCACATAGAGTAAGTAATAGCAATCAGGTAACAAAAGGTCATGAGGAAATATCATTATAGTAGAGACATAGGGCAATCTGCAAAAAATTTCCTTGCTTAACACAGTAGCTCATTTGACAATTTCCTGAAATAAAATTTGACACTATCCTAGATATCCTATGTACTGTTTTTTTTCTTGATGAGGAATCTTAGGAAATTAAATGTATACATACATATAGATTTACCACACATACAAATTATTTATTCAGTAACTTTTTGAAATAATGGTATTTGAAAGCTTTTTGGAGAAAACCTTTAAGAAAAGTTTTATCATTTTTGCGTAAATAATTTTTTCCTTGATAAGCAAACTGAACAATTGCTTTAAGAATTGCTATAATATCATTACAATTTCAGCCAAACCATTCTCAAATTTACTCAATACCACAGATTCTAGTCAGACAATATCAGAAAAATTTTCAATTGTCTACCGGGTTTTGAAAAAATCTAAAAAAAAAGTATGTGTGTGCATATGTGTGTATTTGTGTGTGTATACACTGAGTGATAATGATGTAACATCCATTATCAATCTGTGATGTGTGTGAGCTTCTTGAATGTGTTTTGAAATGACTTTTTAAGCCTAGGCTAAAAAAAACTTTTTAGCATTTGCTAAAGCCTTCTACATCAGTGGGTTACATTCATCAAAGTCTCTCACAGAAAAAAAATTATCATCAAGAATCCCTGATTTAATCACCTGACACTATCACTTTCTAAATGACGATCATTTCATACCCTTTCTTCACCACCTGCTACTCATCACCAATCATCAAGCTGTTTCTTCTTTCTTTGACAAGTTAAAACACATTTGTTAAATTTTATATACTAATTATATTTACTTTCAATTTTATGTTTATTACTGATATAAACTTTTTAAATTATTTCGTTGATATATTTTATTATCTTTGAAAATTAATTGAAAAACTTCTAGAATGGAGGACATGCTTAATTTTTTACCTCATTAAATTGTCGGCCTTTCACTCAGTGGCAGAGTTTACATGAACTAATTTAAGACTTTAAGAAAAAAACAGAAGTCATGAAAAACAGCTTTTTACTGTGTTTCTTTTCTCTTATGAAAATGGAATAAATATTTTTACCGTGTGTATTAGACTTGTGCAGAGAAACAGAAGCTGTGGGATATGGGGTGTGTCTATTTAAGGCATGCATGCCAACCTGTTTTATTGTAGGGAGAGATTTATGATTTTTAAAAAGTGGTTCATGGGATTATGAAGGCTGACAAGTCCCAAAATCTGCAGGTCAATTGGCAAGCTGGAGAGCCAGGAGTGCCGACGGTTTAATTCCAGTCTGAGACCAAAGGTCTGAGCGAAAGGAGAAATGATGTCGTCGTTTCAGTTCATTAACCAGCAGGCTTCAGACCCTGGAAGAGCCAGTGATTCCCTCTGAGTCTGCAGGCGGGAAAAAAGTCAATGTCCCAGTCTAAAGGCTGTCATAGAGAAAGAATTCTATCTTTACTTTTCACAGGGGAGAATCAGTGATTTGTTCTATTCAGGCCTTCAATGGATTTTACAGGACTACCCATATTAAGCAGAGCCACTTGCCTTACCCATTCTATAGATTTAAATGCTAATCTCATCTTTTAGTATTCTTATGTTTTATTGTAATATTTACTTTAGAAAACTTGTAAATTCTTTCTCTTCTTCTTTGAGATGTAAATCTTTTTCAAAAGTTCTTGTCAGTGTTACAACCCAGAAAAGTCTTTTTCAAGAAACTGTGAGCTATCCCTATGAAATGTAAACATCAAGAAAGATAACACCTCTAGCTCCTAGCTTATGTGGCAACATAGCAGTCTAACTTCAGCCTAACTTCAGGCTCCCAGTTCTAAGTGGTAAAACTGTCTTGTCATGAAGATGAGAGAAAGTTTATTTTCCTGAAGGTCAAGCCAATTAGCAAAGGTAGATGGCCTAAATCCCTCACTTCAGTTTTTGAAATCTTTCCAGCTCTTTGTTTTAGTAGCGTTGACCTCAGACTAAAATTCTGGCTTCTCTACCTACTACAGTAGCCTTGAATACAGTCTTTCTTGCCTGGATAACATTGTCTTTTACAATTTTTGCTTTGATAACACTGAAGGAACAATCACAATCAGGTCTCTACAGCAGAAAGAAATGTGTTTTTAAGTAACAGAAAAGTGTTATTCATGGTTCTGTATAATAAGCAAAATATTTGTGAATATGCTTGTAGATATTAATCAAAGCCAAATAATGTAAAGTCTTCACGGGTTTCTTTTTGCAGCTAGAAACTATGTGAATATTGATTACTAGAATATGGCATCTTTTGGATTGTTTGTAATCATGCACTTTGGCTGTCATATGGGATATAAACTTTATGATTCAAATTTTAGAAGAAAAAAATTTAGTCATAATTTTCACAGTTCGTATGAATCTTATGATGGCTTATGACATAGTAGTGACAAATATAGAAAGGATTTTTTTTTTTTTTTTTGAGACGGAGTCTGGCTCTGTCGCCCAGGCTGGAATGCAGTGGCACAATCTCAGCTCACTGCAAGCTCCGCCTCCCGGGTTCACACCATTCTCCTGCCTCAGCCTCCCGAGTAGCTGGGACTACAGGCGCCCGCCACTACGCCTGGCTGATTTTTTTGTATTTTTGGTAGAGACGGGGTTTCACCGTGTTAGCCAGGATGGTCTCGATCTCCTGACCTCGTGATCCACCCGCCTCGGCCTCCCAAAGTGCCTGGATTACAGGCGTGAGCCACCGCACCCGGCCTAGAAAGGATTTTTTAAAAAATGATACATATTTAAGGTATAATTGGCAAATCTGATTTGCAGATTGGAGAAAGATAAAGAAAAAGGAAGATTTTGTGTTTCAAAAACTACGTAACTATCAACTAAATTATATTCAACAGCAAGAGAATGAGAGTCAAAGTAACAGTAGCTTTCAAGACATAAGCTTATTTACCTTTCATGCAAACTTCAGAAATGAACTCAAGTCTAAGTTTTTCAAAGTTCTCATGGGCCATGGCTCACTATTCTTTCATCTTTAAGATGTTTTCTTCATCTTCCTAGTCTAAGATGACAAAATCTTCATTACAGAAAGCAATCTGGATGTATGTAAGAGAAAAAGGAGAGAAGCTAGAGTATACACCGAATGATTATTTTTTTAAAGTTCCTGGAAACTGCCACATAAAACTATAGCTTATATCTTAATGAATGGCTTATGTCTTAATAGAAACATGACTGGCCACATCTAGCTAATATTTATTTTTGGTTTTAATAATAAATTATTTTATAATTTTTAACATAATATTTTAGAATATTTTCTTCTATTTGATTGGAAGTTATGGAGAATGAATATTGTAAGACCAAAAGGAGATTTGAGAAATTATGGTTCTAAGTTTACCCAGCTGAGGGTACTGGCACACAGATGGCCAGATGATTCAAACCTACATAATTAGCATACTAACCTGGGGCTATGTAATAAAGTGGTAGCAAAGAACAATCTCTCAATCTCATGTATTTAGTATTATTACACTGGGATGATACAAACTGACTATATCTATGCCGACAAGATAGTGACAAGGTAACAGACATGAAATTATGATAAAAGTTGTACAGAGGAAAAAGAGGGAGAGAGACCAGAAGAAAGGAAGTACCTTAGTGACACTGAAGAATGGCTTTAGTTCCCCCTTTCCCTGTGTATTCTCTCTCTTTCTCTTCTCTCTCTCTCCCCATGATTCTCCCCTCTAATCTTAAGCTTTGTTTCTTTTATATGCAATAAAATTACTTCTGAATTATACTTCCGAATATGCTTGCAAGAACATAAGGTAAATATGTATTCCAAAAGTCAGAGATCTTTGTTTTTATACATGGATATATCGCAAGAGAGCATGTGACAAGACCTGGAAGATGCATATGCATGTGCAGGCTCATTGTGTGTGTGTGTGTGTGTGTGTGTGTGTGTGCGCGCGCGTGCGCACGCACGCACATATTGCAAATTAAGAGACAAACGAATGGTAGAAAAATAGTTATCACAAGTAAGTGAATCTAGCATGTAGAATTGGCCAAGCTATTTTTGGGATGGAAGCAATGCAGATTGTTTCTAGGTAGCAGTCATTGTTATCTGTTGTTGAAGCAACTGAATGTACTATTACCTTTTCTTTTTCTTTTTCAACATATTTTAAGTTCAAGGGTACATGTTCAGGTGTGTTACATAGGTAAACTTGTGTCATGGGGGCTTATTGTATAGATTGTTTCAACTCTTGGGTATTAAGCCTAGTACCCATTAGTTATTTTTCTTGATCCTCTCCCTCCTCCTACTCTCAACTCCTTGATAGCCCCCAGAGTATGTTGGTCCCCTCTGTGTCCATGTGTTCTCATTATTTAACTCCCACTTACAAGGTAGAACATCTCTTATCTGGGTTTCTGTTCCTGCATTAGCTTTCCAATGATAAATGCCTACATGTCCATCTATATTCTTGCAAAGGACATGATCTTGTTCATTTTTATGGCTGCATAGTATTCCATGGTGAATATGTATACTATTGCTTTTTCTATCAGAACTCAAGAAAAGTACTTGGCAAGGCTGAACTCTAGGAACATTTTCAGAAATATTGAAGGTGACTGTGAATTGTCTATTTCCCAAGAGTTTCATATGCTGATACAGAAGAGCTTATTCAAAGAAAACCTGTGTGAGGGTTTTTTTTATAGGAAGTGTTTTATACCTTTAGAAAAATATCTGAGAACATTGAGAGAAAATCAAGCATCTTGGGAAAATCTCAAATTTTATTTTCATTTCCTTAACTAAATTTTGTAAATCAAAGGCAACGTCATAAAATGCATGATTGGTGGGTATTAAGATTAGGAAAACCAAGGAAAATAAGTAAAATCATATATCTCATCACACAATTTTCCTGCTATATTATGTTTATGGAAATAACAGTCCCCCATTATTCTATTCTAAGTGGAATGACATGCTTTCCATCTGGGAAATAAGAGTGGGTTAACATTTCTCACTACTCCAAACTGTTGTTTTATAATTCTGAGTGTTTACATCAAGATCCAAGCTACAAAAAATGAGGCCTTGCAATGTAAAAAAAAAGTCCAAGATTATTGCTAATATACATAAATTATTAGAGAAAAAAGCAGCTTCTCAGATTACAATATCATAAATTGACAAGAAAGCTAATATTGTATAATTAGAATAGAATTCTAAGGTGGAGGAATGCCTACTTTTCAACTCATTCTATAAGGCCAGAAGCCAATTATAGTATTTAAAAAAATCCAAATCACATAGATATAAAAACTTTTCTAATTTTAGGATGTCAAACCCATTATCCCTTTTCATAAATTTCTTACAAATTGAAAAAAGAAGGAAACTTTTTCTGCCTGATTAGGATTCTCTCCAAAGCTTTTTTAGCTTTTAAAAAGCTATTTGATAAGGAAACACCAAAAGTTTTTTCCTAGTCCAGAAAAACACACAGACGTTTGCTTTCACCTCTTGTATTTAATATTATACTAGCTATTTTATCCACTGCAATATGATAAGAAAAGCAAATAAATTACATAAGGATTGGAAAGGAAGAAGTAAAACTTTTTACCGTCTATGTAAAAAGTTTGATAGAATCTACAAAAGAACTAATGAGTAAGTTTAGAAAGACTGCAGAGTTCAAGGTCAATGTATACAAATAAACACATGGTATTTTTCTACAGTAGCAGTGAAAACCCCAGTAGACATATTTGTATTAACTGGTACTCTGACCCAAAAATTTATCCTAATATAAAAATAAATATTCAGGCACTATCATATAACAATACACAATTTAAATGAAAATATATCATAGACTTAAATAGTTATTATAAAATTTACAACTGTCTCAAAACATATGAAAGTAAAATCTTGTATTTATGTGAAGCAAAGGTTTTTTTTAGTGTATGACACCAACACACCTCAATAAACAATTATAAAATAACTTCTGCTCTTTAAAGCCATGTTCAGAGAATGAAAATACATGTTATACAATGGAAGAAAATAGTTTAATGGTATATGAAGCAAATATTTTTATCTAGAATATAAAAATAATTTTGAAACTTCAGTTAAAGAAACAAAAACAAATGAGGAAAAGATGTAAACAGATACACTACAAAATAAGATACACTGAACAAGATTAAACATGAAAATAAAAGATTCTAAAAATCATTAGACACTAGGGGAATCCAAGTTAAAATTGCATGAGATACTGCTCCAAACCTATCAAAGGGTCTAAAATTAAAGAATTATCACACCAAGTGTTGGCAAGGATATAGAGAAAATTATGACTGTCATTAATTGTTGATGAAAACACAAATGATACAACTACTTTGGAAAACTGTTTGACAGTTTATTACAATGTTGAACATATGCCCACTATATGACCAAACCATTCTATTTCTAGGTGTTTACCCAAGATAAATGAAACTATATAACCATGGAAATACTTATAATTTCATTTTCATAGCAGCTTTATTTGTACTAGCACCAAGCAGGGTCTCACTCTGTTGCCCAGGGTTGAGTGCAGTGACACGATCACAGCTCACTGCAGCCTCAACTTCTCTGGCTCAAGCTATACTCCCACATCAGCCTCCCAAGTACCTGGGAATACAGACACATGCCACTATGCCAAGTTAATTTTTTCTATTTTTTTTCTAGAGACAAAGTCTCACTATGTTGCCCAGGCTGGTCTCAAACTTCTGAGCTCGAGAGATCGTGCTGCCTCAACTTCCCAAAATGCTGGGATTACAGGCATGAGCCAACAAGCCTGGCCATGAATGAACTTTATGAAATAAGAAAAGCAATATCAAAACAACATCCACCAAAAATATAGTTAATATAATAAAGAAATAGAAGTATCTTTTGAATACATATCAGGATATTAAAGTAATATTAATAAATCAAAAGTTTGTTAAGTTTTAAAAATTCAAATATTGGAACTAAAAATAAATAAAATTATGAGTTGTTCAGTGATTTAAAAATAATACAATAAAAATATGAATACTTAATGATCAAATAAATTCATATAAGATGGTTATATTTCTAGATACATATTCTTTTTTTAATTTTTTTTATTTTTTATTATACTTTAAATTTTAGGGTACGTGTGCACAATGTGCAGGTTTGTTGCATATGTATACATGTGCCATGTTGGTGTGCTGCACCCATTAACTCATATTCTTAAACATCTATGCAAATGTAATTTAAAAAGAATTTGATAATTTGAATAATTTTTTATCATATAAGAATCCGAGTCACTTTACAGAGATCAAATATTGCTTTAAAATATTTACCAAATAAGAAAGACAAAATTCCAATCTTACACAAATTTGTTGAGGCTGTAATATAAAAGAAAGCTACCCTTAGATTTTATGCTGATATAATATTGTTTTGGTTGGGTCCTTTTCAAAGCAGATGCCAAGATAATAAATCCTGTAAAGAAAAAAAAAAAGAAATTGTTCTAAAAAGTTCAGATTTGTAGGTAACATATACCAAATTTCTAATAGCAGAAAATCCCTAACTTATAAATGCTTTTATGGAAAACAGGAGAATAGAAAAAATTTACAGCATTTTTTCATAAAGGCATTATTAATCATTATATTCAAACTGCATATAGAAGAATATAACATTTTAGATAAATTTCCCTAAATCCTTGGATAAAAATATGGTATTTAAAATATTGAAATTTCTACTAACATGATCTCTAAATTCACTAGTATTTCCATAAAAATTTAAGCAACATTTTAAGAAACTGAATAAACATATTCTAAAATGTATGGAAAAGTGTATAGAAAAATTTGGCAAAGCAGTATAATAAAAAGAAGGTGTTCCTAACAGATATTACATATTTCACCACGAAAGTAATTTTAAACTTGTAATAATGGCAATGAAAGAGAAAAACAAAAAATGAAATAGAACAGAGTTAAAGACCCATACACACACACACATACACACACACACACACACACACACACACACGGGTTCCATATATATATATATATGGAAACCTGGTATACAAAGAGCTTTTTTGATTACTCAGTGAGAGTAATCAAATTGGGAAATTTGGCTAATTCTATGAGAGAAAATTAAACCAGTTCTGTAATATACAGCATGATAGAAAAACAAACTCAAGCTGTATTAAGAGCATAATGGGAATAACTAAAATCAATGTGAAATGAGAAAGAATTTCATAAACAAGACACAGAAAGTGAAAATCATGATAGGGCTTTTTTGTTTACTAAGTACTAGAATTCTTAATCTGAATGAGATGGAGACCACTGAATAGTTTTGGGCAGAGAGAGACATGATACGATTTGGGTTTTAGAAGGACCACTATTTGTGTAGTATTGAGAATAGACCCTAGTGAGTTGGAGTGCAAGAAAGGAGGTCAGTTATGAGGACATCATAGAAATTCAGTAATGAGATCAACTAGCTTGACTAGGTGGTGGCAAAGAAAGTTAGGTTATGTGGTTGTTTATGGCATGTTTTGAAACTATAGTCAATGAGATTTCTTGAAATATCTAATATGGGCATATGAAGAAAACAAGAGAGGGTGAATAACAAGCTTTTTGCGAAAGAGGCTGGGAGACTAAGGAGGCCAAAGGCAGGAAGACTGCAAGTTGAAGTAGATCTGATAAGAAATTAGAAATTCAGTTTGGTCCTGCTGATTTTACAATGTCTTTTCAAGCGGAGATCTTTGAATTTGAAGTGGAAAATCTGGTGATACAAATTTATGAATCATCAGGGTAAAGACAGTATTTAAAGATCTGGATGAGGGTGGGTGAGATAAATATTGGTAAGAATGAAGATAAAGAAAGAAGAAAGAGAGCAAGTCCCAAGAACCATAGCTTTCTCAATTTAAATTGGGACTGTTTCTTCATAAATGGCTTTAGCTTAGATATTTTAGTCTGCATTATACACAGTATCAAGTACAATATGTGCCACTAAAATTTATAAGTATATATTAATGAATAAATAGAAAATATTTGATTATAAATGGGGTAAAATTGCCAAATAGCATCAACATGTGTGTGGTCAGGAACCCAAAAAGAGAAAGTCACAGAAATTGTCCTAGATGTGCCCAAGAATCAGAGCTGAGAAAGCACTCAACAATCATCTTTCTCAATTCCTAAGGTCTAGAAAACAAAATTTCACATGTCACAAATTAATCAGCTAATTAGTGAAATATTAGGATATTAGCTCAGATCTTCTATATCCTACTCTACTATTCCCTCTACTCCAGCAAGATACAGCAGATATATCTGAACATGAAAACTGATTTAAGAAACTGAAAAACCATCTGGATTAAGCGAAAAACAATTAATAATTTATTTAAAGTTTAAAAGTCAAATTTAGATTTCATTTTATGAATACGTATTTTCATACTTTTTTTCTGCTATGTTTTCTTCAAGGAAAAGACTTTTGATACTTTAATAGTGAAACAAACTTGAAGATTTTTCCAAAGTATTTTAATAATTAAAGACAGCTCTGTATGTTTTGTCATCTATATGGTCCAAAAGTTAATCTCTTTAATATTTTTCTCTACTTTAAATATGATATTAAAATAATTTCATACCTCAGTTTCATAATTTTACTTTCATATGCTACAAAAATGTAAAAATCAGTATCTTGAAAAGCATTGCAACATGAACATGAATGAAAACATAAATGGAATTTTTAAATGTGAAAGTTAATACACCAATTGCTATATATGGAAAATAAAGTCTACAGAAGCTTAGAAGAAATGAAATCTATTGGTTTTTTGGCTAAATAACAAGATGAAGTGACACCACCACATGCAAATTGTTACCAACACATTTAACATTCCAGATTTTCACCACTGAATATATAATTAATACTTAAATAAGCAGGCAGCTTCAAACTTCTTAATTCCAACATCTGCACAACGTTACAAATGCTTTAGATTTGAATTTTTTGAAGGTAATGTGTAGCCATACTGAAATTAATATCCTATAATATATAGTGTTACATTACTTGGTTTTTTACTTTGCTTATAGTACTTATTTGCTTTCCTTTGGAGTCATGACATAGGAAGATAATCTGTTACTCTAAGCAGGGTTACCATATTATATTACACACACACACACACACACACACACACAAGTTTTATTTTATTTTCCTGGCTTCATCTTTCATTGGCTTGCTATCAGTCAAATACACAATTGGAAAAAAAAGGTATAGGGGCAAAAGACTTAAGAAATACCAAATCAGGCCAGACACAGTGGCTCGCGCCTGTAATCTCAGCACTTTGGGAAGCCAAGGCAGGTGGATAGATTGAACTCAGTAGTTCGAGACCAGCCTGGGTTACATGGTGAAACCCCCATCTCTTAAAAAAATATGAAAATTAGCCGGGTGCGATGGCACACACCTGCAGTCCCAGCTACTTGGGAGGCTGAGGTGGGAGAATCACCTGAGCCCAGGATGCAGAGGTTGTCGTGAGCCAAGATCGCTCTATTGCACTCCAGCCTGGGGGATGAAAGGAGTCTCTCTCTCTCTCACTCTCTCTCTCTCACTCTCTTTCACACACACACACACACACACACACAAAATCATATTTTGGTCTTGATATTCTCTTTGAAGAATTTATACAGTACATAATATCATATTGCTAATATAGACACTATGTTGCATGGCAGGTTTCTAGAACTTAAATGTATTCAGAGGGTAGATATCATGTCAAATGTTCTTACCACAAAAAAAGACAAAGAAAAAAGAAAAAAGAATAAAAACAAAGGTACATGAGGACATTTTGGGAGGTGCTAGATATGTCTATTACCTTGGTTATGGTGAGGTTATTACTGGTGTTTGTATGTCTAAACACATGAAGTTGTATACGATAAATATGTGCAGTTTTTGTATATCAATGATACCTAATCAAAGCTGTTAAAATTCTTATCTAGGCTTCCTCTTGATATATTCACCTCACAAAAAAGATAATACTAACCCAAGGCTGTGGATAGAGATTTCCACTTATTATAGATGTTATTTGATCGCTGCATTTTCAATACGTAAAATTAAACTTAGAAAGGTTAATTCTTGTATGTTATATAGTGAACACTTAGTGGAATCTGTATAGGGAAGATATGAATTTTATATTATTCAATTTCCTAACATTTTTCTATGAAATTTTCTCTTTATAACAGATTTAGCTATTTTTCAAATTTTGTTTTGGGTATTTTTTTCTTTGCTGATTTGTTTAGCCAGTAATACTGCTGAGACTCTAAAACAACATATAAGAAAACTACAAATTACTTGCTCTAGGAAACTAGTAAATAATATATTTATAAAAACTCATTGTCTTTCTTCAAATACTAATTTTCAGTTCAGTTACAATACTGCCATATTCTTTCAGCTATTTCTTATATGCCCTAGTAGCAGGGAGTAAAAATAAAATAAAACCTGTCATTAAAATTTTATCTCTCATTATTTTAGAAAATTAGCTAAGTAGAATAAATGCGTCAACTAGGAAGCAGAGAAGATAAAAGTAATAGTTTTGCAAGTGAAATTGCGCATGTTTTCAAAAGTACTGGACGTTGTTACATTCTAAATAGCAACTCTCTACAATTATACATATTAATATATGTGTACTCTGTTTCATTTTATGGAGTATTTCTATTATTGTTTGATGTAATGTACATTCTCTTTAGATTTTTATACAGCCTATTGACCCTCAGAAGATAAGACATTTAACATCTTTAATCCCATCGGCTTTAAGAAGTCATTTTCATGAATTCCGTGTAGAAATTATATTTAAGATTTCTATTTGCCTAATATGACTGTGAAGTAAATATCTTGATGAACACAGAAATATAAAATACAAACAAGAAGAGAGTAGCACTTCAGAACTGTAAGCATTAGAATGAACATTATTCCTAATGCTAATTGCTGTGTTAAAATTTGCTGATAAAATCATACAAACAAGAATCATTTGAATAATTTTGGCATGCACAACGTACAAGTTGAAAATACAAGAACACAAAACAAATGGCAATCTGGAACCCGAGTTTTAGAAGTAACAGCAGTTCCTTATTTTAAAAAGTTCTGCAATCAATAGAAGTTTATAGCAGCAAAGTCAAACCATCACACTTAATTTAAATTACCCTGTTAAATAATATGTTAAAATTTATTTTAAAAGCACACACTATGCTATTTTTGTCAAAATGATTTGATTGACTAAGTGATATAAACACTAAAACTCTCACATTTCCCATTTGTAACATAATATTTTAATTGTAGAGGAGCATCAAAGATTTTGAGAGTCTATAAATCCTCTTCAAAGGTGAGGTTTTGCATATTTAGAGAACATCGTATCCCACATTTTTATTTTCACTGTGTCTCAGGTCTAATTCAGTGAGACTATATTTTAGTTTTGCTTAAATATTTTCTCAAAACTCCCATATATCTGCAGCATCAGTCCGCTAACAAAGTTACCTTGTTAAAATTTAATCCAAATATTTTCCCCACTACAGGTCTAGATAGATGATTTTAAAAGTTGCTCATTTTATTACATCTTTAGTGACTCTTTTTACAAAGATATAAACACCAAGTATTTGGGCCACCTAGACCTCAATAGTTTATTCATGCACTATACGTCTTCCCATACAGGGACTTTTGCATAGTGCTAAATCCCCGTCTGAGAGCGACAACTCACCCTAATTTCACTTCAGACACTAGTTACTATAGCCAGGTTAATGAATGAGCCTTTGGAGTTCAAGTATTTTCCTGACAGTTTGCCAAACTTTGTCTAAGAATGTAGCTTTGCCTTCCTATGACCTAGAATCTTCCTTCTAGGCCTATGTCTGTGATTGAATAAATGCAACCTGGTACCAATGCTCATTTATGCTACTTTCCTATCACTGTTTTTGCTGTTTTTCCTGATATTTCTAATGCCAAATCACTGTATAATCTTGATATTTCAGATATAGTCCATCCACCTCTACTTTTTTCCTAATAATTCATGTCATATGGCACTTATTTCATGACCACTTGCTACCTCATATTTCTTTCCCATGTGTATCTTACATCCTATCTTATATGACTTGTCCATGTACCCTTTTTCAACAAATATCTTAAGTAGGTATTTCTGGTTTCCAAATCACATATCATCTAATTTTGACTTAGTGCACTAAATAAACCTATTCTTAGAGAATCATCTTAGGGCAACTTTGACCAATGTGGAATACTCACTAGAAGAACTGGTCACATTTAATAAGCCAAGCAGTAAGTCATCAGAATTGAAGAATATAATAACCAAACACTAGAATACATTAGTCTACCCGTGTGCAACTCCCTGTGGGATTAGGGCCTCAACAGCTGACGTTATTTTGTACTCACTTTCCTATAGGTGAGATTATGATAAAATATTCCTAAATTATCAAAAAAGTTTGTCTTTTTTTATTAGTTTTGTACACACGAATTTGTGTGTCTCCCAAAATTTTACTCAGTCATTTCTCTGTATAATATTAAAAACAAAAACTCTGTGTAATATTTTTAACGTTGCTTTCTTACTAGGAATAAAACTTTTCATTTAGAAATCATTGTTATATAATCTGAAACATATTTGATATCTTGCTTTTCAATGTGATCCATAATTATTAAAAATGTGGCCTTCTAATTTTGTATTTTTGTCATCATAAAATATCAAGGAGCATATACATTATTCATTTTTAATTCAAACATTTCCGCAGCAGAAGGTGCTGAGCAAAGTCAGTATTTGGTAAGTTTTCTTACTTAACTTCCACTCTGTTTGTCAGAACTCTTTATTTCAGTGACCAGCTTGAGGTTTCCATCTGGAATACAGCTTGCTTTTAAGACTTCTTCCAGAATGTAGTGCTGCTATTTATTTGAGATTTGCTAATGTCCTCAGAGTCAATGCAAAAAAAAAAAATGCTGTGTTTGTGGTTTTTGAATCAGAAAGCTGCTGGCACTGAAAAATGAAGAACAAATCATTGCATCCTGGCAAGCTCCTAACAGCACTGGACCATTAACACTCAATCATTTTGAGCCAAACTTACTTTCCTAAGATTTGATCTCTTTCCTGGGATGATGTGGGTTTTCAGAAAATATACAGGTGCCTTTTCAAAGAATGAAAGATGTGGATTTATTTTTTTTCTAAATGACTATAACCTGTTTAAGAAGACTCAATATATAAAACTAGCAAATGGCTTTGCTTCACAGAGTTACCTTCACTATTGTAACTTTTTGATTTCTGCACTGAAATTCTGATACTACTAAAATTAGTCTCCATCATGATTTTTTTTTTTTTTTTTGCATCTAGGATGTTCTATAACATATGCTTAAACAGAAAGCAAGATGAAGTTAAGTACTTAGTATAAACAGACACATCCCAATTCTATCAGGAAAAAAATGTTGACATTCAAATTAATCTAAAGAAACTTCATTGTGTGTGTGTGCGTGTGTGTGTGTGTGTGTGTAAAGGTTCCTTTAAACACCATTTTATCACCGCTCTGATACCATTTAAGCACCTTATATTCTGACTAGTCACAGAACAGCAGTCAAGTGGAAATAACAGTGACTGACAATTACAGAAGAAATAAAATGGCTTCCAGAAGTGCGCGGAGACCTGTGGACCTCAATCAGCTAAACTACAAATCCATTAAATGACTTAATTTTGTGTATCCAACTGTGAGATATATTTACCATTACACTGACAAGAACTATAGATAATAAATGCAGGCTGTAATACAACTCACCAAGTGGTGTGATCCCTGTGCTGAATTATCTGATGTGGTTCCAAATACTGCTTACAGGTAAAAACTGATAAATTATCATAGAGCTTAAAAGAAAAAAAGGCTAAGGTAAATGACTAATGTCACCACTTGCTTAAGGAGGCAAACTTCAGATTTTAAAAATGTTAATTATCAAATCCAAATATTCTCATAAGTCTACTACTGGAAAGAGAAGATGTGTTGAATCATTTTAAATTAATGTTTATTTTTAAATCAGCAAGGTTGCAAAATAAGTGATCACCATTGGTTTTAAAACAGGTTTGTCCAAATTCCATGTGTTTTGGAATTTTGAACATGATAGAAATGGTGCATTTGCCAAAGGATACTTCCTTTAAAAAGGTGATAACATATCATTTGTACTAAAAACTGCTGATTAATTATTTTCTTTTTTAAAAACATTATATAAAAAATGAATTTGCTAACCATTCAAAAGATTGTGACAAAGAAAAACTATTCATTCACTTATCGATTTAGTGGAAAATATTTATTAAGACATCAGTGTGTGCCTTGGATTGGTAGGAGAGTCATGGTTGAAAGAATACAGATGGTATGTAATATGATTTTAAGAAAGTATTATTTAAATGACAGTGAAATGTCATTCATTCAATAGAATAAAAAGTCAGGCAAAAAAAATTAAACTTTAAGCATGTATTTTTTCCACAGGTATACTCAAGTGGAAATAAAGTAGATAGATGAAAATTTTACTTAGTTTTTATCAGTAATTTTTCATCAATAATTTTCTATGATAAATGAATCTTATTCTTGGGTTAATTTATTTGGCAATTTTCCCAATATGCTCATTCTAGAACTTCAGCAGTTATCATCAATTTTTACCTCAAAACCTGTAAAAATATAATTTACTTTAATTTACTTTGGCATTGTAATTGCTGACTGGGAAGCAAAATAAACAGACTGCAGATAATGCACGCATCTTCTACAGAGGGAAGAAATACATGATGATTAATTATTATAAAACTGTATAATAAAATGAGCTATAACTACAGAGATGAGGAAAAATTGATCACGTAAAGATTTAAGAAAAATCTAAAATAAGCATTCATTATAATCCTTAACTGCAAGACAAATGAGAAGATATAAATGCTATAGTACAAATATGAAATTAATCACACACAGTGATTTATTTAGTACTCACAGAAGAAAAAAATAGAACGACCACTCAATAAGTGTATATTTGGTACAGGACTTCAAATAATTTGTTAAGCAACTTGATATTTTTGTGTATTTATCTACGTACGTATATACTGTATATGTTGTGTGTGAGTGTGTGTGCTTGTTTGATATGTTACACTGTGGCACTTTTACCTGCTTTACAATGTAAAACTTTTACCTTTTTTACAATGTACTTTTCCCACCTGTCTTACACATCTCCCTAGAAGATGACTGATTACAGTAAATTGATATTTATATATTATTTATATATTATATATATTCATATATCATATATTCATATTTACAAAATATTCTTTGAGCATGATGCTAGGAAGATATCAGTGTATATTTTTTGTTCCTCTATAACTCTTGATCTTAGCCAAAAGGCCGAGAAGCGATTTTGTTCCTTTATAAGAGCTATTAGGCATGTGAGGCTAAAAGTATTAAGATGTTTATATAAAACAGTGTTTGGTCTGTAATTAAAGTTTAAATCAAAACATGCATGCAACTATTGCTTTAGGGGTAAAAACATGAAAGAAAGAAAGAATCTTAGAAAGAAGAAGAAGCTATGGCCGGGCGCTGTGGCTCAAGCCTGTAATAACCCAGCACTTTGTGAGGCCGAGGCGGGCGGATTCCCTGAGATCAGGAGTTAGAGACCAGCCTGGCCAACATGGTGAAATACCATCTCTACTAAAATACAAAAATTAGCCGGGCGTGGTGGCATACATACTCCTGTAATCCCAGCTACTTGGGAGGCTGAGGCAGGAGAATCGCTTGAACCTGGGAGGTGGAAGTTGCAGTGAGCAGAGATTGTGCCACTGCACTCCAGTCTGGGTGACAGCAAGACTCTGTAAAAAAGAAAGAGAGAGAGAGAGAGAGAGAAGAAGAAGGAGGAGGAGGAAGGGAGGAAGGGAGGGAGGGAGGAAGAAGGGAAGGAAAGAAGGAAGGAAAGAAGGAAGCTAAGAAAGTAGAAGCTATGTTTATTAATGTCAGCTATGGTTTTTAGATACTGTATAGGCAATTTTCAGAAGCATTATTTAGAAACAATATTTTTTCATTATATAAAGAGTAAATTGAGTTGTAAAAAAGTTAAATGACTTATTTCATATGATGTAGTTAGTGACTAATATAACAACAAATTGAAATGCAGTCCAAGAAATCTATGTTTTTAGCAGAATTGTCATCCTGACTTTATAATCTCTATCAAAATTCTGTCTTTTTCTCCACTTTATTTCTCCACCCACTGTTCACTGGAATGCATTGAGAAGCAAGACAAATGAGAAACAAATATGCCAACATCTATAGAGCCATGAACTCTGTCAGTATCCATGTTCTGATTCTTCTTGAAGAAATAAGCTTTTTGATAGCAGCAGTACATCTATGTGTTCTTTTCCTATGTCCTACCGTGGAAATGTGATACAGAAAATATCCAAGGAATAATCCTCTCTACCAAAAGCCTGCCTGAGGCCAGGCACAGTAACTTACACCTGTAACCCTTGCACTTTGAGAGAATGAGGCGGGAGAATGGTTGGAGCTCAAGAGTTTGAGACCAGACTGGGCAATGTACAGAGACCAGTCACTGTAAAAAATAATAAAAATAAAAATAAAAATAAAAAAGTAGCCAGGAGTGGTGGCGCAGCCTATAGTCCTGGCTACTCAGGAGGCTGAAGTGGCAGAATCGCTTGAGCCAGGGAGGTCGAGGCTGCAGAGGCTGGAGTGAACTTTGATCATACCACTGCACTCTAGCCTAGGTGATAGAGCAACACCCTGTCTTAAAAAATAAATAAATAAATAATAAGAGGAAAATCCGGCTCGCTGTATTCTTTCTTAATCTAAATTAAGATTACCTAGCCAGTGATGTTATTTTTTACTCTGGAGTCAAGGATATGCCATGTTCACTAAACCTAATGACGAAAGACCTGGCTAACTTATATTACAATGAATGCTTATTTTATTTTATTTTATTTTATTTTATTTATTTATTTTTTTTTTTTGAGATGGAGTCTCGCTTTGTCGCCCAGGCTGGAGTGCAGTGGCACGATCTCCGCTCACTGCAAGCTCAGCCTCCCGGGTTCGCGCCAGTCTCCTGCCTCAGTCTTCCGAGTAGCTGGGACTACAGGCGCCCGCCACCGCGCCCGGCTAATTTTTGTATTCTTTAGTAGAGACGGGGTTTCACCGTGTTAGCCAGGATGGTCTCCATCTCCTCACCTCATGATCCACCCGCCTTGGCCTCCCAAAGTGCTGGGATTACAGGCGTGAGCCACCACGCCCGGCCGAATGCTAATTTTTAAATTTTATTATTGAAAAGTAGAATTTCTTCTCCCTGATATTTTAATACTCATTTTAAGAATTTTTTCTTTGTTTGTTCATACATAAGGTATTATCTTTGGAATTGAAAATTTTTCTGCATTATCTTATTATGTAGACTTTTTATACATATAATTAAAAACTTAGGCAATTCAGCCTAATTTTAGGATTTAATATATTCTCTACATAATAAATAACCTATTCTGCTTTATTGATTGATTAATTCATTCAATTAATATACATAGTCATATCATTTGTACTGAATGTTTAACAAACACATGTAAATAAGACTGTCTAGTAGAAACTTTGATATTAACTAGGAATGCTTATTTTAGTTGAGACTAACCACCTCTGTTTCTTCCTCAGTATTGAGTTATCTGGGAAAACAAGTGGTTAATTAAAATATAGCTTTTCCGAAGGATATCAGGAAGTTACTGCATCCCAGAATTGTAGATCCTAAAAAATAATCTCAGTTATCTCATATATGTTGACATTTATATGCACCAGCACATCACCCATCTAATTAGATAATGCAATATAAATACTGCAAAATTAATACATTCAACCAATATTTCATACGTTTTTCAGTCCAAAAGGAACATCTTTATGGATGTTATTGAAAAAAAAATTCTCACCATTTTATTAGATTTTTATATTTTTCTCCATTCTTCACTGCTTGGCTGGAATATATTTTAGGTTTACTGCTTTCATAATGATACAGGTGAGTCTTATCAAATTTCAAAGCCACATAGACGGCATCTGTGAAGGTACCTTATAGATAAATAGTCCTATTCAACATGCTTTCATGTTTTTGTTTTAAGGCAGACCAATACTTTCTTGTACTTATCTCTAAGAGTTGTCTTAGTTTAGAGACTGTCTTCAAGTATTTGATCTCTGCAATACTTTATGTGTCCAAAATTCATTTCAACGATTGCAATTTTCATATGGGAGATTTTTAAGTTATGTTTATGCTTTTTCAACATGTATGAAAAAATAACAGAAGAACAGCTTATTGTGTGAATAGAATATTTGAAGAATATGATTCATGGATTTTACTTTTATACCTCAGAAAGGCAGACATAAATGTAATGTGGGATTAACTTTTTTTTAAGTTTTGAGGATATTTTGCTTTCTTATGTGTAACATAGATCATTTTTTTCCTGGCCAACAAGAACTAAGCAGAGTATTCATTCCCACAAATTATTAAATTGTTTCTAATTACGAAAGAGCCTAAGGATCAAAAGGGATACGTCCTACGGTTCTACGAATTGGTCATAATGGAAAATAAATTGATAATAGACTGCTTTCTTCTGCTGTGGCAACTTTGGCACAAGGCCAAGCAGGAATTCTCAGCCTCTAGTTCAAGGTGAGAATGCATTTGCCCCTAAGAAAGTACAAATCTCCGGTCGTAGTTCATCTCTCTGAGGTTTCTTCTTGCTGAAATGTTAGTCCTTATTGCTTCTATACATCTTTAATGGATGGTTTTAAAAATAGATTAGACATAAAGACAGGTTTAGTGAAATGAAAAGCAAGAAAATAGAAAATATACAAACTGAAGCGAAGAAATCAAAATAATAAAAAATATGTAAAGACTAAATGACATGGAAAAAAACAAAAAGCTTGACTACATGCAACTTAAATTCAGTTGAAGATGAGTGAGAAAGTAAGGTAAAAAAAGATTTCAATAGACAATAGCTGATGAAAAAAAATCAATCAAAGGATTCAAGAAATTCTGGAAGCATCAAACAAGATAAACATCCAGCAAAGCACACCTGGATACATCATAATAAAACAACTGAAAACCAAAATCAGCAAAACATCAAAATAATAGTGAAAGGAGAAAAAGATAAAGACACGTCATATTGCTATCTTCAAAGAAACAATAGATAGCCTGAAGGCTGGCTTTTGAACAGAAATGATGAAAAGCAGAAGGCAAGAGAAGGACATTTTTAAAGAGCTAAAAATAATGTTAACAAAAAATTTTACTCCCAATTCCCACTGAAAAATATTTCAAATATGAAAGATAAAATAAGACTTTTTCAAATGAATATAAAATGAACAGTGTTTATTACTGTACTCAAAGTAATGTTAAGCATCGACCTAGCAGAAAAAAAAATCTAAGAGAGGAATAAAAAAAAAAAGCATAAAATCAAAAGCATCACTGGATAGAAATATATAAATACATTAAAAATGAATGTTGACTCTATAAAAATGTAAAATAATGCAGAAATGCATGAGAACAATATTACCAAATATAATGGTAGCATAAGTAAAAACTCAACTGGTTAGTTGAGTTTTAGCATTATGCAAAATAAGATAAAATATAAAGATTTCTTTTTTAAATCATTTATGTTGTAGTCTCCAGATATTCCACCAAAATTTTTTTTTTTCTTTTTTTTTTCTTTTGAGGCAGAGTCTTGCTCAGTCGCCCAGGCTGGCGTGCAGTGGCGCGATCTTGGCTCACTGCAAGCTTCACCCCCCGGGTTCACGCTATTCTGCCTCAGCCTCCTGAGTAGCTGGGACTACAGGCGCCTGCCACCACGCCCGGCTAATTTTTTTTGTATTTTTAGTAGAGATGGGGTTTCCCCGTGTTAGCCAGGATGGTCTTGATCTCCTGACCTTGTGATCCACCCGCCTCAGCCTCCCAAAGTGCTCGGATTACAGGCGTGAGCCACCGTGCCCGGCCCAAAAATTTTTTAAGTAAGTAATTACCAGTGAGTAGAAAATAAAATAATAATTAGTTGATGAATTCAAAGGAGAAAAAAATAGAGATAATATTTAATGTTAAATGACTGGTCGATTATAGAATAAATAGTGTCATATTAGATATAAAATTAAGTATGTAAATAATTATACAAAATATAAGTATTCAAATTAAAGATTGAAATGATCAGAGTGAACAAAATACCAAAGCCATAGTTTTTGCTGTACATGAGAAACTCATGAAAGGATAGTTGGATATGAAAGGTTAGAAAAAGTTGTTCTACATAAAGTCTAACCAAAAGCAAGCTAGTATAGATACACTAATATTTGATATAGCAGATTTTAATGCTGAAGTCCTCGCATCACTCAAACAGTTGCTTTATACGATTCCTTTTGGCAGAAATATTTCAAAATTTAAATATGCAGACATACAATAACATGACTTCAAATAAGTTTAATTGACAAAGTTGAGGTAGATATAGAGATATCCATAATCATTAAGGAATATTCTTTGAAGAAACACCTGGGACACAGAATAAATCACAATTACAACTAGAAAAATATTTTACATAAAGGCCAATAAAGATATATCAACACTTGTCAGGTATACTTAAAGCAGTGTTTACAGGATACATCTATCAATTTGAGGGTATATATTTGTATTAGTCAGCTCAAGCTGCCATCACAAAATATCATAGACCAGGTGTCAAGCAACAGAAATTTATTTCTTACAGTTCTGGAGGATGAGAACTCCAAGATCAAGGTGTTAGATGATTCAATTGCCCCATGAGGACTGTTTCGCTGGCTTTCAGACAGCTGTCTTTTCACTATGTCTTCACAAGACTGAGGGAGAGAGAGAAAGCAAGTTCTCTGATGTATCTTTTTATAAGGGCACTATTCACATTATAAGGGGCCCACCTTCATAACCTTATTTAAACCTCATTAACACCCAAAGGTCCCACCCCATTTCCAAGTACATTGGTATTAGGACTTTATGAATTTGGGCAGGGGGATACATTTCAGTTCCTATAAAATTATGGATTTTTTCCAATATTTGAAAAGAGAAAATGCTAAAAATTAATGATATGGGCTTATATTCCATGAAGCTAGAAAAAGTACAGAAGAATCAAAGTAAAAATTTAAAAGAAATTGAATCATCAACATACAACTAATAGCAAAAATTATTGCAATAGGAAAAACCTACAACAGAAAATATTTTTAAAAGGTAAAATTAGTTTATTTTAAAAGATAATGCAAAACAGATTAGTCAAGAAGAAAAGAAAAAATTAGAATTACTTTTCTAAGTATACAAAATGAGGCATTGCTAATAATCATAGTGCTAATAAGAGATTATGTATGTTTGTTAATATTTTCTTTCCTGTTCTACATAATGCTTATATGAGTGTTTTCAATTTGTGAATATTAATCAAGTTATATACTTGATTCATATCAAGTATTTGGGCCAGTCTGTTTTCCTTGTGTATGTTATACCTCATCAATGATCTTAAAATAAATAAAAATATATTATTGAAGAGAAGAAATTACTTTTTATGAGATGAATAGATTCTCTGACCTGACATGAAACGCATGTGCAGAAATAAAGTAACCATTACAATAGAAGCAATAACTGTGGACATTTCAGATTGGCCTAAAAGTTTGTTTCCAAATAAAAATGGCATTCATTGCATTTCTGATAACCTTATATAAGGGATATTTTTTAAAAAGCATAACACGGCTGGGCGCGGTGGCTCACGCCTGTAATCCCAGCACTTTGGGAGGCCGAGGCAGGTGGATCATGAGGTCAAGAGATCGAGACCATCCTGGCTAACACGGTGAAACCCCGTCTCTACTAAAAATACAAAAAATTAGCCGAGCGTGGTGGCGGGCGCCTGTAGTCCCAGCTACTCTGGAGGCTGAGGCAGGAGAATGGCGTGAACCCGGGAGGCAGAGCTTGCAGTGAGCCGAGATCGTGCCACTGCACTCCAGTCTGGGTAACAGAGCGACACTCCGTCTCAAAAAAACAAACAAACAAAAAAACAAAAAAAACACTTTAGGTATATTACAATGCTAGGCATCTAAAAGAGAAAATATTCTTATTTATCATTTCCTTCCAATGAAAATAACCATATTCAGAGATAATACATGTTATAGAATATAAATGCATTTTTGTAACTATCTCTCATTCTGGATTTTCTTTTATTTAAACCACACAAATGTAAGTTAACCAGGTCCTGGGACTAAAGATGAATAATTAAGTATGTTGGAAAAATAATAAAGTAAAAGAATATTTAATAAAGTAATGATGAGCATTGTACATATTACAGATACATTAGATGAGCTTAATTAGGAAATCCTAATTATTCAAGGGTACAGGTGATTTCTGGTCAATAAATAAAATAATTTTATGTATGAGAGAAAATATACTCATCAAGGAAAATGAGCTATTTCTCCTAATTAAAAAAAAAAAAAAAACGCCAGGGGTCATGTATGGGTTCAAGGTTAACAGATTCGTCTAATACATTTTTTAGCCTGTTTCTCAGGAACCCATTCATTCCTAATAAATCCCAGATTGTTCCCTTACATACCTGCAGAGTCTGTGATGTTAACTGATTTTTAACTGTGTCAGTTCTGTAGCTAGCAAAGACAAAGGCATTTTTAGGCCCATCCGTAATTCTTTACCGGTTATTTGAGCTGAGACTTTACATGTCAGAGTTTACTTTTAGAACTACAAAAAGGTGTTAGAAAGCAATGAGTGCAGTCGCTGTAGTTCTCCCTTCAGCTACAGTAACAAGAGACATACTAACAGGCACTTAATCTCCTAAATTCTATCCGTCTCTTTGTCCACTTTAATAGTTAAAAACATGGCACAACATATAGCTATATACTGATTATGAGCAGTGCCGGTTACTTTGCCCAGATCATAAAAGCTTTCAGGAATTCATACAGAGCAAGACCTATATATAAATGAATATCAGTGAACACAAATTGCCAGAGTGAGCAAAAACATAACCTGAAAATTGACATATGGCAACAATGATACATTCTGAAATGTGATTTTGAAAGGCAAGAGCAACTAATTATGTAGACATAGTCTCTAATCATCCAATATTTTCTAAAATAATTTTATTGAGATTTAAGGGGAAATAAGTTATAAGGTTTTATGAGGTAAAATTGGAATTTTGAATGTAAACCCATTGAGTAGGAGAAACATGAGTGATGTAATTGCATTCTGGTCGTGGATCAAAAAGAAAAGAAGTTTGGGTTAAAATATAGAAATGACCCAATTCAAAAACCTGGAACATTATTATTAATTTTCTCTCCTTCTCCACTGTGATTTAATGATCTCTGGATACACATCCATTAACAATAAACATTAGAAATGTAATTTTATACAGTGAACACACTTGATAGAAAATAATCCCCTCCATTTACTGCTTTATAAATCCCAATGTTTTCTTTAAGACCAGGTATTAACGCCTCTTTCTTCTTAAAATGAACACATTTTCCTACTTCAATGGCTCCAAAAACACTTTATAGATACATTTACTTTGTTTTAAATTTTGTCATCTCACACTATTGTTTATTTATGAATTTTCTTTATATATCTTTTCCCTTAGTATGGTACCTAGAACGTGGATCATAATAAATCAAAATGAATATAAGAAAAATGTTGTAGGCTCACTTTTTAAAAATAAAAATGACTTTTAGAGAATATGCAAAATGAAAATAATTAAATCAACTGAGATAATTTTGCATATGTGTGTATAAAGATATTTAGCAATATAATTGAAGAAACAAGTACTAGATATTTCAAGAAATGTTCCAATATTAATCTAATTAAACAATTTTTTTTCACAGAAAATAGGAAACTGTGAAACAGAATTAGGAGACAATTAAACCTAAGTCAAATACTTATCCATCTATACTTGTCTATGGCCTGTCTATACATTTCCATATAGTCATCACTTATTATGTGTGTATAACCAATACATATATTAATTATATATATACACACACAAACACATATGTATGTGTATATATGTGTGTCTCTGCAAATATATTCTGTGTATATGTCTGTGTGTGTGTGAGACAAAGTCACAAATATTGTGCTTACATAAATAGGGTGTCAGGCTTCTGATCAAATTATCTTATTTTTTCTTTAAGGGATAATCTCTCCAATTGATGAATACTCAGTGTATAATAATTATCAAACTGCCACAGTAAGGTAATTCTTTTTCCTAAATTAATGGCTATGTTGGGAAGTATAAGTATTCCTCTTTTCTTCTGAGAATTCCAAAAGTTATTAAGCCAAATGAGCTATTTATTATGTGAGTCTTAGCCATTCTTATCATCTATGAATTTTTCATTTTATTACTCTTTCAAATTTTGATTTTGTATAAATGAGCCTTAAAAAATAGGCTTACCTAGATATATTTGAAATGAGCAAATCGAAATTTTTGACAGCTTGCATAAACCACTGAAACTGCATTTAAATGACACTGAAGTCCTGAGTCTTTAATAGGTGGTTAGTCATTCTTGCAAATAAGATTTTTCATTTTGATTCAATACAGCAGTCTTGCCCCCAAAAGCCTACATTTCAGAACTTCTAATGAAGTTGGTAGATCTTACAGAATTTTATTTTGTGAATTAAGGTATGCAGTAAATATGTATTATATTGTTTATTAGTTTGTATAAGTAATTTTAAATATGTATCTTTTATAGAAAATCATAATTATAAATATTTTTACTGAAAATCATAATTCCTTATGAATGATTCAATATAAAACTTGTTTGTATATTTTTGGAACAGCCAAAAAGAATTTCCTTGTAGTTACTTAAATCAAAAATGACTAAATAAATTTCCTTCAAACTTCCTGAATTATTTCATTCTAGGTTAAGAACCAGAATGATGAAGTTTAGCCTCAAAGGTATTCAGTGGAAAAGCTATAAGCCACGGAAAATGGGGCTTAAATTCAAAGTGCCATCTCAGAAGGCATAATAAAAATAGATTTTCAGTCTGCCCCAAACACAAATAGTAATGCCATAATGCCATAAAATATGAAATATTGCAAGTGTGCTATTGCCATCTTTAATTTTTGTAGTAGAATTTTCCTCAGATCTTTCTCTATGCTAGAAATAACCTTATATCCCATGAAAGTCATCCACTTCTTTTACCAGACCTAGAAACTGGAATGAAGTATCAAAATATGTGAATTAAAATATGTGCTGATTTTGAAGATTAAAAAAAGTAATGCAAATCATATTGCCACATAAAAATTTTTTAAATGACATAAGTAATTGGAAATCATCCTTTGAAATGACACTTTAATAGGATAATTTAATCTAAATAATTTAATAGAATGTAATTGAATTGATCTGCTAGAATAGAATTGGAAGGACCTAGACTGATAGACTTTAGTATGGCTTTAAGAATCCATTGCCTACTGTTGGATTATAGTCAATTAGGGAGTGCTGTCAAATGTGGGGTTCAGTGACTCAATCCTGCACTGTATTGCTCTATTGTTTATCTGCAGTGATTGAACAAGTGTGGGATTAAGGGAGTAGGATTGGATTTACCTACAGTAGGTACATTTGGATGTGTAGCACCTACTAGAATGATGGTTTGCTGCCAGAGGCTATTACAGTACCTGCAAAATCTTGGATTTCTATATGTACAGCCTGTGTGATTGTGCATGTGTGTGTGTGTGTATGCATGTTTGCACTGCTATTTTTGGACATGATCTCATTATTCCTTTTCTGCTACTATAAATTTCACTCCATATGACACCTATCTGCCGGCCACACTTTTCCCCCGTGAAACCAAACTAAATCGGCCTGTTAATCAGTTCTTTATGAAAGTCATCCACCTTGTCTCATGGTTTTCATGACACTTATTTTTACAACATAAATCACAATGTTCTGTAATTTTTACATTAATAAGTATCAGTAAACATCTATTTGCAAAGACCAAACAAAGCAACATTGGAGAGTTTCCAAGGGTTCAGTGTATTGTAGTCACAAATGTCAACAGTAACAGCAGTTTGCACATTGTTTATTATAAAACTTACACTTATGTTTAATTATATAAAATGGGTACATTTAAGAGTAAGAGTCATTTTTTCACTAGAACACCATTTTTAATATTTCTGACATGAATCCTAGTTACTATATTCCAAATATCAACCCTTATTAAATGTATAATTTAGTGAGCTCCAACAAAAACGATTCTAGTGAATTCCAATAAAAATCATTCCTACTTAACATGTCTGATTATGGGGTTTCCTCAATAGCTCTTTATTAATTTCATTTAAGTCTTTAGTTTGCAATCAGAACAATTTTTCAAATGAAGTGGGGCTGAATATCTTGTGTTTTGTATTCATACATTGCAGAAACATCTGCTTTTTATAAAATTGTTTTCTTTGGTCAAAGTTTTGTTGCAAAGCGCAGAGTAATAGAGGTCAAGTATTAACATACCACATAGCCACATAGAACAAAGCCTCCAGCTGCCAGAAACAAATGTGTCCATCTGTTTTTGCTTGGGGCTACTATCCCCTAGGCCTTGTTTTATGTGGCTCTTGGGTAGGCATGGTTTCCACATAAAGCACATCCTTTAGGATAAAAATCACAGGACCAATTTGGCACCTAAAGGGACTAGTTATTGATTCTCCACTCAACATTAGGTTCCACATAACCTAATTGACCCTATATTTTGAACATAGTAATTAATCTTGTTGAAAATATTGAAAATGCTTATCAACAAACTACAGTCTTGTGCCTTAAGATGAAAGTTTATGCCTAAAATGAGTTGTGACCTAACTCAATCAGTAACTTTAGACATTGTATTTTTTATGATTTTGTTCTCTCCATCCTGACCTAAGAATAAAGATGTTGCCAATGTTACCAGTACATTTCCAGCATTGCCAATGTCCTGTAAATTTTATAAGTTGGGTGTAAATCCTTGGCCAGATTCCATCATCCCTGAGGCCCCAGTAACAAAATGTTTTGAAGTGATATTTTAGATATATAGAGAATTTTTTGTTGTTGTTAAAGTGGCTTCATTATTTTTTAATTTATTAAAAAATGTTTATTGAATACCTACTATATGCCTGGCAATCTGCTCATACTGGAGTTGTATCTATAAGCAAAACTATGGAAACCCCTGTTTTCAGAGCTTATGTTCTTCAGAAAAAGAGAGGTAACAAATGGGGTAAATAAGTGAAATCTATAGCATTTTAATATAGGTATTTTCAAAGGAAGAAAATAAAGCTGTAAACAACTATAGGAAGTTGAAGGGGTATAATTTTACGTAGAATGAATGTGAATATATTTTATATTTAAGTAAAGATGAAAAGTAAATGATCAAGAAAGCCATGAGTCAAAGAAATGCAAAAGCAGTAGAAATGAGATGTCATTACATACACATCATATTGGTATATTTTTACAAAGCTGGTAGCAATTTTACAAAGCCATAATGGTTAATCTTCTCAGAGATTCAGGTAAAAGCATATACATAAACTTTGCATCAATGTAATTTGTTCCAGCTTTCTCAGGTAATCCTGCAATGTAAATTATAGTTAAAATACACATACTCTTCAAATTAACAATCTCATTTGCTTGTTTCTTCCATAAAATTAGATAGATATAAATATAGATATATACATAAGAAACAATATATGTTAAATGTGATTGTTGTTCCAAGAAAAAATAAAAAAAAATCACTATGATGGATGACTATCAATGAAGGATTGACTTAGTAAATATATTACACACCGTACATGAAACATCATTTCGTGAATAATATTGAATTAGAGTAATGGCAGTGGCCTTTGAAACATCTCCAGGTTGTGTTTTGAGGTTTTTTTTTTTTTTTGAGATAGAGTCTCGCTCTGTTGCCCAGGCTGGAGTGCAGTGGTGCAATCTTGGCTCACTGCAAGCTCTGCCTCCTGGGTTCACGTCATTCTCCAGCCTCAGCCTGCTGAGTAGCTGGGACTACAGGTGCCCCCCACCAGGCCTGGCTAATTTTTTGTGTTTTTAGTAGAGATGGGTTTTCACCGTGTTAGCCAGGATGGTCTCGATCTCCTGACCTCGTGATCCACCCGCCTCAGCCTCCCAAAGTGCTGGCATTACAGGCGTGAGCCACTGCACCCGGCCTTGAGTTATTTTTTTAAATTGAACAAGATTGCATCTTTTATTACCTATGATTTGGGGACATTGATGCTTAGACAGTAGCTTGCAGTTACACCCTATAGAATTTTTAAGTCTTCATGACCCTTATTCAGAGATTAAGTACTTAAATCAAAATATGGAAAAATAAGAAGGGTAATCCAAAATGGCAAGCTTATATGAGTTGCCATATTGTGCAACATAAATAAACGGGTAGAAAATTGAGGCTTAAGGAATGTAATGGTTGGGTAGGTACATATGTCTAAACACATGAAAATGTACATATTAAAGTACATAATACTTTTAATAACAATTATACCTCAATAATGCTAAAATAATCAGGTACTCTTAAAAATATTAGATATGAGCAATTTCAAAATACTGATTAGATTTATTAATAAGTAATGTAATGTTATTTTGAATGATCAAGTGTTGTGGGAAGTCAGGGACTCTGAACGGAAGGACTGGCTGAAGCCATGGCAGAACATAAATTGTGAAGATTTCATGGACATTTATCAGTTCCCCAAATTAATACTTTTATAATTACTTATGCCTGTCTTTACTGTAATCTCTGAACATAAATTGTGAAGATTTCATGGACATTTATCACTTTCCCAATCAATAATCTTGTGATTTCCTATGCCTGTCTTTACTTTAATCTCTTAATCCTGTCATCTTTGTAAGCTGAGGATGTATGTCACCTCAGGACCCTGTGATGATTGTGTTAACTGCACAAATTGTTTGTAGATCATGTGTGTTTGAACAATATGAAATCTGGGCACCTTAAGAACAGGATAACAGTGATTTTAAGGGAACAAGCGAGATAACCTTAAAGTCTGGCTGCCTGTGGGCCAGGCAGGACAGAGCCATATTTCTCTTATTACAAAAATGGGTAAGAGAAATATCACTGAATTCTTTTTCTCAGCAAGGAACAGCCCTGAGAAAGAGAAAGCATTCCTAGGGGGAGGGCTCTGAAATGGCCGCTCTGGGAACGTCTGTCTTTTACAGTTGCAGATAAGGGACGAAATAAGCCCTGGTCTCCTGTAGTGCTCCCAGGCCTATTAGGATGAGGAAATTCCCACCTAATAAATTTTGGTCAGACCAGTTGTCTGCTCTCAAACCCTGTCTCCTGATAAGATGTTATCAATGACAATGCATGACTGAAACTTCATTAGCAATTTTAATTTTATCCAGGTCCTGTGATCTCACCCTGCCTCCATTTGCCTTGTAATATCTTATTACCTTGTGAAGCATGTGGTCTCTGTGACCCCCACCCTATTCATACAATCCCTCCCCTTTGAAAATTGCTAATAAAAACTTGCTGGTTTTACGGCTCAGGGGGCATCACAAACCTGCCAACATGTGATGTCTCCCCTGGACACCCAGCTTTAAAATGTCTCTCTTTTGTGCTCTTTCCCTTTATTTCTCAAACCAGCAGACACTTAGGGAAATAGAAAAGAACCTACGTGAAATAACGTTGAATTGTCAGGGGCGGGTTCCCCCGATAATTAAGCTAATTTTTTAATAGGTTCTCAGATCACTTTTAATGTCCTGATATAAATTCTGTACGACATATAGCCCTACATACACTTTAGCAAGCCCACCAAACAAGACTTGTAATGATGATTCAACCAATTTCAGGGCACCTAGGAGGAAAAAACTTCAGGCTTATGTCTAATTAATTCTGATAGTGAAACGTTTAGGGGTAGGAAGATTGCTCTTTATAGCTAGCTTTAAAAACGTTCTTTTTCTTCTCTGAGATTATTTTATTTCAGATTTAGTTATATTTATTTCATGATTTTACTCAAATATGAGAAAAGAAAGATGAAATAACAGCTTCAGAGTCTATTTGTTGTGTCAGTATTTGAGTATGTCAATGAGTAGTGAGTTTCATTTTATTTATTTTGTTTTATTTATTTATTTATTTTTTTGAGACGGAGTCTTGCTCTGTCGCCCAGGCTGGAGTGCAGTGGTGTGATCTTGGCTCACTGCAAGCTCTGCCTCCTGGGTTCACGCCATTCTCCTGCCTCAGCCTCCCGAGTAGCTGGGACTACAGGTGCCCACCACCACACCCGGCTAATTTTTTTTTTGTATTTTTAGTACAGACGGGGTTTCACCGTGGTCTCGATCTCCTGACCTCATGATCCACCCGCCTTGGCCTCCCAAAGTGCTGGGATTACAGGCGTGAGCCACCGCGCCTGGTCTCATTTTATATTTAAGACTTTGAACTCAAAGTTTTACCAAAATAAAATGTTTCTCTTTATGATAATAAAAATGTGATGCTTTATTACTAATATAAATTCAACGTGAGAGAGATTATGCACAGTCTTAGAGTTTAGCAGGGAATACTCATGTTTTCCTTCATAGAGTTTAAATCTATCAGGGATTACAAATGTTACAAGTGAGAAATATATATTGTTATTGGATAATTGTGATTAAAAGGCCTACCCTAGTCATAGATGGCAATAAATCAGGGGCCCCTGATTTAGCAATTAATCCTAAAGAATGAGTTGGAATTAGACTGAAAAATAAAATACAGTGACAAGCTAATTATGAGAAGAAAGTGAGAAAAGTTGCATGGGACAGAGAAGTAGGATGTTGCAGAAACTGAAAAAGGCCCATAAGACAGGCTTGAGAGGAAAGTAAATGGTAGTATGAAGTAATCTGTAGAGATGGGTAGGACATGGTTGGCAAAGATAAGAATTTTTAACTTAATTATCAGCAACGTAAAGTAAGTTATAAGCATTTATGACAATGTGAGTGGTTAGGTCATATAAACATTTTGGAAAGATCACTTTGATCTCAACCTGTAGCAAATAGGTTTGAATACAGCTAAAGTAACGTGGAAAAAGGGAAACACTGCCATGAAGTAAGAAGCAATTATACATTTAACAACCAAGGAGGCAATGGAGATGCAGATACAGGTTACACTTATGAATTAAACTAGTCAAGACTAAGTCATGACTTAAATATGAATGAATAAAAATACTGTTTTCAGGGAGAATCTCAGATTTCTGAGAAAGGACTGGCTGGAGATAGAATTTAGGAATGATTTATATTCAGTTGAACTTCAAAGTGGGATAGTGACTATAATAGCATAGGGAGAAAATAAATTGTGAGGAGGGGAAGCACAACACAGCATGTTAAGTAACTGCAATGGCATGTAGAATAGTGTGAACCTACAGACTGGCACAGCAGCAGAGGAGAATGCAGATGAAGGAAAGTGAGTAAATTAGGCCAAATTTTCAGCTGTGCTGTATGTACCTGACCTATCAAGAAAAATGAGACCCCATTACAGACAAGTATTCTTGGACTGGAATATAAAACAAAACTCAAGTATAATGTTTATAGAAATATATATAAGCCTAATAGAAAAGAACATAAATAATCAGAAAAACAAAGATAATTCTAACATGAAAGTGGAAGAGTAGCAGTTAGTATATAAGGTCAATAATATGAAAAGGGGTAAATATGCATACTAAAATTGAATAAATATACATATTATCCCATATTAACCATATCTATTTACTTGGAAAATAACAACATCAATTATATGAAACCCCTCCAAAAAAATCAACTCAAAAGACCAAAGGCATGGTAAAATAGTAAATCATGGTATATACAAATAACTTCCATAAAGTAAATAAAAATTGACTGTTTAAAAGTAGTGACTGGAATAAAATAACTAACTAGCTTAATTGTACAAAGAAGAACTATGTATCAACGTAAAAATGGAAGCCATAAGCAATGAGGTTCATAGATTATGCAAGCTCTGCAACCAAAACTTTACTGACTCTTTATGGGCATTCTTTACTATTCTTTTATCTTTGCCGGCATGATAGACAGATATATCCAAAGTTTTAATTTTCCTTTCTTTGATTACTTACGAAGAGAGTAGGTTTTCACATGTTATTTAGCAAGTTAATTTCTTATTAGATGAATTACTCTATTTAAATTTTGTTCACTTTGATCTGTAATTAGTCTGAAAAAAATAATTGTAGTAATGCTATAAAACTCCTATCCATAGTTGGTTTAAAACTATGTGTCCTGTTTTGAAATTTTGATAATATTTATAAAAGAGAAGCTAAAAAATGTATTACTTTATATAATCTTCAAATAATACACATACAGTTTAAATAACTTCTCTTATTAAAATAATGTTTTCACCCATATTACCTTATTTTCTTTCTTGCCCTTGGAATTTAGTATTTCAAGTTTAAGATGTCATAAAGTTTACAAAGCATCTAATTACTTCTGAAACACACTACTACACCTTAAACCTGTTTGAGTTAGCAGTGCTACTGATTTAATAGTTGAAGTGCCTGCCTACCTCCTCACCTTGTTTTTTGGAAAAGGCTAATATAACTATAGTGGTAAACAGGTAGCTCAATGAAATAATGTAACAATACCCACAGCCCCAAATCTCAGAGCATTAATTTCTAGTCATATATTTCATTCGAGAACTTTCTCCTAGAAATGTCCTCTCATCATTTTGTGCATCTAGCTTTTATCCTTAACGGTATAAGCCTATTTAAAGTAATTGTTGTATATTTTGTAAGGGATTAATTATTTCTTTTAATTTGGCTAAACATCTTTTTTAGTTATTCATTGTTGAAAATAATATCTGTTCACAATTGTATTGCCATGAAAATGTAGGCATACACAAAACCGGAATCTCAATTTTTAATTTTTATATTAACACCAACACCAACTATACCTTTCCTCTCTATTTTTAATTTTTATATTAACACCAACACCAACCATACTGTTCCTATGATTGCAGTTTTAGAATATTGAAATCAGATCGATTTCAATACTTGACTTTGATTTTTGTAAAAATCATTCCACCACTAACTACATTTTTATAGAATTAGAAATGTATAACAATAGTATAATTATGTGTAACTGTCTATTGATATACATATATATCTCTCACAAAATTAACAGTAAAATATTTTAAATCATTATTTGGTAAAAGAAAAATTATAAATGAAAATTAATGAAAAAATTACACATTAAAATTTATAAATGCACTCAAAACATACTTGGAGGGATATTCTAATGTAACATATACATGTCTAAAATGAAAAGTAACTAAAAACTAATATGCAAGGACTTGTTTATCATGCATCTCACCATGCAAAATGGGACTTTTAGAAGATTGCATTGTAAATAAGTATCTTAGCTATAAAGTGCATCTTAAAACTTATTTTCTCTAAACTCAAAATATAGCCTTCAGATGTACTATATTTTTTTCTCCCTTTCCTATCAGACATTCCCTTGTACCTTGCATGCTTACCCAATAACATGCTTGTTCAGAAGCTCCTGAGGCCCATCTTAAAGCAAAGCAGACATGGAGACCAAACTGTGGAACCCTCCCCTACCTAGATATTATCTCACAGTAAATAATTTACAACTGTCCACAATCCAGATGATTCCAGCTAGGATTACAGGTGGATAATAATTCAAGATAGCCATCAGGACAAAACGTGCGGAGCTGCACCATGCACCACTCCCGTATGTTTCCCAAACCAAGTTTCCTTTTATAAACTTCCTTATCCAACCCTAAAATTTTAAGTGATCTCTTTGAAGCACAAGTCTGGCCATTTCCCAACTGCTAGCATTTGAACAAAGTTGATTTCCTTTCACCTCACTTTGCTTCTTTTATTTTTGCTATCAAGCAGCAAGTGGCCAGACTTATGTTTGCTTATACATTTGGTGCCCTATGTGAGGAACTGTGATTCCAGTAGCTTAGCCTGCCTGTCTTTGCCTGGTTTCCAACAAGTGGAGCAATTGGCTGCAGCAGTGTGCCATGACTTATCTGTTCACATTACCACGTGGAGTAATTGCTGTTCATAAATGTCATTTGCTTGTGGATAGTCGACCCTGTAGCTGGGGACTCCAGAGACCTCTCAGCAACTGCTGAGGATGCTTTTGTCCCAGGGATTTCCTTTATATCTCTCTTGTAGCATAAGTGGCCTGCAACACTTTGCTAACACAAGAAAGTGGCCTTGAGGAAGTTGACAGACTTCAGAGCTGGGTAAGTTGACTATAGTGCTCTAGGGACTCCTCCGTCTCTGCTCTCTGAGTTAGCACCATCTGGGTTTAGCACAGGTAATTTTGTGGTGCTGTCTGTATTTGAGACAAGATTTTAGGACTTTTTCTTTTGGGGACCAGTTTGGAGTGCTCTTCTGTATTAGTGCCATTTGTGTTTGTGTCTATGATTATTGATATTCTTTGCTTTGTAAGTGTTTCACATGGTCTCTATTCCATCTGTAAAGTGGGGTTCCACCAGACAATACCAAGTCCACATGGTTGTCAGAAAGCACCAACATAGGCTGCACCTCTCTGCATTAGGGAAGTAACAGTTCCAACTTCCTGGCCCCTGATTTTGCCATTCTCTTTGGGACTGTAGAATATTTCATATATCTTGTCAAGCTTTGTGGGTGAAGAAAGCATGTGAACTCTTTTCTAGACTGAGAACTTGAGATGGTTATATGTTATAGTCTGTTTTTGTGCACATTTTAAACTAATGGGCAAATTACAGTAGGAAAAATTGAGAGCTCAAAATGGCTAACCTGAAACTATAGAGTTAACTAGAGGTTTCTAAACTCTGTAATATTTCCCACTTTTCTTTTCTTCCTTCTTTGAATCTGCTATTATTCAGCTATTGGTGTTGAGATAAAATTCACCATTTTAGGGTTCCATGGAGATTTTGTTTTTCTTATACATTTTAGCCAGATCTAGCTAAAATGTAAAATTGGAAACTCATTTGAAACTCAAGAAAATAAAAGAGGCTTTTAAAAAAATCAAATTGTCATAGAGCCTGCTTTACCCAAAATTTTGGTCCACAGCTTTCCCTGGATTAGCTATCAGGGAAAATAAAGTTTAGCCTAGTGAATTTTTCAATTTGTTCAGAAAAATAATTTAGATCCAGCTGTATTTTTAAAAATGGTGAGTTTATATTGCTATATTTGGAAAAAATTCTGAGGTAAAAGCTATTAGATCTTTATTTGTGTGTATATATATTTAGATATGTTTATACGTTATGTGCTTTTTTTATTATTATACTTTAAGTTCTAGGGTACGCGTGCACAGTGTGCAGGTTTGTTACATATGTATACATGTGCCATGTTGGTGTGCTGCACCCATTAACTCGTCATTTACACTAGGTATATCTCCTAATGCTATCCCTCCCCTTTCCCCCTACCCCACGACAGGCCCTGGTGTGTGATGTTCCCCATCCTGTGTCCAAGTGTTCTCATTGTTCAATTCCCACCTATGAGTGAGAACATGCAGTGTTTGTTTTTCTGTCCTTGTGATAGTTTGCTCAGAATGATGGTTTTCAGCTTCATCTATGTCCCTACAAAGGACATGAACTCATCCCTTTTTATGGCTGCATAGTATTCTATGGTGTATATGTGCCACATTTTCTTAATCTGGTCTATCATTGATAGACATTCAGGGGGTGATGTCTAAAATAATATCACATTGACTTAGAAGTAAATAGGCACTCATAAATTAAGTCCAAATGCTTTTCAAGTTCACATAAATTTAGCAATTTTAGATAAATAAAAGTGATTTCAAAACTATTAACAAAATAAAAATAGAAGTGTCTTCCGAATTGTCAGCTGCATTTTTGTTGGTTAAATAAGTCTTATATTTATCTATGGTAGATATTACAAGGTTTAAGGTGTGGCACCAAATTTATAGGACAATAAGTGCAGCTAAAAGAAGAATAAACTTTGTGTAATTTTTTGACAAATAAAACTAATTTAATATTGTTTATTTTAATAAAAACAGTTAAATTTTATGTTATTGGCAAAACGCCTGGTGTTTAATTCTTACTTAGATGAACACCTCGTCTTCACAGACTTCAAAAATTATTAACAGCCAGCACTTTGGGAGGCCAAGGCGGGTGGATCACAAAGTCAAGAGATCAAGACCATCCTGGACAATATGGTGAAACCCCGTCTCTACTAAAAATACAAAAATTAACTGGGCATGGTAGCGCACACCTGTAGTCCCAGCTATTCGAGAGGCTGAGGCAGGATAATCACTTGAACCCAGGAGATGGAGGTTGCAGTGAGCTGAGATCGCACCACTGCACTCCAGCCTGGTGACAGAGCAAGATTCCGTCTCAAAAAAAAAAGACATTATTAACAGAAAAAATTCTAGGTACTATATAATTCTGCATATAATGTTTGCTAACATAAGATGTATTTTAGATAAAGAAAAAAATTATTTTAAAATAACATAACATATTCTTAATAAAAATAATTTTGTCTAATTCAAAAGTTATTTACATAACAAAATTAAAGAAACCAGTAAGAAAGAGGGATGCAAAAAATGTTATAGAGGTATTTTTTGCTAAAAACTTTAAAAAGTAATTTTGTATGAGAAAGAATCTTATGTGATAAAGCAAAATGAAATGATTTAAGAAAATAAAATTCAGGACAAAACAAAGTCAGAGCATGTCATAGACAGTCTATGTAAGTTGTAAAAATGTTTATAAAGAAAATTCATAAAAGAAATTTGTTTTTATCAAATGTTTTGAATCTTTTAACATCTTTGACACTGAATTATATGTTATCTATGGCTTATTGCTGCCATTTATCAAACTATAAAAATTTATCACTGCAAGGTTATGAAATCATTTTACAGCTTCCAGTTAGGTCATGGACTCCAGTATCACTACCTGTAGCCCCTTAAAAACGTCCTTATGAGGTTCTATTATCTAATCCTCATACTATGAAGTTTCAGAGCATTGACTCCTGGTTGCATGTATCTCATCTAAATAAGACAATGACTTCTATGAATATCTGACACCAAATTCCAATTAATCAAATCCTCATCCTTAGATCTGGGAGCAGATGACTATCAAGATAAACTACCTGCAGTTGACACTGGACCAGGCCTGTATACAATGGCATACATACTCATTTAATGATTTTGCCTCTATTTAACTTACTATAATTTATTATATGCCTTGATGCTAAGTAATTTAACTGTTTAGCTACCTGTGAGCTTCTTTTCTTGCCATTCTCAGAACAAGGCAGCACTTCTAACTTTTTTCTTTAAAATATTGCTTGTTCTTTATGCTTTGTTTTACTTCTAGGATTTAAGACCATTTACTTAAGCCTCCAGGCCCTGAGACTATCATGGAAAAAGTGAGTGCATGATATTGTAAGAGCTGATTTGGAGGAATAAAATTAGGTCATACCCTCCAAATCAAAGATAAATACACATATGCCTAAACAGCTGATAACATATAAAACTTACAGACAAGTCAATTTTATAACCTAACTTTTTGGCTTTTGGTTTTTGGCTGTTATATTGCTTAAAAGGGGTTTCAAGGGTCAATAAGTGCCTGCCCACATGATGGACCCAGAGCACGTAGCACACCACCCCAGCATCAATATGGAAAAAAATAAATAAAAGCTTGACTGTCAATACTGCCTCTGGCATATCTTGACCAAAAAGGGGGAATATAAACTAAACAAAATAAAATAGAACTGTAAGCCCCTCAATAGACTGAATGGTCCTCCTCTTGGCCAAAGGGGATCCCCAGAGAAACAAAAATGAGTTCAAGAAATGACAGAAAGTTGTGGGTTGGGGTGTGGGTCAGACATACCTCATAACACCCTCCCTCCTCAGGAATTTAATCACAATTGACCAGCATTAACAGTAAAATAGAGGTTGCAGGACTGACAGGATCTTTATAATAAGAACGTACTGCATTATAAACACTTTCTAAGACCATGCTAGGCAAGCGTTAAGTCACACCCTTCTAAACTTAAAAAGTAAACTGTGTTCCAACTGCCACAAGGTTTTTCTTTTTCTCTAGCAGCCACAAAAGAACCAGCCTTGAAATAGGCTGACTGACTACCAGCCCCTGTTCTAACAGCCATAACTACAGCTTTAGTTAGACAAAAGACTGATTTCAGTAACTTTCTCCTGAAAAAAATACCACCAAACATGAACTAGTTCTGCAAAAATTGCACACTTATGTGCCTTTGTGTCCTGAAGAGACATTTTAATGTATAGGGTAAAATTATAATACACTTAAATATTAAGTCTCCACCCCAAAATCAACATGGGACATATATTATATGCATATTTGCTCAAGAAACATGTGCTAGCACCACCTTTATAAATATTCATAGCTTGAAATCAAAAACCAGAGAGACCAAGTGGGTTTCAGGAGGGTTTATTTTAGGTGTACACTGGCTCAGCGGACATGCATCCTGAAAGTCTGAGCAGCAAACAAAGAAAACAAATGTCTTTTATGTATCTTGAGGTGGTAATTATGTGATGCAGGAAGAAGGCTTATGGAAGCAAGAATAAAAGTAGTTAATTATCAGGTGACATTTTTAAGATTTAGTTTATATCTTGGGAAAACATGTTTTGTAACTCATGCTTATTAATTTTGTGACTTTGCAGTACAGTAAGAAAAACAGGAACTTATAGAACTTATAATATATGTAGGGGAGAGATGTGGTTAATGCTTTACAAATTTTACAGAAAGGTAGTTAATTTTTTTTAACTTTTATTTTGAGGGGGCATTTTATGATTATTTTAGTCTAACTTAAATTTTTAAAAATTTTCCCATTTTATTACTATAACCTAAATATGTTTGCTTAGCCAATCTGTCATCAGATCCCCACAGAAACTCCTGGTATAATTGACAGAGGGGAATGTGTACAATAATTAAAACTAAATGCTGTCTGTACATTCCATATAACTCTGGAAACATATCCTCAGTCCTACAAGATACACATAAGCAAAATAGTAGTATGTCTGATTCCACAATTTCTTTAAGTCAATGGCTCTCCACATAATGTGGATTAGTCCCCTTGTGATGACAGAAAGAAAATTACTTGGAGTTTTAGCCATGATTATGAGAATAGGTTTATTCTTCTGCTGTGAACTGTATTTCTGTTATGTACTTTCTGTGATGCTCAGCAGATCTCTTCTATAAGACCAGGGACTCAAGAATATGATCAACTCTAAGTAGACAGGTTCTGTTCAATTTCTCCCTAACTATGTCCCTTTCCACCAGAAAATAGCCAGATTAAATATGTTGCCCACTTTCCATGGAAATGGAATAAAATATGACAGTGGGGGAACTGTAGTCAAGCATTTTAGGTATAAAATTAATCTTAAAGCTTTTTTTTTCTAAACTCAGAATATAGCCTTGGAATGTACTTTCATCCTCTTCGTTTCTCTTATTTTCCCTTGAGACATTCCTTTGCACCATGCACTTTTATCTAATGGCATGCTTAGTTAGAAACTTCAGGGGCTCATCTTAAAGCAAACCAAACATGGTGACCCAGCTATGGAACTCTTACCCACCTAGAGATTACCTCAAAGTGGATAATCTACAATCCAGCCACAGTCCAGATGATGCCAGCTGGGACAACAGGTGGAAAACCACTCAATATAGCCATCAGAAAAATACATGTAGACCTACACCCTGCATCACTCCGTCATGTTTCCCATTCCAAGTTTCCTTTTTTAAACTCCCTCAGTCAGTCCCAAAATTTGAGAGTCTTTTGGAGCCATGAGTTTGACCATTTCCAATCTGCTAGCATTTGCATAAAGTTGCTTTCCTTTCATCACACTTTGGTTTTTTGTATTTTGGCTTTAAAGCTGCAAGCAGCTAGGCTTGCACTCACTGACTGACAGCATCTAGAGTTTCAAGGCTTCTCAGAGACTGATGTTTGGTTGTTCTCTTATTTAAAAATTTTTTACCACTTCTAGATGGTTGCTACTTTTAATGCTTTGACTTACAATTTTCAACTTTATGATGTCTTATCAAGGTATTTATTGCATTTTCAACATATACTACTTTTTGACTTATGTTGGATGTATCAGGATGTAACCATATTGTAAGTCACATAGCATCTGTATAGCCATTTATTAAAATCTTGCAACAATGCTTTATCTTTTTTGTTTGTTCATTGTATAAGACATTAGTTTTTAGAGCAGTTTTAGGCTCACAAAAAATTAAGCAGAAGGTAGAGGGATTTCCAATATAACTCCTTCTCTCACACAAGCATAGCCTCCCACATTATCAACTGCTCATACCAGAGTGGTACATTTGTTGTTACAATTGATGAACTTACACTGACACATTATTGTCACTCTGTCTATAGTTTACATTAGGGTTCACTCTTGGTATTACACATTTTATAGGTTTAGACATATTTCCAATAACATATATTCACCATTATAGTATCAGACAGAATAGTTTCACTGCTTAAAAATCCTTTGTGTTCTTCCTATTCATCCTTCCCTTCTTCATAATGACTTTAAACCACTGATATTTTTAGTGTCTCCATAGTTTTACCTTTTCCGTCATGCCTTATAGTTGGAGTCATACAGAATATGGACTTTCTTCTTTTACTGAGTAGTGTCCATTTAAGGTTCCTCCATGTCTTTTCATGGCTTTATAGCTCAGTGTTTTTTCAGTCCTAAATAATATTTTACTAAATAGATATATTTAATTCTATTCTCTGATTGAGAAAGGCTTATTGGTTGCTTCCCAAGTTTGGGGAATTATGAGTAAAGCTGCTATAAACATCTGTGTGCAGGTTTTTGTGTGTATGTAAGTTTTCAACTCATTTGGATAAATACTATGGAGCATGATTGCTGGACTGAATGGTAAGAGTGTGCTTAATTTTGTAAGTGATAAATTGTCTTCCCAAGTAGCTACACAATTTTACATTGACCCTGGCAATGAGAGTTCCTATGCTCCACATCTTTGCCAGCATTTGGTGTTCTCAGTGTTCTCACTCTTATAATAGGCAGGTAATGGTATTTTATTTTTGTTTTAATTTGCATTTCCCTAATGACGTATGACACAGAGCACCTTTTTCTGTTCTCATTTGTCATTGTCATGTGTTCTTTAGTGAAATATCTGTTGAGGTCTTTCACCTATTCTTTAATTAGGTTGTGTGTTTTCTTATTATTGGACTTTGAGTGTTTTTTTTTTTTTGTATATTTCAGATGATAACCTTTATCAGGCATTTTTTTTTGCAAATATTTTCTCCCAGTCCATGGCTTTCCTTCTCCAGATTATCAGTTACTTTCTCGAGGATATCGTGCCTTTGGTCTTGTATTTAAAAAATCATCCCCATACCCAAGGTCAACTACATTTTCTCTAATGCTCTCTTCTAGGAGTTTATAGATTTAATTTTACATTTAGGCTTGTAAACCATTTTGGGACAATTTTTGTGAAGGGTATAAAGTCTGTGTTTAAACCTACTTTCTTGCATGTAGATGTCCAGGAGTTCCAGCACCATTTGTTGTTTCTGTTTTCATTCGTTTATTTTAGATGAATTTTCTGCTTATCTAATGTTTCAGCAACACTTGTTGAAAAGACTGTTTTTTTTTCTCTATTGTATTGCCTTCGGTTTTTTTTTGTTTTTTTTTTTTTGGTCAAAGATCAGTTGACTATATTTATGTGAAGCTATTTCTAGGCTATCTATTGTGTTTCATTTATTTATTTGTCTATTATTTTGCCAGCGTCACACTTTTTTGATTACTGTGGCTTTATATTAAGTCTGGCAGTAGGAAATCAGTCCTGAAATTTTGTTCTTATTTTTCAATATTGTGGTAGCTGTTCTGGGTCTTTTACCTCTCCAGATAAACTTTAGAATGACAGTTCTCTCTTGATTCTTTTTTGTTTAATTGGTTACAAATTGTTGTAAGTAGAATAATGACCCCTCAACAATGTTCATGTTTGAATGCCCAAAGCCAGTACAGATGGCTTTAAAGATGTGCTTGATTTAAGATATTACCATTACTTTGAATGGTAAGAACAGCAATTACTTTTGCACCACCCTAATGTCTTGCGATGGGAAGATTATTCTGAAATATCCAGGTGGACTCAATGGAATCACAAGGTCTTTATAAGAAAGTGCCAGGAGGGTCAGAGTTGGAGAAAGATATATCATGATAGAAAAAGAGGTCAGAATGATGCAACCACAAGTTGAAGAATACAGGAGAAAAGGAAAAAATAAAAAGAGTTCTCCTAGAGCCTCAAGGAGGAATGCAGCTCTGCTGACACCTTGATTTTATCCCTGTTAAACCCATTTTGGATTTCTCACAGCAAGAGTGTAACACATTTGTTCTTTTTGATGCTCCTGAGTCTGTGGTAGTTTACTACTGAAGCAGCAGGAAAGTAATACACAAATCATTTGTATATTTCAGAGTTAGGTGAGATCAGTGATTGGTGTAAGTCCATTTAACAATATAATCCTTTGTTTATCAACCACTATATTTGCACTAGATGATATAGATTACTTAAGAGAAAAAATGGTATGTTAGGTATTCTTAAAATTATATGACTTTTTAATATACTCTTTAATATGCAGAATCAATTATATTCCACATATACCATGCCAATGGTGTGTATGTGTAGAATCTACATCTTTAGAGATAATCAGTGCTCATCTATGGCAGATGATATTTAAGTAACTTTGTCACCATTTCATTTCTCCAGTGTGATCTATTCTATTTTCATGAATATTTTTCTCTGCATTGCTAACAAATTTTTTGGTTTATCGCTTTGCAGACAGATACTATTCCCTGTTCTGAAACTAATATATGCTGCTAAAAGCTTTAAAGTAAGAAGGCACCAAAAATCTAATGTCTATTAAATAAATTAAATTAATAACTTTGGATTTGTATACAAAATGTAAATTAACTAATAATTTATTCATTACATTTTAACATAAAAGAAGGTATAAAACTACCTTTTGGAGACAAACTTTTTTCTTTCTTTTTTCCTTTTTCCTTCCTTGCCTTCCTTTCCTTCTGTCCTTTCCTTTCCTTTCCTTTCCTTTCCCTTCCATTCGCCTGCCTGCCTTTCTTTCTTTCTTTCTTTCTTTCTTTCTTTCTTTCTTTCTTTCTTTCTTTCTTTCTTTCTTTCCTTATTTCTTTTCTTTCTTTCTTTCCACAGAGTCTTGCTCTGTTGCCCAAGCTGGAGTGCAGTGGCACAATCTTGGCTCACTGAAACCTCCACTTCCTAGGTTTAAGCAATTCTCCTGCCTCAGCCTCCTGAGTAGCTGGGATTACAGGTATGGCCACCATGCCTGGTTGGTTTTTGCATTTTTAGTACAGAGGGGGTTGAAACATGGTGAACTATGTTGGCCAGAATAATCTCAAACTTCTGGCCTCAAGCAATCCGCTGCTCTCGGCTTCCCAAAGTTCTGGAATTATAGGCGTGAGTCACCAGGCCCTGCCTGGGACAAACTTTTCAGTTTGACACTGTTTTGACTCAGGGCTCTCCTAATCATACATTTTTCCATTTACAATATTTCATAATATGTGAATTTGTGCTTAAAAATATATTTACTCCAGTGAAAATATTTACTGGATATTTTTAGTCTAAATGAGTATTTTGGATGCCATTATACAATATTTTGAGAGAATGTGGGAAAGTTATAGCTTATGTAATTTAGAATTTATCCCATAGTAAATATTATTGGACCACAATGTAGCAACTTTACATTTATATACAAATTGTAATTCATGCTTGATTATAAATGCTAGCTTCATGGTCACACCATTCTTACTTTAAATTGAGCAAGTAAAATTGTTTTGAAAATTCTAATTGCTGAAATATTTGCATTTGTTGGAAGAAATATGCATTCTCCTCAGTCCTTGAGGGAAATTGTAAAACCTATTTTTACTTTATTCCATACCTTCATGTCTGGTTGAGGTAATTTTGCTTCAATGCCACTTTGAAAGTGAGAGGTCCTTGTATTCCCCTTTCTCAGCTGAAAATAATGAAGCATTACAATTCTCTCCCTATTCTATTAATAGACTTGCTACTGAAGCAGAAGAAATTCAAGGTCTTTTTTTAGATCTTGGAGAATTTTACAACAGTATCACGAGCAGGAGACCATAGAAAAAGCAAACAAAGCAAAACCTACTTTTTTGATGTGATAGGAGATTTAGTTTGCTTATCAAATACTTTATACTGATCTAGCATTTTTTTCTTTTTCAAGCTAAGAACACAATAAATAAATTATTTTGGCCTATATTTTTCAATTGGGAAAGAACATTTTTTAAGTGTCAATATCCTGAGACAATACATCAACATTTTAATAATTTCCGAATATATAAATTGAAGTGAATATAGATTTCTGCTTAATTCGCTATTTATCAAAATGAAATCTGATTTTAGGGGAAATGATTACGGTAAGCCATATCACTTAGTTATTTTGTACTATAATTTCTTAAATTTTCATGCAAACAAAACAATTGAGCTATGAAAAAGCTTTAACTTAGTGTAATTGTGGAAAATATCTAAATATTGCATTTTGAATTATCTCTGCTATGATGTTTACACTAAGCAAAACTATCCACTATATACTACTTGCTGGAGATGGTAAGAAAATAAGGGATTACATTATGTTGTCTCACTTGGAAATAGGATATTTATAAATTAAATCAGTGGGAGTTTGCTTTTTCCCTCCTGCATTTGCTGTACTTTGTCACTAGCAAAACTTTTGGGTCCACTTGGGATGGGACTAAACCTCATCCACACCTCAATAAGTGGCCTCTAAGGGGACTAAACCTGTGGTTATTTATCCAGGGTGTATATTAGAATAAATCAGAAAGTTGTCTTGCTTATTGTTTTTAATATTCATATTTTTAATATTGTTAACAACAATACCTAACCAAGTAATAATATACTTTCATTGATTAATTGATTAGGTCTAGTAGGACATAACTAAGATCAGTATATTTTTTAATGTCCATACACGATTCTAATATGCAGGCAACATTGAAAGTCACTGGATTAAACTATTCAAGAGAATCCTAACAATCTCATTCAGTATGCATCTTCCTAAACTACTCAATGGGATGTGATGTTTTATTATCTAGTCTGCAAGACCTGACACAAAAGTAAAAATCAGTGTGGAAATCCGAACATTATCTGGTAATTCTAGGGTACAAATTATCTTTCTTACACTTCAAAGATTGGTGTATATATATGATGTGTAATACTGCTTCAGTCATTCAGAGGATGAAGCCAGCACAAAGACTGATGAAGTCCCAGGAGAATCACAGAAATTTTGATATAGTTTTGATTATATATCACATGCAGTATGGAACCTTGACCATTTTCAGTACAATCAACAAGAAAAAAACTCTTTCCTTCTTTGATTAGAGTTGATATTACCTTACTTAAAACTTAAATTATTTTTACATAGAGGTCCTTTAGCCTTGCACTTGCCACTTAATTTTACTTTAAATTATTTTTATTTTATTTTAAGCATTTTGCTCATTCTTAATTATAAAATGTATTTTATTCCTTCAGTTGACTGCCATATATAATCTAGCCAGAAAAACAAGAAACTAGGTAAACATGGTGATGAATTCTAAGTAGTCAGGCAATATCTCAATAGCAAAAGAGAAGAATTTCCATGGACAAGATTGGATGCTATTTTCACTATTATACACCAGGATATTGGACATTTGATCTACATCATTGAGAAAAAAATGTATGGAAGTATTGGAAACTAAATCAGATACATATAAATAATTTCTCACATTAAATTAAATAATATCTGAATTAAAATATTTTTCATGAAAATCTCAAAGTACAACATAATTACCAAAAATAGTTGCCTTCGCATGTGAACAGCAATGTAATATAACCCAGTATAAAGTAAAACAAATTTAAAAATATAAAATGTTTATCATATATATGAGAATTAAAAAATACGTACAAACATCTACTAGGAGGCATACGATAAAATTATTTAACTTTTAAGAGAAAGCTTTTGTTTTTAAATGTATTTAAAAGATATTACTTGATATTGGAAAATGATATATAACAAAATATATTCTTCAATTTTTATATACTAACAAACCATCTAGAAGAAATTAAGTAAAATTAAACTGAGTAAAATGTTTATAATAGACCCACTAGGCTCACTATTGCTAAGCCTTTTAAATTGGGATATAGTCAACAGATTTAAATAAATAATTCATTTAAAAATTTTACAGCAGATAGAATATACATTATTTGTTTTTATTTGTTATAAAATACAAATTTGCCAAATGAAGTATCATTTTTTACCTATGAAAATTATAATTTTTACGAATTAATAATAAATTAAGGTTTTCTAGAGATAGATACTCTCTTCTTAACACTACTGGTAAAGTCTATATAACTAAAATAAAACATAATGAAACAATTGGTAATATATATTCAACAACCCAAGTTAGGTGTATACTTTGATCTTTTACTTTATTCACTGTATTGTGTTTTATCATGGACAACCCCCAATACAAACCCACAAACACAAATGCGTTGAATTTTCCTTTGAGTTTATATTATACAAAATTGACTTTTTCGTGGCTTACACATATTTTTGGAAGTATCTACGACATCATATCCTTGATTTTTATTCAAAATAAGCTATAAAAATGAATTATTTTATTCCTTTGATCTCCAAATCTAATATGGTGGTATATCCATAGATTCTACCTCTGAATTATATTTGATTGCATTTTATATTGTCATGGTCTCTTTCTTAACCCACGCTGTTATTATTTTTTAATTTAGACGGCAGCTAATTTACTCACCTCCTTTTTTTGTCTCTTCTACCTCTTCAATTCTTTTAATCCAATTTAGCCCTCTTGATTCAAATAATACACAGCTAAATGGGTTGAAAATATGGAAAAAATAAACAAATATATAAATACTCATTCAGCAATGTACTCTGGATTGGACAAAAAGATCCTGAAATGGAGATAAAAAAGTTCATGTCAGATAAAAAGAAACTCAGTTAAGACTTAATCTAAGCCTTGAGGGATATAGTGGCAGAAAACATTTGCAGATATAGGAGTAATGAATTTTAAGTAGATGGAACAATGTACTGATAATCTAAATCTTGAAAGTACTAGTGTGCTTGGAAGTTAGTGTGTCTAGAAATTAGTGGGTAAAAAAGTGAGTGAGTGATCTTTGATACATTTAGAAAAGTAAGTGAGAGCAGAGTATTCAGAGTTTGGTAGGGCATTGTGAGGAGATTTAATTTTTTTCTAAAAACAATGGAAAATCTTTACGTATATTAAGAGGGAATCAGATAGAAACTATTCTGATCTCTTTGAGCAGATCACCCCCAGCTCTAATCAACATTGAAAATATGTTTGCAACTCTATTAATTTCTATGTTGGACAACATTTGCTTCAAGTGTATATTATTAATTTACTTTTTGTGCTTTAATTTTTATCTCATTCTTGGAAATCATTAATTTTAACAGAATATATTTTCAGATTTTTAAAAATTTTGCTTTGTTTGGTTTCCATAAATCAATGAGAGAACACATTAGAGCTTCTATCAGACAAAATTATCATTTATTTTCTGTAGTTTCTGCATTTCACTAGAGATTATTTTCTTTGAAAGCAAAACTGCAGAATGTCTAAGATAAAATGAGAATGAATCATCATGTGTCATGAATTATAATATGTGTTTAAATCAGTGGCCTTAAATATTTATAAGACTAAAGTGAAAAGGTTGGAATTTAAGACATAAATATCTATGTCATGTGTGTAACGAAATAAAACAAAGAAAAGCACAAATATGATTCCTAAGAGGAAGATAAAAATTAAAGAAATTGAATATATGAAAACAGCATAAGTAGTTTAGTAAATGTAAACTTAAAAATTATAAATATGCACTATATATGTCATAACACATGTACTATTTATAAATATATAGTTGATACTGTAGATTATACTTTTATACAGCATAAAATAAATTGGTAGAGTCATTACAGAAAAAAATCATGGTAGTTCCTCAGAAAATTAAAAAATAGAACTACTCTATGATCCAGCACTCTCACTTCTGGGTATATATCCAAAGGAAGAAATCATTATCCGTGAAAAGATATCTGCACTCCCATTTTCACTGCAGAGCTATTCACAATAGCCAATATATGGATACACCCTAAGTGTTCATCACTGGCTGAATGAATAAATAAAATATGATACTGCAGATAGACATAACCTTATTCCGTCTTTAAAAAGAAGGAAATCCTGCCATTTGCTGCAACATGGATGAATCTATAAAACATTATGGTAAGCAAAGTAAGTCAGGCATATGATCTCTTTTTTTTTTTTTTTTTTTTGAGACGGAGTCTTGCTCTGTCGCCCAGGCTGGAGTGCAGTGGCGCGATCTCAGCTTACTGCAACCTCTGCCTCCTGTGTTCAAGCAATTCTCTGTCTCAGCCTCCTGAGTAGCTGGGATTACAGGTGCCCACCACCACACCTGGCTAATTTTTGTATTTTTAGTAGAGACGGGGTTTCACCATCTTGGTCAGGCTGGTTTTGAACTCCTGACCTCGTGATCTACCCGCCTCGGCCTCCCAAAGTGCTGGAATTACAGGTATGAGCCACTGCACCCGGCCCATCTCTCTTATATGTGCAACCTAAAACATTTTAACTCGTAGAAAACAGAGTAGAATGGGGGTTACCAGGGGTTAGAGGGTGGAGAAAATGGGGTGGATGCTGGTCAAAGGATACAAATATTCGGTTTAACAGAATGAACGAGTGAACAAGTTCTAGAACTTTAAAGTCATCATGGTGACTATAGTAAGTTATACTATATTGTATACTTGACATTTGCTAGGAGGATTGATCTTAAATGTTCTCACAATAACAAAAAGAAACCTATGGGAATGGTGCACACCATCACATGGCACACAGTAAATAAATGCATTTTTAATTTCTCAACTATACAATAAATCTAGGGGAAAAAGAACAAAAAAACACGTAATGTGAGCAAAAATAAGGACTTAAACATGTTTTTGGTCATGTTTAGGAAACTGTACTTAAAAATTGTCCTATAGTATTTCCCCAAGCGATAAAAGGAAATACGTATTTTGGACAAGAACTTTGGTATTTTTGTACCGAGTAATTATGTGATGTAAAATATTTGGATTTTTCTATAGATAGTTAAGTGTAACCTAGCAGTAGCAATTAGAATACTATAAATAATTTCAACCTGAAATGTTTTCAGAGTAGGGCAATAATAAGTATGATTTCTTGCCTTACAACCGCATATCCAAGGCCTGTATTATTGAATAACTTTGCTTTGCAGGTTTGCATATACTCATTATTTTTCTTTACAAACTTTTCTGGATAAATGATTTCATTAATGACAAAAACGTGAAAATCAACTTTTACTTCATTTTGCAGAAATGATGCTCCACAAAAGTGCCAATGTGTGTTTTAACATTTTCTGAGAATATGAATAACATTTTGTCAATATTTTTATTTTAGTAAATGTATTATGTCTATGAAAAGGAAATGGAATAAAATATTTTGAGATAAAATGTAAATAGTTTTATCATGCTTGTCATTTCAATTCATCTAAAATAAGACACATGTCGACCAGAATGTACCATGCATCACTGTATTGATTTATTTTAATTGCATACAAATTCACATACACACACAATACTATGGAAGAAAGTTAAAATGTTTAATGGTTATAAGTCTACCCTCATGGTACATAACACTATGCCAAGGGAAAAAAAATAGTAAGTTAATTAACGTGGAATATATTTTATACATATGTGAGAATTAACTGTCACTCAAACTGTAACTTCTTTGTACAGTACTTTCTATAATAAAGTATTACAACCACAGGAAGTAAATTCTTTTGAAATTAGCTATGGCTATTTCAAGCCTCATGAAAATAAACTGTGTTATTTGTAAGGGTTATAACAGAAGATAAAATATCTAAAGGAGCTATCACTCCCAAGATACCACAGCAGTATAGATTACCCATAAATCCTATGAACCATAGCTATTCCTATTGAAAGAGTAACAGCCACTCTATAAGGTATCATGAGGTTATAAAGGAATTTGACAGTCTTATGAACCATATTCATTTATTTTATAGAGAACATGTACCAGTACTTGTTTTATAGGATTTATAAGTGTTTCAATAAAAAGACATTATAGAAATGCAAAATAATTGCGGTAGTAGTGATATCTTTACTTTTATATTTTTGCAAAAATCTCCACTAATCCACTTATGGAAAATAATAAACCTACCCCTTAACTATTAAGAATATCAGCTAAAAATATTTCTTTCTGCCTGTTATACATATTCTCATATTCCACAATAATCTAATCTCTCATTATCATCCACTGAGGTTATATACTGTAAACTCAGCAATTAATAGTTTTAACTTTATTTCCCAAAATATGCTATTAGAAGTTATAATACTTAAGGCACTATTATGTATTTTCTTAAATTTTACACATAACACTCAGATTTTAAAATCAACAAACACTTATAATCATTGATATTCACTGAATATATTGATGATTTTAGATAATCTGACATTTAATTTTACTTATTTTCAGCTGTATGATTGATATAATTTAATTCATATTTATTATTGTTTTGAAAAATTACTCTTATCTGCAGAAATCCCTTTCTTTCACATATTAAATAACAAAGATGTGAAAATTACTGATTTCATTTTATGATTAAAATATATTAAGCAATTGGGTGTGGTGGCTCACACCTGTCATCTCAACATTTTTGGAGGCTAAGGTGGGAGCATTGCTTGAGGCCAGGAGTTCAAGACCAGCCTGGGCAACACACTGAGAAGCCATCCCTGCAAAAACAAAAACAAAAACAAAAATTAGCTGTGTGTAGTAGCATGCACCTGTAGTCCTAGCTACTCAGGAGGCTGAAGTGGGAGAATTACTTGAGCCCAGGAGTTAGAGGCTGCAGAAGCCAAAATATGGACTCAATCTAATTGTCCATTAACAGAAGAATGAATAAAGAAAATGTGGTATACATACAAAATGGCACACTTTTCAGCTATAAAAAAGAAAGAAATCTTGTCATTCGTAGCTTCATAGATGAGCTTGAAGGACATTATGTTAAGTCAAATGAGCTAGGAACAGAAGAAAAATATATCTCATGTTCTCACTTATGTATGGAAGCTAAAAAAGTTGATGTCATAGAAGCAGAGAGTAGAATAATGGTTACTAGAAGATGGGAAGGATAGGATGAGAAGGGAATAGCCAGAATTTGGTTAACATATACAAAATTACAGGTAAATAGGAAGAATAAGTTCTAGTGTTCTATAGCACTTTGCGATTAATATAATTAACAACAATTTGTTGCATATTTTCAAATAGCTAGAAGAGCAGATTTTGAATATTCCCAACACAAAGAAATGACAAATGTTTGAGGTGATGAGTATGCTAATAACTTTGATTTTGATCTTTACAAGTTGCATGCACGCATAAAAATAGCATACTGTACCTCATAAATATATACAATTACTATGTGGCAATTAAAATTGATAATAAAATAAAAAATAAAGATGTTATGATGCTAGAAGCACAGAAAGAGTTTAAGAAGCTACAATAATGCTGCCTTTTAAGGTATAGGAAAGGACCACAAGTCAAGACATAAAGACAGCCTCTAGAAGCTGAAAAGTTACAGGAAAGGAATTCTCTCTCCCCTGAAGCCTCTGGAAGGAACTATCTCTGGTCACACCTTGACTTTGGACCAATGAGACTAATTTTGTACTTCTGACCTCCAAAGCTGTATTATAATAAATATGTGTTGTTTTTGTAGCTGGATGTAGTGGTGCACAGCTGTAGACCAGCTATTTGTGAAGCTGTGGCAGGAAAATCACTTGATCCCAGTAGTTCAAGTTTGCAGTGACCTATGATTGCGCCACTGCATTCCAGCCTGGGTGAAGGAGTGAGAACCGACCTGTAAACAAATAAATAAATAAATAAGTTTTGTTTTATTATACTTTTGGTTATTTGTTACATCTGTGACAGGAAATTAATGCATCTGGGAATTGAAACTTACATCTTTCTCAAGGCCACAGGAAAACATGAAAAGTCCACCTCATATTGAGGGATATGAAGGAGGTATGAAGGAGGGTCTTTTATTTCCAGTACATCATAAAAACTTCTGAATCCTTTCTCCAAATATGAAACCCAATGGTTTTTTCTCCTTCCTTGTCTTATTTTGAAAAATAAGTATTTGAGTTGGTAATATATCAGTGCCTATGATCTAGCCACCTAGAGAAAGTGTAGACTATTTTCTCAGAGATTACGCTACTGACCCAGAGCCTGGATACAAAACCAGATCTGTGTGTCTTCTTTAGATAAAGAATAGAATAGAGAAAGAATAGAAGGAATCTATTCAGGTGTCTTGCCCATTTCTTAATTGGATTATTTGTTTTCTTTCTGTAGAGTTGAGCTCCTTATATATGTTGGGTATTAGCCCCTTATTAGATGTACGGCTTGCAAATATTTTCTCCCAATTCATAAGTTGTCTTTTCACTCAACGAATTGTTCGCTTTGATAAGCAGAAGCTTTTTATTTTGATGTAATCCCACTTATCTATCTTTGTTTTTGTTGCCTGGGCTTTGGGGGTCAAGTATTAAACAAAAATTGTCCAGACCAATGTATGATACTTTTTTCTTTAGGTTTTCTTCAAATAGTTCTCAAGTTTCAGGTCTTGTGTTTAAGTCTTTAATCAATTTTGAGTTAATTTTATTATGTTGTGTGAGATAAGAGTCCAATTTTATTCTTTTGAATATGGATATCCAGTTTTCCCAACACCAGTTCTTGAGAAGACTATTCTTTTCCCATTTGTATATTCTTGGCACCTTTGTGGGAGATCAGCTGACTGAAGATGTGTGACTGTAGACGTTTGGGTTTATTTCTGAGTTCCCTATTTTGTCGCATTAGTTTATGTGTCAGTTTTTAGGCCAGTAGTAGCATGTTGTTTCAACTACTATCACTTTGTAGTATAGTTTGAAATATGGTAGTGTAATGCCTTCAGCTTTGTTCTTTTTGCTCATGATTGCTTTGGCTATTTGCATTCTTTATGGTTCCATATGAATTTTAGAATTTTTTTCTTAATTTATAAAAAAGATATTGGAATTATGATAGGGATTATACTGAATATGTAGTTCACTTTGGGTAGTATGGAAATTTTAACAATATTTATTTTTCCAGTCTATGAACAGATACATCTTTCTATTTATTTGTGTCTTCTTCCATTTCTTTAATTAATGGCTAACAGATATTAAAAATTATTGACATCATTAATCATTAGGGAAATGAAAAATTAAAATCACAGTGAGATAGTGCCTCATACCTATTAGAATGACTTTCATCAGAAAGAAGAAAGAAGACGAGTGTTGACAGGGAAGTGGATCAAAGGGAATCCTTGTACAATGTTGCTGGAAATGTAAATTAGTACAACCATTATGGAAAATAGTGTGGCGATCCCTGAAAAAATCAAAAATAGAATTACCTATGATCCCTCAATCCCACTTCTGTCTAGGAATTTACCCCCAAAATTTGAAATCAGTATGTGGAAGACATGTCTTCAATCCCATGTTTATTGCAGCAGTATTTACAATAGCCATATTATGGACTCAGGCATCTATCAAAGGATAAATGTTTAAAGATGTGGTATATATACAAAATGTCATACTCTTAAATCTCAATGACCCAAAGACAGAAATACCATTTGACCCAGAAATCCCATTACTGGGTATATACCCAAAAGAATATAGATCAACTTTAAAATAAGGAAGAAATTCTGCCATTTGCAACAACATGGATGGAGTTGGAGAAGATTTTGCTAAGTGAAATGTGACAAACACAGCAAGAAAAATACCACATGTTCTCCCTCATGTGTGGAGTCAAGAAAAGTTGAACTCATACAAGCAAAGACTAGGAGGTGGTTATCAAAGGCTAGGAGGTGGGGAGAATAGGGAGATGATAGTCAAAGAGTACAAAGCCTCAGTTAGGAGGAATTGTATTTAATTTTTTAGATCAATATCACAGCATGTTAAATATAGCTGTACATTTCAATATTGCTAAATTACAACTTGTCTATATACAACAACAACAAAAAACAGATCTGCGTTTGAGCTTGAATCTTGCCAAATAGTCTCTGGATATTTCATCCCCCGCCCCCACCTTTACTTTTTTTTCCATCCACAACATAGTTCCTGACTCTTCCTCCCCTAGGACACATAGTTTAACCCTTTGAATTGGTAAATAGAAACAAACACAGTGTAACCTCTTACTGGTCTGGGCAAGAACATTAAATCAGGGAAAAAATCATTTAGGCTACACTAATAACAATTAAGACATATACTTAATCCCTGGAATATTGAATCTGTTACCATCCTAGGGACACTAGAGATAGTTTCTTCCTTCCCCTCCTGCTAAGGCACATGCAATAATTTCATAACGTGGTTTAAGTTCATTTATATTAATTATTATGAGTATGAAAAATAATATAAACTTTGTTCTACCACATTTATTGTCAAGCAATGGAGGATAACTTTGCTTGAGTAGCTTTTGTCTATTTTTTTCTTAATTGATTGAAGTAAAAACAAACAAATTTGATTTTAGACTTCACACTACTCGGAGTGTTCAATGGAAAAATAGTCCACAGGACAAAACCAAGAGTCAAATGTCACCTAATTCTGAATTTTTTACTCTTCATGCTTCTATGTTGAAGAGTCATGGCTTGGACAATGTCTGATACCCCTAGCATCAGGGATACTGGAAGTAAAATAAATTGTTATGAGACGCTGACTGCTAAGGTTCTCTGCTGTTGTGACTTTATATAGATTATTTCCCAGGCTAGGTATCATAGCAGAGTTGGGTTTGCGGGGTCAGTACTGAGTACTTGAGGGTTAATCTGGTAGCTACCCATGATTTCTAGGTATAAAATTCTTCTATCTTAAATCATGTAACCAAGGACTGTATAATTATTTCACTATAATGATATTTAAGACGTAAGTTTATTGTACTATAGTTATTGTTCAGCTGGTAAAACAATTCCAACATCTTCTCTAAATAATAATTTGAAAATGTCTTTCTAATAAATCAAACTAAACCATAGCAACATTTTGTGAAAATTTATATTTATACGTATTTCATCAAAGTAGCATCCCTAATTAGATGAATGATGGACTGAATAACCAATTATATTGTTAATTTTTCATTCTGACATCCCATTCCATTTATTTCAATTATGATATTTTATGTGTATTGTGAATTATTTGTATGATATATTACCTCATGCATTTTTAACAAGACAAATTGTGCTGAAAAGAGCACAGTATTTGATAAAAATTTCCTAAAATAAGGGCAGAAATTCTGACATAAATATGTATATTTTTGAAGAAAATCAACACTTTTTAATTTTGGTTTGTAATTCTTAAGACAATATTTGTACTAATTGTTAAGAGATCAAAACAAAATTTAAGAATTACCCAATGTAATTAAAGTAGTCAGATATTTATAGAATATATTGATTTTTATTGATGACATGAAATTTGCCAACTGGGAAAAGTCAAACACAAGCACTTTGTTAAAATTATAAATATTTAAATAAGACAGTAAAGTGTGAAAGAAAAGAAAGAAATGATTGTATTTCTCATATGATTGTCTTTTTTGGTTTGTAAAATTATATTTCTTTTTTTCACTAATTTTACCTTTTCATACAATGAAAATATGAATAAAAAATAAATCTTTTTTTTGAAATGAAAATATTCTCAGTAAGTGGCTTGGTCATTTCAAATATGATATTTGTGTGTATATGTATATGTATTATTAACAAAGTAATTAATTTTTGCTATTATCACTATTAGTTAACATTGTCTTGTTAAGAACAATGCATTAAAAGAATAAAAGTAAATATGAGCTCTACCAACAGAACAAAGTGTGTATAAATATTAGTCTTTATATAGGCAGTTATTACCAGGATTTTTAAAGAGAGCCTATCGTAAATTTATTTAAATTACTAAGGAAGCAATCTATCACAAATCTATCCAAATTGCAAGGCAAATTTGAAATTGTGATAGATCTTTAAAAAGACCACAATTTTTGCCATCCCTGTCTGAATATCGTTTGCAACGTGATTTTGCAGCTTCTCTCTTGAATAGGTGGGGTCTGTTTTCTTACCCTTTCTGTCAGGGCTTTGTTAGATGACTAGATTTAACCAATGATTCATGAGCAAATGTGACACATGCAAGAGACTTGAAAAGCATTTCACATTGTATCAGTTCTCTCTTGATGCTTTTATGCTAGCCTGCTGGATGGTGGGAGGTACTACGCAAAGTTAGCTCTGTTGACCATCTGGTGTTTGTTACCAGGGATATAAGTTAGGGCATCCTCAAAAACTCAGCCTTATCAGCTGGCCTATACCAAAATTTAGTATTGCCAGTGTTTTGAATTTTGGAGATTCTCATAGGCTTGTAGTGTAGATTCTCATAGGTTTGTTTTAAATTACATTTTCCTGATGACATATAATGTGAAGCACTTTTTTCATATGCTTATTTTTCATTAGTAAATCTTTGGTGATGTGTCTGTTGTGATCTTTCGTTCATTTTTAAGTCAGGTTTTTTGTTTTCTTACTATTTAGTTTTAATAATTCTTTATATATTTTGAATAATAGTCCCTTATCAGGGTCTTTTGCTTCTCCGTATAAACTTTGGAATCAGTCTCTCAATATCCAAAAACTAACTTGGTGGAATTTTAAATGGTGTTACATTGAATCTGTAGATCATGTTGGAGGGAACTGACATCTTGACAATATTGAGTCTTTCCGTAAACACGGAATATATCTCCCTGTATTTAGTTTCTTTTAATTTCATTTGTCATAGTTTCGTAGTTTTTCTCACACAAATCTTATACAAATTTTGTTAGACTTAATTTTTAGGGATGCTAAAGTAAATGGTAGTATGTTTTTAATTTCAAATTTAATTTGTTTTTGGCTGGCATAAAGGAAAGCCATTGACAATTATATATTAACCTTGTATCCTGAAAACTTGTTATAACCCTTATTAGTTTCAGGACTTCGGATTTTTTTGTCAGTTCTTTCAGATTTTCTACATAGGTGACCACGTTATCTGAAACTGGTAAAAGTTTTATTTCTTCCCAATTTATATACATTTTATTTCTTTTACTTTTCTTATTGCATTAGCTAGGACATCCAGCATCGTGTTGAAAGGAGTAGTGAGAGGGGACATCCTTGCTTTGTTCCTGATCTTAGCAGGAAAGTTTCTAGTTTCTCATCAAGTGTGATGTATTCTTTTTTATTTGTTTGTTTGTTTTTGTAAATGTTCTTTATCAGTTGAAAAAGTTCTCCTCTATTCTTAGTTTGCGAACAATTTATCATGAATAGGTATTAGATTTTGTCACATGCTTTTTCTGCAACTATTGATATGATTGTGAGCTTTGCTTTAATTTATTTAGCCTGTTGATCTGATGTATTACATGGATTGATAATTGAATGTTGAACCTGCCTTTCACACTTGGGATAAATCCCAGTTGGTTGTGATGTATACATTGTTGGATTGAATGTGTTAATATTTTTCAGCGGTTTTGCTTCTTGATTATGAGAAATATTGGTGTATATTTTTCATTTCTTATATTTCTCTGGTTTGGGTATTAGGATTATGTTGGCCTTATAGAATGAGTTAGGAAGTATTGCCTCTGCTTCTATCTTCTGAAAGAGATGGTAGAGAATTGGTATTAATTCTTACTTAAATGTTGATTAGAATTCACCAGTGAAATGGCCTCATGCTCTCTTGGGTGGTTATCAATTACGAATTCAACTGCTACAACAGATATAGCCCTATTCAGGTTTTTTATTTCTTGTTATGTATGTTTCGGCAGATTGTCTCTCAAAGAATTGGTCCACTTGATCTAAATTATTAAATGTAGGGGCATAAAATTGTTTAAAGTATTATTTTATTACTCTTGTGATGTCCATGAGATCTTAATGATGCCCCCTTTTTTATTACTGATATTAGTATCAGTATATGTGTGATCTCATTTTTTTTTCTCAGAATGGCTAGAGGATAATTGAGATTAGTGATCTTTGTAAATTGCCATTGTTCGGTTTTGTTGGTATTGTCTATTGATTTACTTTTACAGTTATTGTTTTTTAGTTGATATATTTAGATCATTGGTGTTTAACATGATTATGGATATGGTAGGATACTATTATATTTGTTATTTTTCTATTCATTGCTTTTGTTATTTGCTTACATTTTTGTTTTCCACTCTTTTTTGCCATTGGTAGTTTATTAAGCATTTTAAAATGAAATTCACTTTTTCCTTTTTTAGCATATCATTTATTCTACTTTATGTATTTATTTATTTTGGATAAATTTAAAAGGTACAAGTGCAATTTTGTTACATGCATATATTGCATAGTAATGAAGTCTGAGATTTTAGTGTATCCATCACCTTAATAATGTACATCATATTCATTAAGTAATTTCTGATTATCTACCTACCTTTGAACTCCCCACCCTTTCAAGTTTCCAATGTCTATCACTCCACACTCTATGTCCATATATACACATTATTTTGCTTCCACTTATAAGTGAGAACATGTAGTGTTCCCCTTTCAGTTTCTATGTTATTTCTAGAGTAAAATATGTGCAATTAATCTAACTCTTCTTTTAAATAACACTACAGTGTTTCGTGGGTAGTGTGAGTATCCTATAATAGCAAAATATTCCTAATTTCTCCCTCCCTCCTCTTTTACTATTGCTGTTATTCATTTGACTTACACTAAAATATCCATAAATATTATTTTATAGATATATGTAGGCATTTTTATGCATAAGCATACAAAATCAAAAATGGTACTGCTATCATTATTTTGAACAAACCGTTAACAGCTTTATTAATTAAGAATAATACAAATAAAAGTGTTTATTTATTTCCATCTATTTCTTTTCCAGATTATTTTTCTTTCTTCATGTAGATATATGTTTTGACCTATATCAATTTCCTCCTCTCTCAAGAACTTCTTTAATATTTCTTTCTGGGCATGTTTACTGGCAACAAATTCTTTCATTTTGGGGGGTCTGAGGAAGTCTTTATTTCTCCTTCACTTTTGAAAGATAATTTCATAGGACACAGAATTCTGGGTTGATTTTTTTTCCTCTTAACATTAAATGCTTTGTTTCATTTTGTGTTGTTCACATGTGTTTTAAGGAAAAGTCAGAGCTAATTCTCATCTTTGCTCCTTATAGGTAAGATTAATTCTCCCCTTTGGCTTCTTCAAATATATATATTTTTTTACCTTTGAGTCTCTGCACTTTGAACAGTAATATGTTTTCAAATGGCTTTCTTGTTGTTTGTTTTTGTTTGTTTATTTTTACATTTATTCTGCTTGATGTTTCCTGAGATGCCTGTATATGTGGTTTGGTGTCTTGCATTAATTGGGGAATTCTCAGTCAGTATTGGTTCACATATTTCTTCTATTCCTTTCTCTTTCTTCTTCTTCTGGTATTTTATTACATATGTTATACATTGTGTTGTTATTCCACCATTCTTGGATATGTATTTGCTCACTTTTTTCTCTTTGCTTTTCAGTTTTGAATGTTTCTATTATTTTCTTTATTTTTATTCATTTATTTTTATTTATTTTTTTTTACTTTAAGTTCCAGGATACAAGTGCAGAATGTGTAGGTTTGTTTCTATTCTTATAACCTAAACCTCAGAGATTCTTCAGCTATGTATGGTCTATTAATGAGTCCATCATAGGTACTCTTCCTTTTGTTACAATGTTTTTGATCTCTATAAATTTTTTATTCTTTCTTCTATTTTTATTTTCTTCACTTACCTTGCTAATTTGTTCTTATATGCTGTCTACATCATTCTTTAGCACCTTTAACAGATAAATTATAGCTGTTTTCAATTTCCAGTCTGATAATTTCAATAACTCTGTCATATTCAAGTCTAAATCTGATGCTTGCTGTATCTCTTCAAACTGTGTTTTTTTTTCCTTTTCCTATGCCTTGTAATTTTTTCTTAATATGGACATGATAAGGAACTGTGAATAAGTAGGCCTTTTATAATGTGGTATAATATGGGAGGACAGGAAGCATTCTATAGTCATATGATTAGGTCTAAGTCTTTTAGTGTATTTGTTCCCTTGACTGTGAACCTCACAAGTGTCTCTGTGTTTTTCTCCCACCTTAGATGGGACGGATAGACTGCTGTGGGCTGATATTATGTATTTCCTTCCCTTATGTGGCAAGCTAGCATGATCTAGGGTTGGGTATTTCTTTTCCCATGTATCTGTTAGGCTGAAAAAACCCCAATAAATTAGACTCTGGTAATAACATTTCTCTTGAGGGCAGATCTGGTTACAAACAAACCAGAATGTTCCAGCATATTTCTAAATGATTGCTTTCCCTGTCCGTTTGTGGAAAGAACGAGGAGATTTTTCTTCTCATTTTCACTGTGAAAATCTAGTACAGCCTTAAGAGATAAAATTTACAAAAATGGAGAAAACTTTTTTTTTTTTTTTTCTAACGTGCAGACTTGTCCACAGAGAACATCCCACAGTTCATCAATGAGAGTTGAGCTTTTTCTACTGCAGTACTGAGCTTCCATGGAGGTTTCTGCTTGGGATTTTCTGCTTTTGTAAAGTGTGATTTATTCTGTGTCTGCCTGTCTGCCTCTCAACTCGGGAGAGGACAGTGGTTTGCCCTATAACTTCACTTCTCTGAAGGACTTAAGAAGAGTCATTTATTTTTTAATTTGTTCAGCATTTTACTTGTGGTTAGAAGAGAATGGTGACTTCCAATCTGATTACATGCTGGGCTAGAAACTGGAAAACCCGCATACCAATTTTTTACCAGTTCAGAATCTATACCTTTAAACAAAGTTTTAAAACAGTTTTAATACTTAGATAAATTTGCCTTGATACCATTTCAATTCAGTGAATGTAGTAACCATGTAAATAATGAAATCAATCATTTTCAAATTTATACAGACACATTTAGGTAAAAGAGACATGATCAACTTTGACAAGTCACTTTCATAAATTCATTCTAAAACACAAGTTAAATAAATAAATTGCTCTATATGTGTTTCCATTAATGAAAGCTTTTGATAAAACATAATAAATACTTCAATATCGTTGGGTGGCTCCTATTTTGTGGCAAATGTAAAATATATTTGAGAAATGTTCCTTTGTGTACCACTATAATTTCTGTTGGTTAAAGTTTTTTAAAAAATCGTTGAGTTTACACAAATCAACATTTCAAGGTCACGATTCTCTTTTCAATCTTATCTGTGTGATTAATTACCACATGTTAAAACAGAGCTATTCGCAGTTAAAAGTGATACAATGCTTTTATATTTTTAAATAGCAGTCCCTGTGTTTAGCCTGTATGAGGAAGACTGAGTTAGTGAGATTTAAATACATGCTCACCTTACTCCCCTTCTTTGAAAATTGGTCATTGTCTGCATAGAAATTTGGTAATTGTTAATCACTGAGGAATCTGGACAGCCTTGAGTCACTCTCCCACTCCCAAAATTAGCTTCCAAAGTGATTCTGTCCTAGGTAGCAGAATCCACACTTTCATTATATTTATTTTAAGAATATGACATCTATTCCAGTTGTTTTTTATTGGAAATCCTTAGGAATGTCTTCTGTTCTTGTGAGTGCTGCAACTAAACATGGGACAATACTAAACTATATTTAACATACAGCTGGCCCATTGTATTGGTGGGTTCTGCTTCCATGAATTCAACCAACTGTAGATCACACATATTCAGAAAGAGAGAAGAAAAAATGACAATATGACAATAAAAAATATCAACTAAATTTCAGTATAAGAACTATTTACAAAACATTTTACATTATATTAGGTATTACATACAATCTAGAAATGATTTAAAGTATACAGGAGGATATATGTAGGTTATACGCAAATACTATGCCATTTTATATAAGGGACTTGAGCATCTATGAATTGCTGTATCCATGGGTGATTCTGAAACCATTTATCTGCATATACCAAGGGAAGACTGTATCATGAAATTTTATAAAGATGTTAACTAGAGAAACAAACAAAAAGAACTTAAGCTCTTTGTGTGATTTCTTTAAGAGTCTTCCTCCAAGATAAAATGCATACAAATATTGTGTACTAAACTTTCGATATTGCAGACAAATATTGCCATGTAAGTTATTTTTATATATATATGCAAAATATGTGAATTCATAAAATATGATTTTTATATAATGTGTAAATGTAGCTCAATGGTTGTATGTATTTAACCATTTCAAAAGACAAATAGTAATTTTAAAACATCTGCTTTAAATAATTCATTGTATATTTCAATACAATGTCACATTTCATACCCTGACCACTGTTATGAACCTACAGGCATTATGAAATCCCTTTTTTCTCTTAAATTAAAATAATATCTGACACAGTAGAGAATATTATAAATAATAAAATAAATGTTTACCTTAAATACTAATTTTTTGTAATGCTCTCCATTCACTATATTTCACTTTTATGCATAGCATAAAATTTAAAAGGAAACCTTGAAATGCATAATTTAATGTTAATTCTATAAAATATTTATACTAATACAATTGTTGTAGATATTTATGTATTTCTTTTACTTTTGCAGATTTTTTTTTCAATTTTTGGATATGTTTTTAAATAGTATAATTTATCTCATTGTCCTGAAAACCATAATCACAAGCTATTTATATTTTTAGAAACATACAAAATATTTTTGTTCATAAAAACGTACTTAGTATTTGCCGGGCACGGTGGCTCACCCCTGTAATCCCAGCACTCTGGGAGGCCAAGGCGGGCAGATCACGAGGTCAGGAAATCAAGACCATCCTGGCTAATACGGTGAAACCCCGTCTCTACTAAAAATACAAAAAAAATTAGCCGGGCGTGGTGGCGGGTTCCTGTAGACCCAGTTACTTGGGAGGCTGAGGCAGGAGAATGGCGTGAACCCGGGAGGAGGAGCTTGCAGTGAGCCGAGATCGCGCCACTGCACTGCAGCCTGGGCGACAGAGCGAGACTCCGTCTCATTAAAAAAAAAAAAAAAAATTTTTACTTAGTATTTGTTTTGTATAAAATTTCACTGATACAGAGCTGTGCTTTAACAGGACATTATTTCACACATTTTAGTATTTCAGGCAACTCTTAAGTCTAAGAAAAGTGTATACACATGTTTATTTCTTGCAGTCACATGTGAGTCCTTAAAAATACATTGAGATATATAATTATCATGAGTAATACCTAGTTTATCTTGAAGCAAATCAGTTTATTAAAAATATAAATTTCTATTTACATCATATTTCTAACATGCTGGAAATAACAAACTATTCTTAAAGTAATTTTCAACCACAAACCTATCATTTATTTTATTAAATTCTTAATTACTAAATAATTATTATTACATAAATCTCAATGAATATTACTGATACATGATTAATGAATTTACCAACATTGAAAGGAATTCTGTAATTTGATCATATCATGATATTAGAGAAATAAAGTAGGACTTTTTCCTAGAGAGAGAGAACAAGAGAAAGAACAAGAGAGAGAAACCTCCTTACCTTAATTACCCTCAGCCCAGCTTTTTCCAAACACATTTATAAGTCTATATATACCAAACCATTATTTTTGGCACACTTAGAAAAATATAAATTTCCATTTTTCTCTTACTTCATTTATAAAAGAAAACAAAAATACAGTTTTATGCTTCTATTATATTATTAACATTTAGTAGTTTAACTTATTGTAAGAGAAATTACACATGGCGCATCTACACCATCTTTATAAATTTTTTCAGCTGTGTCTATCCTTCAACAGACAATCAACTAGCAGCTTTAAACTGACTGTGGATTTGTCATCCACCAATAGCCACCATTCATTTTAAATAAGAGAAGCTTCTCTTTGGTCTGAATTGTATTTCTTCTTCCACAGAGATGACATTTTTCCACATACTAGATAGATTGCTCAGGTTGTATCAAAGAGAAGCAATTCATCTGTGACAAGCCAAGATCCACAATAGAGTTAAGAATCCCACTACCTGCCTCCAATCCATTAAGAAATGTTGGGTTTATCCTTCATGGATGAGAACAAAGAAAGTAACTGACCCATGAAATAAGAAACATAGCTGAATAACTTCGGATGTCAAAGGACAAAAGTTGTTGACTTGGTATCACACAACTTTGAAGCACATAATAGTACAGTGCAGTGAGGGAGGTGGGACATCCAAGATGCATGAATCAGTCCGAAAAGTGTGGTCTAATTTTTACATAAGGACAACATAATTAAAATGAAAATGGTTGTCACTAAGATTCTTATAAAATAATAATGTGTTTTTATAAACTTACTTTAAATTTTTACACACACTTTCATCTGAACCAGAACAAATGTACATTTACCTGTGTAGCATTATGAATATGAAAATAATTATTCTTGAAAGTTTTAAATATGTGACCCTGTCTATGTATTTAATCACTTGCCTAAACAAAATAAATAACATTAATACTATTTACAGTGTTAACATATCTGATGCTTTTGAAGTAACCAGGAAGACTTCAATGGTTTTATTTATAAAATGTTTAATTTTTAGAAAAACATTATGCAGTAGTTACCATTTTAGCCATAATTGACAGTTGAGGAAACTGAGGGATAGAATGTTGGATTGAATTTGCCAGGTCACTAGGCCAGTACACTATGAAGAGAGAGATTTCAAATTCTGAGAGTCTGAAATCACAGCACATACATTTAACACTGTAATATGTTACATTTTAGTTTGACTATTCACAAAAATTCATTTATTGGCCAAATTTTAGACTTCTGAGATGTCTTCTAGACCCATCTGTGAACTTCCTTATAAAATCTAGTTTTAACAAAGAACCTCCCTAAGTCAATTTAACAAGAACTCCCCACCTTTAATATCTGATCATGTGAATATCTGATCAGGTTCATCATCCTCCGCTGTCCTCCAGGCGATGTCTAATCACCTGGCTGGTTTTCAACAAGAATTCTGTAAGTCAGTTTAGCCAGAAACCCCTTGCCCTTGATATTTCCTCTTAGCAATTTTCCGTCTACTGAATCCCAATCCGCTCCTTAGCTATCAATTCCCACCTGCCCAAGTTGTATTCAGAGTTAAGCCCAATCTCTATCCTCTGCAGGACCCCTTTGGAGTGGTATTTGGTCGTCCTAAAGAAAATCTGCCTTCCTTTACTAGTATAATGGAATATTTAATTATATTTAATATATAAATACTCAAGTATAATTGAACATTTTTTCTTAACACAACCATCTATTCTTGAGTTAAAACAAATAATAAAAAATATTATTTAGTCTACATTTGTGCCAATAAAAAAAAATCTAGTACACAAGATACTCTTAGAAAAATATGTAGCACCAATGAATTCTCAGTAAGAAATTGTTGCAGGGAAATAAAATAAAACAAAAGAAAATAAATGACTGGCTAAAAACTCAGAAAAATGAAAATTAACTATTTTTAATAAGTTTGATGGTTTTGGTGGCTCACATATCAAAGTGATATTTTATTCAATTTCTGGAAAGCTCTGGTAGCTAGAATTGCTTATTTTGAAATAAATCTGGCTTCTGTAATTTACCTCAATAATCATAGTTCTGTCCTCTATTTTCATACAAGCCTTTCCTGAAATTTGAAGAAGGACGTTATTTTTATTTCCAATATGAATTTGTTTAGGGTACCTCATTCCACTCTTACTTGTATTTTCTACATTTTGACCTTGTACATTTACTTCCACTTGTCAAAAGATATTAACTTTCTGATGTGTATTCGTGCATTTAAGCAGATATGAACTTTGATTACATTTTATATGCAATCAAATTATTGAAATCTTCCATATTAAGAAATAAATATTACCAGCTTTCCAGAAAGCCCTCTTGTGCACCATTTTAATCATCAGCCTATTCCAAAAGTAAACACTATTAAAAAAATAAAATAGAGACAGGATCCCATTCTATTGCCCAAGCTATACGGTAGTGTGGTGCAAGCAAAGCTCACCCCTGGGCTCAAGGGATCCTCCCACCTCAGCCTCCTGAGTAGCTAGGGCTACAGATGTGTGCCACCATGCCCAGCTAATTTTTACTTATTTTTTTTAATTTGAGAGTTGCAGTATCCCTATATTACCCAGGTTGGTCTTGAACTCCTGGTTTCAAGTGAGCATCTCCCACTTAGGGCTCCCAAAGCACTGGGATTATAGGTGTGAGCCACCATGCATGGTCATAAACACTTTAAATTCTAACACCGTAAATTTATCTTTTGCCTGTTTTTGAAGTTATGTTTGTGTGTGTGTGTGTGTGTGGTGTCACTATTTTGTGTCTGGTTTCTTTAGCTAAAGTTTTTAAGATTAACTCATTGTTAAATTGTTTTAGTTAGTAATAATTCATTTATTTTCATTGCTATGTAACATTATTTCAATAAATTTATCGTCATTAATTTAACCATTCTGCTGGTTGTGGGCATTGAGTTTTTTTCTTAATGGTGAGTATGAAGAATGGTTCCATGAATTTTTGACTCGTCTTTTGCTGAATATGTGAATACATTCTTTTGGATACTGTTCTTTTTTCTTTTTCTTTTTCTTTCTTTCTTTTTTTTTTTTTTTTTTTTGAGGCGGAGTCTCGCTCTGTTGCCCAGGCTGGAGGCCAGTAGCGCGATCTCGGCTCACTGCAAGCTCCGCCTCCTGGGTTCACGCCATTCTCCTTTCTCAGCCTCAGGAGTAGCTGGGACTGCAGGCACCCGCCAACACGCCCGGGTAATTTTTTTGTTTTGTTTTGTATTTTTAGTAGAGAAGGGGTTTCACCGCGTTAGCCAGGATGGTCTCCATCTCCTGACCTCGTTATCCGCCCTCCTCGGCCTCTCAAAGTGCTGGGATTAGAAGCGTGAGCCACCGCGCCTGGTCAGATATTTTTCTTGATGTAAACTAAAGAGTTAAATTTCTGACTCATAGTGTTTGTATAAGTTCACCGAACAGTAGGTACTGACAAAAATTTCCACACTGATTACTTCATTCTACATTTCCAACAGCAGAATATAACAGTTACGTTTTGTTAGACATTCTCTTAAGCACTTAGTTCTATTGTCGTATTTTTCATTATAGATGTTTTGCATCATGAGTTATGATAGGTACCACATATAAGGTTTAATTTATTTTTTCCTGGTGGCTAATGGAGTTGAGTAACTTTTCATGTTTCTAGTGAGCCTTTTGAAGCCCTGTTCTATAAAGTGTCATTTCAAATTTTTTACCAATTTTTATATGATTTTTTTCCTCTTCTGCTAGATTGGTAAAACTTTTTTGTGTATATGTTGTATGTGAATGCTTTATCAAATATATATGTTACAAATATCTCCTCTCTTTGAATGGTGTCTTTAAGGCAAACCAATTCTTAATCTGAATATAGTTCACTATTCATGTTTTTCCTGTAGAAATAACAGTTATTTGTGTTCTATTAAAAATATTTGCCTATTTTACTTTAACTCATCAAAGGCAATATTCATGGATCCATATAGTTAAAAAAATTATTATGCTTTATATGACTTTAAAGCAGAAATTGCAGTTTGGTGGTGATGTCAAGCTTCTTTATAAAACAACACTCATTAGTTCCCTATCACTTACTAATTTCAAATTTTGAGCTAAGCATAGCAACACAACGCTTTATCTTTAAAAAGTTCGAGAAAGTATTTCTTCCCTTTGATATAGTATTATAGTATATATTTCAAATTAGCCAACCAATGATTTTGTTGATTTTTTTTTTTTTTTTTTTTTTTTTTTTGAGACGGAGTCTGGCTCTGTCGCCCAGGCTGGAGTGCAGTGGCGCGATCTCAGCTCAAGGCAAGCTCTGCCGCCACGCCATTCTCCTGCCTCAGCCTCTTGAGTAGCTGGGATTACAGGCACCCACCACCACGCCCGGCTAATTTTTTGTATTTTTAGAAGAGACGGGGTTTCACCGTGTTAGCCAGGATGGTCTCGATCTCCTGACCTCGTGATCCACCTGCCTCGGCCTCCCAAAGTGCTAGGATTACAGGCGTGAGCCACCACGCCCAGCCCCAATGATTTTTTAATGTGTAACATTAGAATGAAAAGTGAAGAAAGCGTTCAGAGAAATTAGAAGTGAGATGTTTACTTTCTATTCTATTTTACACCAGAATTTTTGTGTTGCCTTCTTAAAATGTCTCAGTGTTTTTGCCTTTCAGTTTCCCATCAACAACCAAAGGAGCTAAGCTAGTTAACTTCACCTCCACACAAGTTTGATCAGATTGACTAGTTAGTAGACACAAAGCTCCCCGTGTCTTCTATAGTATGTGATGTTTTACTGAATTTTGAGAAATGCAATTAGGAGCCAGTGTGGTTAATTTAAAAATATCCCACAGTAGCTCTAATGTTAAACTAAAGAGGTAATCTTAAAATCATGTGCTTGTAAAGTCACATATGTAGTCCAATAATGCAATATAGCCCCTTAAGCTTGTGCTTTTAGCAAGCTTGACCTTAGAAAGTAAGTCATTGTTGTGAAAACTTGTGTATTTAAATGAATATGTATGTGAGTGTATTTATTTTTCAAAAAAGTCCATAAACATCCACTTTTGAGAGTATATGATTCATGCCATATACGTTACAAGCAATTGTCCTTGAAGAATTGTTCTTATAAAAATAATGTAAAAAATTGCACTGAGTAAATATGACATGCTCTTAGTTGTTGGAGGCTGTTTATGATCACTGTCCTGCTGATACGATTCTTTTTCCATTTATACTCTCAGACTGAACCATTTTTGTAGAGTGATAAATATTGAGATACCAAATAGCACTTCTTAATTGAATCTCCAGTATTTTAATATTTCAGCTTTGTGAGTTTCTGGTAACTAAAAGCAGTGTATTTCCCAACAGTAACTATTATTAAACCCTTTGTTATATATTAAGTTTAAAGCAAATTATTAAATTGGAAAATGTGGAGTATCCACTGATGCTGCTCAGATAATTCCCTTTCTCTGTACTTCATTTATCAGTCTATGAGGATTAACACTGAAATATATGGAGAGACAACAAAGGTAAGGAGGGAAAGTAGTGACTCAGCCTGTTCCTAGCTTTGTTTATCTTAGGCCCATGTATTTGGTTTTAAAATATTAATAATAAACACATGTATGATAGTAAAGTAAGACTTTAAAGTTGAGGACTCTGGGAGTAGGATTCATGGACATTCTGCAACTTTTATGTAAGTCCAAAAGTATGCTTAAATTTAGAAAGATATATTACAAAAATTAAAAGTATCATCAAAGACTATCTCTTGTAAAAAGTCATTGTGTAAAATTAAGATTCCATGGCTGAAGTTGTGCAATGATATGGGGAATGGAAGGGCTGGGGATGTTATCAGAAAACATGATGAAAATTATCTGAAAACAACTTATGTGGACCTTTTCAATTCTCAAGTTAGAATATTCTATAGGTGAAAGAAATGCTAAGAGAAAAAAAACAGAATGATTTCCCTCATGCATGTGGTTCATTTGCTGCTGATAGGATTTATTGTATTCATCTTTTTTTCATAAATGTATAAAATGTATGTTGAACTCTTACTGAGCATTTTGTGCAAGCAAGCCAATGGTTAGATAAACCAAGCCCATACCTGCTTTAAGGAACGTAAAACTAATGGGAACCTAGGAAACCATAAAATAAGCATGTAACCACAGGCAAATTTGCATCATGGTGTGTATGAGAAAAATGTATTCAGGGAAATAAAAATGTATAGGTGGTGTAGAAGACATGGAGTTTTTCCTATTATAGTAAATCATAAAATTTCCTTTGAGGAAGGTTAATAAGGATCTTTTGTGTTACAGACAGCTTTGCTCAATGGTGTGGAAAGAGCTGAAAGTGGACTTCCAAGGTGCCTCAATCCATAAAGGGCTGGCCCCAAAAAGAGTAAAGAAAAAAATATCCTCTCAGTCAGCAGAACATTGAGCAGTTCATTTCACTGCCTCCCTCTCTCACCCCCCTTTTTTTTAAGACAGTCTGAATATATGCTATAAAATAGTAATATCTTGGTAATAATTTAAAAAATAGTCTGGAACTAAATATGGTAGATTTTGAAAAAAGATATGTGGGTGGCCCTCTTGAAATTGATCCACAGTCTTAAAAATGTATGCCAGTGTAAACTAGTGATACTTCATATCACTTTCAGGGGAGGAGTCCTGCTCCTCCAGGAGCCACAGTCCCAAGGATGTCAGTCTACTCTATGGTTCAAAGTAACCAAGGAAGACACCACTCACACAGGCATTGAATGGAAAGGGATTGGTTGGAACAACATTTTACTTAAAGATGATCAGATCAAGATTAGCTACAATGGTATCTGTTGGTTTCCCATGGCCAGTGGGTCTCATTCCACAGCTCACATAGAATGATAGTCTCCATGCACTGCCTCATTCTGCAGTTGAAGGACACTATCCCCTCTGGTCCAGAATGGTTGTAGTAGTGGGGTTGGCCAGGAGCCATATGGCACACATGCTTAAGCAGAACAAAAGATACACATTTAGTCTGAAACAGGAAGAGATATTCCCACACATATACTCAACACAAGATATGAGAGCTCTTTTTTACTATGTAAGAATGTTCCAGGTTCAAGGCCCATTCTCATGTGTCCCAGCAGGGGTCGATTATCACTGCCTAAGTGACTGCCTATCTGACATTCATGTAAATGCTTTCCAAAGTCCTTACTGCAGAAGAGGTTCTTTATAATTTGTCTTATGTATATCAGTCAGCTTCTTTCTTTCACAATCTAAGGGGTTACTCAAAGGGCTGATGAACTGTGTGGACAGGTTTGCTGAAGGACTGTACATGGGCTCAATGTTTTGTACTTTCCTCCATAAAATTTGGCCTGTGAATTTCCTATTCTAGGTGCCTATTATGGAATGCACTGTAAGATAACAGGGGTTAGTCACCTTCTTGAAAGCAGCGGGTAGATGACATTGGGTAAATTACATTATAGAAGTAGGGAATGAGGGGGTGAAAAATTGATCTGTATCACTGGATAATACATATATTGTAGATTTAATTTTCTTAGTTTCATATGTTGCTACTTGCAGTCCCACCATCTGAGGCATTCCACATATAAACAAAGGGTAGAATTCATAATGAAAAATGTAAAGCAATATGCTGGTTCTCATGGGTTAAATGGCCTTACTATTTTATGTCACAAACCAAAAGCAGCTGGATGTACAGAATGATAAGTGGTCTTCTGAAAACTTGGATGTAGTGGCATCTAAAGGAAACATATCTTTCAAGGTGAAAAGTGTTAAGAGTGGTGACTGTCTGAGTTATTGGCAACGAATCTGTACGGGTCTGCAGCAACCTCAATTCTTGCCTCCTCAGAAGAAAGAAATTGAGAGGCATAAGGCAGAAAAAGAGTCCAAAGCAAGTTTCTGAGCAGGCATGGACGTTTATTAAAAAGCTTTAGGGCAGGAATGAAAGAAAACAAAGTACCTACTTAGAAGGGACCCAAATGTGCAACTTGGAGGTCAAGTGCCCCATTTATCCTTGAACCTAAGACTTTATATGCTGGCCTACTTCCGGCATCTCAAGCACTTTTCCCTTAATTCTGCCCTTAGGGTGAGCCGCTGGCATGTGTGGTGCCCTCCTTGCGCTCGGGAGGTGAGCATGCACAGTGTGTATAAGAAGTTATACCCATGCTCACTGGAGGCTTTCTTCCTTTATCTGGTGGAATGCCCCTGGAAGTTCATGCTCTGCCATTTTGTCTCTTAATGCTCATGCTCAGGCTCACTTGCCCTGAGATCTTATTGGAAGTTGCTGATTACCAATTTCAAGTGTTTTTATCTTTTGGGAAACTGCCCCTTCGTGGCACTGGCTGCCACCAATGATCATTTTAGTGTGACAACTGCCAGACCATCAAGAAACGGTCTCTCCCTGGTGCCAGCTGGGACCAACTATCATTTTAGAGAGGCAAAACAACAACTGCTGAACCATCACCTGCTGGTCACCTGACATTCCTGGAGGTGGGGGCGGGAGGGGCCCCCTCCTGCCCGGCTCCTGTCTGACTAGCTCCTAACATAACACAAGTACTGCCCTGCAGGAAATTTCTTATACTCTTAAGTCAATATATTGTTTAATTACTTTCATCACCAGAATGCAAGGAGACCGGAAGGAAGAGGATGGCACTACTCATAATTATACTTCGTGACCTACTAGCACATTTGGGCATATTTCTCATTCTCATGAGGCCTGCTTATTTAGATTTTTTAAAATATCAAAACCAGAATTTGGTAGATGGATAACAGCAGATATTGCTGCATGTTTTTGCTGCCTTTTGTTGTTGTTTGTTGTAGTTGTTGTTGCTTGGTTGTTTTATTTTTATTTTTACTGGAGAAGCCTTCATGCCAACAGAAAACCATTCAAAAATAGGTCATAGGCTGGGCATGGTGGCTCATGCCTATAATCCCAGCACTTTGGGAGACCAAGGCAGGCGGATCACCTGAGGTTGGGAGTTTGAGACCAGCCTGGCCAACATGGAGAAACCCCTTCTCTCCTAAAAATACAAAATTTGCTGAGCGTAGTAGCACATGCCCATAATCCCACCTATTCGGGAGTCTAAGGCAGGAGAATCACTTGAACACGGGAGGTGCAGATTGCAGTGAGCCGAGAGTGCACCATTGTACTCCAGCCTGGGTGACAAGAGCGAAACATTACCCTCTGCTTCATAAATCTATAAACTTTACCAAATATGCTCTATCAGAATTCAATTAGAATCCATGGTAGGAAGTCTATTTTTGCATGTAAAAGGTGTGGTCATAATGTTCGTAAAATTTAAATTATCAGTAAACGAAATTAATCTCAGCTCAGAAAAGCTAGGTTGAATTGGAGTCATTTCACGAACTGAAAAATTATGAATCCATAAGCCACACGGTATGTATGAGTTAACAACATGTTTAAGTGAAGTCTTTTTCAGTAATAATATACACCCTCAAGTAGGGCCATTGGTACTCAATGGGCCTCAATCGTTCCTTAATTAAGGCATTTTCAAACTTAATTTGGACTCATGTAGATGAATTTGGCATTGTAGGAAATCTTTCTGAGAGTGGCATGAGAAATTGAATCTCCAGCCAAGAAAGGAAAAACCTCTGTGATAGGTAATTAAAGAGTGAACCCGACAATGAGTTGAAGGATAAGAGACGGTGGATCAGATAGCCTTTCTGTGCCAAGTCCTGCATGAACATATGCATGTCAACACACTGTTCTGTCTATTAAGCACTAAAGCCCAACATGCCTCTGACAGCAAGAATGGAGGCCAGGCTTTTCTCTATAAATAAAGTCCACAGAGCATAATGGAGAGCGAGACTCATGCCTAATAGCATAAAAAGTTCAGGCAATTTCAGAATAGTTACAAACTGAAATGTCTGGATCGTCTAGCAACTTGGATAGTGTGAATTTGGGCTGATGACACTGAATGGGTAGACATGTCAGGGGAAGAATGCAGAGTCCTTCATTTAAAATTATGTAGATCTAATTATGGTTTATCCAGAGATATATAAAGAGTGAAGATTCCATAGTGCTTGGTAATAAGTAGTGTTCTGTTGAGCTCATGTTTTATTGTCTTTTCTAGCTTTTTTCTGTCTCACATCTATTTTCATGACATAAGGAAAGCTATGATTAAGATATTTTTAAATTTTATTATTTTAATTTATTATTCCCACACTTATGTATACACCCAATACTCTCGCTCTCTGTGCGTGTGTTTGTATGTGTGTGTGTTTGTGTGTGTGTGTGTATCCAATTGATACTGGTAAGTTCACTTCTGAATGGAATGCTTACTGTTTAGGGAAAGCTGTTTGAAAATACATAGTAACAGCCTGAAAAGAATAACCAAAATATTTTGATTTAACAATATATACTTCAAAAACTTTGCATGAGTTAGCAAGTTTCCTCCTTGTAACAAGCCTGTGAAATAGGAACTATTTTATTCCCATTTTATAGTAAAGATAAAGAAAAGTTGAGCTGTTTGTCCAAGCTCACACACTTAGCTGGTGGAGACAGAGTAAGGAATGACACCCTCCAGCTGATTCCTTAGTGTGAATTTAACCTCCATGCTATACAGCTTTATGAATTTTGCAATAAACATTCACTTTTAGAAATCTTTCTTACATTGAAATTCATTATAATATTAATTACATGGGATATATTTATGATGTGATATATACTATTACCTCAAACAGAAACAAATCCTGGAGATATATAAACTGTGGCTGTTGCTGGGTGAGAGTATTATGGTGAATTTATTCTTTGTACTTTTGTGCACTTTCTGTGTCTTCTCTGATACACATATATTATTTCATAAGGAACAAAACACAAAAATGCTTTTACCTATTGCTTTATGGCTTAGTTCAGTCTAGCTAAAATATTAATTACCTTTGATGGTTGTACAGAGGATGGTGGGAACTTTTGACATCTTCTGTTGTTTTTAAGTAGCTTTATGATACCAATAACAAAATGACTTATGTAACTAGCTTCTTAATAAATGCTAGTGAAAGGGATAATTTTGCTGTAATAGATAACTGTGGCCAGCTGTACACTGTTTATTTTCAAGGTGAACCACATTGTGTAAGCCCAACTTGCCTAGTTGGTGAAAACATTATAAGGATAGAGATATTCTGTTTGGGAGTGACTGTCATCAACCAGTTAAGAGACAGTCCTGAGGTTGTATTTGTAAGTATGATAATAACTTGAGTTTTTATCAAATAACAAATGCAGTGTTTTCGCTTCCATGATTTATTTTCCTGATAACCTTATTAACATTTTTCATTCAGAAACAGAATTTGCAAGCACACTATATTTTGTAAGTTTTCCAGATTCTTATATTCTATTAATTATTGTGAACTAATACTGTGCTATGTGATTCCATGAATAAAACATGCTTTAGGATAACTTAAAAGGATAAATTATGAGGGAATTTAAGTTGACTTGTTCAAAATTAGGTGCATAACACTCATCGTGTTTCAGTCCCTATATCTACTCAGCATATGTGTAAATAATAATCTAAAGACAGTTCTAATCCTTTCTAGGAAACATTGCACTAGAAGTTTTATCGAAAAGCATATACTACATGTGTTAATAAACGTGTTTTAGTTTTAATTGAATTCTAACGAAGTAAATATTGTTAAAATATACAGATAATTATAATGAAATAGAATTTGTAGCTTTCAAATTATAATTACAAAAACATCAAAAAATGTTATTAAATTGAACTAAGCTTAATTTTTCTTTCACCTAGAAAGTAACTAGTGACAAATGCATTCCATAAAAGTACACTCTGCCTTGAGAAATTTCAAGAGTTCTACTAAATGTCTGTCATACATAAAAAATATTTATTGAGGCCGGGCGCAGTGGCTCACACCTGTAATCCCAGCACTTTGGGAGGCCAAGGCGGGCGGATCACGAGATCAGGAGATGGAGACCATCCTGGCTAACACGGTGAAAACCCGTCTCTACTAAAAATACAAAAACAAAATTAGCCGAGCATGGTGGCGGGCGCCTGTAGTCCCAGCTACTCTGGAGGCTGAGGTGGGAGAATGGCATGAACCCAGGAGGTGGAGCTTGCAGTGAGCCGAAATAGCGCCACTGAACTCCAGCCTGGGTGATAGAGCGAGACTCTGTCTCAAAAAAAGAAAAAAAAAATTATTGAATGAGTAGAGTATTCTTTATGTATTTTATATATACATATTTTTACTCTGTTTTATTTTATATCATCCTAATGTCTTACAAAGAATCTTTATGCATCAAGCATGATTATGCATATTGCCATACTCTTGGGAAGATATTTTATTGTTTGAATTCCCCTTATCATGTGAGTTAGGAAGGTCCTGGTTCATAGCTCCCTGCATTTCCCCAAAAAGCAAATTTTGAAATTTGGCAAAAATAAAAAAAGATACTTAAAAATGGAGTTTAAAAATGATTGTTTTTTGCTGCCATATTCCTGAAAATATTAGGTATAATTAAACATCAATCTTCAGCCATGTCCTAGAAAAGAGAAAAAAAAATACCCAGTATTTCATGGCTTTTTTTTTCATTATTTATAATTGATTTATTTATTCAACTAAAAAAGAATTAAGTACTTACTGTGTAGTAGGCCAAATACTACATGTAGAAGACAAATCAGGATCCAAAATATGCAAACCTCTTATGTTGGTTCTTTGGCTTGGAGATGTGCTATTTTTAAATTGTTTCTTCTTTTATATATAGATTTATTTTAAAAATAATATAGTTATGGTTTATATGTGATTAAAAAATAGTTTCTAAATTTTATTTCTTTGTAAAGTCTTTACTTTCACTTAAATATTTAAAATGCCTAGAAAAACTCTTGGTAGAAATATTTCAGCATGTTAAATATATCATTATGTTAAAAATTATATATCTGTTGCTACTTTATCAAAAAATTTTATCTTAATTGGGGTTTGTGTTTTATCAAAATGTCTTTTAACATTTAAGCATCTGGGCAAATATTTATTTTATAAGGTATGACTATTAAACCATACTTTTATTTTCTTCTCTAAGCCCCTCTCAAGACTGCTATGTTGGCCAATGTATTCACCAATTAATTTTTTTTTGAGATGGAGTCTCTGTCGGTTGCCTGGCTGGAGTGTAGTGGCACGATCTCGGCTCACTGCCACCTCCGTCTCCCAGGTTCAAATGATTCTTCTGCCTCAGCCTCCAGACTAGCTGGGACTACAGGCATGCACCACCTCTCCCAGCTAATTTTTGTATTTTTTTTAGTACAGACAGGGGTTTCACCATGTTGGCCAGGATGGTCTTGATCTCTTGACCTCATGATCTGCCTGCCTCAGCCTCCCAAAATGCTGGGATTACAGGTGTGAGCCACCGTGCCTGGTCCCCCAGTTAAATATTTATTACAGGCCTATTTTGTTTTTGTTATTGTTGCTGATGCTGTTGTTTTATTATGCTTTAGCCTCTAATTTTAGGAACTTTTATTAAAGAAGAAAAATTCTTTCAAAATATTTCAATTTCAATAATGAATTAGTTAGCCATTGATGTAAAACAAAGTCTCCTAAATATCAGTAACTTAAAACAATTCCTAACAATTACATGTAAGTCAAAAGATCACATGCACAGCTTCTGAAAATTTCTGCTCAGTTCTCTTAGAAGCTGGCAATTAGCTGTGGGTCATGTAAGTGGTCTTGTTGATTTTGTCTGGACTCTGTTAAATTTTGTGTTGGCAAGCTGGCTGATCTAGAAGAATCCCAATTGAGACTGCTGGATTCTTCACATAATGCCAGACAGAATACTTTCCAGTTCATCTGTATATTCGTATGAACAAAACAGTTACAGTTTTTCTTTCTTTGGGCACTGAGTTTCAGAAGATTTGCTATGCAGCAACCACTGCACCAGAAATTGGTCTAGTGTGGGATGCTGCCATAACAAAAATCTAAAATATTTGGCATTCACTTCATAACTTTTAGTGGACAGAAGCTGAGAAAATGCAGCAAAGTCTGTCAGTAGTGAAGACTGTAAAATGGCAAGGGAATGTTATTGGAGGATGATAAAATGGTAACCTCTGGTATGCTGTAGCAAAGCAACTGGCACAACTACAACCAGAAAAGTTGAAAAATGGAAACTATATGTAATGAACATTTGAGTTTAACTATGGGGATGCCCATGTAAAATATTTAAAGTGTCAGCTAATTGCTCCTAGCTGTGTCTGATAATTGCAAGAAAGAGATGAGCCTGAAGATGATGGGCAGTTTGTACTTACAATGTAAAAAAAATATAAAGAGGTCAGGTCTTATTAGGTTCGAAGATAGCTTCTCATTTGCAGCTTCTCAATCCCCCCTCAAGGGCAGAAAATATTTCTTAACATTTAATTTGAAAATCACTTAACATAGTACCTTGTGTATATAGTAATAGAACCTCAGTTAGTAATTTTTAAAGAAATTAATGTAATGAGGCAGACTTCAGTTTTTTAACTCCAAAAGGTGACAATGGAAGCATGACTGGATGAGAATTTTTTTAAGTCTCTTCAAATATGTGAGACATAATTCTAGCTTGTGAATGCAAAGATGTCTTGGCTTTTCATTTTGGCTTTGTCTCTTCTGGAGCTTCATTCATTCACTCATTCATGCATTTTTTCAATAGACATTTATTAGGACATTCTAGTATAAAGTGGTCAGGATAGAAAAACATGTAAAATTCAACAGCTTGGTATTATGCCTAGTGCATTCTAAAAGAGAGAGAGACAATCATGCTGTAAGAGCTGAGACAGAAAATTGAATGTCTAGCTGTGCTTCTGAGTGTCAGAGTAGAGCTAAATCATACATTCAGTGCAATCACTGAATACCCGAAAGAAGGCCATGTCAAGCTAGAATACTGTGTGAGTTTTTATCTTAAACTTTTATTCAACTTTGCCTTAGAATCCATAAATGTACAAGTTGACTTTGCTATAAATATAATTTTTAAAATTAAAAAAATAATTGTGACCTTTTTTAAGGCATAGCAGTGTGCAAAAAACATGCAGAAAAAAATTTTACTTTGGGAATAAATAAATATGTCAGACACGAAGTAATATGTGTGTTTAATTTTGTAGCATGTAGTAACATGCAGAAAGTAGAGCATAAATATTTGTTAGTTACTATAATTACCATTTTATACGTTAGAAAGCTGAAGGAGAGAGAAGATAAGCATATAGTAGAAGAAAGTAGAATACAAGATAGAGTCTGGATTTAAACTGGCAGTAAGATTCAGGAATCTTCTCAGATGATATAAAGCTAAACTATTTTTTTATTGATCAACATAGTGTATTCATCCTGTATGTAATAAAAACCTATTCAAGATTTTGAGCTGGGATAGAACACAATTGCATTTGCATTTAGAGCAGCTGAAAGATAAGAAAATCAATGAGACTAATTATGCAAAGTTAAAGAACGCAAACATGAGAATTTGTATTGTCAAAGACAGATTTCACATACTTTTCTTCCTTTTTTTTTTTTTTTTTAAGAGCATTGACAATTTGGGCAGTAAACAAAGATTTCTAGTCACAGGCTTCTATAAGACAGGTACAGACTAGCACCACTCCCCAAATAGTGAAGCACAAGAGGGCAAAGAGTTATGAAGAAAAGAAGGGCTCAGTTTTGGAGATGTTGCATTTGAAGACTGCAAGTACCAGACCGCGATTGAAGGAAAGACAAAAATGCAGAGACATCAGCTTGGCATGCAACCACTTTGGCTCTAGTAGCATTTCATGCTATGTAAGAGGTAAAATGAGAGGCCAACTGAAACCACATATGTCTACACTTTAAAATATAGGGTGAATGAGAAGTAAAATATATCTCCTTTCAAAATCTCAAGCCATGTGTTTAGATTAAAATGATGATCTATTGTTAGTGACACAAAGTAAATGACAGAATAAAATAATTCTCTTAGGAGAGAGAAAAAAAAAACCTATACATCAAACATTGTTTTTCTAAAAATAAATTTAAACCATAATGTCCAGCCAACCAAAATAATGAGGACCATTAGACTACATGTCAACATAAATAGGAAACAAAAGACAGGATAAACAATAGAAGAATTCAACAGGAGAATTTTTACATTTATCAGACACATACTACAAAACAATCATGCTTTTATTTAGAGTGAGGTAGAAGCCAAACTGTAAAATTTTGGCAGAAACCTGGAAACTATGAAAATTGACAAAGACTTTGAAAAAAATAGAAAATATGCATCATTGGGAAATTACCTAAAATTTAAGGAAAATAAAAAGAACCATCTTCATAAATTTGTGTGTCATCTTCGTGCAGCAGGTCAGTTAATCTTCCCTGTACATTGCAAATTTTATTGTATGTGCTGTCAAAGCAAGTACAAGAGAACAATCTTAACATTAATAGAGAGAAAAAAAGCAAACAGATTAACTTCACAGGAACAAGTCACTGAAAGCTGATTTTTCAGCAGCAACAATGGAAGCCTTGGAAGAGTTAAACATCTTCCATTTGTTGACGTAACATAATAGCCAATTAAAAATTCTGTGCTCACTAAATTTATTCAAGACTATCTTGAAATAAAGGCATTTTTCTGACTTGTGAAATAGAGTTGTGCCGTTGTACTTACACAATCCTGGAATTTTCTTTGAGTAAAGTGTTTAATAAAAATGTTAATTTCTGTTACATATAAAGTAATTTTTAGATTATTTTTTCTTGTACCTATTTTGGTAAATTTTAACTTTCAACTAATTTGTAAATTTCATCTGAATTTTCAAATTTATTGGCAAAAGATTATTTATAATATTCTTCAATGTTCTTTCATTAACTGTAAAATCTATATGGATATCTCCTATTTTGTTCAGGATATTGATAATTTGTTTTCTCTTGTTTCTAGATCAGTTTTGAGAGGTTTTGTCATATCATTTTACAGCTGCAAAATTTTATTTTACTGATATTCTCTACAGTAAATTTGTTTTCTAGCTCAATGCTTTCTCATTTTAAAATTTTTTCCTGCTTTCTGTTTTTCTTCAAATTTAAACTTCTCATCTTATTTCTGGCTTTTAAGCTGACATTATTGATATTCAAGCTTCACTTTTTTCTAACATAGGCACTTAAAGCCACAAATTTCTATCATTTATTTCTTTACTTAAAATAAAGATATATTAGGTACATACAAAATTTGATTATGTCTTCTTGTTGAAATGACCATTTTAAAATTATGAATAGTTCTCTTTAAAGTTTATCACATTTATTTTTCTGAAGGACCACTTTGTCTTTTTTGTAATAAAGCCATGTCACTTGGTTTGTATATGTTTGCTTTGAACCTAGAGCATTGCCTTATTTAACATGTATTCTTCAAGCAGTATGTAGTTGCATTTATTTATAATTCAGTCTCATAATCTACTATGTTTTGCTTGAAGTAGTACTGAATCTATTTACGTTTAATTCAATTATTTGTATATTTTTGTTTAGGTCTGCTATTTTATTACTTGTTTTCTCCATGTTCTGTTTTCGTCCTCTGTCGTTGATGCTCTTGTTTTTAGGTGTTGTTTTGTTGTATTTCTCCTTTCCTATCATTTTTTATTTCACTTTCTGCATTAATCAGGTTTTGGTTATTCAATTTTCTCCTTTACTAATATTTGTCATAATTTTTAGTATCACTATATTTAGCAAATACCTTGTAAATTACCAAATGCATCTGTATCTAATTTATGTATCTTAAATGTATTCTCTTATTATATTAAAAAATACAACAATTTCCATTTATTTCTCAATGTTGCTATTTTTGTCATTTTACTTCTAAACATATTATCAACTCCACAAGATATTGCTATTGTTTTGTTTATTTGTTTTTTTGAGATGGAGTCTTAGATCTAGCTTTGTCACTCAGGATGGAGAGCAGTGGCATGATCTGGGCCCACTGCAACCTCTGCCTCCTGGGTTCAAACTAATTTTCTGCCTTGCCTCCTGAGTAGCTGGGATTACAGGCATGAACCACCTCACCCAATTAATTTTTGTATTTTTAATAGAGATGGGGTTTCACCATGTTGGCCATGCTGGTCTTGAACTCCTGACATTAAGTAATCCACCCACCTTGGCATCCCAAAGTGCTGGGATTAAAGGTGTGAGCCATTGCACCCAGCCTTGCTGTTGTTTAAAATGTAAACAGCTTATGTATTTTGATATTTACTTCATTATTTTATCCTTTCCAGAGTGGTGTATTTCTTTTTGCCTCTCCATTCTTACATTAAATCATTCTTTTTTAACTTGACAAACATGTTTAATATTTCTTATAAAGGAAGAATGCTGTTTAATAATTTTCTCAGCTTTGTTAGAAAGTATTCTTACTTTAATTTTTGGAGATAATTCAAAATAATTTGTGAAGATATAATTCTATTTTTTGTGTGTGTCTTTCATAGTTTCCATTAAAAGTTAATGATTCTTGCTGTTTTCTCCAGCTGCTTTTAGAGATTTTCTCATTGTCTTTGATGTTTGTTAGTATTATAATTAATATTCATTTTGTTTGTAATTGTGATTGATATGGTTTGGCTCTGTGTCTCATCACCCAAATCTTACCTGGAATTGTAATCCCCACGTTTAGAGGGAGGGAAGTGATTGGATTATGGGTGCAGTTTCACTTATGCTGTTCTCTTAATAGTGAGTGAATTCTCAGAACTGATGGTTTTAGAAATGGTAGCTTTTCCTGTGCTCTCACAGGCTCTCTTTCTCTCCTGCGCCTGTTAAGACATACCTGCTTCCCCTTTCCCCATTATTGTAAGTTTCCTGAGGCCTCCCTAGCCTTGTGGAATTGTGAGTCAATTAAACCTCTTTCCTTTATAAATTACCTAGTCTTTGGAAGATCTTTGTAACACTGTGATAACAAACTAATACTAACGATTTTATTTGTTTTAAAATATGCTGAATTCTTGAATCCATTGATTTTAAAAAATCAAATATAGAACTCTCTTGACTAATATTTCTCAAAATAATGCTCTGTCTCATTTTCTTTGCTTCTCCTCTGGAAACCCAATTACAAGTAGATTAGATTTATTTCTTTTCTTTCTTTTTTACTGTTTCATATTTTTCAGTTTTTATTTTTGTGTTTCCCATTCTTTTTTATGTATTTTGCACATTTTTGCGACTCACCAGTTTCTTTTAACATTTCTCTTACTATTTCAATTTACTATTTTTATTTTCTTTACCAAGTTTGTTTTTATATCAACCAATAATTTATTAACTTTTGTTTTTTAAATATATTTTGTACTTTTTAAATATATATTCCATCTTATTTATTTTGTTCATCTTTCTTTTAATTTTTTTTTTTTTTTTTGCTAACTGTAATGTCTGTATCATCTCTGGGTTGCTTTATGCTTATAATTTTATATTTTCATTATCAATCGCTTTATTCTGATTTTCTGTATATGTTAGAAATTATTAATCAAGATTGTTGAAAATGTATTTTAGAGGCCTTTCTGTAAAGAATTTTGGCTTATTTTTTCCTGGCAGATAGTTAAATTACTGGCAATTCTCATTAATTCTACCAATGCTTTGTTATAGTTATTTTTTTAAGGAAATATGAAAGGGTTTTTTATATGATTGATTTGTGGTTTATTTGCTTTTTTAACCCCTAATAGAAAATAGCTCTTACTTCTAGGGTATGACTCTAATGCACCCTCAAATGAGTGTCTGGGGTGCTTGAGGAATCTCTGCTCTGGCTGAGACCAAAGCCCTGCTATATTCCACTCTGTGTGCAATTGCTAAAATCTACTCAGGTGCATTCCAACCAGCAGCTGCTCTCTACCAGTCTCTTCAAGTGTCGCTATGTGCACATGTAGTTCAAAAGACAAAAAAAAAAAAAAAAGAGAGAGAGAGAGAGAAAGAAAAAAATTCTGAAAATAAAAGGAAAATTTTCTTAGTTTTCTGGATTTCCTTCTCCTTGGCTTCCCCCATCTGGTACCTGAATCCCAATCTGAAGCCACCTCAGCTGTCTGAAATTTGATTTTTTCCTTCTTTGCATGGGAAGATTATTTATATTTGCTCATATCTCCCTGCTTTCAAGCCAAGAAATATTCCTTGGAGAAGCTGAGACAAATATTTGACTGACCCAAATTGCCTCTATTATTTCAAGGATACAACCTTGCATTTCTTACTCCCCACAACTAACAAAAGGAATTTTCCCTTTTTTTTTGTTTTTTGAGATGGAGTCTCGCTCTGTCACCAGGCTGGAGTGCAGTGGCAGGATCTCAGCTCACTGCAATCTCCGCCTCCGAGGTTCAAGCAATTCCCCTGCCTCAGCCTCCTGAGTAGCAGGGACTACAGGGGCTCAACACCACGCCTAGCTAACTTTTTGTATTTTGGTAGAGACAGGGTTTCACCATGTTGGCCAGGATGGTCTCGATAATCTGACCTTGTGATCAGACCACCTCGGCCTCCCAAAGTGCTGGGATTACAGGCATGAGCCATGGCATCCAGCCAGAGTTTTCCTTTTACTACATACTCAATTTAAGTTTCATATTTGTCTAAAGCAGAAAGATAAGTTTAATATAGCTAGTCTATCATGGCTAGAACAAAAATCTGTGAGGCTTTCTTTGGATTAATCAATCTCTAGTTTGGAAGTAACGCAAGTATTTTTAATGGTCTCACAAATACATGGCTATATCGTTTTAAATACCCTTATTAATGTTTTTTTTTAATTTTTCTTTCTCTTATTTTGTTTCCAGTCGATTTCTAGCACCTTTAACCTTAATAAAATAGATCAGTTGAACACAAATAAGTGTTTCAGACTCTCGAAAAACAGGCTTGTGTAGATTCTAGGCAGCATCTGCAAAATTAAATGTTTACCTTTCCTCTACAACCTCCCCTTCCTTCCATATCTAGACTTAAATTTCTACATGTAAGAATATTTTTTAAAAAGTAATTAACTTACTTTTTGAACCCTAATGGAACTTGTTCCTTAACTATGCACTTATTGTAAATATAGTATCAGAGGTTGGATCTCTCATGACACTTTGATTTATTTCATTTATTTTTCATCAGAATCAAAACTTACTTGGAATTTTCATGTTCCTGTTTTGTTTGAATCCAAATAGGTTCATATATGTGTTTTGATATAGACATCACAATAGTTACCATAAAATTTAGTTAAGTTTTAAAAAGAAATATGCCGGGCACAGTGGCTCATGCCTGTAATCCCAGCACTTTGGGAGATAGAGGCAGGTGGATCATGAAGTCAGGATTTTGAGACCAGCCTGACTAAAATGGTGAAACCCTGTCTCTACTAAAAATAGAACAATTAGCCCGGCATGGTGGCAGGTGCCTATAATACCAGCGACTCAAGAGGCTGAGGCAGAATTGCTTGAACCCTGGAGGTGGAGGTTGCAGTGAGCCCAGATCGCGCCACTGCACTCCAGCCTGGGCCACAGAGCAAGACACCACCTAATATATATATTATATATTATATATATAATTATTATATATAGGCTATAGATAATTATATATAATATTAATATTTATAATATAAATATTATATATAATTATATAATATATATAATATAAATATTACATAATGTAATATATTATATATAATATATATTACATAATGTAATATATAATATATATTACGTAATGTAATATATATTACATTACGTAATATATATTATATATTACATTACGTAATATATAATATATATTACATTACGTAATATATAATATATATTACATTACGTAATATATAATATATATTACATTATGTAATATATAATATATATTACATTATGTAATATATAATATATATTACATATAAAACATATAAAATATATATATTATATATACTATATAAAATATATATATTGTATAGATAATATATATAAAATATAAAATATATATATTATATATAAAATATATAATATATGTATTACATATAAAAATATATAAAATATATATTATATATAATATATAAAATATATATTATATATTATATAATATATATTATATATAATATATATAAAATATATATAATATATATTATATAAAATATATAAAATATATATTATATATATTATATAAAATATATATTATATATAAAATATATATTATATATATTATATAAAATATATATTATATATAAAATATATATTATATATATTATATAAAATATATATTATATATAAAATATATATTATATAAAATATATAAAATATATATTATATAAAATATATAAAATATATATTATATATATTATATAAAATATATATTATATATATTATATAAAATATATATTATATATAAAATATATAAAATATATATTATATATATTATATAAAATATATATTATATATAAAATATATAAAATATATATTATATATATTATATAAAATATATATTATATATAAAATATATAAAATATATATTATATATATTATATAAAATATATATTATATATAAAATATATAAAATATATATTATATATATTATATAAAATATATATTATATATAATATATATAAAATATATATTATATATAATATATATAAAATATATATTATATATAATATATAAAATATATATTATATATAATATATATTATATATATAAAATATATATTATATATAATATATATTATATATATAAAATATATATTATATATAATATATATTATATATATAAAATATATATTATATATATGAAATACCTTTTCCTATTTAAAAAAGTTATTTTTGACTTCCAAAAATAAGACTTTATTAGACATCATACAGTATAAGACTTGTCCTATTTAAAAAAAACTACACAGTTTAAAATATTTTATATATGTATTACCAACTAAACTATAGTTTTTATGTTTTTGAATTAAGTACTTTTTTAAAATTTTGCTAGATCACTTGACATTTCTTTGATATTTTGTTTTTTTAATAAATCTTAGACGGCATAACAAACATTTTGGAATAATCTTCTTTATTTGCTTTTTGGTTTTCAACTTATAGCAATTTATTGTTACTATTTAGAGAATAAGTAGTAAAATAATTAACATTATTAAAAATGTTCTTCTTATAAAACATTATTGTACACATCCAATACATTTTTATATGCAATGGTCTCACTCCCAGAGAGAAGATTTTCTAGTCCAATATCCAGGTCTAAGAAGGTTTTACTTATGCTCTATTTACTGCCTAATTATCTGGAACTATTAAAGAATGAAGCATACAATATATTCTAAATTTCAAACTGCATCATCATCATGTTTATTTTACTTAAACCCTAATAATAAGTTTTGCCTTTGACACCTGAAATTATGAAAATGGGCTTCCATCATGCCAATCTCAACCTCCCAATATTTCTGGCATTTGCAGTATTTATCTGAGATTTTTAAGAAGAATCATCTGAATAAATTTTGTTTATCAGAGCCTCAATGAATATATACATAAATTTTTGGTTAATACAGGCCCTTAATCTCTGAATACAAGTACTCAAACATGTTGTTGCTGTTTTTTTCTTTTTTTTTTTTTTGGCTCAACGTTTTAAAGGTCAGATAGCCCAGGATTGGAAAGACCTGTTAATGTTTATTACTGATTTATTCTTTTAGTTCTTGTTTACTTGTTTTTTTTTCAAACTGAACCTATGTTCTAAAATTCTGAAATGAATTTTTCTCATGCATATTATGAAGAGGGTTTAATTTGAACTTTTTCTTGCATCTGATCAGGATATGTAAAAACACACTTTAGAGTTTGTACGTATAATCTCCAGCTAAAAACAAATATTAATAAACAGTTTTAGTATTATTGTGTCAGATTTTCTGAAAGTATATATATCATCGATGTCTTCTATAAATCCATATTTTTTATTTCCTCTTGTTTTTATTTCTATTTATCAGCCACAATATATATTAATCAATTAGGCTATATCTGTAACTCATTATCATATTGTTTTCCTTTCCCCCAAATTAATCATTAGTAAGTATGTTTTCACTTACTATTAAAAATGTTGGCCAAGCGCGGTGGCTCACGCCTGTAATCCCAGCACTTTGGGAGGCCAAAGCAGGTGGATCATGAGGTCAGGAGTTCAAGACCAGCTTGACCAACATGGAGAAACCCCGTCTCTACTAAAAATTAAAAAATTAACCAGGCGTGGTGGCACCTGCCTGTAATCCCAGCTACTCGGGAGGCTGAGGCAAGAGAGAATCACTTGAACCCGGGAGGCAGAGGTTGCAGTAAGCGAGATTGCACCGCTGCACTCCAGCCTGGGTGACAGATCAAGAATTCATCTCAAAAAAGAAAAAAGTCAATAGTTTATCAGTTGTCCATTTTTACAGTATTTCCTACTCGATATGTTATTACTATAAGACATGTTTACAAGGTTTTCAGATAATTTTTAAATTTTAATTGTCAATTTATTATTTATTGGCTTTTTTTTTCAGGTGGTTATGGATTTTGTATTTGCCCATGTTTAATGAGCTTTACAACACTTCCATCAGAGAACGTGAGTTATTTAATTTTTCTTTTTATTTTTTACATTGACACCTAAAACATGTTTTCCTCATTTATAACATTAAGTTATCAATATATATTCTTTTCATTTATTTTATTAATTTTATTACTGATAACTTTACTTCTTATATTATTTATATATATTTTATAATATATATAAATGGCCTTTTCAGTTTTCCCAAAGTAAATATATATTGAATGCATAATAACTATTACACCATTTTCTATTATTAAATAAATCTTTTGGAAACAACTGAATAGTAAACACATTTTCATTCTAAATTATATATCTCAGTGTTACAAACAAACTAAATCAGGGCATTCTTAGACATAAAGAATAGTACAATGTTTACTACTATAACAAACAAGGAGATACTTAAAAATAAAAAATATTTAACTTAATTGTAATATCAAAATATTTAAAAGAAGTATTCACTTTAAGCAACAATAGTTGAAGATAAAACAAAATTTGTTACATATGTTATCAGGATGTTGTTGGAACATCGAATAATTGCTGCATTAATTTAAGAGTAGTCATTTTAGTTTTTAACCTTATAAATTGTATTCTTATTGCAAGATTTAGGTAAATATGTTTTCATGGGAATTATCTAGACATTTTATAACAGATTTTTTCAAAATAGGATGGAGTTGTTCTTCATTAAATGTATAAACTTTACATGTATAATTAAAATTAGACCAGAGTTCAGTAAAAATCAGTGTCAAATTATTAAAACGTCAAGGATATTATTTTTAAAATTTCACCTTAGGATGAAATTAAAATAATGCCATAATTTTTAGAAATGTTTCTTATTTATTGTTTCCATAAGCATAGATTTGTTGGACATCAATTTGTAACATGAATACATTAAATGTTTCCTTCCACCTCTACAAATTAAAGAGAAAATAATGTAGATAAATTATGCCAATAAAGTTAAATTAATATGCTAGTTGAATTTTAAAGAATATAACAAGGTGATTAAAATGTAACATGAGATAAATCATGTTAACATAAAAAATATAAGTGCAATGCGTGAATACTATAGAATATTGATATACCAAAAGAAACACTAAGAAAGAAAGCTAAATTATTTATAACACTATAAAGTTATATTAGGCTCAAATATATAATGGAAAAATAATACTGTAATCAGTTATTGTGGAATTAAATGTCAGTGAAAACCATTAGATTGTTGCTTAATTTTTCTAGATCATAATTCAAAACAGAACCATTTTGCATGTTAAGCCTACATAAATAACACTGTACTTATTGGTCTGAAAATTATATGTTGTTACTAAATAGGTTTGATATTAAATCACCTACATAGTATGACTGCACAAAATTAATCTTCTACCACAAAATATACTCAACTTGCTATGATTCATAGAAACTGAAAGGCAAAAGTTACTTTTAAAGTCATTTTTGACTCATTTTACAAATAAAGGAATACAAAATCCAAAAAAAATTTGCTTAACATATATTGTCACTTGTTTATAAAGATAACCTGATTTCTGCTTTTGTCCCTGTTCTGAAAAAAAAAGAAAGATTTACTCATTATGCTGGTGCTCTCCACTGAGGCTACTTTTGTAAAAGTTTTACAACTTTTGGTCCTGATGTCTTCCCCCCAAAAAAGAAAGCAGTGGAGCTAAACCTCCATTGCATGGAAATCCACATGAGAATGGCTAATCTAGTGAAAGTACCAGCCTATGGCTCAGTATCTACCCTCTTATAATATTATTTAATTATTACTCCTATGTGAACAAGGCTAGACCTTAATTTTTCTTCTATAAGAAAGCCTCAATGGAGAACATTAGCGTTGTATGCAGCCATTCACATAAAGCAGACCATACAGTCTCTACAGATACAGAGAGATTACAAAGGTGTCCTGTTTATGCTGCTATAACAAAATACCTGAAACCGGATAATTTATAAAAAGCAGAAATTTGTTTTCTCACAGTTCTGGAGGCTGCAAAGTTCAAAGTCAAGGCACTGGCGTGTTTGGTTGTCTGGTCAGGGCTGCTCTCTGATTCCAAGATGCTTGGTTGCTGCATTCTTTGTAGGAGAAGGATACGGTGTCCTCACAAAGCAGAGATAGAAGGACAAGAAAGCTGAGTGCAGAGTGAAGCCTCTTTCATAAGAACCTTCCCATTCACAAGGGTGGAGCTCCCATGACAGGATCATCTTTTAAAGAGCCAACTTCTTAATACTATTACATTAGCAATTAAGTTTCTGCAATTGATTTTTTGAGAGGACATTTTCAAAGCATAAAACAAGGCTATTCACACATAAATCAGTCATAAATTGTTTCTAGCAATAAAACAAACTAAATGAAACATGTAAGACCTTGTGCTAAAATTTGCCTAGAGATTCTTACTAAAATATTGCCTGTATCCATTTAAATGCATGACTGAATTAAAAAAATAAGGAACATACTGAAGTTCAATTTAAAAATTATTTTAAAACATACTGTTAAGTGTGAGTGAACATGCCTATTCCTGTACCAATAATAGAAGGACCTAAGATTACATGCCTACAGAAATTCATCAGATGAGGCCATGATTCTAGATAAGAAAGGTGAAGCTTAAAAATAAATGCCACCAAAAGGCCAAACATACGTTTACAACTACCACAGAGAGATTACAAAGGTTTTGTTTGTTTGTTTGTTTGTGAGTGTGTGTGTGTTTTCTTCCTGTCTAGTTCCTTGCTTTAAAAGTTTGGGTAGGGATAAGAGGAAAAAAAAAACACTAAACTAAAATTTTGTGGCAAAACCCTATGTTTAAGCAAATTTAGCAGTTTACACTCATACTATATCTTTGATTCAACAGCTTCAACCTAGAATATAATATGTATGAACTGATAATATCTTTGGTTCACCTAGTAGAATTGAAGCAAAAATAAACATAGCATATAGAGACAATGTCTCATATCATTTCAAAAATTCATTTTTTAGGATTCATTGCTAGAGAATTACTGTGTTCTTTGAAGATGTCATAACATTTTGCTTTTTCTTTTTTTTTAATTTTTTTTTATTATTATACTCTAAGTTTTAGGGTACATGTGCACATTGTGCAGGTTAGTTACATACGTATACATGTGCCATGCTGGTGCGCTGCACCCACTAACTCGTCATCTAGCATTAGGTATATCTCCCAATGCTATCCCTCCCCACTCCCCCCACCCCACAACAGTCCCCAGAGTGTGATGTTCCCCTTCCTGTGTCCATGTGATCTCATTGTTCAATTCCCACCTATGAGTGAGAATATGCTGTGTTTGGTTTTTTGTTCTTGCTATAGTTTACTGAGAATGATGATTTCCAATTTCATCCATGTCCCTACAAAGGACATGAACTCATCATTTTTTATGGCGGCATAGTATTCCATGGTGTATATGTGCCACATTTTCTTAATCCAGTCTATCATTGTTGGACATTTGGGTTGGTTCCAAGTCTTTGCTATTGTGAATAATGCCGCAATAAACATACGTGTGCATGTGTCTTTATAACAGCATGATTTATAGTCCTTTGGATATATACACAGTAATGGCATTTTGCTTTTCCATAGTTCCAGTATTATTACCCTGATTTCTTCACACCTGAAGAAACAGTCACTTCTTTTTCAATTTACTTTCATTGGGGCAGGACTTTTTTTCAGGATGTGACTAGGATGTATGTTGATGGAGGTCATTTGGCTTTGCTTCTGGAGTGCTTCAGTGGAGAATACTCAGTGTGGTTTCCTTGATTATAAATAGCCTTAGGGTGGCGGCATTCTCAAATGCCAGCTGTAGTAGTCGTGTACTGGGCAGGTGAGTGAGCTCACAGCCTCCTGGGTAGCTGGGATGATGTGGGTGATGGCAGTAGCAGAGAGCAGAGGTAGTGAGAAGCTTGTCTTTTTCCCAAGCGCTGTGCACTTCTGTCAGCAGATGTGATGGACTGTGCAGGTTGACTTTCACGCCCGTAGGTATCACTTGCATGTGACAGCCAACTGCAGCAGTGACAGTGGGTTTATGCTTGACCTTTGTTAACCAGGTGGGGCACGTGGGTGTCCCAGGTGATAGGTTGGCCAGTGGAACATTCAGTGGTTCAGAGGTCCCTAGTTCGGCCTCTGAGGTGTAGGGTAAGGGTGGGAGTCAATGAAGCTAGCAGGGCTGGGCCAGGCAAGCCTATACTTGGAACCTGCAATAGCAGAAGCAAGTGCCAACCCAGAGGGGTGTGAGGCTCCACAGGCAAGCGAGCAAGAGTGGGACCCATTTTACTCTCAGACTCTGGACCAAGTGGGGCTCCTTTCCACAGCCCAACCACAAAGTTCATATCAAACTTCACTCAATTAGCACTGATAATAGCGATCTAAAGATAAATAAATAATCCCAAGTCAGAACTCATGAAGAGCTTATCCTCGGCAAATAAGACTGCCAACACAATCAACAGCCAAATTATTTACACCAATAAATTTCAAATTAAAGTAGCTTAGACAGATTTAAAAATAAATAAATTTATATGCATACATATATGAGTATTTAAGACATAAAGAATCCATTATGGGGGCTGCATTATGAAAAAAGCATTGAAATATTTAGAAATAAGTAAAATAGAACTTATAGAACATAATTTTATATCTGTATATATTTATGTTGAGTAGATTAGGCACTAAGATTAAAATGAAATGGCTATATAAAGTAGAAAGTTAGATTAATCTATAGATAATTAGTAAAAAGAAAGATATGAAGAAGTAATTCATAATAAAGCACCAAGTGATTAAACAGTTGCAATATATAAAACAGAGGTAAATTGAAATAGAATCCCAAATGACAGAGGTCAACATATTTCAGATTTCCCAGAAAATGATATTGCTTTGGGGACACAATATTCAAATGAACAAAGTTAGACAATTTTCTGGAATTGCAAATGGGCAGAAATGCTCAAATTCAGGGAGCATAAGAAAGAGAATTCACTCAGAGATTTTACAGTGCCCTGGCAAATGCAAATTAGTACATCTATAGATAAAACATATCTAAAATGTAGATTTCCCAGCCTCTGTTTCAGCCATTGGTGTTTCTGTGATTAGATTTCAGTTTAATTAGACGTAAGCATATCTGATGTGGTCAATTTTCAGAATATCTGCAAATTAAAGAAAAGCTGCTTGCTCAGGAGTTCATCTTTGCTGCCTTTCCATGGTCTGCAATGTGATTGCGGCAGTGAGCACCTTTCACCTTGAATGCAGAAATTAGAGTAAAAATGAGATCAATGTCCCAGGATATAACACAGCAACGAGAAAATAGGGACCAAGGTTCCTGCATAACCAAATAGAACAGAGCTGTCCTGTTAGCTTGGGTCAGCATGGAAATAAATTACCACACATAAACCAAAACCGTGAGACCTTTTTGTAATAGCATCTTGGTATTTGCTATCATACAGATTTTAGGTACTCTAAGACATTCATATTGTTTCATCATTTGAGGAGAAAACAATAGAGAAAGGGAGAGAAAGAGGGAGAGGGTAATGAGGGGGCAAAGCCGTAGGAGAGGAGAGAGACAGAAGTTTAGACTTTGTCAAATTGTCTTTTGAAAATTTTTTATTTATAATAAAAAATAAAGTGAGAGAATATCAGCTTAGGGAATCCAAATATATTGCAGCTGTGTGAAATTTATATGTTACTCCCAGAGAACCAAAGACTAAAAACATTAAAATTAAAGGTTGGAAAAATACATAACCAACAAGCAAAATTACTACTAGCCAAAAAAAATTGTGGAAGTGATATGAACAAAAAATTGGCTGAAACAAACAAACAAACTTAAATGGCTAGCAACAAAAAAAGTGTCAATTTTGCTAGTAGTTATTGGGAAATAAAATTGACATATATGTATGTGTGTGTATTATATATATGCATAAATGTATATATTCATAGATGTATATATCAACCTTTAATAATTAAACTAGTAGAAATCTTCAGAATAGAAAGCCTTGGCAAATAAACATTTATAGTACATATTGTTAAAAACATTATAGAAAGAAATCTGCCAGTGCTTATTTAAATAAAAGTCTATATGCATACTAACCCAACAATTCCACCATTGAAGCTCATCTGTATAGAAATATCCATAAAGCAAAATAATAAATGTGTCTCTTTAAAAAATAGGATTCAGGTACATAAGTTGCTAGGGCTGCCATAACAAAGTACCACAGACTGAGTGGCTTAAAGAATGGCCTTTTGGCCGAGAGCAGTGTCTCATACCTGTAATCCCAGCACTTTGGGAGGCCAAGGAGGGGGAATCATGAGGTCAGGAGATCAAGACCATCTTGGCCAACATGGTGAAACCCCATCTCTACTAAAAATACAGAAAAATTAGCTGGGCGTGGTGGCGCGTGCCTGTAGTCCCAGCTACTCTGGAGGCTGAGGCAGGAGAATTGCCTGAACCTGGGAGGCGGAGGCTGCAGTGAGCTGAGATCGTGCCACTGCACTCCAGCCTGGTGAAAGAGCAAGACTCCGTCTCAAAAAAATAAACAAGGAAAAAAATAAATAAATAATAAAAAGAATAGCCTTTTATTTTCTCACGGTTCAGGAGGCTACAAGTCCAAGATCAAGATGTCAACACAGCTGGTTTCTTTCTGAGACTTCTGTCCTTGGCTTGTAGATGGCTCTCATTTTGCATGATCTTCCCTGTGTACATATCTGTGTCCTAATCTTCTGTTTATAAAAGGACACCAGTCATTAGATTAGAACCCACTCTAATGACCTCATTTAACTTAATTACTCTTAGAAAAGCTCTTTCTCCAACTACAGTCACATCTTGAGGTAATGAGGGTAAGAACTCCAACACATAAACTTTGGGGGAATATAATTTAACCCATAACAATATGGATGGCTATTCTATTGTATTTTTAGTAATACAAATGCAGAAAAATTCTGAATTACCATTAATAGAGAAATCATTGTGTAAAATTATGTCATGTATACTACAATAATTATACAACTTTAAAATATGATTTTATTAATTTATATTAATGTGTATGGATATTCATAATATATTATGCTATGATTTGGATATTTTAGCCCTCCAAATCTTATGTTGAAATGGAATAATCAGCTTTGGAGGTGGGGCCTGATAGGAGGTGGTTGGATCGTGGGGCAGTTTCTCATGGTTTAACACCATCCCCCTTGGTTCTGTCAGGGAGAAAGTGAGTTCTTGTGAGATCTGGTTGTTTGAAATTGTGTGGCACCTCCTCCCCCTCTCCCTTGTTCCGACTCTCACCATGTGACATGCTGGATTTCCCATTTCCCTCGCCCATCATTAGAGGCCTTCTCCAGAAGCAGATGCCGACACTGTGCTTCCTGTTTAGCCTGCAGAGCTTTGAGCCAATTAAGCCTCTTTTTTTTTCTTTTTTAATGAATTGGCCAGTCTCAAGTTTTTCTTTACAGCAATTCAAAATTGGCCTAATATATCTCGTCAGGAGGAAAATGTAATGATGCTATTTTCCTAGAAGGGGACATTTTTCCATTTTGCTTGCTAGAACTTAATTTGATTATTTCTTTTCTTGCTATTTAATTGAGTTCCTTATATATTTTGGGTATTACCTCCTTCTTAGATGTATATTTTGCAAATGTTTTTCTAGAAGGGGAATCTGTGGATTGTCTATTATGTTAATTGATCTTTTTGATGTACAGAAGCTTTTCAGTTTGATGCAATCTCCTTTGTCTATTTTTGATTTGGTTGCCTGTGCTTTTGGGGTCATATTGAAAGAAAAAAGTCATTACCTGGTCCAGTGTCATAAAGCTTTTTTCCTTGTGTTTTCATCTAGCAGTTTTACTGTTTCAGGTTCTACATTTAAGTTTTTAATCCTGTTTCACTTAATTTTTGTGTATAGAGTAAGATAAGGGTACACTTTTAATCCTCTGCATGCAGACATTCGGTTTTTCCAACACCATTAATTGAAGAGACTATCTTTGTCCCATTGTGTGCACTTGCCTTTTTTGCTGAAAATTAATTGACCTTAAATGCGTGGATTTATTTCTGGGCTCTCTATCCTGTTCCATTAGTTGATATGTCGGTTTTTATGCCAGTATCATGCTCTTTTGATTACTATAGTTTTGTAACATATTTTAAAATCATGTAGTGTAATGCCTCTAGCTTTGCTTTTTAAAGAGTTAAAATTATCACAGGATTTAGTTATTGAAGATCAAAGTACTGTGATGAAATTGACAATGGTATATAGTTATACTGTGGTATAAATGTATAAAACTTAAGGCATGAAGAAACAAAGCATAATGCATGTCTCCTTGGAAATAAGGATCTGTAGTGGGAGGAAAGAAAATGAAAACAACATCAAGGCAAGATTGGACTACTCATGGTCAGTATCTTATTCAAAATTCACCAATTAGGTAAATGTTTACATGTCAACTGTTACATCATGTGTGAGGACAAAGTAGAAGCCAGGATTCTCAGGCAGTGGAGATTCTGCCAAACAGTAAGGTAACATCAAGAGTAGAAAAGAGGTAATCACTTCTATCAACATTTACTTATGAAAGATCATGAATCAAGAGTCATTTATGAGATTTATGTACATGTGAACATATCTGCATTATTGAACAATAGCACATTTTAAAATATAGTAATATCAAATATTTGAATATTCAATTGAATGCATTCTTGTTGTGGATTTTACATACAGATTCTATATTTTGGATCAATATTTTCTGTTACCTTAGGTGGCTTTATAGAAAGCTACACTATTTAGAAATATAGAGCAATCAATATCATTCTATGCTAACAAAACAGATATGAAAAAAGCTTAGGGACGTTTTGAAATGATAATAAATAAACTATAAAGTAATGCTGCAAGAAAATAAAAGCATCACCTATTGGGCAAAATCACGGGCTTTCACTAGTCTATTTCAGATTCATTTATCTACTATAATTCAAGGTAGTATAATTTGAATGCTTAACAAATCATCTACATTAATGTCAAGAAAATAAAGTTAAGCAACCATGTTAAAATTTTTCCGCAAGTTTTTTTAATTTGTAAGAATTTATTTTTCAATACATCAATCATTTTCTGTTGATTCCAGTAGTGATAACTTGAGTCATATTATTATATTAGCAGACTGACAAAATAATTATATTGAAGTTCCAAGATACATGCTTTTTTTTCCTAATCTGTTATTAGCTAAATCTATGAACTTTTAAAATGTACAGAATATCCTTGTTTAGATGCTGTTGGATGAATTATTAATTTATCTTCCTTCTTCTTTTTGTATGTACATATCAGCTTGAAAATGCCAATTCTCAATATCTCAGGATTCCTGTAAATTAGAACTCATCATGTGAGAAGTAAAAAAAGGTCTCTTGGAAAGCTTTGAGAACATTGTGTTTTCCTAGATAAAAGTGGTTGGCAAAGCTTCTTTCCTGATATTGCCAAGACTTTCAAGACTGAAGTGATGATAGCCATCTTTGTTACAATGAGAAAAAAGGCTAAGAATATTTCAGAGACAATGGCTTCATTCTAGTCATTTTGTTATGTGACACAAAGGAATTTCCTTTAAATTTGCTTTTTGGCCATCTGTTGGGATTTTCCGTTACCTATAATCAAAGCCATTTCTGATTTACATACAAAGCTTCATTTTTCATTTTAAATACATATAGGAAGTACAATAAAAGAGAAGAAAGATTTTTAAGATTTAGTTTAATATAAATTATGGTATATGGGTTTTATTTTCTCAGTTATTCTTATTAAACTGATTTTCACGAATTTCTAAAAAAAATGTTTATGACAAAACAAACCATTGCATATTTCCTACAGCTACTACTAAGTAAATGCTCAAGAAAAGATAAATCCTGGAATCTAAATATTCTAGGCATGGAACAAAAAATTTTGAAAGATACATTTTTCAGCATGTATCTACAATTCCTTTAATTTTCTCGTTATAGAATAGCATTGTGTGCCCAAAATGTGTTCTTCGTCTTGAAGGATCTTTTTTGAAACAAAAACAGAAACTGAACAATACTAAGCCAAGCAAGTTACAACTTATTAATCACTCTTCATACTCCCTATCAATCAATTCAAAAATATACATTTTTCTCTATCATTTATTTTCTTCTATTTAAAATTTTTGAAATATAGGAGATAGAATATAGATACATATGCTGATGATGGTTAGAAAATTAGGAATATAGCTACATATATATTATAAATTATCACTTAACATTACCAGTTCTTATTATAGTTCAAACAGGGTTTCATATTCATATTTTGTCTATGTTCTTTTATAATATCAATATATTATTAATATTGAGTTGGTCATTTTTTAAAAAATACCTATTAGGTAGATACATTTTCTAGCTATTTGAATGGCTACGATGTAATTATCATATTAAGAAACATTTATAGGGTGTTCAATGTATGTCTTGAACTGTACAAATGAGCATCTTATTTCACAAAACTTATATGTAAGAACATTTACTATACTAATTTTTTCAATGGGTAATTGAGGCACAAATAGCATAATAATTTATCTAAGTTCACACAACTAATTATTGGCACAGATAAGATTTGAACTCAGGCCATCTCGCTTCAAAATCTGACTTTATCCTATAAAGTTTTATTGTTTCTTTTTTTTTTTTAATGTTAAAGTCTAAAGCAAGTGCCCTTTTTAATGCTGACATTCTTGCTTAGAAATAAAAAATTATTTGAAGTTTTGCTGGTCAACAAAATAAAGTATTTCTATACTTCTGCTTTTACTTTTTTGCAGGGCATTTTTAGAGTTTTCTGTCATTATAACACATGGATAATATGTTGTAAATAAGATGTCATTTTAATATAACACATAAATGGTTTAACATTTTAATAACAATTTTGTTACATAGATCAGTAAAGGAAAACATACTTTTTTTTTGAGACAAAGTCGCTCTATTGCTTAGACTGGAGTGCGGTGATGTTACTATGGTTGACTGCAGCCTAGACCTTCTGGGCTCAAGCGATCCTCTTATCTCAGCCTCCTGAGTAGCTGGGACTACAGGCCTGTGCCACCACATCTGGCTAATTTTTTGTTACTTTCTTTTAATTTTCGTAAAGACAGAGTCTTCTTATGTTGCCCAAGTTGGTCTTCAACTACTGGGCTCAAGGGATCCTCCCAACTTGGCCACCCTAAGTACTGCAATTACAAGCATGAGCCACTGTGCCTGGCCCTAAAAAATACTTTAAATGTTTTTATGAAACTTAATTTCAGGCTACAACTGAAATCTCAAAATTAGTTTGTAAAGTTTCTTATATTTTCTGAAAATTACTTTGGTTTATATTGGTTTTATAAGCAAATATACAAGTTATTTTGTCTAATATTCTTTATAAAAAATCCACTAATGCAATGAGATTAAAATATAATAAACATCAAATAATTTAATAAATTAGTACATAAAAAAGAGTCAAATTACAGTGTATAAAACTTAGTTATGCCAAAGAGAAGCTGTAAAAACTGAAATTAATGTCTATTTTTAATTAGAAATTTTAAAAATAATTGGAAGTTACTTAATTTTAAAATTATTTTTGGAATGCAAATACATATAATTCATAATCCATATAGTTAAATTAATGATTTATTTCAATATCTTAAAAATGAAGCCTTCTATACCAATGGAAAAGAAAAAAAACAGGTATTTTAAGTATATCTTTTCATAGTTGTCTCCAACATGATTGATTAGCTGTAATTTTTCAATGACTAAAATTAGAAGATTTATCTGTCTGTATGAATGCTCCATTTCCTTTCCATAGCCTGTTGGAACATGAGTGTTCAAATGTTAACATAGTATTTTACACTTTGTATACCCTTAATGATAATGTCAACCAAAGTTTTATAAACTGAATATCTGTGATTTGAACTGTGGAGACCTTTATATAGTAGAAGGACCTTCAGGAATAAGTTGTTGATTATTTTTGGCTGTCCCAGTAACCAACTAAAAACATTATACTTTTGACTGCCATTCTCAGTTTTCCTAAGGTGTTCTACCCAAGCAAAAACAGAATCGGAATAAATTTATAATACAATTACTTCTGAAATAAAATGAGTTGAAAATGCACAGAAAAACAATAGTAAAGTAGTCCTCCTTATCCCAGTTTCACTTTTCATAGTTTTCAATTACCTGTGGTCAACTGCAGTTTGAAAATACTCAATGGAAAATTCCAAGAATAAACAATTTCTAAGTTTTGAATTGCACACAGTTCTGAGTAGCATGATGAGATTTTTGCCCCATCCCAGGTGGAACTGAATGTGAATCATCCCTTTGTCCCACAAATCCATGCTGTGTACGCTTCCCGTGGGTGAATCACTAAGGAGCTAGCTGGGTTATCAGATCAACTGTTGGTATCACAGTGCTTGTGTTCAAGTCACCCTTATTCTACTTCATAAGTGCAAGAGCAGTGATGTGCAGCAATTTGGATATGTCAAAGAGAAGCTGTAAAGTGCTTCCTTAAAGTGAAAATGTCAAAATTCTCAATAGGGAAAGAAAAAATATATACACTGAGGTTGCTAAGATCTATAGTACAATAGGAAATGTTAAGAGAGGCCGGGCATGGTGACTCAAACCTGTAATCCCAGCACTTTGGGAGGCCAAGGCAGGTGGATCATGAGGTCAGGAGATTGAGACCATCTGGCTAACATGGGTGAAACCCCATCTCTACTGAAAGTGCAAAAAATTAGCCAGGTATGCTGGTACCCACCTGTAGTCCCAGCTACTCAGGAGGCTGAGGCAGGAGAATCGCCTGAACCCGGGAGGTGAAGGTTGCGGTGAGCTGAGATTGCACCACTGCACTCCAGCCTGGGTGACAGAGCGAGACTCTGTCTCAAAAAAGAAAGAAAGAAAGAAAAAGAAATGTTAAGAGAGAGGGACCATTTTCACATAACTTTTATTGGAGTATATTGTTATAATTGGTAAATTTTATATTAAATAATGTTGTTAATTTCTTTCTGTGCCTAATCTATAACCTTTATCATGGGTATGTATAAGAAAAACCATAGTACAGGTATATATAGTTTTCAGTACTATCCATGGTTTCATGCATCCACAGAGGGTCTTGGAACATATTCTCCATCGATAAGGGGGACTACTACTGTTCTGAAATCTTAGAACACATAACCTATTAATAAAACAAAAACAAAAACTGGTTACTGGTGACATAGGGTATATTTTTGGAAAGCAGATATTTATTACATGATAAAAAGTATGGAATTTCTTCATATAAAGATACTGTATTTCCCTCTTCTTCACATATACGAGGCGGTTTAGGAACTATAATAAATCACATTATATATCATACTTTCTGTGTATTTGGAAAGTAAGGAAAGACGTATCTAAATAGTGGATCACTTTGGATATATTTGTAATACTTATCATTTAAAATGCTTAAATTCTTTAATGTTTATAAAACTACAATGTGAAACTTTCAGCCAAGCCCAATATTGTTAATATAAAGACAGAAAAAATATATACACAGACAGACTACACAGTCCTTGTAAAGTATAAATCTAAATTTGTGTCTTAATCATGGCCCTGAGTGTAACATAATTTTTGTGGTTGAAAAAAATGTATTCCTACCATATCCTTGCTACATAAACGATTAATCTAGGAAGAAATAAAGAAATAGGATTTTTACTAATACAATTTCTCTTGACCTACCTGTGACAAAGACTGTTTCCTTTGAGTAAACCTTTGGTCAGGTACTTGAGTCCTCCTTGACTTTTCCTGACCTCAGACTTTTCTCTGTCCTTGTAGAACCCTGTTTGAACAACAATCTTGCTAAGTCAGTGAAGGAGTAAAAAAGATTCCACCCCAAAATATGCTGCTCTAGCATATTGCCTATTTTCAATAAAAACAACGCCCCCAACAAAAAAATAAAGCCAAACAAGCAAACAAAAAAACCCAAGGCTTGTTCAAGATTACTCTTACTTTAACTCTGTTTTTTTAAAAAAATAGATGAAATTACCATGTGAAATACATATTCTCTATACCAAAAGTAGTAGCGTTCTTGCCATTAATAATTAGAAGGTGAAGATAAGAAAAATCTGTACAAATAAATCTTGTTAAACTAACCTTTTTCTTCTTAGTCACTTCTCTAACCAATAAATGACTGTAACCCAAGCCCCTTTGCCTCACCACATTTCACAACCACTCTTGTTTAATTCAGTAAATATGAGTTGGACTCTTAACTGCCTCTTTGGGTCTTCATTTCCTTATAAAGGCTCTTATTCTGAGTAAAATATATACAGTTGACCCTTGAATAATGCAGATATTGGGGCATTGACCCTCCACATAGTTCAAAATACATGCATAACTTTTGTTTCCCCCCAAAATTAACTACTAATAGCCTACTGCTGACTGGAAGCCTTACTGATAACATAAATAGTCAATTAACCCATACTTTGTACATTGTATGCATTATATACTGTATTTTTTTTTTTTGACATGGAATCTCTCTCTCTCGCCAGGCTGGAGTGCAGTGGTGCGATCCCGGCTCACTGCAACCTCGGACTCCCTGGTTCAAGTGATTCTCCTCCTCAGCCTCCCGAGTAGCTGGGATTACAGGCCCGTGCCACCACACCGAGCTAATTTATTGTGTTTGTAGTAGGGACAGAGTTTCACCATGTTAGCCAGGTTGGTCTCAATCTCCTGACCTCATGATCCACCCGCCTCTGCCTCCCAAAGTGCTGGGATTACAGGCTTGAGCCACCACGCCCGGCCTATATACTGTATTCTTAAAATAAAGTAAGATAGAGAAAAGAAAATGTTATTAAGAAAGTCATAAAGAAGAGAAAATATATTTACTAATCATTAAGTGGAAGTAGATCATCACAAAAGTCTTCATCCTCATTGTCCTCACATTCAATAGACTGAGGAAGAGGAGAAGCAGAAGAGATTGGTCACTGTCTCATGATGGCAAAGACAGAAAAGGTGGAGGCTGTGAAAAGGGAGGTAAGAGGCAGACACACCGGTGTAAATTTTATTTAAAAACGTCCACATATGAAAACCGCACAGTTTAAAATCTTGTTGTTCAAGAGTCTAGTATATTAAATAAATCAGTGTGTTTTCCTCCTACTTATGTATATTATCTTAATTTAATTCTCAGGTCTAGCATGGGACCTTAAGAGGGAAGGGATAAAGTTTTGTTTTCCCTACATCAGTTTAGTAAAAATTCCCCAACAATGGTATAATACCTTATCAGCCTGGCCTGCCTTCAGCAATAATTCTATCAAGTCAGATTAGCCAGAAATACCTTGTTTTCAATGTTTCCTCATAGTGAGTTTTCATCCACTTATATTCACCCTGCTTCTTAATTATAAATCCCTACTTGCTCTTGTTAGAGTCAGAGTTGAGTCGAATCTCTCTTCCCCACTGCCAGACACCATTGCAGCAGTGCCTATACCAATCACAATGGCCCCCTTGAATAAAGTCTGCCTTACCGTCTTTAACAAGTGTCATAAATATTTTTTTCTTTAACATCAGTAATAATTTTGCTACACAAAGGTATATTTCAGACATATTAAATGACAGAGCAAATGAGAAATAGAATTACAAAAGCAGAAGAAAATATAAGAGAATTAAAGCTGATTAAGGTTTGGATCTCATAAGGTCATTATAAAATTGTTGGAAAAAAAACCCAGAAACATCCAGTTGTATAGATAAATAGAAAGTCTATTTAGAGAGCAGTTAAAACCCCATAACTCCAGCCCTTTCAGAATACTGAAAGTTGATTTTCAGGAGATGATAAAGCCATTAGACACTTGTTCAATTCAAGCATGAAAATATATGAAAATCTACATACAGAATCTTCTGTCTTTTAGCAGCCTCCCTGAATGCAGCAATAAAATCACTGCATTTCTTCAAAAAAAGTTATATTTCCCCATCCTTTATAATTTCCACCAGTCAATAGGCATTTCTATGCAATTGTAAATTACATTTCTATGCAATTTCTATGCAATTGTAAATTACAGTGGGTCTCAGTGGATGTACACTAATCTCCAGATGGCTGAGGAAATCCTCTATTATTAAAAAAAAAAAAGAAAAGAAAAACAACAACAAAAGAGGATCAAAGAAAAACGCTGTAAATACCTGGAGAAAAATCAATCCAATTCAAGACAAAACAAAAAGAAGAAAAAAAATGAACAAGTCATGGAATCCTCTAAGATAAAGAAGTTGTCTACTAGGAGCAACATAATTAATTGCCAATTAAAAAGTTAAAACAGGCAGGGTGCAGTGGCTCATGCCTGTCATCCTAGCACTTTGGGAGGCCAAGGTGGGTGGCTTGCCTGAACTCAGGAGTTTGAGAATAGCCTGGGCAACACAGTAAAACATCGTTATCAGGGGAACCAGCCCCAATATTTCACATTGGTTCTTTTCTATTTCCCTAAGTGTCAGCCGGTCTGAGAAATAAAGGGAAAGAGTACAAAAGAGAGAAATTTTAAAGCTGGGTGTCCGGGGGAGACATCACATGTCGGCAGGTTCCCTGATGCCCCCCTGAGCTGCAAAACCAGCAAGTTATTATTAGTGATTTTCAAAGGGGAGGGAGTGTATGAATAGGGTGTGGGTCACAGAGATCACATGCTTCACAAGGCAATAAAATATCACAAGGCAAATGGGGGCAGAGCACCAGGGCAAAATTAAAATTGCTAATGAAGTTTCGGGCACGCATTGTCATTGATAACGTCTTATCAGGAGATAGGGTTTGAGAGCAGACAACCAGTCTGACTAAAATTTACTAGGTGGGAATTTCCTCATCCTAATAGGCTTGGGAGCACTATGGGAGACTGGGGCTTATTTCATCCCTTACTACAACCATATAAGACAGACATTCCCAGAGTGGCCATTTCAGAGACCTCCCTATAGGAATGCATTCTATTTCTCAGGGCTGTTCCTTGCTGAGAAAAAGAATTCAGTGATATTTCTCCTATTTGCTTTTGTAAGAAGAGAAATATAGCTCTGTTCCACCTGGCTCTCAGGCAGTCAGACCTAATGGTTATCTCCCTTGTTCCCTGAACATTGCTGTTATCCTGTTCTTTTTTCAAGGTGCCCAGATTTCATATTGTTTAAACACACATGCTTTATGAACAATTTGTGCAGTTAACAAAATCATCACAGGGTCCTGAGGCAACATACATCCTCAGCTTATGAAGATGATGGGATTAAGAGATTAAAGACAGGCATAGGAAATCACAAGAGTATTGACTGGGGAAGTGATAAATGTTCATGAAATCTTCACAATTTATTTCAGAGATTGCAGTAAAGACAGGTTTAAGAAATTATAAAAGTATTAATTTGGAGAACTAACAAATGTCCATGAAATCTTCACAATTTATGTTCTTCTGCCATGGCTTCAGCCAGTCCCTCCATTCGGGGTCCCTGACTTCCCGCAACACTCCGTCTCCACTAAAATAAAAAAAACTAGCTGTGCGTGGTAGCAGGTGCCTGTAGTCTCAGCTACATGGGAGGCTGACGCAGGAGAATTGCTTGAACTGGGGAGGCAGAGGTTGCAGTGAGCTGAGAGTGTGGCACTGCACTCCACCCTGGGCGACAGAGAGAGACTCTGTGTCCAAAAATAAAAATAAAAATAAAATAAATGCATGATAACTTGGAAATTAAAAACTGAAAGCAGAACTTTTTAAAGAATTAAAAAGAACAGTTGAAATTTTTTGAAGTGTAGACAAAAACATGACAAATAATAGAAATTATATGGAATTGGTAATATTAGTAAATGAACAGTACAACGTAACACTAAGAAATAGAACTGAATGGGAGGCCGAGGCAGGTGGATCACAAGGTCAGGAGATTGAGACAATCCAGGCTAACATGGTAAAACCCCATCTCTGCTAAAAATACAAAAAATTAGCCAGGCGTGGTGGTGGGTGCCCATAGTCCCAGCTACTCAGGAGGCTGAGGCAGGAGAATGGTGTGAACCTAGGAGGCGGAGCTTGCAGTGAGCCGAGATCACACCACTGCACTCCAGCCTGGGGAACAGAGTGAGACTCCGTCTGAAAAAAAAAAAAGAAAGAAAGAAAGAAAAAAGAAATAGAACTGAACATATAAAAATTTAACATGATATAATAACATGGGGGGCATTTCACAAAAGTGATTAAAGTTTAGACAATACATGGAGAATTTGCCATTCATATTGATGAATATAACTAGAAACCTATCATATACCATATATCACATGATTAAAGTTATACATGTAAAATTCAAAATTTTATTTTTGGGTAAAATATAAGAATTATATAAGGATTCATAATAGCAAAGACTTGGAACCAACCCAGATGTCCAACAATGATAGACTGGATTAAGAATATGTGGCACATATACACCATGGAATACTATGCAGCCATAAAAAAGGATGAGTTCATGTCCTTTGTAGGGACATGGATGAAGCTGGAAACCATCATTCTCAGCAAACTATCACAAGGACCAAAAAACAAACACTGCATGTTCTCACTCATAGGTGGGACTTGAACAATGAGAACACTTGGACACAGGTAGGGGAACATCACACACCAGGGCTTGTTGTGGGGTGGGGGACTAGGGGAGGGATAGCATTAGGAGATATACCTAATATAAATGATGAGTTAATGGGTGCAGCACACCAACATGGCACATGTATACATATGTAACAAACATATGTGCACGTTGTGCACATGTACCCTAGAACTTAAAGTATAATAAAAATATATATATAAAATAATTATATAAGGAGATATTTTAACGATATTAGGTCTGATAAATTTCATTATAAGAAACAAACTTCAAAATCTTGAATACAATTATGAAAGTATTTTATAAACTTGTTCTGAAGGATTTCTTTGAAAAGATTAAAAATGCTTACATATATCACACAATTAAGGAAATATCAAATCATCAATTTTTTTAAATCTGTGAATAAAAAAAGTTATATCTAGTGATATTTCAAATAAGAAGAAAATACCTTTTAATGTGTATAATACTTGAAAACTTTAAAGAATTTTGTAACATAAAGTCTTGACAAAGATGCTAACTGTAGAAATTTTTTATTTTATATTCTCAGGAATATGAATTGCACCTATGACCATTTAGCAAAGCAATTTAGCAATATCTAGTTAAGTTGAATATGTGACTATTCTACAACACAGCAATTCCAGTCATTTGTTGTAGCATTCTAATGACATGTTTCACATATATTTATATACAAAACGATTGATCAAAATGTTAAAATTATCATTATTTTTGTAAGGCCAAATATTTGGAAATGACATGTAAGAACATCAACAAAATAACAGATAAATAGTCATGTAGCTGTATAACATTTTACATCAGAAAATAATCAGAACCTTACATATGTCAACATGATTAAATATGGCAAACAGTATTTATCAAGTTATAAAAAGAAACAAGCAGATATTCAAATCACTTATATTTTGATATATGCAAACCACTAGATATAATTAGAGATTTAATTATATCTAATTATAATGTTAGATCTAATTCTATCTAATTATGATTATGATTAGAAATAATTCATAGGTGGATAAAAATGGATAGATAGATAGATAAGAAAAGTCACATATGGTTAAGGATAAATACAAGCCATTCAGAATAATTGCTTGTAGTATTGAATTGTATTTCTGAATGACATTCACAAGTTAGAAAGAAGTTCTAATAATACAACATTATTGGGAAAGTTACAGAAAAGACTTTAAATCAATTTTTAACATTTGGTTTATTCAGTTGATGCATGATCATTATTATATTACTAATAAGCATTACAAATAAAATATTTTCTTATAGAAATCATAATTTTAAACTTAACATTGAGAAGGTAAATGAAGAAATAACTAGAATTTTTGCTGTATAAAGTATATTAAAAACAATACCCCAAATCCCAAAAAACAGATGCCAAAATAACAGGCCCTTCTCTCCTACTGCTAACTGAGATCCATAAGCTGTGAACAATAAATGATAAACATAGCACTTTTGCTAAATTATATATATATATACACATTCTCTCCTAACATACATGAAGTATTACATATTCACATATTTTTAAATAACATGAAATATCAAAGTTATAACATGAGGCAGATGATATACACAGATGATGATAATCCAGGAAGATTTTAATAAAGGTATTATTTTTAAAGGTATGGGTAGCTGTAGGTAAAGCAAAGGGATTGGCTAGTCAACTGAGCCTAGTTGCAACAGAGTTAATACCTCTTTTAAACTGGGAAGAACAGGGATGGTAGCAGGGGAAGTCGTATTTACCAGAAACTAGAACAACATCACATAGAGAAGAGAGCCTTGAGAGAGCCAGTGATCTTTGACTAAAAAGCAAAGGTAGCAGGGGTTTAAAATGGTGAAAAAATAAATAAATATTCAGTTTAAAGCACATTTTACATGATCCCATATTCGTGAGCTTTAGGTTACTAGTAATGACCCAGTTCCCATTGCATTTGCACTCCATTAACAACTGAAAATGTGTTTTATTTGGTTCCCGAGAAGTGATTCAGCATTCATTATCATATAATATGATTGTTCAGTGGTCTTATTTTTATTGTTTTTCAACAATTTTCCATTGACTAGAATTATTAGGCAAAAATTCCTCAACCAATCCCCTGAATTCCAAACTTAAATATCCTTACTCAAATTATGTAGCAGAAACTCTGTTTCCTCCTAATAATCTAAATCAATAACATCAATCAATAAAATAAACTCCTCTGCCTGTTAATTCAAGGGTACTGGTATTCTAAAATGGCCAGGGACTGACTTAGCTTCTAATTCATCAAAACTGTGACAATCTTTCCTATGGAAGCAATTCTCTCCTGGAAAGTAAAATCTCCAAAGCAATGGAGCCAAAGGTTTTGGGGATCAGCAAAAATTGCATCACATAGGGTTTATAACTGCACCTTACTATATTGGTTTCTGAAGTTGTGTATCTAAACTGTGAGAAAGTCTGCAAAATATATTGCACTACAATTTAAAAGCATTTGCCACACAGTATAGGAGTGTACCTCAGCTTTACAGCATGTTATTTTCCAGGCAATACCATAAATAACTTCTTGGTGAGCTTTCCAACCATCAACCCAATGGCTCTGGGTGATGGCTAGTGAATTCCATGGCTGTGAACCCATTGCTATATTTTCTTTGCTGAGGAATATGCCCAATGATCAGAGGCAATCCTGTGTAGGGTACCATCGAAAAAGAGAAGGCATTCAGGAAACTCATTAATGGTGATGCTGGGCAGACACACTGCATATATGTCCATCAAAATTCAGAAAATGAACTATCCTCCTCCATCATGGGAGGATTCCAACAAAATCAACCTGGAAACACTAGTTGACTGATAATCCCAGACAATTATGTTATATTGGGAGCTTAGCTTTGGCCCAAGAATGTTGGGATTTTGGTGAGTCAGCAGAGGCTTTCACCAGATCAGCTTTTGAGACTGTGGGCAGACTCTTTTCTTGTTCATGGAACCTCCAAGGCATATTTAGAATGACCAGAGAAAGAGACTGGCTGCTATCCATAGGATAAGGCACCTTAGCCATCTAATTACTGAGAACATCTACCACCTTGAATGCTCACTGTTTGCATTCATTTGTAATCAAAATGTCTTCCCACTCAGTGTCTATCAATGCCTGTTCTAAGAAGTCTATCTACATTCATTTCACTCAGATATCCTTGTTACCAACTTTTCCAATGCTATTTATTTTTTAATACCAGTTTCCAGCAGTTTTCTTGCGTACAATGGATATGTTTTGTGTTACCCTTGTGTATAGTCTTGCTTCCTCATGTGTTAACTGGGGAGCTTAGGAAGCAGAGAAAAAGTCAGTAAATTAATAGCTAATTGACTTATAAGCCACTTGCTGATGAAGTTTTCTTTAAGATTCTGGACCTTCTATATCCAAGTCTCCTATATGCAAGCTTAAATTTATAACTGGATTCTGCTCTGCATGATGAATTTGATGATTCATTGAATCAAAAAACACCCAGGACATGACGATCAGCACACCTCTTGTTCAAGGTCCTACTCAAAACTGTCAGCTTCAGGGATTACCCAATAAATGCACTGAAAAAGCATGACTGGAGATGATGTTTCCTAATCTAAATGTAACCAGCAAAAGCTTTTTCATTGGTCAAACAGAATGGATCATCGTATCTTGCTCATTTTAGAAGAAATATCTTTACATGCTTTGACCACTTATTCCCTAGAAATTTAACAATTCCCTGGAATTGATCCAAGTTTATGTCTCACCCTTCATTGCACAGTTACGTTACTAAGACATATAGGGTGTTTACAAGCTCATATTTATTATATCTAATTAGCATAATGCCATCAACATAATATCCAATGGAATCTTCTGTAGAATTTGATCATTATAATTTTTTTCCAGATTGTATTATGCAGCAGCAACATATTGACTTAGTAAAGGAGCAAGAGAAAGTCTTTTTCCTGTTCAAATGATATTGTTTTGTAAATGCAAACTGCTTGATATTTTTCTTACTGATGGGAAAGGCAAGGAAGAATTTGTAGCAATTCTTGCACCAAGTGCTGTGTTGATTTGCTCAAGTAAAGACACTATATCTGAAAAGAAAGCTCTGATGGACATCACAACCTGATTTAGCCTGTAACCCTCTACAATTATTATGCATTATTCAACTGGTTTCTGTGCCAGGTAATCAAACAAGTTAAATGGGAGATGTAGGAATCAATATCCCTGCATCTCTGAGGTTCTTGATGATAAAAATAATCTCTTCAGATCCTGAGGGATGAAATAATTCTTTGATTTACTTTTTTTTCCGGGAGTATGTAGTTCCAGGGACTTCTGTGTAGCTCTTTCTGCCGTTAATACACTTTACTCCATAGATATTGAAACCAGGGTGGAAATCCTTCTAATTTATTTATGATTTTGAAAATAACACACAATTTATCATCAGTCACACTGGACTTTCGGTAAATTGACCTGGACTGGTATTCTTTGTATTACCTAATGTCTGTAAATCTCTTGTTTCACTAGTGAGCCAGATTGGAATTGGGTCTCTGGGAAGCAGTGCAAGTTCAGAGCCAACATATGATATTCTCTGAAAGTTATAGGTAATTCTCATTTCCTAGCACTTGAGCCGCAGGTCTTTCTTGGGACCTATGGCCATGTTGTAAGATTCCCTTCATATATTTTCCTCCCTCCCAGTTAAAGGGCTCCTCTTGTATAAATCAACATCTGGAAACTGTATAAGAGGTTTAGCATCTCATGGCTTTCACTTGAGTGAAGATTCTGGCTTTCTGTACTAGACTTTTTCCTTCTGTACGTATCAAGTAACACCTTAGAAGGCTGCTCATCTCTGACATTTCTAGAGACTCATAATTTGTTTGATGACCACTATAGATAGCATTCCATTGCCCCTTGTCTCTGATAAAGCATTGCTGTCTGACCTCTAAGATCCTTATTTTTTCATTGAGCTAGAGAAACTCAATTCTACTCAGAGCTTGCTACCATCATTTCCAGCCCATAGGTGCCATTTATAAGCTTTTCTTTTTCTCCTTTTGTCTTTCTTTCTTTTTTTTTTCTTTTTTTTTTTTTGAGACACCATCTTGCTCTGTCACCCAGGCTGGAGTGCAGTGGCTCAATCTTGGCTCACTGCAGCCTATGCCTTCTGGGTTCCTCCGAAGTAGCTGGGATTACAGGCATGTACCACCATGTCCAGCTATTATATTTGTATTTTAGTAGAGATGGGGTTTTGACATGTTGGCCAGGCTGGTCTTGAACTAGACTCAAGTCATTCATCAACCTTGGCCTCCCAAATAAAAGCTTTTCAATAATATCCTTTCCCCTCTTCTCCCAAATTTTAAATGTCTTGGTGAAAGTACCATCTTCTGGTTCCTCTGTGTGGTATCAGTGGATAATATTTCTACTATTCCCAGGCAAGTGAGGATAAAGTGAAGGTCAACATAAGAGTGTGGGACTTAGCTGAAATATTAATAGTTTTACTTCTCATATTGGAATTTAGGGAAAGTAAAGAGAAAAACTGTTTATTTTTTAGTGTTCTCAATTGAAATGTAAATATCCCTGAAATATGCTACACAGTGTTCCTGAAATGTTATCCAGGCACCACTTGTATCAAAATTATCTGGAGGGAGATATTAGAACTGAAGCGTCCTGGGCCTCATACAGGTACAGTTCAATCAAATGCCCTAGAGGAAATATCTGATAATGTGCATTTTAACAAAACTTTAGATGGCAGTTATGCATACCAAAATCTGAGATGCCATAATATGGAGGTAGTTAGAATAATCATAGTATAGAATTATACTATCATTAAACAAATTATATGGAAGGCCTGTTTTTTGGACTGAGCTCCAGAACCAGGCCCCAACAGACCTGACCAAACCAAAATGTAGTCACTCAAGCTAAATGCCAAATAAGCAAAGTGAAATTTTATGAAAGCAGATAAATCCCATAACAGATCAGTTTTTTTTATTAGTTTCTGAAAACAGGAGATTCAGATCTACCTGATTCAGCATGAAAAGGAAGATCTCTCTGCTTTAACCCTTACAAAAACCAAGTAACCTGAAGTAACTTGATGTTAATCAATCAACTACTTTTCTATTGTTCTATTTCCTTATCTCGCCTTACAAAAGCCACGTTTAAGCTATTGTTCTTTGAAAGATCTCGTTCTGTTCTTTAGAATGGAGGCTGCCCCAACTCATGAATCAAGAATAAAAGCCAATTAGATTTATAACAGTTTGTTTTAATTTTGTTTTGAAATATTCAAAACAGATTCTCATAGTGTATCAGGAAAAAAGAGAGAGAAGAAAGAAAGAAGAGGTGCCATGTTGTCTTTATAATAACTCCCTTTTCCTTTGGGTCATAAAATAATGTCTAAATGCTTGCATTAAGTAGCACCCACAGTACGCTACTTAACACTCACCACATACTTTCCTATTTGCTTTGGTTTGCTTTCACCTCCAAACTCATCTTGAAATTTAATTGCCCTTGTAAGAGTATTAGGAAGTAAGGCCTTTAAGAGGCACTTAGGCCATGAAGGCTCTACTCTTATGATTAGATTAATACCTTTATTGGGAGAATGGGGTATGTAGAAGTGGGTTCCTCTGATAAAAGGATGGAGTTTGTCTTGCTTTCTCTCTCTGGCTTCTGTGCTCACTTGCACTTCCACCGTGGGCTAACACAGAAAGAAGGCCCTCACTAGATACCAACACCATGCTCTTGGACTTCCCAGCCTCCAGAACTCTGAGCCAAATAAACTTTTTTTTAATTTATAAATTACCCAGTCTGTGGTATTCTGTTATAGCAACAGAAAACTAAGACACTACTTTTAACCTCAACTATCATAGTGGTTGGAGAACATTTGCTAAGCTCTTTATTAACATAGGACTAGGACCTCTTAAAATGGTAATTGACAGCTATCTTGAAGTGAGACTAGACCTAAATAACTCCCAGTAGGGATGGGTTTGATAACTGTTAGATACAGCTTAGTAACCCCCCACTTAAACATGCTTCCTGAAATCCAAATCCCTTCAAAATGAACTTCTTCCACTCAAATCTTTGTCTCACAGACTATTTCTATGTTAGCACAATTTAAGACAAGAAAATATTAACTATATGAGCTTGGTTATTTTTAGTGTTTGGACAGGATGTGGGAAGGTTAAGTTGACTATTAGAATTTAAAATAGTTTAGTCTGTTCTCCCTACATTAAGATTACAAACATCCAGCTCAAGGAAGAAAAAATTAGAATTCATTTAAAATAAGTAAAAGATTTGAAAATCCTTTGTTTATTAGAATAAGCACTATGTAAGAATCAGTGATGAGGCTGGAAATAGGGGAAAATTATTTACTGCAATGAAGAGGTTGATTTGAGGGATTACTTTAGAATTAGGGTTAAGGTTAGGCCAGGCATGGTGGCTCACACCTGTAACCCCAGCACTTTGGGAGGCTGAGGAGAGCAGATCACAAGGTCAAGAGTTCGAGACCAGCCTAGCCAACACAGTGAAACTCCATCTCTACTAAAAATAAAAAAATTAGCTGGGCATGGTGGTGCATGCCTGTAATCGCAGCTACTCGGGAGGCTGAGTCAGGAGAATTGTTTGAACCCAGGAAGTGGAGGTTGCAGTGAGCCAAGATGGCGCCATCACACTCCAGCCCAGGCAACAGTGTGAGATTCCTCAAAAAAAAAAAAAAAAGAAAAGAAAAGAAAGAAAGAAATAGGGCTAAGTTTACATTTAATTCCAAGTTTTTCTAAGGTAATAACAGTGCTCATATAATCTTTGAGAACTTATGCCACTAAGGCTTTATATATGAAAAATTTGACCTTCCAGTTCTAAATTAGCAAACATTTTAAAGTAAAACCGAACTCAGGGAATATGGCAACCATGAATTATTCATGGAAACAAATGACAACATTGAATCTTGAATATTGAAGTCTTGTTAACATAATACTCTGTTACTGCTACCACGTTAACAAAAAATCTAGAATTAAGATCTCTTGAAAATTGACCACTGGTGAACATTAAAGTAAGGTACATATAGAAAAAAACAAAAAAAACTAAAATGATTAAACATTGATCATGTGACAAAATGGGAAATGGATGAGGTGAACAGAATGTACATGTGTTTACTTTGTTTTTTATTTTTTTTGTTTTAATCTGGAAGTCAATGGATAACGTAAGATAGAATTGTAATTATTTTAAAAATTAAGAAAAGAAGACACTGCTTGCCATTTTTTTCTCATTATTACAGAAGATTATTCTAGAACTAATAACTATCATTGAGAAACATTTACTTTAAGTTCTTAATTTTACATCAATTTCTGCCAAATTCAATAAAATTTAACATATTTTGTTTATCATAGTTTAAAAGCAGGCACTCAGTTTTAACTCCTGTCATCTTATTTTTACAAATAGAGAGATATGGAATTTTGTACCACAATAATGGCAATTATTTCTCAGTGGGAGTATTCCTGGGCTTTTTTTTTCCCATTCTTTACTTATATATTTCTTAACATATTCAAAATAAGCATGCATATCTTTTAAAAAGCCACAGCATTATTATTACCTTGAGTATTTAAAAAAGAATAAGAAGCTTTAATATTTAACTCTATAGTTTTTACAATAGAGTAAGATAATATGTTAGAATAACAATTGTGTCCCTGTTTTTCACCATCATAAAATAATCTGGAACACATACTAATTTATAGGGTCAATGGCACATAAATTTCTTTTTCTAAACTCCCTATTTATTTTAAATCATATGTCATATTTTAGTTTCAGTGTTTTATCAATATGCTTCTATCTGTATTCAATTCAATCATACAAGCATTCATGGCAAATCTGTGACCTTCTCATATTCATTCTTCTGCTCTAAGCTTTCCCATGTGTTTCAGATTCTAGACAGACATAGCTACTGTCGATGTCTTTGGACTTTATGTGGAGTGGATCACCATCTTGAACTAGAAATACAGAATTCTGCTTTTTTGTTATAATTTAGATAATCTTCAGTCCCTGGAGTTTACAAAGCTGTGTTTGTTATTCTTGAAAGCCTTGTGTCCTTTCCAGAATAAATGAAAGGATTGCTGCCATTGTAGAAACACCACTACAGTTCACTTCAGCCACTAGCCACCTAACTTTCCTACTGCTTACAGCACCGGCACCCATTCCAGGCACTACCCACCTCCCACTACAAAAAAACACTCATTCCATTCAAACAGTGATTTTCCCTGTAAGTTTATAATCAAACACAATCACCATCATTCACACTGCCCTCCTTAACTTCTGCTATTCACTATCCATTTCCCAACAGCCACTCTTAAAAATCTACCATCTGTCTTTAGTTTCCATCTGTCCTTTATTTTGCTATCCTCTTGCAGTATATTGCCTTTTTCATCGGTGAGTTCATAAATAACACCTCTCTGATATTTATCAAGAAGGCTTTTACAAAGAGACGGTAATTTATACACCTTCAATAATTTTGTATGAGTGTGGCATTCACTTGCATTTCCATCATCATGTTCATTAAATACATTTGTGACCCTCAGTTATACAGACACATCCAAATTAATCTTCCCAACACGTTCTTGAGTACAGTTTTAGCGATGATGGTCTGAACTAAGGGGTTAATACTTTCTTTTTGTCGTTTTTGTGTTACTATATTGCTTTGGAACACTGTTTATAAAAACAGAATTTTTGTCCATCTTATAGCAAGTATCGTTTTGTGGAATGGAAAACCAATTAACACTGAATTGAAGAGTTTTATAAAATTTTACATGCTCTGTTTCCACATACATGAAGGTTTAATATAACATTGATAATATATTTTTTTCAAATACAAAATCTATTTCCTATCTTTATTACTCAGATCCAAGGGCATATTAATCACATCTTTGGGTTTTGTAATTTTACTTGCACTTTGACCTGAGAATTGTTTGGGTTGTTTAACTAAACACTACTTTTGTTAAATTCCATCACATGGAAATTCGTTTAATGCATTTATAAATGCTCAATTAATGTGGGAACCTTATTTCCCTTAAGTATTATATTAGTAGCTTCCACCTTATGGGAACATTATTGCTTACTTCTGCCACTATTAATTTTACAGCAAATTAATATTAAGCTATTATTTGATTCTAAAATAAAGTAACTTTTTAATAATTTGTGAACCATCATAATAAATTACGTGGAAATTAGAGTGTATAACATCTACTCCAGTGAAAATTTCTTGTTGATGAATGGATATTTCAAGTATGTGTCTGTTAATATTTTACATGATCACTTTAAACTAATTTCTGTAATTTCTTTACAGATCTCTTGTGCCAAGCAAACAATCACTGGAACATTTATTACAGTGTTTTACATTGCAATTAACCTCACAAAATTGTAAAATGTGAATAAAAAAGGAAAGTTAGTGTCCCTTGATTAGGTTTTAAATCACATATAACAATACTTTTTGAATGTTCCCTACTCAGAGAAACAATAAGCAGAAAAATGTATGAAAAAAATTATTTAGGTTCTTGTTTGAAAAATAATAAAATAAATTATTACAATGAAACCTTTTTATTATTTTTTCACTTAACTGATTTTATGCTTCAAAAACAAAATATTGAGTAGTACACAAGTGTTAAATCTTGAGTTGTGGATATAGAATAAGTTATGAATTAGCTATCCATTGCTGCAAAATGAAAGACCCCAAAATTTGACTTAAAATAGCAAATATTTATTATCCACAGATTATGGGTGTTAGGAATCCAGGTGTACCTCGGCTGGATGTTTCTGACTCAGGGTCATGGTAAGGTTGCAGACATGGCTTCAGCTGGGACTGCATCTGAAGACACATTTACTCACTGGCCTGGTGGTTGATGCCTCAGTTTGCTGCCTTGAGCTCTCTGCATAGGGATGCCTTGAGTGTTCTGAAGACACGGTGGTTGCTTTCCCCAAAGTGAATAATGAGAGAGAGAACAAAACAGAGAGAGAGAGAGAGGCAGGGAGATAGAGAAACAAGATGGGAACTTCAGGCTTCAAAATCTAATCTGAGAGGTGACATAGACCACCTCTTAGTTTTATTAGAGTATGTTTAGAATAGACACTTAACTATGATTGAGCAAAGATGTGGTCATAACCCCTGGCAATATATCACTTTGCCTCCATTTGCTTTGTCTATTTGTATCATGCAATCCATTTATTTACCTTGAAGTAAAAATAATAACAGAATATAGACTCAGTTTAAATGTGACATTTATCAGGAATGGATTAATTTACTAAATCTTCTTGGCTAGTGAAGTGAGCTTGCTTTCTTCAATAGTGTGTATTAAAGTAGTTTTTATTTTAGTGAAATATATGTGGCATAAAATTGCCATTTAACTATTTTTAAGCACAGTTCAGTGGTATTAATTATATTCACGATGTTGTGCAACCATCACCACTATCTATGTACAAAATGTTTACATTACTCCAAACGGAAATACTATATCATTAAGCAATAACTCCCCATTCCCTGTTCCTTCAGACCCCAGTAAGCTCTAAACTTCTTTCTATGAACTGGCCATTTAAAATATTTCATATACATAGAATTATATTTGTCCTATTGTGTCTAGCTTCACTTAGCATAATGTTTTTAAAGATCATCCATGTTGCAACATGTATCAGAATCTAATTTTTTTTATTGTTGAATGCTATTCCATTGTGCATACATACCACACTTTATCCATTCATCTGTTGTTTCCAGTTTTTGGCTTTTGTGAATAGTACTATAATAAACATACAAGTGTCTGTTTGAGTCTCTATTTTCAATTATTTCTAGTGTATATACCTATGAGTGGAATTACTGTGTTATGTGGTAATTCTGTTTACTATTTTTTAGCACTGCCAAACTTTTCCACAGAGGTTACACTGTTTTACACTCCCATCAGCAATGAAGGAAGTTTCCAATTTCTCCATAGCTTAATACTTGTTATTCCCCATTTTCAAAAATTATTTTCAACCTAGTAAGTATGTCATGATACATCAGTGAGGTTTTGATATGCATTTCCATAATGACTAACGATGTTGAGCATTTTAATGTGCTTATAAGCTATTTACATAGCTTCTTTAAATAAATGTCTATTCAAATACTTTGCCTATTTTTAATTAGATTGTTATTGGTGTTGAGTTGAAGGGATTCTTTGTACAATCTGGATGGATCATTATCTCTTATCAAATATATAATTTGCAAATATTTTATTTTGTAAGTTTTTTTTACTTTCTTCCTAATGTTCTTTAATTTGCAAATATTTTTGTTCGTTTGTTGTCGTTTATAAAGCCCTATTTATTTGTTTTTTCTTTTGTTGCTCATGCTTTTGTCATATCTAAAAATCTATTGTCAAATTCAAAGTAATTAATATTTACCTCTATATTTTCTCCTAACAGTTTAGGGTTAGCTTTTATATTTAGGAGATTGATGCATCTTAAGTGAATTTTCATATATGTTTGAGATAGGAGTCTAGTTTTATTATTTTGCATGTGAATATCCAGTGGTCCTAACATCATTTGTTGAAGAGGCTGTTAATTTGCCATTGAATAAATTTGATAACCTTTGTCAAAAATAAATATGCTGTAGATGTATGAGTTTGTTTTCTTTATGTCTTACAGATTTTCCGTCCTTCATTTCCTCCATTACTGACATATTTTATATTTAGTTGTTTTATTTTCAGTAAACCATAGTTTCCCTTTCAATCATTTTCTCTATACCTTTTATATTTTCTCTTAATGGTTACCACACGTGTTACATTTAATACCCTAAATTTATGACAATCTAGTTCAAATTGATACCAACTTAATTTCAGTAACATAAAACATTCTGTACATATAAAGTCTCATACATCCCACACATACGTTGTTATAATCTGTCTTTATTCAATTTTCACACAACATTAATTTTATATAATTTGTTATGTATCTCTCTTTTAAAATCTGTATGAAAGAAAAGTAGAGTTATAAGCCAAAAATACAATAATACTGGTTTTGTATTCGTCCATATATTTGTCTCTACCAGACGTTCTTATTTCTTCATATAGCATTGAATTACTGTTCAGTGCCCTTTCATGTTAACCTGAAGGACTCCCTTTGGCATTCCTTGTGGGGCAGTTCCAGTGATAATGAATCCTCTCAGCTTTTGTTTACTTTGAAATGTCTTAATTTTACCCTAATTTTTAAAGGACAATTTTGCCAAATTAAAATTTTTGCTAGATAATTTTTTTCAGTACCTTACATATATCACCACACTGTCTTCTTGCCTTCTTGGTTTTTGCTGATAAATTGCTGTTAATCTTATTGAGAATCTTTGTATGTGATGAGTTGCTCCTCTCTTGCTGCTTTCAAGTTTGATTGTAAATTTGGTGAGTCTCTTGAATTCATCCTATTTATGTTTGTATGTCTTCTTGGTTGTAGATTCATGTCTTTATTAAATTTGGGAGTTTTCAGCCATTATTACATCATATTTCTTCCCCCATCCTTTGTCTTCTTGGCCTCCCATAATGCATTTGTTGGTGTCCTTGGTGGTGCTCTATAATCCCCTTATGCTCTGTTCATTTTTTCACCCTTGTTTTCTTTCTGCTTCTTAGAATTAATCATTTCGTTTGTATTATCTTCAAGTACACTGATTTTTTTTTTTTGCTTAGTTATTGTGCTTTTTAGCTCCAGAATTTCTGATTGTTTCTTTGTTAAAATTTATATTTCTTAATATTCTTATTTTGTATATATACTATTTCCCTGATTTCCCACAGTTATTTGTTAATGTTTTCTTTTAATGTTTAGAGTTTAGCATACTTAACACAGTTGTTTTTTGTTTTAAAAATTTTATTTACGTATTGAATTATTTATAACTGACTAATAAGGTTGTATACATTTATGCTGTGCAACATGATGTTTTCATATATGTATACGTTGTAGAATGGCTAAATCAGGCTTATTAACAGATCCATTGCAAGACAGTTATTTTAAAGTTATTGTCTTGTAAGTCCAAAGTTTTGGCTCCATTAGAGAGAATCCACATATTTCACTACTTTGAATCAGCATATTTTTCTGTTACTTTGTACACCTTGTGATATTTTTGTTAAAGATGGACATTTGAATATTGTAATGAAGTAATTTTAGAAATTAGATTTTCTCCCTTCCCCAGAGTTTGCTGTTATTTTGTTGTTGCCTGTGGTTGTTTCAATGGAAAGCTATAGTAGTCAATTTGCTTAGTGTCTTTTTCAAACTATTTTTGTAAAGGCTGTATCTGTTGTATGTAGTCAAAAAAGTCTCTGTACCTTAGTTAGTGTTTGCCCAGTGTTTTAACAGAAATTTCCTTTGAAGGATAATGCCAACAGCTAAAACCAGCCAACCAACCAAACAAAAAAACACTTTTCCGAGTCTGAAGGGGGTGCTCCTTCAGCACTTTACCAGGCTTGTACTGAGACTAAGAATCAACTAAAAATGATAGGTTCGTGTCTTCCTAGATTTTTCTAAGCATTTTGTCTTGCTCTGGACCTGAGCACAGCCTCCTAAATTTCTCCTCATATGAACGTGCTTTTGAATGTCTTAGCTTCCCAAAGGAACTCTTTCTAGCTTTTACTCCCAAGCTACAGGTAGTCTATTGCATGTTTCAGCGTGTTCTTTGCCACAGGAGTCTGCAGGTTATTGGGTTGGCTTGCAGTGTTTTTGAGCAATGTCCAGTGCTTGCTTCCTGGCCTGGATTCTAAATTAATTGAAACAGATATGAGTGCCTTACGTCACTCCCTCAAGTGGCCTTCATACAGGCGAGAATACACACACAAAATAATTTGCAAATAGAGTCTGTTCTGGTTCCTCCACAACCAGAGACCAGAGTATTACTCTGGGAATGTGGACATCTCTCTTCAAAAGTGCTGCCATGCCCAAGGGGGTTGAAACAAGGAGAGTAAAAACTTCACAAATATTTTTTAGATTTGTTGTTTGTTTTTGTTTTTATTTTTTGTGTGATTTTTTGCTGTTTTTCTTAATATTTATTTTAGATACAGGGTACATATGCAGACTTGTTACATGGGAATATTGCATGATGTTGACGTCTGGAGTACAGATACTGACACTCCAAACGTGAGCATAGTCCCCAGTAGGTAGTTTCTTTTAATTCACACACTCCCCATCCTCCATAGTAGTCCTCAATAACTACTGTTCCCATATTTTTGTCCATTTGTATTCAGTGTTTGGCTACCACTTATAAGTGAGAACATGTGGTATTTGGCTTTCTGTTTCTGCATTAATTTGCATAGAATTATGACCTCCAGCCCCATTCATGTTGCTGCAAAGGACATGATTTCATTCTTTCATGGCTGTGTAGTATTCCATGGTATATATGTACCACATTGTCTTTATCTGATCTATCATTGGTGGGCACCTGGGTTGATTACATGTCTTTGCTACTGTGAATAGCACAGGAATGAACATACAAGTGCATGTATCTTTTTGGTAAAATGGTTTATTTTCTTTGGGTATATATCTAATATGAGATTGCTGGGTCAAATGGTAGCTCTATTGTAAGTTACATGAGAAATCTTCACACTGCTTTTCACCGTGGCTGTACTAATTTTCATTTCCATCAGGAGAGTATAGTGTTACATTTTCTCCCAAGCCTCACCAGCATCTGTTGTTCTTTTAATAATAGCCATTCTGACTGGTCTGAGACGGTATCTGACTGTGGTTTTGATTTGCATTTTTCTAATGATTAGTCATGCGAAGCATATTTTCATATGTTCATTGGCCCCTTATATGTCTTTTTTTTTTGAGAAGGGTTTGTTAGTATCCTTTGTCCATTTTTTAATGGGATTATTTGGTTTTCACTTGTTAATTTAAGTAACCTACAAAATCAGGATATTATACCTTTGTCAGATGCATGGTTTGCAAATATCTTCTCCCATTCTGTGGGTTGTCTGTTCGCTCTGTTGATAGTTTATTTCTCTGTTCAGGAGATTTTTAGTTTAATTAGGTCCCACTTTATTTTTGGTTTTGTTGTGATTTCTTTCAGAGACTTAGTTAAAAATTTCTTGCCAAGACTGATGTCAAGAAGAGTATTTCTTAGGTTGTCTTCCAGGATTTTTATACTTTGAGGTTTTACATTTAAATCTTTAATCCATTTTGAATTAATTTTTTATATGGCAAAAGGAAGGGGTGTGGCTTCAATCTTCTACATATGACTAGCCAGTTATCTCAGCACCATTTATTGAATAGGGAGTCCTTTCCCCAATGCTTGTTTTCATCAGCCTTGTCATAGATCAGATGATTGTAGGTGTGTGACTTTATTTCTGAGTCTTCTATTCTGTTCCATTTTTTCTCCATGCCTGTTTTTGTACCAGTACAAAATGTTTTGATTACTCTGGCTTTATACTACAGTTTGAAGTAAGGTAATGCAATGCCTCTGGCTTTGTTCTGTTTGCTTAGGATTGCTTTCACAATTCAGGCTCTTTTTTGGTTCCATGTGAATTTTAGCATACTTTTTTTCCCAATTCTGTGAAGAATGACATTGATAGTTCGATAGTAATATCATTGAATCTGTAAATTGCTTTGGGCAGCATGGCCATTTTTATGACATTGATTCTTCCAATTCATGAGCATGAAATGTTTTTCCATTTGTTGTGTCATCTCTGATTTCTCTCTGCAGTGTTTGGTAGTTCTCCTTGTGGAGATCTTTCACCTCCTTGGTTAGCTGTATTCCTAGGAGTTTTATTTTCTTTGTGGTTATTGTAAGTGGGATTGTGTTCCTGATTTCACTCTCAGTTGTTGTTGAGTAAAAATGCTACTGATTATTGTTCCTTAATTTTGTATCCAGAAACTTTACTGAATACAAATCCTTTATCAATACTAGTAACCTTATGTCAGAGTCTCTAGGATTTTCTAGGTCCAGAATCATATCGTCAATGAAGAGACACAGTTTGACTTCTTTTCTTATTTTGATGCCTTTTATAACTTTTTTTTTTTTTTTTTTTGCCTGACTGCTCTGTCTAGTAATTCCAGTACTGTGTTGAGTAAGAGTGGTGTGAGTGGACATCTTTATCTTGCTCCAGTTCTCAAGGGGAGTGCTTCCAGCTTTTGTCCATTCAGTAGGATGTTTACTGTGGGTTTGTCGTAGATGGCTCTTATTATTTTGAGGTATGTTTCTTTGATGCCTAGGTTTTTGAGGATTTTGTCATGAGGGGATGTTGGATTTTATCAAATGCCTTTTCCGCATCTATTGAGATGATCATACGGTTTTTGCTTTTGGTTCTGTTTATGCGGTAAATCACGTTTATTAATGTGTGCATGTTGAATCAGCTTTGCATTCTAGGAATAATGCCTACTTGATTGTGGTGTGTTAAGTTTTTGATGTGCTGCTGGATTAAATTTGCTAGTATTTTGTTGAGGACTTTGGCATATATAATCATGAGAGATATTGGTCTGATGTTTTCTTTTTTTTGTTGTGTCTCTGCCAAATTTTGGCATAAAGCTGATGTTGGATTCATAGAATGAGTTAGCAAGGGGTCCTTGTTCCTCAGTTTTTTGGAATAGCTGCAGTAGAATTAGTATTAGCTTTTCTTGGTATGTCTGGTAGAATTTGGCTATGAATCCATCTGGCCCACAGTTTCTTTTTGTTGGTAGGTTCTTCAGAAGTTTGTATTTGTCTATTCAGGGTTTCAAACTCTTCCTGATCCAATCTTGGGAGATTTTGTGCTCCCAGGAATTTATCCATTTCCTCTAGATTTTTTAATTTTTGAGCATAGAGTTGTTCATAGTGGTATCTGAGGATCTTCTGTGTTTCTAAGTGATCAGTTGTAGTATCATCTTTGTCATTACTGATTGTGCTTACTTGGATCTTCTCTTTGTATTTGTTAATCAAGCCAGGGGATCTCTATCAATCTTATTTGTCTTTTCAAATCACCAACTCTTGTTTTCATTGATGTTTTAGGCGGATTTTTGCATCTCAATTTCAGTAAGTTCTCTAATTTTAGTTATTTCTTTTCTCTTGCTAGCTTCAGAGTTGGTTTGGTATTTTCTTTTTCTGCCAGATTCTTCAGGCGCAAACTTACATTGTTAATTTGAGACATTTCTAACTTCTTGATAAAAGCATTTAGGACTATAAACTTTCCCCTTGGTACTGCTTTAGCTACATCTCAGATATTTTTGTAAGTTGTGTCTCTAGTTTTATTAATTTCAAAGAATTTTTATTTCTGCCTTAATTTTGATGTTCACCCAGGAGTTATTCAGGCATAAGTTTTTAAATTTCTGTGTATTTGTGTTGTTTTGAGAAATCTTCTTGCTGTTAATTTCTGTTTTTATTGCACTGTGTTCAAGAGTGTACATGGTATGATTTCCAGCTTTTTAATTTATGGAGGTTTGCTCTATGACTGAGAATATAGCTGATCTTAAAACATGTTTCATGTGCAAGTTTGAAGAATGTCTATTCTGTGGTTGTTGGATGGAGTTTTCTATAGATGTCTATTATGTCCAATTGGTCAAGAGTTGAATTTAAGTACAGAGGTTCTTTGTTTTTGTTTTGTTTTGACTTGATAGTCTGTTGAATGCTGTCAGCAGGGTGTTGAAGTCTCACAATATTATTGTGTGGTTGTCTAAGTCTTTTTTTATGCCAAGAAAAAGTTGTTTTATAAATCTGGGTGCTCCAATGTTGGGTGCATATATATAGGGGGTAAAGTTTCTTGTTGGATTGCATTCTTTATCATCATGTAATGCTCTTCAATGTGCTTCTTAATTTTTATTGACTTAAGTTGCATTTTATCTGACATAAAAATAGTGCTTTGTGTTTTATTTTGTTTTACATTTGCGTGGAAGGTCTCACTCTTCCCTTTTACTTTTTGGCTGTGGGTGTTGTTACATGTGAGATGGGTCTCTGCAAGACAAAAGATGGTTGGGTCTTGTCTTTTTATCCAGCCTGCCACTCTGTGCCTTTTAAATGGGGGATTTAGCACATTTCTATTCAAGTTTAGTGTTGATATGTGTGATATTAATCCTGTAGTGTTGTTAGCTGGTATTTATGTAGGCTTGATTGTATAGTTCTTCTATAGTGCCTGTGAGCTATGTGCTTTAGCGTGCTCTTGTGGTAGCAGGTATGGTTCTTTTGGCTTCATTCTTATCAATCTCTTAAAGTCCTTCTGTATGGCTGCTCTAATCGAAATGTATTTCTTCAACATTTGCTTGCCAGAGAAGTATTTTATTTCTTCTTCACTTATGAAGATAAATTTGGCAGGATATGAAATTATTGACTGGAATTTTCTTTCCTTAAGAACACTGAAAACAGGCCCCCAATCTCTTCTGGCTTGTAAGGTTCTTGCTGAGAAGTACACTGCTAGCCTGATGAGGTTCCCTCTGTAGGTGACGTGCCTGTTCTCTCTAGCTACTTTTAAGATTTTTTGATTGACCTTGGTGACTATGATGACTATGTGCCTTGGGGATGACCGTGTTGTATATTATCTGGTCAAGACTGTCTGTATTTCTTGGATTTGTGTATGAACATCTCAAGTTTAATTAGAGAAGTTTTCATGGACTATAGTGTCAGATGTGTTATGTTTTCCAAGTTGTTTTTTTCTCTCCTTCTCTCTCAGGAATGCCAATGAGTCACAGATTTTGTCTCTTTATATAATCCCACATTTCTCGGAGGTTTTGTTCATGTTTCTTCATTCTTTTTTCTTTATTTTTGTATGACTGAGTTGACTTGAAGAACTGGTATTCAAGCTCTGGGATTTTTTCCTTAGCTTCGTCTATTCTGCTGTTATTACTTCCAGTTGTATTACAAAATTCTTATAATGTATTTTTCAGCTCAAGAATTTCAGTTTGGCTCTTTCGTAAAATGGGAATTTCATCTTTCAGCTTTGAATCATTTTACTAGATTGCTTGGTTTCCTTGGATTAAATTTTAGCTTTCTCTTCAATCTCAATGAGCTTCCTTGCCATCCAGTTCCGAATTCTGTCTGTCCTTTCAGATAATTCAGACTGGTTAAGAACCATTGTTGGGGAGCTAGTGGGCTTGTTTGGATTTAAGGTGACACTCTGGCTTTTTGAATTGCCAGAGTTCTTGTGCTGATTCTTTCTCATCTGAGAAGACTGATATGCTTTTAATCGTGGTGTAAATTGATTATAGTCTGCTGGCATCATTTCTGGAAGTTTTCAGAGGACTAAGGCACTATATAGGGCTTTGTTGTAGAATTCTTGCTATTGGTTTTGCAGGGGGGAAATTCTAAAGTGATCTCTGGTGTAGCTTCAGCTGCGATCCAGTAGATGGCTCTTGAGAGTAATGGGCAGTAGATAGGCTTTTACTCAGCCATGTGGTTCCTTCATGTATCTTCGAGTTTACAGCTGTGTTCTATGGTGTGAGGGGAAGAGAGGTGATTCCATTACCTGGTCTGCTTGTGGGCTTTGGGGGAGCCACCTTTCATCACTGTCACTGTGTCCACTATTTTGTTGTTGTTGTTGTTGTTGTTAGGTCTTTTGGGCCACAGGGCTCCCTTGGGGGAGATATCTGGTAGGGAAATAGGCTATACCCCTACCAGACCTACCCTGTGGAGAAAGGGAGGGCTAGGTCCCATGCCAGCCCACAAACCTGTGCAACTCATCACTCTCAGGTTTCTGAGAGTGTGGGCTCCTGCTCTACTCAAGTGCCAATCACAGATTATAGCTTGACACTCCTGAGCCACAGGCCACAGCCCTGGGACACAGGATCTGCTTGCAGCTCCCTCCTATGGATGCCTGGGGTTGGGTTCTGGGTGTGGTATGGGGTCCGAGGTGTTCCCAGGCTGCCAGAACACAGGCGAGTGGAGCAAAACACCCAGCCTGGGCAGCAGAGGCTGCATTGTGTACACACTTCTATAGAGTGGCCAGGCAGGGGTCCCAGGAGGGGCTGGTGGGCAAGCCGTCCTGCAGGACAGATATGCCCCAGTCCCCCATGGAAGCAGACCCTGCCTTCTCCCTAGCAGTTAGCTAGCTCCTCTCAGGGGGAGCCACGTAGCCCTGGGAAGTGCGTGCTTATAGCCGGCTCCACCGGAGCTTCCCCATGCTCAGTTTCCAGCTCTGTGCCTGCTCGGCTCTGTTTCTGTCTAATATCCAGAGAGTTCTCTCTACCAGCTCCCACATTTGTGGGGGTATGGGGTCCTCTGCAGCTAGGATCCCAGAGATATGTGGCAAGTGTGAGCAGTTTCCCAGACCTGTCAGTCACCTCTTTCCCAGGAGCCATTCAGGGGCAGAAACCAGTGGTAACATGCAGGCACCCCACAAAGAGTTCTTATCTGCCTCCCTCTTCAGTCTCAGTGACTGCATCTTTTCTCCATCCGCATTCAGCATTTTCTCCCTAAAGATCTGTTCAAATTATGTTGGTGTAGTTGAAATTGTCTCTCTATGGGAGCAGCATTTTCTGGCTGCATCTAGTTGACCATCTTGGAAAAAGACATTTTCAACAGTTTTGAAGTTGCCTTTTTCTCAACTCAATATTTACTCGGTTACCATAAACCTTCCTAGAGTTCTGCCAGAATTGGTTCTAACTGTTTCTGCATGTTTTTCAGTATTTCTTTAGGAGGGATATGAGCTCGGAGCTGTCTACTGCAATGTTACGCTTGAATCACTCACATCATTACTTTTTCCACATGCTTCTGGTCACACATACCAACCCTAGGACATGATTAAAAGGGACTATGTAAGAATGTTAACATCAGGAGTCAGGGACAAGAGCAGTCACTCCCTCTTAGTGGTCTGCAGGCTCCACCAAGCATGGACATAAAAGAAAATATTGAGTTCCTTCAAGGGAAATTCCAGGAAGCTGACTAGCCTTGAAAAGTAAAGAAGCAACTTGATAAATAAGAAGATAATAGTAACTTAAAACAATAGTGAAAAGACTTAGAGTCATATGACTATATGGTTCCCTATAGAAACTAAAGATAACTTACTAACATATGTCTCTGGGTTGTTATTCAGAAATGCAGACTTCCACCAAATAGGTCTACTGGCATGTAAACCTCAAAGGGAACTGAGGACTGAACTCTGATCACCATTCTTTTTTTAAAATGTCTTCCTGAGGGACCTGGAGGAGGTCACATCCCCAGGCCAGAACTAACATTCTGTTAATCCCAAATTTTTAGGCAAAGCTTTGCCTCCTGAACCAAATTCAAATCATAAAATATTTGAATTGACCTAGGAACTGTGGGATCCCGCTTCAAAATCTCTCTCCGTTTTAGGCCCAAACCAGTGTGTAACCTCTATGTGTTGATTTACAATTTTGCCTGTAACTTCTGTTTTCCTGAAATTTACCCCTTCCTTTATAAACTCTTGCATACACACCATTGGAGAGGTCAGGAGTTAGGTGTTAGCTGCCTGGTCCTCCTTGCTTGATGCCCTGCAAATAATCACCTTTCTTTCTATGGCTGCAAACGTTGGTGTAGATATCTGGTCTTACTGCACTGGGCAAGTGGACCCCAGTTCAGTTCTGTAGCACCATCACAAGTTAATTTTAATTTGTTTAAGTGACATTGAGAGAAATAAGACTAGATAAACAAAGCTATTAGGAGAAAAATTTGTTAATTTTTTTTCCATTCTGTGCTTCAGAATCTTGGCTCATAAAAATAAAAATAATTCACTTAGTTCACATTTGTGACTCTGTACATGCACACTCATGTGTGGATGCACACAATAAAATAGAAAGTGTCTTTAAGCAAACAATTATTAAGATGCCTTAATCAGAAAATATCTCAACAGGAAACAAGATACATGGCAAGAGTTAACAGAAGACAGGTAGAAGAGTGACTTTTATAAAATTTTGAATAGGTTTAAGCAAACAAAAATGGCTAAACACCAGGCTGAGAGCAATAGTAGGAAGCCAATGTCATATCCAGGCTTGAGATGAAAAAGGAAGAAATTTTGTAACCAAAAACTGAAGACTTCTATGGTCACCAGTGGGAATAACATGATAAGAGTTACGGCTGCTGTCAAATCACAGCACAAAAAGTAAAACAAACAAACAAAAAACCCTGGAGACGTTGATAGCTCAAACTCGTTCACCATCTTCCAGTCCCCCTGATCTCTAGGCTACACCTCCCATTAGCCAAAGATATGCTGAAGCCTGAGAAAAAATGAGCTGGGTTGCTGTCATTCACAAAGTTCAGCTTCCAAAGACACAGTTCAAAGTGGAGGAGGATGGATGCTGCATCAGAATGGGTAAATGGAAAATAGTCAGCATAGTTTAAGTTGACTTTCATACATTCAATAGAAGAAGATGTAATGAAACAATAAAAAACAAATAAAAATAGAGTAGCATAGGTAAAAAAAAAAAAAGCCAGATGAGGTTAAATATGAAATATATGACTTAAACTCCTCTGTGATAAAGTTGGACCATTTACTTGCCTCTTCCAGGCAATGCAAAGATCGAATTTTGATCAGCTAAATATATGGTAATGTTATAAAGGAACAGAAAATTTACTGAGGTACAGCATTACTATTCCCAGTACAGTGGCCAAGAAGACATTCCTAGTGTCAGTCCTCACATAGAAAACTGAAATTTATCGAACACTTCAATTTTACAAAAAATAGAGGACAAGTTTAGTAAAACTACATCTTATAGCATCCCATAATGGCTGTTGCCAAACGTATTTCAATAAAACCATTCTAAGGAGGCTGAAATAAAGTACTTTATATTTGCAGCCTCAGCTGTTCTGATGTGATCTAGGGATAGATTACGTAGAATGGATAAACTGCATGCCCCAAAGGTTACATCAAAAAGGTTGTATTTTCTGCAAAGCACCAAGGAATTGGCACTTATACTTCCTGATAGGTACTTGGGGTGCAGATAAACTACATTGCAGGTCACATTAAGGGCCAGGTGATATTTCTTGCAACTCTCCAGCCACCTATGTTCCCTTCCATTTTTCTTCATGAACTCTCTTTCTTTCTGGCTCTTAAAATTAGTGTTTTCCTGGGATTCCTTTCTGCCCCATTTACCTTTACAATGCATGCATGCCATACATGAACAATGTAATCAATTTTTATATTTTCAATTTTTTATGTAATGATGACTCCCAAATGCTTGCAACCTATCCTGATTTTCTTCTTGAGCTCCAGACCTCAAAATTCCATTTACGTGCTGGACACCTCCATTTGGGTGTTTTATCTTTGATGTGGTTCTACCATTGTGGATAAGTCTGTTTTTTGTTTGTTTGTTTGTTTGTTTTTTTGGATTGCCCACAAATGATCAACTCTACAACTGTATTGTTCTTTTATTATTTTACAGTCACTAAGATCATAGTTTCATACTTACCAGAATTCTCTTAATATACTTCCTCTGCTTTTCTGTAAGCACAATTAAGATCATTATTATTGACTGTGAGACAACATGGAAAAAAAAAGTCTTCTTCAGTTTCTCAGAGACACGTTGGCCACCAGTCTAAACAGAGACACATTGGCTACCAGTCTAAATAGGTTTTGTTTCTGTGTTGTTTTGTTTTGCTTTGTTTTTGGTCTGGGCATTTGTCGAAGTTCTGAGGATCCTGTTACAAATAACCTGGTACAGCTTTCTTTGTATCTTTTTGAAATATGATCTTTCTATAGTTTTCTTCTAACCTCTAGCCAAAAAGAAATGTTTCTGTATCACTGAAGGCAACGGTCTTGACTTAAAGCTGCCTCATGAGAGTCTACTTTTGCCAAGTACTGAGAAATGGTTCCACTGGCCTATCCACCTCCCACCTCATTTCAGAGGCCTAAACTTTGGAATGGATAGACTAAGCACATCAATTTGTTTGGGGAAGAGTAGAAAGGTGAGTATTCCTTCCTTCAATGTCAATAACCGGGTAAATGTGTCTGTGTCCTTTCTCCTTATCTCTATAATCTAGGCCAATTTTTCACAACCCTAAACACACTATTGAATTGTCTGGTGAGTTTTTGTTACTAATATACAGAGGTGAGATTAGCTGATCTAGACTGTGTACTTTTACTTGGACAGCTGCTCTCAGAAATATACTTGCCTTTTCTATTCCTTCTAAAATTTGCTCAAAAATCATCTTCTCATTGAGTCCTACCCATATCACCATGCAAAAAAATTGTCATCCTTAGCACCTTCCTGGTACCCTCTCTATCCTCTCTCTGAACAGTCATGTATCTGCCTCAATGCAGTATTTTCTAGGACTCTGCTGGGCCTCATTGGGACTAGGAGGATGCTTGACACTGGATAGACTCAGGGCACTGAGTACCTGTAATTTCTGTCTCCTTATCCAGCTTAAGGATTATTTCGTTAGTCTTAAGGGGGACTTTTCTCTTCATTTTTTTAAAACTACTACCACCTTTACCCAATAGTGTTCTTTCCGATAAGTTTTCTTAAGGCTTGAATATTTGAGAATTGATAGCCTGAAGGTGTTATTGACCACGTCTCTTTCTGATGCTCTGTGTACTGACAATGAGAAATTAAATACAAAGCTATCTTTTTCAATTGAAGAAAAAGGCAGAAACAAACTGATAAACACATACCCATACTATTTCAAAATATTATTCATCCACATATATGTGTAATACTGAATATAAACAGATTGACTCATTCATTGATACAGAATGTTAAAACATGTTCAATATCAGATTGTGTTGCCTAAATCCTGTGACCCATATGGGTCTTTAATTAGGAAATTTTACATTGTAATATATAAAGAGGTAACTGTATACATTTAAAAATTATTTAGAAATATTCCTTATGAAAGAGAAGATAATGTAGAGGTGAGAAGCATTGCTTTATACAGTGTGTTAGGCTAACGTATGCAGAAGGGACCATGACTGTAGGCAAACAAATTGCTAGGGATCACAGAATGCCCTTAAGATTAGTCCAGCAATAAATCATCCTGTCACTGTGTGGTAAAAATTCCAAGGCCCAGACAGAAAGTAATCTGTACTATTGAAAGATTGTACCTGTTGGGCACTCGTTGGAAAGCTGGGAAAATTGTGTTCTCCAGTGCCATACAGAACTACCATTCCACAAATTTACTAAGGTAGTCATCCTCTAGAATCTGCCTTTATTACTAGATCTATCTAAATTACATCCATCCTATGTAGATTCACAGATTCGTGCTATCTGGGGTCGGGGGGGCGGTGGTTATAAGTGATTACAAGAAGGAAGGGCAAATGGGAAGGTGTAATTATGTCAGTATTAAATTTATGAACTTCTAGATATCCACTTTCAATATTTAAATATTAGTTTTATATGTCGTGACAATCTTATTATAAGCTCATATGTTACCTACTTATTTATTCATTTAATGCTTTTATGTAGTCCATGTTAAACCATGCCCAAAGGATTCTAAATTATTAAATTGCACCTAGATTTTCAAGGGGCCGTGTCAGCTAGTAGAAAGAAATTCCTCTCTCAAGAATTAGGACATTTCACTACATTTTAAATAAGATAGACTGAAAGAAGCATGGTCAGCAGATGCTTAGTTCTATAGTTTGATCTCTTACAGCTAGAAAAATAAATGATATACAATCATGAATATAAAAGGTACATAATCAAAACATTAAATAACTGAACATTATAAATAACAGTATATATGCTACAGAAAATAATAAATATTTTAAAATATAATATTTACATTCAAGGAGAAGAGAACTATTACTAAGATGAACAGAATAAGATCTATTTCATCCTAAATGTGTTGTACAACATGAATCTAGAAAGCCAAGTATATTAGGTTTAGGATAAAATTTGTCTCATCAGATTCTGTAAATAAGATTAACTCAAGGAGTGGGGAAATGGGAAGGAACCACCTGTACCACTATTTCAAACTCAGTTACCAAGCTTACCACAATCATTCTGGTGTCATTCTGTGGTCTGTTCCAACGGTTTTAAATGGTACTGTGCACCAAAATCTCTTGTTATATTTTGTAGAGACAGATTTTCATGCTTCAAATCCAGATGTGCTAATGTAGTAAGCCAAGGAATCTGTATCATTTAGAATGAGTAATGAATAAGGATGTTTGACATATAAAAACATACCTAGCAAGGTAAAAAAGTAAAGCAAATATAATGTTAAAACACAGGAAGCTACCAAAATATCAAAAACCCTCTAAAAATCTTCCCATGCATACATGTATAACATGTCTGAATATCTATAAATGGATGTATAGATATAAAGATTAATACATTTGTAAAGAATACAGGGTGCAACAATTCCATCAATACCCATGTATTTAAATATTAAATTTAAAATTAGACAAAGTCAAGAGTAATTCTGAATTTCAGACATATATATATATATATATAACACAGTCCTAAAATTATTTATATGTCAAATTACAATAAAAAAATTACTATATATTTAAAGGTAGTATGGTTGGAGTCTGACATTTTAACAAACATCTTCTGTAATTTTGGTATGCATAATTCTTGGACTATACGTTGGAAAAGAGATCTAATGTGTGTGTACCCCAACTAAAAGTCAAGAACTTATGCTAACATCCTCATGAAATAACCCTATACTCCAAATTAATAATATATTGTAATTAGACATTTCCACTACTTCGGGTATTAAGTCAGACAAAATCTTTGCAGAATTTTAACCACTATAAACATATGTTACACAGAATTCGAAATGAAATTAATAGCATAATAAACTTTTGCGCTTTTTGAAAACAATTATCTAAGCAATTTAGCTTAACCAAACAAGCTCAATTAATATGTCATTGCAAATAAACCACACCTACAATTTTAAGTGGATTTGCTAAGACTTCTTCTTCATAAATATAAATACATACAAAAATAACAAAAATAAATATAATATTGACTTTTCTACAATAAAATTTGATAATTTTGTCATAGCTTGACACTATTTTTCCTCTAAACTATGTTACTAAATATACAATAAAATATGATAATTTTGTCATAGCTTGACACTATTTTTCCTCTAAACTATGTTACTAAATATACTAAATATGTTACTAAATATATCACGCAGTGGCGTGATCTTGGCTCACTGTAACCTCCACCTTTTGGGTTTGAGAGATTCTCCTGCCTCAGCCACCTGAGTAGCTGGGACTATAGGCATGCGCCACCACGCCTGGCTAATTTTTGTATTTTTAGTAGAGACAGGGTTTCATCATGTTGGCTAGGCTGGTCTCGAACTCCTGACTTCAGGTGGTCCACCCACCTCGGGTTCCCAAAGTGATGGGATTACAGGTGTGAGCCACCGCACCCGGCTAGTTGATGTTTTTTAAATGTCCAAAATATATCATCTTTTAAAGCACATACATTTTTCTGGATTTTTCTTTTTATTAAAATATAATATATAATTGTGTCTTTTCTGTCAATATATTTCCATGCTGCTTTGGTTCATTTATTGTTTGTAGTCATGAATGCTTATACTATAAATTAACAATATTTTTTCCTTCATAAATGACTTTCTGATTTATTGCATAGAAATTAAATTTACAGATGCGAATGTTATTTCAAGAAAACCTGTTGATTTTTTTTCTTCTCATACTCACAAAAAGAATAGAAGTTACAACAATTTCACACTAACCAATTAGAAGGACTTGAAGTTTTAGAAATTTATTTTTGCTTAAAGTAATTCTGTTGTTTGTTGTAACTTCTATTCTTTTTGTGAGTATGAGAAGAAAAAAATCAACAGGTTGTCTTGAAATAACATTCACATCTGTAAATATAATTTCTATGCAGTAAATCAGACCATGTTTAGGGCAATCAGCAAAACATATAATTATGGTGAAGTAAGGTTGAAAATATAGGAAGTATTGTATTTACACATAATGTGTTTTCTAATGAGATTTTATTAAGGAGCACAATTTTGCCATAGATACGAATAGGCAAAGTAAGTTATGTAGCCATGCTTTGTAAAATTACAAATGATCTCAAAGCATATTTGATTTCTGAAATGATTAAAATAATTTTTACATTCCTCAAAGTAATGGATATTAATGTGTTTAATTTATATATAAACATGCTTTATCACATTATTTTTGGGTAGACTTTTCATCATCATACATTCTCAAAACATGTTGGTTCTATAAATAATTAGAACATAAAATATGTTATTTACCCATCCTAAAGGAAGATAATAGTACTATAAGTGTAAATCACCTGGGTTATTATGCTATTTATTTCAATGTGCTAAATGCAGACACCAAAAGAAAATGTCTACCCTCAACCATAGCATTCGATTACTTTCACATCAGTTTTTTTTGTTGTTTCTTCATTTCTTAAATAAAAAACCATCAAACTTCTATACTTCTCTCCCACTGTCGCACGCTTACCCCATATTTTCAGAAACCTAAGTAATGCAGAAAATATTCATTGGAAGTATTTTGCTTTGCTAAGCTAAATTTTGTTCTTAAATTGAGCATTAGGTTTGTGATCAAAAAATTTATGATGTATGTGTTAGATCATTGCATCAAGTCACTTTCTTCACATCCATCGTTACCTAGTGAAAAAATAATAGAAATATAACATGCTTCCTAACTTTCGCCAAGATTATTTTAAAATAGAGTAGTGTAAAAAGTGAAAGGAAATGAAGCAAACAGATTTGCATTTAGCTTTAATAAGTTTGAGTATTTACTTCTGACCATAGCTCAACTCCTAACATTCTAGAGAGACTAAGGAATGGTGGTCATAGCCTTTGTAATACAAATTATATTATCAGACACTACAGAAAAGTCAATTTTGACCTGTTTCAATTTCTGAATGTTATCAGGAGCTACCATTGATTAACATATACATTTTATATATTTATTTATTTATTTTTGTTGATACATATTTTACATACTTCTGGGGTACAAGTGGTATTTTATTACATGCATAGAGTGTGAAATGATCAACTCAGGTTATTTGAGGTATCCAGCACCTTCATTATTTATCATTTCAATGAGAAGGGAACAATCAAGTCCTCTCTTGTAGCTACTTTGAAATATATAACACCTTGTTGTAAACCATAGCCACCTTATTCTGCTGTCCAACATTAGCATTTATACTTTCTGACTGTAGCTTTGTACACATTAACGAATCTCTCTTTATCCCCCTTCTTCCACACTCACACCAGTTCCAGCCTCTGGTATCTGTCATTCTACTCCCTACCTCCAGGAAGGAAACAACGTTTTTAGTTCCCACAGACAAGTGAGAATCTGCAAAATTTGTCTTTCTGTGTCTGGTTTATTTTACTTAACATAGTGACATCTAGTTCCATCTTCTTTGCTGCAAATGGCATGATTTCACTCTTTATATGGCCAAGTGGTATTCCGTTTTGCAAATACACCACGTTTTCTCTATGTGTTTATCTGTTGATGGGCACTTAGGTTGATTTCATATTTTTGCTTTTGTGAATAATGCTGTAATAAACATGCTAGTGCAAGTATCCCCTTGATACACTGATTTAGTTTCCTATGGATAAATACCCAGCAGCAGAATTGATGGATTGTATTGTAGTTCTACTTTCAGTTTTTTGGGAAATCTGCATACTGTTTTCCACAGTGACTGTACTAATTTACATCCCCAACAACAGTCCATAAGAATGTCCTCTTGTCTGCACCCTTGCAGCATCTGTAATTTTTCATCTTTGTGATAATAACTATTCTAACTAGTGTAAGATGATGTCTCATTTGGGTTTTGATTTTCATTTCCCTGATTAGTGATGTTGAACATTTTTTCACATATGTTTGGCCACTTGTATATCTTCTTTTGAGAAATGTCTATTCAGGTGCTTTGCCCACTTTTTAATGGGATTATTTGCTTTTGTTACTGTTGAGTTGTCTGAGTTTCTTGTATATTCTGGATATTATCCCCTTGTTGGATGAATAGTTTTCAAATATTTTCTTCCATTCAATCAGTTGTCTCTTTATTCTGTTGTTTCCTCTACTGTGCAGAAGCTTTTTAGTTTGATATAGTCAGTCCTTTTTGACTGTTATTGTTTTTGTTGCCTGTGCTTTTGAGGTGTTAGCCATAAAACCTCTATTTAGACCAATGTCCTGGAGTGTTTTTCTTATATTTTGTTTTGATAGTTTTGTAGTTTCTAGTCTTATGCTTCAGTATTTAATCCATCTTCAGTTGATTTTTGTATATGATGAGAGATAGGAGTCCAGTGCCATTCTTCTACATATGATCTCCTATTTCCCTGGCAACATTTATTTAACAGGGTGTCATTTTCTCAGTATGTGTTCTTGGCACCTTTGTTGAAATCAATTGGCTTTAAGTATGTGAATATATTTCTTAGTTCTCTTTTCTGTTGCATTGGTCTATGTATGTGTTTCTTATATGAAGACCATGACATTTTGGTTACTATTGCCTTGTAATATATTTTAAAGTCAGTTAGTGCGATGCCTCCAGCTTTGTTATATTTCATTTTTTTATGCTTAAGATTGCTTTTGCTTTGGCTATTCAGCCTTGGTTTTGTTCAATACTAATTTTAGGGTTTTCTTCTATTTCTGTGAAAAAATGATGTTGGTATTTGGATAGGGATTGCATTGAATATGCAGATTGCTTTGGGCTCTATGGCCATTTTAACAATATTAATTTTTTCAACCAATGACAATGGAATGTTTTCCAATTTTTTTGTGTCATCTTCAATTTCTTTTATCACTGTTTTGTAGTTGTCCTTATTCGGGTTATATTAGCCTGTTTTCACACTGTTATAAAGAGACTGGGTAACTTATAAAGACAAGAGGTTTAATTAACTCACAGTTCCACGTAGCTAGGGAGGCCCCAGGAAACTTACAGTCATGGCAGAAGGCAGACAGGAAGGCATGTCTTACATGGTGGCAGGAGAGAGAAGTGGGAAGACTCATACACTTATGAAACAACCAGATCTTGTGAGAACTGTATCAGGAGAACAGCATGAGGGAAACTGCCTACATGATCGAATCACCTCCCATCAGGTCCCTCCCCTGGGAATTACAATTTGAGATGAGATTTGGGTAGGGCCACAGAGCCAAACCATATCCATACCAGAGGTCTTCTACCTTCTTGGTTAAATTTATTTCTCAGTATTTTTGTAGCTATTATAAATTGAATTGATTTCTTGATTTCTTTCTCAGCTATCCAGTTTTTGGTGTATAGAAATGCTCTTGATTTTTGTATGCTGATTTGTGTCCCAAAATTATGCAATTTATTTACCAGATCTAAGAGGATTTTTTGGTGGATTCTTTAGGTTTTTCAAAATATAAGATTATATCATCTGTAATGAGGGACCATTTTACTTTTTCTTTTCCACTTTGATTCCTTTTATACCTTTCTCTTGCCTGATTGCTCTGGCTAAAACTTCCAGTCCTATTTTGATTAGGAGTGGTGAAAGTGGGCATAATTGGTCTTGTTCCAGCTATTAGAGGCTTTCAGCATTTCTCCATTCAGCATGATGCTGGCAATGGGTTTCTCATGTATTACCTTTATTATTTTGAGATTTGTTCCTTCTATGCGCAGTTTTTGAGAGTTTTTATCATAAATTGATGTTAACTTTAATGCTTTTTCTGGGTATTTTGAGATGATCATATGGTTTTTGTCTTCTATTGATGTCATGCTTATTGATTTGCATATGTCGAAACATTCTTGAATCCCTGAGATAAATCCCACTTGATAATGGTGTATTATCTTTTTAATGTGCTGTTGGATTTGGTTTGCTAGTATTTTACTGAGAATTTTTGTGTCTATGTTCATCAGGAATATGTGTTTGTAGTTTTCTTTTTGTGTTGCATCCTTGTCTGGTTTTGGTATTAGGATAATGCTGGCCTCATAGAATTAGTTGAGTAGAATTCTCTCCTCTTCCATTTTTTTTTTAAGTTCCAGGATATATCTGCAGAATTTGCAGGTTTGTTAGATAGGTATACATGTGCCATGGTGGTTTGCTGAACCTATCAACCCATCATCTAGGTTTTAAGCCCTGCATGTGTTAGATAGTTGTCCTAATGGTCTCCCTCCCCTTGTCCCTCATCGCTCAACAGGCCCCAGTGTGTGTTGTTCCCTTCCCTGTGTCCATGTGTTCTCATTGTTCAACTCCCACTTATGAGTAGAACATACTGTGTTTGGCGTTCTGTTCCTATGTTAGTTTGCTGAGAATGATGGCTTCTAGCTTCATCCATGTTCCTGCAAAGGACATGGTACAATTTGACCCAGCAAAGCCATTACTGGTATATACCCAAAAAATTATAAATCATTCTACTATAAAGACACATGCACATGTATGTTTACTGCAGCACTATTTACAATAACAAAGACTTGGAACCAACCCAAATGCCCATCAGTGATAGAATGGATAAAGAAAATGTGACACATATACACCATGGAATACTCTTCATTTCTGTGAAATAGCTGGATAAGAATTGGTGTTAGTTCTTCTTTGAAAGTTCAATAAAATTCAGCACTATGCTATCTTGTCCTGAGCCTTTTTATTACTGATCCAATCTCATTCCTTGTTATTGGACTGTTCAAGTTTTCTATTTCTTCTTAATTCAATATGGATAGGTCATATGTATCTAGAAATTTATTCATTTCCTCTTGGTCTTCCAGTTTCTTTCTTAGTATCCAGTTTTCATAGTATTCTTTGATGAATTTTTTGGATTTCTGTGGTATCAGTGGTAAATTAATCTATTTAAACTTCTCGCCTATATGTGTGTTTACATGTCATATCTGACTTTCTTTTAGGGAGTACCTAGTGGAATTATCTTTTAAGTCCATTTAACAAGTCTGTATCTTTTAAGTGGAAAGCTTTATTTGTTTACATTCAAGGTTATTATTGATATAAGTGAGCTTATTCCTTTTATGTTATTAATTGATTTGTTTGTTTTGTATATCATTTGTTCCTTTCCCTTTTCTTACCATTGTGGTTTGTTAGTTTTCTGTAACAGTATAATTTAAATATTTTTCACTCCTTGTTTGCTTTACCAGCAAGTTGGGTTTTATATTTTAATGTTTTTCATGATGGTAAATATCATTCTTTCACTTTTGGATGTGGGACTCCCTAAAGCAGTTATCGGAGGGCTGATCTGGTGGTGATAAATTCCCTCAACTTTTGTTTATCTGAGAAAGAATGAGTAGAACATCATCCTTCATCTATGAACGATAACTTTATGAGTATTTTATACTTGGCTGGAAGTTTTTATTTTTCTTTCAGCACTTTGAATATATCATCTCATTCTCTCCTGATCAGTGAGATTTCTGCTGAGAAAACTGCACTAGTCTGATAGGAGTTCGTTTACAAATGACTATGTGCTTTTCTCATACTTTGTTTAGACTTCTCTGTTTGTCTTTGATTTTGTCATTTTGATTATAATGTGCTGTAGAAAAGACCTTTTTGATTTGTATCTACTTCAGAATTTCCGGGCTTCCTGTATCTGGATGTAGTGCATGTTGGCTTTGATTGTGCTTGCATACAATAGCATGTCTTCCATTTGATTTTTTTTGGCAGTAACAGGATCAGTGGTGACTGATTTCCTCAGTGGCTTAGGATGCAGTTGCTACCGGAGCCTGTAGTGACTGGGATACCAGTTGGGCCCCTTTGGTGGCAGTGACGGATCAAGTATAACTGTTCTTTGGTCCCAGGGTGGTGTCAATGTTAGCAGCTGCAGGCAGGCCAGTTCTTGAACCTTGCAGCAGCTTTGTCAGATGCAAGAAATGGTAGAAGTGGGCTGGACAGGTGAGAAGGTTCTCATGCCCCTGGGTAACAGGTGTGGCAGGTGTGATGACAGTAGCAAAGTTGGGACAACTTTAAAGGCCCCAAGTGGTTCACAATGGTGTTGGTGTTGGTTGTAATGGGTGGGGTGGGCCAGTTTCCAGGTTCAAGTGTGGCATATGTAGATGGGTATCAGATATGTTGGCAGAGGCCTGCTGAGTGGGTCCAAGCTCAGGCAACTGAGAGATGTTCTCAGGTGCCAATGTGGTGGACTGGGCTGGGCAATCTCCAGGCTCTGGACAGTGTGCCCAGGTACTGGGGGGAGTGAAATTGGGCCAAGAAGACCTGCCCTCTGGTCCCCTGATAGCACATACAGGCACTTTCTGTGTTAGGCAGGTGCAGGGCAATCTTGAGGCCACCAGCAGAATGCTTGGTGGAGGCAGCTGCTGTGCCTGTAGCCCTTCTATTGGGGAAGGTGGAGTTGCTTTCAGTGGGAACAACTGTAGGCAGCCATTTGGGGGGTACACTTCACTCGAGCTTTGACCCTTAAAGTGGCAGCTGCTTAGGACTTGAGGGTTTGGGGGACACCCTGTGGGCCCCCTCTCCAGAGCGATCCTATTGCATTTTCTCCAGGCAGCTCCCCATGTTGATTTCAGCATCCAATTGGGTCAAGGGGCTCTCCCATCGATAGGATAGCATGGTGAAAATATAGAACACTGAGAATCTCCCTTTCCCCCTATTTGGAGTCTCTCCAAGTTCCCAACCAATCCTAGCCAAGCAACTGCTTTGCTTTCCTATGTTTCCTTGCTTTAGATGTTCCCTGTCACTTCTTTGTTGAATTCCAGTGTCCTCTCTTAGGTGATCTATTTTAAGTGTGTAGTTATCTACTCACTATTTTGGTTCTCTTTGTGGAAGAGCAAATACCAGATGTATCTAGTCAACAATCTTGAAGCTACTTTCCCACATTATATATATTTAGAGTTAAATATTCATTCCTTTAGTCCACATTATGTTCACCATGAATGGTTAAAAAGATGCAATAAAATTCAAGAGTACATAATAAAGTCAAAGTCGTATGCTTTATGGAGAATAGTGTGCCATAGACAAATTATCCTGAAAACATATCCTCTTCTACCTCTTACAGGACCAGCTCAAAAACCCCATACACCTCACTTCTAGACATCCTTTTAGATAGAATTCATAAGATCAGTGCAATTCCATGAGCACATTATATAATCTCCACAGATTTCTATGATATATATGTATTGTGTATGATATACAGGTATATCATATATATATATATGTGATTTCTTAATCAGAAAAATATAATTTCTCAATTTTTATTAACATGTATGAGGGCTGGGCACCGTGGCTCACACCTGTAATCCCAGAACTTTGGGAAGCTGAGGTGGGTGGATCACTTGAGGTCAGGAGTTTGAGACCAGCCAGACCAACATGGCAAAACCCTAACTCTACTAAACACACAAAAATTAGCCAGGCATCATGGTGCATGCCTGTAGTCCCAGCTACTTGAGAGGCTGAGGCAGGAGAATTGCTTGAACCCGGGCAGTGGAGGTTGCAGTGAGCTGAGATTGTGCCACTGCACTCCAGCCTGGGTGAAAGAGCAAGGCTCTGTCTGAAAAAAAAAAAAAAGAAAAAAAAATAATATATATATATATGAGAGACACTCACTAATTCATTTAATAATGTCCTTATGATACAGAACAGATGATGACAAACATCTTTTCTGTTCTGCCCTCATGGCTCTCGCAATCTAATTGGGAAAAGAAACACTAAACAAACACTTATTAAAAAACATCAATTCCAACTATATTAACTGTCACAAAGGAGAGTACAAGATGATCAATAAAATGCCATGTCTAAGGAATCAAGCAAGGCATTCCTAGTAGGCTGACACTTAGAGTGACCTACAGAGGTCAAATAAAAGGTGCCATAAGGAAAAGAGAAGAGAATGGACCTTAAAGAAAAAAAATCCTCTGAATTTATATAAAAACATATCCTGTGTTTATAATATTAAAAACAATATATTCTGGATAATAGCATTTCTCTTCTTATTTTTTAATTTGATCATATGTCATTACAGACTTGCATGATTGCTTCTCACAAGTCCCATTGAAAGATACTCTTTATGTTCCAGACTCACCCCAAAAAGGGGTATGTCAAACAGGTCTGCAATGCATTGAGACAACCACACAAAGATGCAAATTTTTGATTAAGAAACCTCCGCAATTTTGAACTCAGTATAATATAGATTATTGAAGACTAAGTCAAGCAGGTCGACTGAGAAAAACAAAAGTCTTTTGTGACCCTTGAAGGAAAATAATGTGTGCAAATAACAACTCAACCTAGTCAACTATACCTATATATTAGGAATGTATGCCTAATATACCAAGAATGATAAGGGACAAAAGCAAAAGAGGGAGAAAGAGAAAGATGGGGGGAGGGTGGAGAGAGAGAGAGAGAGATTATTAGTTTGTCACAATCCAGTTTAAACATTTAATATATACACAGAGAATGTATTTGAGTATTTTTTGGCTCAGTAAAATTACAACATCACTAAATAGTCAGTATGCTTCAAGGGTTAAGAGCATGGATTTTTCTAATTGGACATATTTCTACTCTTTGCTTCATTACACATGAGCAGTGTGACCCTAAGCAAGTTACTTTAATCAAAATGATCTTCGTCAGTAAATTGAGAAAAATATTAGCTCTCACAAGAAATAAGCCTTATAAGAACTAAATGTAAATCGATTAGGATAGTTCCCTTCACAAATGTACTCAATATGTGCTACATAAAAAATGCATTTGGTATAATTAAGTATCACCTAAAGTGCCGAATACAATTTCTCTAGTGCATTAACATAGTTAAATGTATTATTCCTTTATTCTTGGATATTTTGGGTGTTTACTTTGATGGTAGATATATAAAAAATGAATGTCATAGTGATCCTCAGGAATTAATCCTATATTTATGGCTATTTAAAAAGGGTAGTTTATGAACTATAGTATTGTGACATTTTTAGGCTTCTAATATATATTGAAAAATTATTTAAAAAAAAAAACAGCAAGATTGCTGCGCATCCTGCCATTAATGATGTCAAGTAGTATTCATTTCAACATTCCCTTCCTAACCTTGAATTTTCATGTTCCTGCTGTGTCTAATTTAAGTTTTCTAGTTTTATAGATGAGAATGATACCCCATAGTTTTAATTTAAAATTTTTGGAACAGTAATAAAGTTGAACATTTTCCCAAAAGTACTATTTGAAATTTGATGAGACATTTAAAAAATAGCATGTTGTTATTATGCTCTATGTAGACGGAGTTCAATAGATGTAGTTCTTATGTTGTACTACTTGATTGCCACCTTAAAAATTAATTACTTTTTGTTTATACTTCTTCTTCTTCTTAGATTACAATAAATCATGCCATTCACACAAGTTCTTACAGGGATTTAATTGCATCTTTGAAAGGTTTGGCAGATACATCAAGCCAGTTCATTAATGCACAGATGATTCCTTCACATTAAGAAAGACACGTTGGAGCACCATAAATGTCAAGGCAGTTATTACGCACAAAAAGCATAAAATGGCAACCATCAAAAGGTGAGCCCTTATTCAGTTGAGATCAAAAATAAAACTGCAGTAACTCCTTTGTGTAATAATGGAGAAATATTAGATTATTTTAAGGTCATGCAAGGAGAATCTTTCATTTGTCAACTCTGTCCCTTTGAGGAAGGATTGTGTGTGTGTGTGTGTGTGTGTGTGTGTGTCTCATGATTCTGTTCACACATCAGTCTGCAAGGAACAGCAGATTTTACCACTATAATGCATTTGTTTGGATTCTTTTGCCCAGATATTTACTGAGTTCACATTATTTCCAGTGAACATTTATATGAGTCTCCTTCTCTTTAATAATTAGGAGTTTACTAGAAAGAATAAAAATCCAAATGTTGTTATATATTTAAAAAACATTTAAAAATGCACTAATAGCAATTAAAAAAGGGTTAAACATGGGAGTTTGGAAATTCATAATTACTACTAGCTCTGAATTCTAACACAGTGGAGTCAATATATAACAATATTTCATTTGACATTAGAAAACTTTCTAATTCTCAAGTGTATAAGCAATCACTTAAACATTCATATATTTATTTAGCTATGTGATCTGACTTTAACTGAACAAGAAATGAAATTAAATTAAATGCAAATGGCTAATTACTATGTACCTACTATTACTTTATCTTGTATCGTGGATACCAGCTCAGCCACAGCAGGATAGGGCAACAGTCAGAGTTGCAAGGTCCCCTATCTGGGCCCTAGCTCCTAGATATTTCTAGACACACCCTGGGCCATAAAGGAACCCACTGCCTTATAGGGAAGAGCCCAGTCCTGGCAGGATCCATCACCTGCTGACTAAAGAGGCTTTGGGGCCTGAATAACCAGCAGTGATAAAGGTAGTACACTGTGGGCCTTGGGTGAGACTCTTGAGACTAGCTGGCTTCAGGTACCAGGTCAGCCACAGTGGAGTAGAGCATTAAGCAGGCTTTTGGGGTCCCCAGTTCCAGGCCTTTTCTGTTGGAAGATATTTCTGGACCTGCCATGGGCCACAGGGTAGCTCACTGACCTGAAGAGTGAGTCCCAGGCCAGGCAGCATTCACCACAAGCTGACTAAAGAGCTCTTGGGCTTTAAGGGAACATTGGCAGTAGCCTGGCAGTGCTCCCTGTGGGCCTGTGATGGTGGTGGCCATGGGGTGAAATTCCTCTGCCTGTAAATAGTGGAAAGAAGAATGAAAAGCACTGCATCTCATGTTTTGAGTGACAGCTTGGCTACAGTACCATAGAACACCAGGAAGACTTGTAAGATTTTTGGCTCCAGTCCGTGGCTCCCTGATGTCACATCTGGACCTGCCTGGCATCTGGGGGAACTTATAACCCTGAAGGGGAGGACACGAATGCTGGCTCCAACACCTGCTGATTGTAGAAACACAGGGCATTGAACAAATATAGGTAGTATCCAGGTATTGGTTACAGCAGGCCTTAGGCAAGACTCAGTGCTGTGCTTCCTTCAGGTCTAACCCAGCACGATCCCAGCAGAGGTGGCCACAGGGGTGCTTGTGTCACCCTACTCTCAGCTCCAGGTGGCAGGGAGAGAGAGAGAGAGAGAGAGAAACTCCACTTGCTTGAGAGAAAGTAAGAGAAAAAAACAAGGGTCTCTTCCTGGTAATTGAGAGAATTCTTCCAGATCTTACCCAAGACCAACGAGGTCGTACATCTATGAGTCTGCGAGAACTGCAGCATTACTGAGCTTGGGGTGCCCTCTAATGCAGATATGGCTTAGATCGCAACACCCAGGTCCTTTCAAATACCTGGAAAACCTTATCAAGAGAGACAAGTGCAAACAAGTTCAGACTGTGAAGACTGCAACAAACACCTAACCCTTCAATGCACAGACACAAACAAATACCTACAAGCATGAAGACCATCCAGGAAAACATGCCCTCATTAAATGAACTAAATAAGGAAACAGGGACCAATCTTGGAGAAAGAGAGATATGTGACCTTTCAAACAGAGAATCCACATAGCTTTTTTGAGGAAACTCAAAGAAATTCATGATAATACAGAGAAGAAATTAAGAATCTTATCAGATAAGTTTAACAGGGAGATTGAAATATTTTTTTAAAATCAGGCAGAAATTCTGGAGTTAAAACATGCAATTGACATGATCAAGAATGCATTAGTCTTTTCATAATAGAATTGTTCAATCAGAAAAATGAATCAGTGAGGTTGAAGACAGACTATCTGAAAGTACACAGTCAGAGGACACAAAAGAAAAAAGAATATAAAGCAATGAAGCATGCCTATGGGGTCTAAAAAATAGCCCCAAAAGGGTATACCTAAGAGACATTGACCTTAAAGAGGAGGTAATGAAAGAGATAAGGGTAAAAGGTTTTCAAAGGGATAATTACAGAGAACTTCCCAAACCTAGAGAAAGATATCAGTATCCAAGTATAAGAAGGTTATAGAACATGAAGCAGATTAACCCACAAAAGTCAACCTCAAGGCATTTAATAATTAAACTCTGAAAGGTCAATGATACAGAAAGAATCCTAAAAGCAACAAGAGAAAAAGCATAAATAACACACAGTGGAACTCCAATATGTCTGGTGAAAACTTTCCAGTGGAAACCTTATAGATCAGGAGAGAGTGGCATGAAATATTTAAAGTGCTGATGGAAAAAAATAAAAAATAATAAAAATAACTTTTACTCTAGAATAATGTAATCAGTGAAAATACTGTGCAAACATGAAGGAGAAATAAAGAACAGACAAATGAAAACTGAGTTATTTCATCAACCCCAGACCTGTTACAAGAAATGCTAATGGGAGTACCTCAATGAGAAATAAAAGGACATTAATGAGTAATAAGAACTCACCTGAAGGTACAAAACTTACTGCAAATAGTAAATACACAGAAAAACACAGAACATTATAGCATTGTAAATTGATGTGTAGACTATTTTTAACCAATCAAAAGTAGTACCTACAACAACTGTTAAAGACATAGACAGTAAAATAAGATATACATAGAAACAACAAAGCATTAAAACATAGGGGGACAAAGTTAAAATAGAGTTTTATTAGGCTTTTTTTGCTTGTTTGTATATGTAGACAGTGTTAAGTTGTTATAAGATTTAAATAATGGGTTCTAAGATAGTATTTGTTAACCTCGTGGTAGCTTCAAATCACAAATCATAAAACAGATACACAAAAGCTGAAAAGAAATTAAATTATACCACCAGAGAAAATCACCTTCACTAAAAGAAAGACAGGAGAAAGAAAAAAAGAAAGAGAAAACCACAAAACAATCAGAAAACAAAATAACAAAATGGTAGGAGTATGCCCTTACTTATCAATAATAAATTGCATGTAAGTGGACTAAATTGCCAATCAAAAGGTGTAAAGTGGCTGAATGAATAAACAAACAAGGTCCATAGATCTGTTTTCTGCAAGAAACACACCTCACCTATAGAGACAAACAGACTGAAAATAAAGGAATGGAAAAAAATACTCCATGTCAATGGAAACCAAAAGCGAGCTGGAGTCGCTATTCTTAGATAAAATAGATTTTAAGACAAAAACTTTAAGAAAAGACAAAGAAGGTCACTATAGAAAGATAAAGGGGTCAATTCAGCGAGAGGATATAACAATTGTAAATATATTTGCACCCAACAGTGGAACACCAAGATATATAAAGCAAATATTATCACAGTTAAAGAGGGAGACAGACCCCAATTCAGTACTAGCTGGAGACTTCAACACCCCAGTTTCAGCATTGGAAAGATATTTCAGACAGAAAAGCAATAGAGAAAAAACAGACTTAACCTGCAACAGACCAAGTGGATATAATAGATATTTACAGAACATTTCCTCAAATGGCTGCAGGATACACACTCTTTTCCTCAGCATATAGATCATTCTCAAGGAGAGATCATATGTTAGTTATGTATTAAGATAAGTATTAAAACATTCAAAAAATTGAAATAATGCGTCTTCTCTGATCACAATGAAATAAAACTAGCACTCAACAACCAGAGGAATTTTGGAAACTGTACAAACACATGGAAATTAAACAATATGCTCCTGAATGACCAATGAGTGAATGAAGAATTTAAAAAGGAAATGAAAAATTTCTTGAAACAATTGATGTAAAATACAACATACCAAAACCTATGGGATACAGTAAAAACAGTACTAGAAGGGAAGTTTATAGCTATAAGTTCCTACATCAAAAGAAGAAAAAAAACCCCATCAAATTAAAAACCTAACAATGCACCTTAAAGAACTAGTAAAGCAAGAGCAAGAGCAAACCAAACCCAAATTTAGCAGAGGAAAAATAAATAAAGATCAGAGCAGAAATAAGTAAATTTTAAGTGACAAAAACAACACAAACATAAATGAAACAAGGTGGTTTTTTGAAAAGATAAGTAAAATTGACAGACCTTTAGCCAGACTAACTGAAAAGAGACAGAGAGAGAGCCCAAATAGATAAAATCAGAGATGAAAAAAGGATATTATGACTGATAACACAGAAACTCAAAGGATAATTTGTGACTACTATGAGCAATTATTTGCCAATGATCTGGAAAATATAGAAGAAATGAATAAATTCCTTGACATATACATTCTACCAAGGCTGAAACATGAGGAAATCCAAAATCTGAACAGACCAAAAATAGGTAACAACATTGACGTTATAATAAAAGTCTCCCTGCAAACAAAAGTCTAGGATCCAATGGCTTCACTGCTGAAATCTACCAAACATATAAAGAAGAACTAATACCAATTCTACTTCAGCTATTCTGAAAACTAAGAGGAGACGTGAATACTTCCAAACTCATTATATGAAGCCGGTATATACCCTGATACTGAAACCAGACAAAGACATATCAGAAAGAGAAAACTATAATCCAATATCACTGATAAATAGTGTTGTAAAACGTTATCAACAAGATACTAGCAAATCAAATTCAATAATACATAAAAAAGATCATTCATTATGACCAAATGAGATTTATCCCAGGGATGCAAGGATGGTTCAACATAAGCAAACCAATGAATGTGATACATCATATCAGCAGAATGAAGGACCAAGTCATATGATCATTACAATTGAGGCTGAAAAAGCATTTGATAAAATTCAACATTTCTTCTGGATAAATACCCTAAAAAAACTGAGTATAGAAGAAACATATGTCAACATAACAGCAGTCATATATGACAGACCTATAACTGGTTATATGCTGAATGAGGAAAAACTGAAAGCCCTATGATCATTGCAACTGAGGCTGAAAAAGCATTTGATAAAATTCAACATTTCTTCTGGATAAATACTCTAAAAATATTAGATATATGTCAACATAATAGAATCCATATGTGACCCATATGGGTCCATAGCTATTTTCATAATGAATGAGGAAAAACTGAAAGCTTCTCTTCTAAGATCGGGAACATGACAAGGATGCCCATTTTCAACACTATTACTCACCATAATACTGGAAATGCTAGCTAGAGCAATCAGACATGAGGAAGAAATAAAAGACACTCAAATTGGAAAGGAAGAAGTCAAATTATCCTTGTTTGCAGATAATATGATCTTATATTTGGAAAAATCTGAAGATTCCATTCAAAAATCTATTAGAACTGAAGAACGAATTCAGTAAAGTTGCAAGATACAAAATCAACATACAAAAATCAGTAGCATTTCTATATGCCAACAGTGAACAATCTGAAAAAGGAATCAATAAATTAATACCATTTACAGTAGCCACAAATAAAGTATCTAAGAATTAAGCAAAGAAATGAAAGGTATCTACAATGAAAACTATAAAACACTGATGCAAGTAATTGAAGAAGACAAAGAAATGGAATGATAGTTTGTGTTCACGGATTAGAGGACTCAATATAGTCAAAATGTCCATACTACCCAAAACAATCTACAAATTTAATGCAATCCCAATCAAATTACCAATGAGATTCTTCATAGAAATAAAAAAAAATCTAAATTTTACAGGAAACCACAAAAGACCCAGAATAGCCAGAGCTATTCTTAACAAAAAGAACAAGACTGGAGGAATCACATTACCTCACTTTAAATTATACTACAGAGCTATAGTAACCAAAATGTCATGGTACTCGCATTAAAACAGACACACAGATAAGTGGAACACAACAGAGAACCTAGAGATGAATCCATAAATCTACAGTGAACTCATTTTTGACAAAAATGCCAAGAACGTATGTTAGGGACACAACAGTCTCTTCAATAAATGGTGCTGGGAAAACTAAATATCTATATACAAAAAAATGAAACTACATTTATATATTTTGCTGTATACAAAAGTCAAATTAAATTGGATTAAAGACTTAAATTTAAGACTTCAAACTATGAAACTACTACAACAAAACATTGAGGAAACTCTCTAGGACATTAGAGTGGGCGAAGGCTTCTTTAGTAATACCAATAAGCACAGACAAGCAAAGCAAAACTGAACAAATCGATTACATCAAGTTAAAAGGCTTCTGAACCGCAAAGGAAAAAATTGACAAAATATAGACACAGCCCACAGAATGGGAGAAAATATTTGCAAACTACCTATTGGATAAGGGATTAATAACCAGAATATATAAGGAGCTCAAACAACTCTATAGGAAAAAAATCTAATAATCTAATTAAGAAATTGAAAAAAATACCTGAATAGACATATCTCAAAAGAAGACATGCAAATGAAAACAGGTATATGAAAAGTGCCTCAACATCACTGATTATCAGAAAAATGCAAATCAAAACTGCAATGAGATATGATCTCATCCCAGTTAAAATGTCTTTTATCCAAAAGTTAACAATATCAAATGCTGGTGAAAATGTGGAGAAAATGGAACCCTGGTACACTGTTGGTGGAAATATAAGTTAGTACAACCACTGTAGGAAACAGTTTGGAGGTTCCACAAAAATCTAGAGCTACCATATGATCCAGCAATTTCACTGCTAGTTATATATTGAAAATAAAGAATTCATTATATTGAAGAGATCTTCATGGCAGTCCCTCCCATCCCAGACCTGGAGATGTAGGAGGAAAAAATAGTTTCCTGGGCCAGGCCCAGGGACCCACAGCTCTATGCATCCTCCAGACATGGTGCTCTGCATCCCAGATGCTTCAGCTCCAGCTGTGGGTAAAAGGGACCAATGTACAGCTTAGTCCATGGCTTCACAGGGTGCAAGCCCCAAGCCTTGGCAGCTTACATGTGGTGTTAGGCCTGCGGGTGCACAGAAGTCAAGAATTGAGGTTTGGGAACCTCCGCCTAGATTTCTGAGGTTGTATGGAAATGCCTGTGTGTCCAGGCAGAAGTTTGGTCCAGGGACAGAACCCTCATGGAGAACCTCTGTTAGGGCAGTGCAGAAGGGAAATGTGGGATTGGAACTTCCACAAAGAGTCTCCACTGGGGCACTGCCTAGTGGGGCTGTGAGAAGACAACCACCATCCTCCAGACCCTGGAATGGTAGATAACCGATAGTTCGCACCATGCACCTGGAAAAGCTGCAGACACTCAATGCCAGCCCATGAAAGCAACCAGGAGGGGGGCTGGACCCTGCAAAACCACAGGAGTGGAGCTGCCCAAGGCTGTGGGAAGCCCCCTCTTGAATCATCGTGACCTGGATGTGAGACATGGAGTCAAAGGAGATAGTTTCAGAGCTTTAAGATTTGACTGCCCCACTGGATTTTGGGCTTGCATGGGGCCTATAGCCCCTTCATTTTGGCCAATTTCTCCTATTTGAAATGCATGTATTTACCAAAAGCCTGTACCCCCATTGTATGTAGGAAGTAACTAACTTCCTTTTGATTTTACAGATTCATAGCCAAAAGGGACTTGCCTTGTCTCAGTTGAGGCTTTGGACTTGGAACTTTGAGGTAAGGCTGGAATGACTTAAAATCTTGGGGGTCTCTTGGAAGGCCAAGATTGTGTTTTGAACTGTGAGGACATGAGATTTGGGAGTGGCCAGGGTTGGAATTATATAGTTTGGCTGTGTACCTACCCAAATCTCATCGTGAATTGTAGTTCCTATAATCCCCACATGTCATGAGTGGGACCAAGTGGAGTTAACTGAATCGTAGAGGTGGTTTCCCCCATGCTGTTCTCCATGATAGTGAGTTAGTTCTCACAAGGTCTGATGGCTTTATAAGGGGCTTCCACTTTCACTGGGCACTTATTTTCCTCTCTGTCACCATGTGAAGAAGAACATGTTTGCTTCCTCTTCCACCATGATTGTACGTTTCCTAAGGTCTTCCCAACCTTGTGGAACGCTAAGTCAACTACACCATTTTCTGTTTTTAAATTACCCAGTCTCAGACAGTTCTTTATAGCAGCGTGAGAATGGACTAATCCACATACAATATGGTACTGAGTATTTAAAATAATTTCTTAGAATTTTTCTTATGGTGATGAATAACTGACTTTTATAACAAACAAGTGGTTCATGCTCAATTGTACAAAAGCATAATCTAAGCAATACATACACTCTTCATATTACTTTGCCCTTGTCCCTCAATACACTATTTAAGTACTTTTGACTTTGTCCTAAGTATACTGCCGAGTAATGACTTAAGATGACTTAATTTTCAGTATATTTGTTCCTATTTAAACCACTAAGTAAATGTTCTTTGTACAGCCACTCTTGACCTCACTTGATCTTTACTTTGTTCAGAAGTAATCATAAAGTCAAAAGCAAACTTGCCTGTGGACACTGAATTTATTCATTTACCTTTCTAATGTAATGGTCGTTTGTGTAATTCAAAATGTATTATATTAAATTTTATTAGGTTAGGATTAAAAAATCAAATATAACACTATCTCTTAAAGAATTCACAAATGCGAAAGAATAGGTCACTTGCAGAATCCCACAGATACTTCAGAAGTGGTGATTCTTTATTTGAAAAACACTTGATCTATCATGTTATGTGTGGAGTTGAATGTGATGTCCTTCCTACAGACTTAAAATAAATGGTACTGGGCTGGAAAGTCTTACACAACCAAGCACATTTCAGTCAAATCATCAAATTAATTGCCTTTTGCCTTTAATATACCTTCACTGATAATAGCAAAGAAAGAATGAAGCTTATTTTGTAAGACTTACCTTCTAGGAGATGAGATCAAAAGAAAAAATGAATGAAGGGTTAAGCCAATGGCACATAAAATAAAGCAATTAGCTTTTGAACTCCTTAGTCTAGCACATTTTTTTCAGAGAGTAATCTGTAAAGTTTGAAGTGCTAACAGGATCACTGTGGTGACTAAGTTAAAATCCATATTAGACTCCTCAAAGTACTTTCATTGGATGGCTAAAGCAGTGTCATAAGTACAGTGGAAGCTGACACATCATTAGACAGAAGTTAGCTAAACTTCCTACCACATGGGTAGACTAGAACAGTCACAGAAGTTTCACTAAACTTCTTAGAAAAGTGAAATCATTACATTTTTCTAGCATGATGCAAAATACAACTCAAAGTGAATTTATCAATGCCTGAATAAAACATGACCTAAAATGAAACAATTCAAATATTATATAACATCTGAAAAATGTGTCAGAGAACTCAATAAACTTAAAGCTAAAACATTAAAGCTAATAAAAAATGTCCTGGATTATACAGCTGCTGGTAATGTTTTCTGTATGTTCTAAAGCCATTCTACGTTTTATCACAATAATATTGAACCAGTGTGGATGTCAGACTTTGCATTAAATCTCTCTGATTTCTTTCTGAAAACCTGGTAGGGTTGGGCTATTCTAGCCTCAGGTGATTGGTGTTAGTCAAGTGATTTGCATAGGTCATCAGCAAGCAAAAGGGTTGTGGTTCAAGATAAAACATCTAAGAACCAAAACATGGTATGCCATCTTCTTTCTGTCTGTCAGAATAACCAGCAATGTTCCAGAAATTATCTGCTCTCTCGCCCTAGTCTCAACTTGCAGAAGATGGGCAGAAGATGGGAAGCAGAGCTCCCAGCCTGCCCAAGATGAACATGTGGTATAGACAAGAAATACACCTCTGTTCTTTTAAGCTTCTGAGATTTTGTATATGTTTGTTTCTTACCAAACCACATATCCAAAGTTACTAATTGATGTAATTTGTATTTGGAAAGAAACTCATTTACAACTATTTTTATTCTAAATGATTTCTAAAATGTCCACTTTATTAATTTTGATATATCCAACATATAATCTAGATACCAAGTTTGAATCATTTTTATTTTGTCAAATAACACATATATTTTATAAATTGCATACAAAAACTGTAGCAATCTTATTTTGTTGGGATGATCAGACCCAACACCAGGCTGTGGGGGCTACAAAGTATGGCGGAGTCAAAGGAATGAGAAAAGAGAAGTTTAAGAGTGCATGAAGTGGAACCAGGGGGCCAACGCTAGTATGGAGGCTGCGAAGGCCCAGAGCTCTGGAAGCCCGCACTATTTATTGGTGATCAAACAAAGAAGCAGGTGGTGAGGAAGTGGGGGTTGAAAGAAACTGGTGTGTCAAGTGCATGATCTACAGCTGTGACGGTTTAGCATTTTCTTTGAAGCATATGGAACATGTTCTGCTACTTGAGATAATGGGAAACATGTTCTTCTAGTTTAAGATACAATCAATCTATGAGACTGTGAGTGCTAAAAGCAAAGAGCCAGCAAGTCTAGACATATTCCAAAGGCCACGAGAGGTTTTAGACCCCGGACCCCTGACATGTTCCAAGACTCTTTTACATTAAGTCAGACATACAAGCCCTGCCTCAGCTTTTTTCCCAACACTCAGCTTTTCCCCAGGATGCCCCTTTTTCTTTTTTGTAAAACCGCCACAGCTGTCATTGCTTGTTCTCATCGGTGGCTTTCTCTCCAGAGGTGGCTTCCACATCTGCAGACTAAAAGGAGACAGTACAGGCACATAATTATTAGAACAAAATTTGCAGTGTAGAGCTTCCAATGGCCTTAATCCATTTCAGAGGATTGATTGCAGACAACCCATTGGTTGCCTTGTTCAAAAGACCAGTTCCAGGGGGCAGGGCTTTTTTCCCAACTCTCAGCTTTTCCCCCAACATATTTTTTTGTTGTTGTTATTTACCTCAAAAATATATTTTTCTGATTCTCCCTTAGAAAATCAGATCATATTAAGAATATAAAAACATTTTTTATAGTCATTTTAAGTTTTATAATTATTTGAACATTTATAAATAAGAAATAAATCAAAATTAACAAGAAGCTAACCACTAGTTTTAGAAAATGTTGAATTTGATATTTGTTTATAGTTTGAGGCAGAGAGAGGTCTATTGTTATTAATACTATTTATTTTCTCTGGAACAAATAATTTTGAATCAAGACTTTAAATCGTGTCTGAATAAGAAAATACTAAATACTGAGATTTTATTATTAATGAAATATTCAAAAATAGTTGGAGTAAGTGTTAACTACAATATAAACAGTATTGAGGGATTATAAATATAAAATTAAAATTACATTTAAAGTCAACCACTGAAAGCAATTACAACCAAAGTATTTATACTTATGTCTATAAATCACATAATTTATTTGCTGACAAAGAGAATCATGATTATAAAACAAGTAAAAAGAATGCTATTTTTCATTTACTTCTGTGGAAACCACACACACAAACACATTATACTTAGAAGTAATATGTAACAAACCTGCACGTTGTGCACATGTACCGTAAAACTTAAAGTATAATAATAATAATAATAAAAAAGAAGAGTAACAAAACACTGAACAAAATCTGGGTTATATCTTCATTTACTTAAGTATAAATAAACTGAAAACTGTTCTGCGGAGCTCACACAGAACATCATTATTGCCTGGGAAAAAGGGATAAAGAGTCTTTTAACATCCCTATTTTTCTCTAGTTTAGAAATACAGAATTCAAGCCAACAGAAAAGGAAGCAATTACAGGTTACATGTTCTCAGGTTGGGGATATTTACCCAACCTCTTCATTCATTCAGCTGAATGAAACAAAGCAAGTATAAATGAAAGTGAGAAGCAGCATACACAGTCCAGAGAAACAGAGGACCTGTATTCACAGCCTCAGAGCATTTCATAGTGAAAATTATAATTCCAAAATATTGATTCTTATTAGCATAAAACAAAACTACACAGACTTTAAATTCACTCAAAGAATGGTATATATCATAAACACCTTGGAAACAAAACATAGATTTATTGCCCCAGTCCTAACCTAAAATATAATGTTTCTGTGAAATTCAATTTTAATAAGTTTATCAAGTGATTCTTACATATCTAGAAGATTGTCTCTTCACTTGGATAGAACCTATCATACTTTACAGAACTCCCATGAAGCTAGAAAAGGAGCTTTTTGCTTTGTGCAATAAACAAACCTAAAGATTTATATATATAAGAGGAGAAAAATGTGAAAATGGTACATGCGGATGTACATGTGGAAATACACAACCTAGAAACTGCAGACGTTTTACAATGAAATAATCAAATTAAACACAAACACTCATAGAAAAGAAGTACTTTCTGGTTAAAAAATGTGTCAGGCTTATTTGTAATAATGCAACTGTATAAGAAATAAAAGGTTTCAATTAAAGCTTAAAATACGTCAATCATGGTATTTCAAGTTATGAAATTTTATGATTCTATGTAGTTCTCAAAAGTCCTTCTTGAGAGACAGCAATAGCTCAGCTGAAAGTTTGGGAATGGTGAACATGTATTCTTGGTAATTTTTTTAACTTTTATTTTTTAAGTTCAGGAATATGTGTACAGGTTTATGACATAGGTAAACTTGTGTCATAGAGGATTGTTGTACAGATTATTTTATCACCCAGATATTAGGCCTGGTACTCATTAGTTATTTTTCCTGATCGTCTCTCTCCTCCAACCCTATACCCTCTGATAAGCCCCAGTGTATGTTGTGCCCCTCTATGTGTCCATGTGTTCTCCCACTTATAAGTGAGAACATAAGATATTTGATTTTCTCCTCCTGTGTCAGTTTCCTAAGGATAATGGCCTTCAGCTCCATCCATGTCTGTGCAAAGGACATAATCTCATTCTTTTTTATGGCTGCATAGTATTCCATGGTATGTGTGTGTGTATGTGTGTGTGTGTATATATATATACACAAGTACATATATAACATATATATATAACATATATATAACATACATATAACATTTCCTTTATCCAGTCTATCATTGATTGGCATTTAGCATTTAGGTTGATTCCATGTCTTTGCTATTGTGAATAGTGTTACAATGAGCATAGGTGTCCATGTGTCTTTTTAAGATAATGATTTAAATTCCTTTGGATGCATACCTAGTAATGGGATTGCTGGGTCAAATGGTATTTCTGTCTTTAGGTCTTTCAGGAATCGCCATATTGTCTTCCATAATGGTTAAACTAAAGGCTTATACACAGCAAAGGAAACTATCAACAGAGTAAACATAACCTACAGAATAGGAGAATTTTTTTTTGCAAACTACGCATCAGGCAAAGGTCTAATATCCAGCATCTATAAAGAACTTAAACAAATTTACAAAAAAAAAAAACATAAAAATGGGGGCAAAGGACATGAACAGTCACTTTTCAAAAGACATACACTTAGTCAACAATTACATGAAAAAAAGTTAAACATCACTGATCACTAGAGAAATGCAAATTAAAACCACAGTGAGATACTAGCCCACACCAGTCATAATGGTTACTATCAAAAAGTCAAAAAATAACAGATGCTGTAGAGGTTGTGGAGAAAAAGAAACACATGCTGTTAATGGGAGTGTCAATCTATTATGAGTGTTTTTATTTAGAATAGGACTGAGCTATAACCTGTTATAGGAATATTCATGTTGTAGGGAAAGTACTTTGTAAAATTTCTCTCACCTAGTTTTCAAGTATATTTGCATTTAACAAAATGCCGTTATATTCATTATTATTATTGTTAAAATCATTTGTGTATAGCAAGTTTATAATAAGGTCTTATATACAAACAAGGAGTCTTTTATGAAATATATATAATGGCAATCAGGAAATTTGGTCAATGAAGACAATCTGGTCTCTTTTGTCATAAGGTCTTTGGATGTTTCTATTTTAATTTTGTCTAGGTAACTGACTGTGAACTCACACAATCCATAGGAAGGTAATAATTTACTCCTTAATACTATTGAATAAGTCTGGAATAAATGACCAGATAAAGAATAACCGCTATGATTTTATTGAGAGAGTATTGTGAGGAATAAGCTTCTTACCTGAACTTAAGAGCGTGAAGGTAAAACATAAGGGCAATGGCTTCTGGCCTCAAGGTGGTGTTCATTCATATTTCAATATAATTTATTGTTTTAGGATGTTGTATTTTATAGGATAAAGGTAAAGTTTTGTGAACATTTATAGTCATTAAGAACAGTATTCATGTTACTTTGGTTGAGCTTGTTTGATCTTTGTCCTCTCATTAACCTCTTTTCATATTTACTCACTTGTGTAGCAAATGATGGTTTCATAATTTATTTTTCACTCCCTTTTATCTGGCCACTTGAGAAAAAATTAGGTCAGAGAAGACAGTTAAGCTTTTGAAGTTGTTATAATAGCATAGAGTCTGACAGGTGAAAAAACCAAGGGAGGCCTAATTCAAATTCACAGAGAATCTGACTAAAGCAAAATAATAGGTCTAGCAGAGAAGAATCCAAACTAGTAAGTGAATATCTTGGCAATGCATATGTTAGGCTATGATTTAAAATGCAGATGCCCTGAAGGAATTAGATCATGAGTATGTACTTGTTTGCATACTGGTCATTCCATTTGATTCAAATAGTACAGTCAATTTTGATAATATAATGTTAAAATTATACAGGGGACCAAAAATACACCTGAGTTAAAAAGGTGTTTAAAAAGTACAAAATTCTTAAAGTCATCTGTCAGTCACTCATAGGAGTAATGACTTTTATACATCTGAACAATGTCTTTCATTTCTATTTTTTTGGCATCTTTAACATGAGTTTGTACAGTCGTATCATTTCTATTTTTTTTGGCATCTTTAACATGAGTATGTACAGTCATATCTACATGAGTATGTACAGTCATAAATATTTTTGTTGTAAAAAAATGATGCTAAAACCTAGTGGCTTAATGTTAGAACAGTATTTTTCCCCGACCAATCTGTTGTTCATTTGAGCATTGTAAGCAATTAGTCAGGTCTAAGTGATCTCATTTTGGCTTACTCACACGTATGTGGTTAGCTGATGGGTTACTTGAGACTGGATTGTCTCCAGCAGATTCATTTGCATATCTAGTATTTCCTTAAGTATTAGCTAGTAAGGTCAAGTGCCTGGATGTGGATGTCTTATCATAAGATTCTATCAGCCTAGCCTAGACAGCAAGGTTCCAAGAAGGCTAGGCGAAATGTGTAAGGTCTTCTGACACACGGGTTCAGAATTGGCAAACTGCCATTTTGGCTGCAATATGTTGGCCAAAGCAAACCAAAAGATCAGTGCATTTTTAACCTTCTCTTAATGTGATGAATTTCAAAGTTAAATTACAAGAAACTGTGGATACAGAGAGTATTCACATTGTGTAATTGTATGTGTAGGCATGTTTTGTCCATATATGTATATGTGTGTGTATCTTTATGAGCACATGTAGTCGTGTTTCTTGTAAATAAGTTGATAATGATATAGGATGCAAAGAAGAAAAAAAACAGCCTTCTCCTCCCTCTTTTGTTGATATGCAGCTGTAAGTGTTGACCTAGAACACAACTATGCCAGTTAACATCATATTACCCAGTAGTTTTGGGCAGATGCTAAAGGTCACACTGTCAGAAATTCACAAATACAAAATAGTAATAGACATCTCTCAGGATAAAGATTTCTGATCATAGAAATGATCAATATTCGGTCATTTGGGTCTTTCTAAATACCTTTGCTATCCAACACAAGTATTTTCAATGTAGTGGCTATTTGGGGGAGCAGAGGATAAGTTAAGAGACACGACATGTTGTGAGTTACTGTAATTTGGAAGTCAGGCTTTGGCAGTAGGGTAGACTGAGTAAAAAAATGGTGCCATTTCTCCAATGCTACTTGTGCCCACATGTTTTACAATGTAACCGTTCAGCTCCTATGTTCACTGTGGCGAAGTCTATTTTCATACCCTCTGTGCCTTGTGACCTCTTTTGTCCAATGGAATGGGACAGAAATTACACTGTGCCAATTCTGAGTCTAGTGCTCAGTAGGCTATGTATCTTTCCCTTCTCTTAGGACCCTTGCCTCCTCTGTGTGAACAATCTAACCTGCCCTGCTGGAGGATGAGAAATCACAGAGATGAGTGTCAGGTCAGTTCAGCTTCCCCAGGTGAGGCCCAAGACTTGTGAAAGAGTCAGGCTAAGATTAGCACAACTGACTACAGATGCATACAGAATCCTAGTCCATCCATAGAATTGTGAGTTAAGAAAGTCATGTTTTAAGGAACTAGGTGTTGGATGTACTTTATGAGCAGCAATGGCTAACTGACACTGTTAGGAACGTTGATCTACTGCAAAGTATCTTCAACAGTTATACTAATCGAATTATCTTGTATATAATTCCTATGTCTACAGTTAGAAGATGATAAAACATGACAAACTTAATAAAAATATAATCTCAACTATATATTTATATATGGGAAATTAAAAAAAAACTAGTGCCTAAAGAAATATTTTTATCAAATGATTGCTAATGAACTAATGTATATTAATTAAATATAAAATGGCCAACCTGTTTCATGACTCTGTGAGGAAGACAATAAAAATAAACTTTATTATCCTATTTTCTAAAGTATACTTAAGAGATATTTAAAATATTATCATCAAATTAAGTTTATATAAGGCAGGATGTCTTCTGTTTCTTGCTAATATTAATTAAAAATAAAAAACTATCATTAATTTACTTTGATTTAAATAACTAGTGATCATTTTATTATTGTTACAGGATAATTCTCATAAAATGTGTCTGTTTATATAGTGCATGATTCTCTATTTTTAAAATAATCTATATTATTGAATTACCTTTACAAATGATAAAACCTATAATGTGACACAAATTTAAATTAATAGTTTTGGTAGTTTTAAAACAGAGTGGGAACATATTCTATTAATAGCTACAGACAGTTTACATAAGAAATCAGGATATAGGCAGAGAGCAGTGGCTCACGCCTGTAATCCCATCCCTTTGGGTGGCTGAGATGGGTGGATCACTTGAGGTCAGGCGTTCAAGACTAGCCTGGCCAACATGGAGAAACCCTGTCTCTACTAAAAATACAAAAAAATTAGCTGGTCATGGTGGCACATGCTGGTTATCCCAGCTACTGGGAAGGCTGAAGCAGGAGAATCACTGGAACCCAGGAGGTAGAGGTTGCAGTGAGCCAAGTTCATGCCACTGCACTCCAGCCTGGGTGATAGAGTGAGACTTCGACTTAAAAAAAAAAAAAGAAAGAAAGAAGGATATAAAGTTTGAATGATAATTTTTGATTTTATGTATATATATATATGTTTGATGGATATTTACTCTTAGGGATTTACATTTCAAGGAGGCTATTTTGAACCATTTACTATTTGTAATGTGTTCTTTGAAAATGAGTGTGTCTATCTAGCAATCAGAAGACAAAGTAAAGAAAAGAGTAACTACCTACTCCTATGTAGGTTAATTCTAGGGTTTTTTTTGTTTTGTTTTTGTTTTTGAGATAAAGTCTTGGTCTGTCACCCAGGCTAGAGTGCAGTGGCACAATCTCGGCTCACTGCAACCTCTGCCTCCTGAGTTCAAGCAATTCTCCTGCCTCAGCCTCCCAAGTAGCTGGGATTACAGGTATGCACCAACTCACCCGGCCAATCTTTGCATTTTCAGTGGAGACAGGGTTTCACCATGTTGGCCAGGCTGGTCTCGAACTCCTGACCTCAAGTGATCCACCTGCCTCAGCCTCCCAAAGTGTTGGGATTACAGGCGTGAGCCACCATGCCCAGCCTGGATAATTTTAGTTTTAAGTACTAACTTAAATGTATTAGGTATAGTGCAATTTTCTTTATCTTTGAAATCTAATTATTCAATTAATCTATTTCTCACCAGGATTATTTTTAATACATAGAAGTTTAATATTAAATTTTCCCAGTTTTGGTACGGAGAATTTAGATAATCAGAAAATGTGTCAAATATTATAAGCACTTTTTAACATTCACCAAATACTTTCAATTTGTGGCCCAAAACAACACCAAATAGTGTGGGCTTAGGTAAAAGCCAAACACATACTCTTCAAACTTCTTCCATTGCCACTTCCCCCTTGATCTTCTAAGTGACAGCCCCCTCTTTTATTCTATCATGAGAAATTTAATAAAAGCAGTCACTTTTCGTCTTAGAGAATTTGTCAGCAACATTGTGTTTGTTTATAAAAGACCATGGAAAGAAAATACTGAGTTGAACAGAAGTCATGTTCAAATGGCTTATACAGTGTGGGAAAAATAATAAAATTTATTGAATTAATGTTTCCATATCTCAAATTTGGTTTATTATTTTACATATGGAGCAACACATAATGCTCCTTTAAGTAACAGTTATACACTGACATATGATTCATATTCAGTACAGATTTCATTAAATTCATCTTTCATTTTTCATTATTTAGTACTTCACTAAGACACAGGTATATCTCTGTCCTGAGTTGTGTGCCTCAATAGCCTTGCTCTTTGGAGAACCTTTGAAATGTCTAAGTTCTCCTTAGTGCCTGAGATCTTCTAGCATTATCAGGGGCGGTCTACATTTCTCTCTTAGTGCTTTCTCTGTCTCATTCCTGACCACTTCCACTGATCATGAGTTGAAACAGATACCCTGGGATCTGCAGGACTTTCATCATCATGACCATTCTATGGCTCCATGGTCAGTTTCCAACCTTCAGAGGATGGCTTGGCAAGGAATACATTCTGGGTCCATGGCAGAATTTTTAAAATGGGATCATGGTGTCTTTCATACAATGACTTTGAGTGAAGCAAAATTATTAAAGACAGAGAACATCCACAGGAAAAATTTGCCACCAACCCAAAGCACACTCTAGAGGAGACCGTGCTGTTAATTTTACATATTTTCAACCAAGACTTTTTTTTTCAACCATGACTTTTACTGCAAAATGATTATAGAAACATAAAACAAGAGTATGATAACAAAGTAAAATAGCTAAAGAGTTAATAATTTTAAATCGGTTTTAGAGATTTGGGACTAAAACAATTGTGAAATAAAACTCAAATATAACTGAGTTTACGGACCCCAACACCGTCAGAAGCCATTTACATGTTAGTTCATTTCTTGTATGTATTTTTCAGTGAAGACACAACTATGTGTGTCTCAAGTCTCACATACTCAAAGCTTCTTGTTAGAATAAGAAAGAGACCCTCTTCTTGTTATGTGCTGTATCTTTGCTTGTGTATATACCCATTTCGGTTCAATCATTATGCAAAAGCTCAGGCATCCGGAATGTGTAATACTGAATCTGGCATCCTTTAATGACATGATTGGAATGGAAAAAATGGTCAATTCCCCTAAAAGAAGAAGCACTTGCCAAAGTAATAAACTTACTCTAGAAATATTTATGTAATAAGGGTGAAAACAATAGTATAAATTATGACTACATATTCAAAAATAAATTCAGAAGCAGTTCGCACTTTTTGTATAGATATGATTTCTAGTTGAACAATACTGTAGTGTGTAAAACAGCTAAACATCCTTCAATCATCAGACTGAAGTACAAATTCACTGAATACAAAATCATGAAATCTTGATTCTTATTTCAACTCTTCATTAATTTGCTTGGCTAGTTAGATAAGGTCTTTAGGTTTGTTGGAGTTGAGCTTCTTCACTTCTAAAGCAGAGCCTTTGATTAGGTCTTCAAATATTCTGAATGAAATGGGAACAGGGGACTATACGGCATCCCCCTTTAACACTTTTTATTGCTCTTTTATACGACACCCACTCCTTTATTGCTTTTCACACCTGCCTAGTTCATAAGATGCCTTCAGAAAATGTCATGACAAAACCTTCTCTAGTATTGCTTTAAACCATATTGTAATGATAGAAATAGAGAACCACTTAGGATCTAATAAAAATGGCATATAACTTTAAAATAGAAACTATTGAATGCATTTTTATTATGCAATAGCTTATTATGCATTTTTATTATGCAATAGTTTCCTTCTGAAACTATTCCAATCAATAGAAAAAGAGAGAATCCTCCCTAATTCATTTTATGCTGCCAGCATCATCCTGATACCAAAGCCTGGCAGAGACACAACAAAAAAAGAGAATTTTAGACCAATATCCCTGATGAACATCAATGTGAAAATCCTCAATAAAATACTGGCAAACCGAATCCAGCAGCACATCAAAAAGCTTCTCCACCAAGATCAAGTTGGCTTCATCCCTGGGATGCAAGGCTGGCTCAACATATGCAAATCAATAAATGTAATCCAGCGAATAAACAGAACCAAAGACAAAAACCACATGATTATCTCAATAGACACAGAAAAGGCCTTTGAGAAAATTCAACAGCCCTTCATGCTAAAACCTCTCAATAAACTAGGTATTGATGGGACATACCTCAAAATAATAAGAGCTATTTATGACAAACCCACAGCCAATATCATACTGAATGGGCAAAAACTGAAAGCATCCCTTTGAAAACTGGCACAAGACAGGGATGCCCTCTCTCACCACTCCTATTCAACATAGTGTTGGAAGTTTTGGCCAGAGCAATCAGGCAAGAGAAAGAAATAAAGGGTATTCAATTAGGAAAAGAGGAAGTCAAATTGTCCCTGTTTGCAGATGACATGACTGTGTATTTAGAAAACCCCATTGTCTCAGCCAAAAATCTCCTTAGGCTGAAAAGCAACTTCAGCAAAGCCTCAGGATACAAAACCAATGTGCAAAAATCACAAGCATTCCTATACACCAATAACAGACAAACAGAGAACCAAATCATGAGTGAAATCCGATTCACAATTGTTTCAAAAAGAATAAAATACCTAGGAATCCAACCTACAAGGGATGTGAAGGACCTCTTCAAGGAGAACTACAAACCATGCTCAAAGAAATAAAAGAGGACACAAACAAATGGAAGAACATTCCATGCTCATGGATAGGAAGCACCAATATTGTGAAAATGGCCATACTGCCCAAGGTAATTTATAGATTCAATGCCATCCCCATCAAGCTACCAATGACTTTCTTCAAAGAATTGAAAAAAAACTACTTTAAAGTTCATATGGTACCAAAAAAGAGCCCACATTGTCAAGACAACCCTAAGCCAAAAGAACAAAGCTGGAGGCATCACGCTACCTGACTTCAAACTATACTACAAGGCTACAGTAACCAAAACAGCATGGTACTGGTACCAAAACAGAGATATAGACCAATGGAACAGAACAGAGCCCTCAGAAATAATACCACACATCTACAACCATCTGATCTTTGACAAACCTGACAGAAACAAGCAATGGGGAAAGGATTCCCTATTTAATAAATGGTGCTGGGAAAACTGGCTAGCCATATGTAGAAAGCTGAAACTGGATCCCTTCCTTACACCTTATATAAAAATTAATTCAAGATGGATTAAAGACTTAAATGTTAGACCTAAAGCCATAAAAACCCTAGAAGAAAACCTAGGCAATACCATTCAGGACATAGGCATGGGCAAGGAATTCATAACTATAACACCAAAAGCAATGGCAATAAAAGCCAAAACTGACAAATGGGATCTAATTAAACTAAAGAGCTTCTGCACAGCAAAAGAAACTACTATCAGAGTGAACAGACAACCTACGGAATGGGAGAAAATTTTTACAATCTACCCATCTGACAAAGGACAAATATCCAAAATCTATAAAGAACTTAAACAAATTTACAAGAAAAAATCAAACAACCCCATCAAAAAGGGACAAAGGATATGAACAGATTCTTTTCAAAAGAAGATATTTATGCAGCCAACAGACACATGAAAAATGCTCATCATCCCTGGGCATCAGAGAAATAAAAATCAAAACCACAATGAGATACCATCTCACACCTGTTAGAATGGCGATCATTAAAAAGTCAGGAAACAACAGGTGCTGGAGAGGATGTGGAATAATAGGAACACTTACACTGTTGGTGAGACTGTAAACTAGTTCAACCATTGTGGAAGTCAGTGTGGTTATTCCTCAAGGATCTAGAACTAGAAATACCATTTGACCCAGCCATCCCATTACTGGGCGTATACCCAATAGATTATAAATCATGCTGCTATAAAGACACATGCACATGTATGTTTATTGTGGCACTATTCACAATAGCAAAGACTTGGAACCAACCCAAATGTCCATCAATGATAGACTGGATTAAGAAAATGTGGCACATATACACCATGGAATACTATGCAGCCATAAAAAAGATGAGTTCATGTCTTTTGTAGGGACATGGATGAAGCTAGAAACCATCATTCTGAGCAAACTATGGCAAGGACAGAAAACCAAACACCGCATGTTCTCATTTATAGTTGGAAATTGAACAATGAGAACACTTGGACACAGGGTGGGGAACGTCACACACTGGGGCCTGTCGTGGGGTTGGGGTGGGAGGAGGGATAGCATTAGGAGATATACCTAATGTAAATGATGAGTTAACGGGCGCAGCACACCAGCATGGCACGTGTATACATATGTAACAAACCTGCACATTGTGCATGTGTACCCTAGAACTTAAAGTATCACAATAAAACAATAAAAATATGTAAAAAATATTGAAGATAATTCCCTGTTTATATCTTATTTTTTATTCATATTATTTTCAATTGACGAATCATAACTGCATTACATTTAATTGTAATATGATGCTTTGATATGTGTATGCAATGTGGAGTCATTAAGTCAGACTAATTAACATATGCGTCATCTCACTTGATATTTTTGTGGTGACACATTTAAAATATATTATGTCAGTTATTTTGAAATATACACTGCATTATTAGTTACTGTAGTCACCCTGTTGCACAGTAGATGTCAAAACTTATTCCCCATTCCCTTTCTACCTTCCTCCTCCAGCTTCTAGTAGTTATTATTTTACCCTCTACCTCTGGAAATTCAACATGTTTTAAGTTCTACATATAAGTGAGAACATGTGGTAGTTGCTTAGCATAATGTCCTCTAGATTCAGCCATGTTGTCTCAAATGACAGAATGTCATTATTTGTTAAGGTTGAATAGTATTCTATTTTGTATATATACCATATTTTCAATTTCCATTTATCTACTCATAGAAACTTTGGTGGTTTTCTTATCTTGACTCCTGTAAATAATGCTTCACAGAACAAGAGAGTGGATATATCCTTTCAACATATTGATTTCAATTCCTTTGGATATTTTCCCAGAAGTGGGATTGCTGAATCATAACGAAGTTCTATTGTTAGATTTTTGAGGAACCTCCATATTATTTTCTGTAAGGGCTATACTAATTTATATTCCCATCAACAGAGTGCAAGTGTTTTTTTTTTTACTCTGCATCCTCTCCAATACTTTTCTTACTTTTTTTCTATAAAAGCCATTCTAACAAGTATGAGATATCTCATTTATTCAAATTTGCATTTTCCTAATGATTAGTGATGCTGAACATATTTTCATGAACCTATTGGCCATTTGTATGACTTCTTTGGAGAAGTGTGTTTCACATTAATAAACTGAAAAGGATGCAGAAAACAATATTTACAGAAAAAGCATTTGACATACTTTTATGATAAAAGCTCAAAACAAAATAAGTTAAAAAAGAATATGCCCCAACACAATAAAAGCCATATATCACAAACCCACAACAAACATTATACTAAACAGTAAAAAGCTGTAAACATTTTCTCTAAAATCAGAAACAAAACAAGGATGTCCACTCGCACCATTTCTTTTCAACATAGTTCTGAAGGACCTAGCCAGAGCAATTTGGTAAGAGGAAGAAATAAGGGAGTATTAATAAGAAAGAGAGAAGTGAAAATGTCTCTTTTTGCTAACATGATCTTATTATATAGAAATTCTTAACGGATCCAACAAATAACTATTAGAATTGATAAACAAGCTCAGTAATGTTGCAGGGTATATTACTAAAATCAATACGCACAAATCAGTAGTATTTCTACACACTAATAATGAGATACCCAAAACGAAATTAGGAAAATAATTCAATTTACAATGGCAATAAAAATAAAAATACTTATTCATAAATTTAACTCACGAAGTGAAAGATTTATATACTGAAAACTATAAATCACTGATGAAAGAAATTTAAAAAACACAAATAAATGGAAAGATACCCTGTGCTCATGAATTGAAAGAATTACGTCGTTAAGATAGCTATACTACTTAAAGTAATCTATAGATTCAATGCAATCCTTATCAAAATTCCAATGTCATTTTTCACAGAAATAGAAAAAAAAATCCTTAACTTTGTGTAAAACCACAAAACAGGACGAATAGCCAAAGCAATCTTGAGCAAGAAGAAGAAAGCTGGAGGGATCAAGCTACCTAACTTCAAAATGTATTATAAAGCAATTGTAACCCAAGCAGTATAATATTGGCATAAAAACAGATTCATCAACCAATCAAGAAAGGGACCAGGATAGAAAGCCCAGAAATAAACCCATACATTTACGAACAGTTGATTTTTGACAAATGTGCCAGGAACCCACAATGAGGAAAGGACAGCCTGTTCAATAAATGGCGCTGGGAAAACTGAATAGCAACATGCAGAAAAATGAAATTAGACCCTTCTCTTACTTCTTACCAAAAAAAAAAAAAAAAAAAACTAAAAAAGTATTAAATATTTAAATGTAAGACCTAAAACTGTAAAACTGCTGAAAGAAAACATAAAGGAAAAGTTCTACAACGTTGGTCTGGCTAGAGATTTTTTTGGATATGACCCCTGAAGGCTCAAGCACCAAAGGCAAAAATAGACAAATGGAATTACATCAAACTAAAAAGTTTATTCACTGCAACAGGAGCAAACAACAAATGAAGAAACAACCCACAGACTGGGAAAAATATTTGCAAACTACACATATCATGAGACGTTAATATCCAAAATATATAAGGAACTCAAACAACTCAACAGCAAGAAAACAAATAACCTAATTAAAAAATGGGCAAAGATATGAACATACACTTCTCAAAAAAAACCCACAAATATATTTATAATATTGTTTAGTATGTCCATTAAGGAACCATTTATACAACTTTGTTGTATATAACATATTTATTGAGTCATTGACATGCCATACAACTCATCAACTTAAAGTATACAGTCCAATAGATTTTATTATATTTAGTAAACATCACCGCAATCAATTTTAGATCATTTAATCATCTTAAAAATAACCCATGTACCCATTACCTATCACTTTCCCATGTCTCTGGGAAAATACTAATTTATTTTTTATCTCTAAAGATTTGTCTTTTCTGGACATTATAAATTGATTCACGCACAATGTATGTGTGACTTACTCTTTTCATTTTATAAAATAAATTCACTGTTTAGTGACTGACTTTACTTGTATTTTCAACATTCATCCATGTTTGAGCATGTATTTATACTTCATTCCTTTTTATTGCCAAGTAACACTCTACTTTATTGAATGAAGATACAACAGTCTACTGAGCCATTTATAAGCTTATGGACTTTTGATTTGTTTACACTATTGAGAAACTATAAATAACGTTGCTATAAACATTTGTGTGAAAGATTGTGTGCAGACAAGTGTTTCTATTTCTCTTGAATGAATACCTTGGAGTAAAATTTTGCTGGGCCATATAGTAATTCTACTTAATATTTGGAGTACTGCCAGAATTTTTTTAAGTAGCTGCACTATCTTATATTCTAACTGTTAATATATGTATTGAATTTATCCTCATCTTCACCAACATGTGTTAAGATCCGCTTGTTAATTATGGTCATCTTACTGAGCATGAAGCAGTATTTCATTGTGCCTTTCATAATAAATGATGTTGAACACATTTTCATGTACTTTTTGTTCATTTATGTTTCTTCTTTGGTGAAATACATACTCAGAATTTTTAATGTTGTTGAAATCTAATTTATCTATAATTTTCTTTTGTTACTTGCACTTTTGATGTTTTATCTAAAGAAGCCTTCACCTAACTCAAGTTCACAAAGGATTACTCTTATATTTTCTTCCAAGAATTTTATAACCTTAGCTCTGGCTTAACAATATTGTCTTCTGACCCGTAACATGAGATGTGATTACAAACATAGGTTTGTAATTTGTTTCACAACTGTTTTGTATTTTTATACAATAGATTTTCTGACTTTTGTTAAATGTATCTCTAACTTTATTATTTCCCAATGCAGAAAATGAAACTGGACCCCCTACCTATCATCATCATATACAAAAATTAACTCAAGGTGAATTAAAGACTTAAATGTAAGATCCAAAATTATAAAAATTCTTGAAGAAAAACCTAAGAAACACTTTTTTCAATATCTATGTTGGGAAGAATGTAGGGCTAACTCCCCACAGGCAATTGCAACAAAAACAAAAATTGACAGGTGGGAACTAAGTAAACTAAAGAGCTTCTGCATAGAAAAAGAAACTATCAACAGAGTAAGTAGACCACCTACAGAACGGAAAAAAATTTATAAATTATTATCCAACAAAGGACTAATATCCAGAATCTATAAGAAACTTAAATCATTCAGCAAAAAACAACCCCATTAAAAATGAGCAAAGGACAAGAACAGACACTTCTCAAAAGAAGATATATAAGCAGCCAACAAACATGAAAAAATATTCAACATAATTAATCATCAAGGAAATGCAAATCAAAACCACAATGAGATACACTGTTGGTAGAAATGTAAATTAGTTCAGCCACTATGGAGAACTAAGATTGAACTACCACTTGACCCAACAGTCCTATTACTGACTATATACTCAAAGGGAGCTGAATCATTCTACCAAAAAGACACGTGTCCCCATATATTCATGGCAGCACTATTCACAATAGAAAAAAATATGGAATCAACACATCAACAGTGTATTGGATAAAGAAAATGTGGTACATATACACTATGGAATATTACACAGCCATAAAAAATGAAATTATGTCCTTTGCAGCTACATAGATGCAGCTGGAGGCCATTATGCTAAGCAAATGAATGCAAAAACAGAAAGCCAAATACTGCATGCCCTGACTTATAAGTGAGAACTAAACCTTGGGTACATACAGACCTGCAGATAGAAATAATAGAAATAATAGACACAAGAAGAGTGGAGGGATGGGAAGAGGGTTGAAAAATTACCTATTGGATCCTATGCTCAGTACTTGGGTGACCGATTCAATCATACTCAAAATCTCAGCATCACTGAAATATACTTTTGTAACAAATCTGCATATGTATGGCCTGATTCTAAAATAAAAGTTGAAAAACAACCTGAAATTGACCAAATAATTGTAGCTTAATGTAATTTACTGATAGCTTAGGCATACAATTGATTTCTTTATGTTGAAATTATACTCCATAAGCTTACTTAACTCATTTATTAGTTCTAATAGTTGCTTTTATATTAGTGGATTCCTAGGGATTTTTCTATGTATAAGACTATTGTCTGCAAATAGATATGGTTTTATTTATTCCTTTCTAATCTGAAACTGTTTCCTTTAATTTTCTTGCATATATACCCAAGCTAGAACCTCCAATAAAATGTTAAGTAAAATAAGTGAGAGTAGACATTCTATTCTTGTTTCTGACCTTAGGAAGAAAGCATTCAGTCTTTCACCATTAAATATGATGTGAACTGTGGCTTTTTTGTATATGGCAGCCTAAGATACTTTCCTGTACTGCTGGTATGTAGAACACTTATATTTTAATCAGAGGGGTTTTGTATTTTGTCTAGTATTTTTTTCTGCAGCTACTGAGATGATCACATGGTTTCATTTATTATATTTGTATAATGTATTACATTAATTAATTTTCAGATATTAAACCTGGGATAAATGCCATTTAGTCATGGTGTACAACCCTTTTTTATACTGCTAAATTCTGTTTGCTAATATTTTGCTGAGGATTTTTTTGCTCAATTCATGAGAATCTGCCTGGTTTTCTTTTTTCTTGTGATTTCTTTCTGTAGTTTTGATAAGGTAATACTGACCTTATGTAACAAAGTAGGAATTATTCCCTCCTTGTCTATTTTTTGGAGAGTTTGCGAGTATTTGGAATAAATTTCTCTAGATATATTTTGAAGAACTTACCACTGAAGGCATCTGGGTCTGGGGCTTTCTACCTGAGAAATTATTGAAAGACTAATTTAATCACTTGATTAGTTATTAGGGCTATTTAAAAGTTCTGTTTCTTCTTGAGGAAATTTTGGTAGTATGTATATTTGTATTTCTATTCTATTCAACTCATTTTATTTAATTTGTTGGCAAATATTGTTAATAGTATACTTTTACCCTCTGTTATTTCTGGAAACTCAGTAGAAATTACTTTCTTTTATTACTAATTCTGGTAATTTGAATCTTCACTCTTTTCCTCTTGGACAGTCTAACCAAGTGGGTAAATATTGTCACTCTGTTCATAAAAACCACTTTTGTTGTTATTAATTTTCTCTACTGTTTTTCTATGCTTTCTTTGATTTTTATTCACTCTATTATTATTACCTTTTTTTCTGTTTGCTTTAGGTTTAATTTGCTTTGTTTTCAAGTGTCTTAGGATGAAAGAAAAGGTTACTGATTTAAGATAATTCTTTTTTATTAGTATAGAAAATTAATACTATAAATTTTCCTCTCGGCATTGTTTTAGTGGCATTCCATATGTTTTGGCATTATGTGCCTTAATTATAATTCATCTCAAAGTATTTTTGAAATTTACACTGATTTCTTTCTAGCTCTATTGATTATTTAGAAGTGTGAGACTTAATTTGTACACATTTTTAAAACTTCAAAATTTTTTATTATTTATTTTAATTTTATACCCCTTACTGTGTATGGAGAATTTACTCTGCATGATACCAATATTAAAGTTTGTTATATGGCCCAGCAGATGTTCTAGCATAAAGAATCCTCCAAATTCACTTGAGATGAATATTTATTCTGTTGTTTTTGGGTGGCATGTTCTTGTTCTATAGACGTCTGTTGGGTCAAGCTGCATTAGCTGTAGTCATTATTTTCCAAACATATAATAGCTGAGTCTCCAAGCTGTTTTAAATAAATGAAACTGGCTTACTGTTTTAGTCAGTTCTCACACTGCTGTAAGGAATACCTTAGGGGCTTCCATGAAGGTCTCTGACTTGCACTAGAGACATTTTCCTTATTGTGTTGACTACTAACATTGGACTCCTCATTACTTATGCAAATGTCTGCAGCCAGCTTGAATTCCTCCCCAGAAAATGGGTTTTTCTTTTCTATCACATGGTCAGGCTGCAACTTTTCCAAACCTTAATGAACTGATTCCCTTTGAAACATAAGTTTCAATTTCAGGTAATCTCTGTGGATGGATATAACAGAACACATTTACAATAATCCAGGTCACCTCTTTAATGCTTTTTTGCTTAGAGATTTCCTCTCCCCGATACCCTAACTCATCTCTCTCAAGTTCAAAGTTACACAGATCTCTAGTGTAGGGGAAAAATGCCACCAGTTTCTGCTAAACCATAACGTGAAGACCTTTACTCCACTTCCCAGTAAGTTCTTCATCTATATGTGAGACCACCTCATCCTGGACTTAATTGTCCATATCACTGTCAGTATTTTGGTCAAAACCATTCAACAAGTCTCTAGGAAAGTCCAAACTTTCCTACCTCTTTCTGTTTTTTTCTGAGCCCTCCAAATTGTTACAATGTCTACCCATTATCTAGATCCAAAGTCACTTCCACATTTTCGGGTCATCCTTACAGCAGTGCCCCACTCTCTCAGTACCAATTTTCTGTATTAGTCCAATTTCACACTGCTATAAAGAATACCTGAGGGCAGGGTGCAGTGGCTCATGCCTGTAATTCCAGCACTTTGGGAGGCCGAGGCGGGTGGATCACAAGGTCAGGAGATTGAGGCCGTCCTGGCCAACATGGTGAAACCCTGTCTCTACTAAAAATACAAAAATTAGCTGGGCATGGTGGCAGGTGCCTGTAGTCCCAGCTACTCAGGAGGCTGAGGCAGGAGAATTGCTTGAACCCAGGAGGCAGAAGTTGCAGTGAACCGAGATCGTGCCACTGTACTCTAGCCTGGGCAACAGAGCAAGATTCTGCCTCAAAAAAAAAAAAAAAAAAAAGGAAGAAAGAATATCTGAGACTGGGTAATTTTTAAAGGAAGAAGTTTAACTGACTCACGGATTCACCTGTCTGGGGATGCCTCAGGAAGCTTACAATCATTGTGGAAGGCAAAAGGGGAAGCAAGCATCTTCTTCACAAGGCAGCAGGAGAGAGAGAGTGCACAGGGGAAATTGCCACTTACAAAACCATCAGATCTCATGAAATCTCAGTCACTATCATGAGAACAGCATGGGGGAAACTGCCCCCATGATCCATCACTTCCCACAAGGCCCCTCTCTCAACATCTTGGGATTACAATTTGAGATGAGATTTGGGTGGGGACACAGATCTAAACTATACCACTTGCAAATTACAAATGATTATGAATGACCAGGAACAAAATCTTTCAAATGTAGTAATGATTGTGTGTGTGTGTGTAAATAATATAGTTTCAACTAATAATTTGCTTAGTTTAATTTCATTTATGACTTGATTCGTTGGACCAAGTTTCTATTCTTTAGTAACCTAGATTTTGAAGGTGCCCTGGAAAAACTCTGTGATACATACGTTCCCTGTTTTTCCTCAATTTTGTACACTGCCCACCTTAACACTCAACAGCGAGAACACCTGATTTGAATGTGTTTTTGATGGCAGGTTTAATAGTTACAGATAAATATAAAAGAGAAATAGTTTCCAAATAGATGAGAAAAGGCTAATATTTACATTAGTGCCCCATTTTGTTAGATGTGATTACTGATAAGAGAAACATGATTTGTCCAAGTTATCATAGCTACTAAGTGACATAGAACAGACTTGAACACACAATTCTACAAGTATACATCAAATTTTAATAAAATTACCATACTGCACATTTAACAGACATTCACAGATGATATTGTCTTATTTATATACTTTTTATAACTTAACCTCAGCAAAGAAACATAGAAGTTCCCTATATTTTTGAACACCATCGATTTTCATACACACTACCAACTTAATAGTAGCTTTTCAGAGTACAAAAACAGTACAAATCTGGATATAAATATGAATTCAGTACTATAAGATATTGGGGAAAATGTCAATTGAAATTAAACAAATATTGTCTTATTTGGAAATTAGATGACAATTCCAAGTACTAAAAAGTTACATAGACACAAAGATTTTAAGAGGCAGATTTTATATGATACAAGTCCTTTCTTTTCTATTAAATAAATCAAAACCCAAATAAGGCATATCACTTGTCTATCATTTAATATATAACACCCCTGATTAGAGGATAATTTTCTTTAGCTCTAATTCAGGAGCTCTTATTCCCTAGTAGTGCAGGAGACATAGGGGAAATTCAGGCTTAACAAAAATTATAAAATTTAAATCTCTTTTAGGTCCTCTGCTATACAAAGCTACCACCACACTTTTCCTTTTAAAATAGACTTCTTTTATGATTACAGCATTAATTAAGACAACTTTCCAGTAAGTTACACTTTAACAAAACATATCTGTCTTTTAGAATGTTTACCTTTCTTAGTAGAAAATAGACCATTATACTAAAGTCTATTGCCATCTAAAGCATTGTATATTGAAAGATAGGTAGATAACAGTGTGTTCTCCTAGTGAAGGGAAACAAAAATAATCTCTTATTCTAAAAATAAGTTTTATAAGATCTTTAAATATCGATTTTATTTTCTCCAAAAGAGTAAATTTCTTTTTTTTTGAGACTGAGACTTGCTCTGTTGCCAGGCTGGAGCGCAGTGGCGTGATCTCAGCTTACTGCAACCTCTGCCTCCAGGGTTCAAGCGATTTTCCTGCCTCAGCCTCCCAAGTAGCTGGGACTACAGGAGCCTGCCACCATGCCCAGTTAATTTTTGTATTTTTAGTAGAGACAGGGTTTCACCATGTTGGCCAGGATGGTCTCGATCTCTTGACCTCGTGATTTGCCCGCCTTGGCCTCCCAAAATGCTGGGATTACAGGCGTGAGCCACTGCACCTGGTTAAATAGTAAATTTCAATAGGGTATCTGTGAATTCATTCCAATTTTGAGGTTATATAACTTGAATAAGATAAAGGAGTCAAAATAAAATCTCAGAAATGATGCCTAATGAATATTTTTTCCTGAACTGCTGGCAGAAATTTCAAAAATGTTACACGCCTAAAGCTACTTATCCTTTCTTACTTATGCTAATCCATAAAATGTTTTCTGCTTATTTTTTCTTCACACAACTCTAGAAAACAATAATAAAAAAAAAAAAAAAAAACAAGACATACAAAACCCTCCAGGTAGTAAGAATGAAATTACTGGAGTGGTTACTCAGTTTGGAATATATGTTTTTTCAATAATTTTGACTACTTTAAATTGATAAGATTCAATAAAAATAGCAGAAGAATGTATTATTACTATTCCATTTATGATTCTAAACTTATTGGATCAGATCATAAATAGTATCAATTAGAGCATGTTCTATATAATTGAATTTACATAAAATAATTATGCATTTTTCTTATTGTGATCCAGAAAATACATTAACAAATGACATTCTCTGAATGAAATTTATTTTATAAAGTGACACTTTCGTTTCAAATGAAGATCTGATCTTGATGTTTAGATATAATTGGGAAGATACATTAATTAATTTATGACATACCTAAAGGCAGTTTAAGACTGTAACTTTTACTTTTTCTCTGAGCACCGACAACATTTTCAGGCCCAACATTCGAAAATTTTGTGGGCCCAGTCAATTGTTATAATCTTAATCCTAGAAAATGACAATTAATCAAATACATCTTAAACTAAACAGGCTATAAATATGTTTAATGATTTAGAATATTTTTATGTTTCAGTGTCTAGCATGATAAATTGTTTTCGGTTGATAAATATCATCTGAGCTATTCAAAATTGTCTGTTAAAAGCAATTTATCATATTGTAAAATTGCACATATTTTGTATTATTATTTTCACTTTTTTCAGTGAAATTTTGCTTCATATATGTTTTCTGGTAGGGATGAAAGCTACAATATACCTGGGAAATTGCATAGTAAATATTACACAAAAGATTAGCTTTGAGGAATATTTTATTTGTACTCTTGATTCTCCAAAGCTTTCATTGATCCATCCTACAACAATACATCATTTCAATGCAATGTTATTATAGAAGATATTTTTGATTTTTCTTCAATATGTAGAAATTCCTCAGATCTTTAGTTATCATAGCATAACATATTCAAAATCTTACATTAACTTAGGCTCACAGAAAGTTTTGAACAGATAATTACAAATATTTGATAATGACTATGATTCTGGGGAACAAACACAATGTCTAAGAGGTATTCTAAAATTAGAACAATCGAGTTTTGACCAAGTCGTTTCCTTTTCCTAACTCTAGGATCTTCAGGAAATTAATAACCTTAGTTTCCATATTTATAAACTAGGGATATCAATATCCTTACTATTGGAATTTTGTGAGATTTAAAATATGATTTTTGTAAAGGGCTGAGCTTGGGGCCTGACACACCTAGTATCACATAAAAGTTGCTTATTTTTATCAATTCTACAACATATTTAAATAAATTATTGAAACCATAAGACTTTTGTTCCCCTCATACAATGCCACATTGTACTACAGAAAGTTAAAATATCATTTCAAATGCTTACCTCTGGTTCAGAAACTCAGTCAAAACTAACCAAATCCATCGCAGTTTCTGCCAGGAGCAGATTACCATGATGTTGTGACTCCATTCAAGCAACCTACTCCTCCCGCATACATAGTGTGCCCAATCAGCTAATGTTTTCCCTAGAATAAATGAATAAAAACCTTCTTCTACTTAGATGGCACAGAATTCCTTGAGTATTTTAAACAATATATTAAAATGATCCCTTAGTAAGGTATGACCAAGAGGCCTTAACATTGCTCTCAGCTTGGCTAAAATTTACATAGGATTTTTCTGGCCTCTAGGCCTGACCTCCCTCTCACCCTATTCCTGACAGAATCCAGATGAACTAACCACAGAGGTCACTCCCCTCCCTTTACTTAGAGCATTTATTTTAGAAGACGCATAATGGCAAGTTCTTTTTCTGCCTCTTAAATATGCAAATGTTTTTAAAGGCCACTTGCCAATTTTACAACCCAAGAACGTCTTTCTCAAAAACATGTGAGCCATTCCTTTGAAATGTAATCATGAAAGAAGACAGCATTTCCCATGCTTCCTGGGAGGGTAGGAGGCATCTTGCTCAAAGTTATAATACTAGCTCCTGTTATGACAATAAAAGAAAGTTTACTTTTATTTTTGGTGAGGCCAATTAGGAAACACAAATGGCCTATGATTCCCTCACCACAGCTCTTAAAACTCTCCCGTAATTTGACTTTTAATAAACTCCCTTTATGTCCATGCAGTTGAGACTGAGTTCTGTTCTCTCTTCTCTATTGCAATAGTTTTCCATAAAGTCTTCCTTACCTATATAACTTTGGTGCAATTTTGTGCTTTGACAGCTGTATAATAAATAATTCACTCTCTCTCACTGGCAGGGAACTAGGGTAACATTTTGGGTAATAATTAACAAGCTGCATTTTTTTCACCTTCACCAATTAGATAAGCAAACAGCTTCTATATCACTTTGTTTACTCATACAGAAAGTAAGATTATGTACGAAATATGCACGAATATGAGGAGATAATCTTCCATATGTATATGTTCTTATGTGCTTTGTCTATTTGTGTTTCTTGTATTGTGAAATGAATATTGATCTTCCATTTTTCTATGGTGCTGTTCATCCTAGACTAATTACAATGTTTTTTACACAGTATGTATCTCAATTTTTATCATGAATTGTAGATTTCCTTAATTTTTCATTTGACATTTAATTATATTTGTAGTTCCTATTAAAGCACAAAAGTTGATGTAAGTTATTTTTTCTTTTTAAAGCTAAAATATGCACTTACTGCTCATCTATTTAGCTATGTTTATAACTTGATCTTGACACTGTAGTTTTATTTGATTATATTTATACTAATCACACCAGTTTATTTTTTGAGTGTATTTGCACCATATTGTTTATTGTCATGCATCTGTATTTTTTCATAGATTTTACAAATATTTATTTTGCAATCATTTTATTTATTCCCTCATTCATTTTCCAACCTGCTTACTCAAGTCCAGGATCACATCCAGAGCCTATCTTCAGGGCACAAGGTGGTAAATCAGCCCTGGACAGGATTCCATCCCATTGCAGAGTGTGCTCGTACACACCTCACACTCAATCAGATTGGGAATAGGCAGACATTCCACTGAATCTAATGTATGCAGCTTTGGTATATGGAAGGAAAGTAGAAAACCTTGAAAAAAAAAAAAAACACCCGAACATGGAGAGAGTATGCAAACACTCACAGACACTGGCCTTGCCAGGAATCAATTATTTTTTTCTTATCAAAACCATTCTAAAGTTATTCTAAAACACATATGGAGCCAAAAACACATTAAGTCTTCAATCCATTTTGAGTTAATTTTTGTATATGGCAATAGGTAGGAGTTCAGTTTCATTCTTCTGCACATGTTTAGCCAGTTTTCCTGGCACTATATATTGACTAGGGAGTCCTTTTTCCCTTTGCTTATTTTTGTTGACTTCTCCAAAGATCAGTTGGTGCTAGGTGTGCAGTTTTATTTCTGGGTTCTCTATTCTGTTCCCATTGGTTTATGTGTCTATTTTTGTAGCAGTACCATGCTATTTTAGTTCCTATAGACGTGTAATATAGCTTGAAGTCAGGTAATGTTATGTCTGGCTTTGTTTTTTTGCTTAGAATTTCTTTGGCTTTCAAAGTTCTTTTTAGCTCCATATGAATTGAACATTTTTTTTCTAATTCTGTGAAAAATGACAGTGGTAATTTGACAAGAATAGCATTGAATCTGTAGATTGCTTTGGGTAGTATGGACATTTTATAATGTTGATTTTTCAGTCCATGAGCATAAATTTTTATTTTTAATGTATAATATATGATTTCCTTCAGCAGCATTTTGTAGTTGTCCTTGCATAGTTCTCCTCCTTGAATAGATGTATTCTTAAGGATTTAAAAATCATTTTTTTGTGGCCATTGTAAAAAGAATTGTGTTTTTGATTTGGCTCTCAGTTTGACTATTTTTGGTGTATAGAAATGCTACTGACTTTTGTATGTTGATTTTGTATCCTGAAACATTACTACAGTCATTTATCAGATCTAGAAGCCTTTTGGATAAGTCTTCATGTTTTTCTAGGAAAATAATCATATTTTCAGTGAAGAGTGATAATTTTACATTTTATTTTTTTATATGGATGCCATTTTTAGGGGGAATGCTTCCAGCTTTTGCCCATTCAGTATGATATTGTCTGTTAGTTTGTCATAGATGGCTCTTATTACTTTGAAGTATGTTCATTCAATGCCTAGTATGTTGAGGGTTGTTGAGGGGTTTTTTTTTTCTTTATCATGAAGGAATATTGGATTTTATCAAAGGCTTTTCCTACATCTATTGAAAGGATCACATGGTTTATCTTTTTAATTATTTTTATGTGATGAATCACATTTTTGATCTGTGTGTGTTGAACTAGCCTTGCATCTGCAAATAAAGTCTACTTAATGGTGCTGAATTAACTTTTTAATGTGCTGCTAGATTTGGTTTACTAGAATTTTATGTTGGGGAACTGCATCTTTGTTTATTTGTGGGGGTTCAATCAGGCTGGTGGGAAAAATATTAAAGATAGTTATAGTAATACCCACAAACTCTCTTGGAAAGGCTGACAATTTGCATAGCTTCAGATTGTCTGGCTGAAGGCAGCCAGAATCTCTTTGCAGGAGGCAGAGAGCTTAAGGTGCAAATACAAAAGAATGTAGAGTAGTTTATCTAACCAACTTGTTTTCCTAGGACTAACCTTTGATTTACCGCTGGTGCTTAATTGCTTTCTACTCGGGAAGTCCACAATGTCAATTACCTTTTAGTGGTGTTGACTTGAGCCTTTGTCAATTAATCTTTACTGAATAAATGTGAATCTTGCTGACTGGCAGGGGCCTTGGTCACAACAGTTTACAGCACTCTGTGTGGAGTCTGTAAGTGGCTGGGTTGCTCAGTCGAACTGGCAAAGCAGAATATCTGTGTGTCAGTGTACTTTATTCATCGATCGTTGAGTCTGTGGGACAGATCCTTGCATTCATCAGGGATATTGGGCTATAACTTTATTTTTTTTAATGTAACTTTGTCATATTGTGATATCAGGATGATACTGGTTTTATAGAATGTGTAAGGGAGGAATGCCTCTTTCTCGATTTTCTGGGAATATTTTCAGTAGGATTGGCCCAAGATCTTTTTTGTACAATTGATAGAATTAGGCTATGAATCCATCTGGTCTAGAGCTTTTGTTGGCTCAGTTTTTATTATTGTTATTACTGATTCAATTTCAGTACTTGTTATTTGTGATGGTTAATATTGAGTGTCACTTGATTGAAGGATGCAAAGTATTGTTCCTGGGTGTGTCTGTGAGGGTGTTGCCAGTGGGGATTAACATTTGAGTCAGTGAATGGGGAGATACAGATCTACCCTTAATCTCAGTGGACACCATCTAATCAGCTGGCAGCATGGCTAGGGTAAAAGCAAGCAGAGGAATGTGGAGGGACTAGACTGGCTAAGTCTTCTGGCCTCCATCTTTCTCCTGTGCTGAATGCTTCCTGTCCTCTAACATCAGACTCCAAGTTTTTCAGTTTTTGGACTCTTGGACCTACACCAGTGATTTGCCAGGGGCTCTCAGGCCTTCTGCCACAGACTGAAGGCTGCACTGTTGGTTTCCCTACTTTTGAGGTTTGGGAACTCCGACTGGCTTCCTTGCTCCTCAGCTTGCAGACAACCTATTGTGAGACTTCACCTTGTGATTGTGTGATTCAATATTCCTTAATAAACTCGCTTTTATATATACATCTCTCCTATTAGTCCTATCCCTCTAGAGAACCCTGACTAATACACTATTGCTGTCTTCCGGGTTTCAAATTATTCCTAATTCCATCAAAGTGGGTTGTGTCTTTCTAGGAATTTATCCATTTCTTCTAGTTTTTCTAGTTTCTGCACATAGAGGTGTTCGTAACAGTCTCTGAAGACTCTTTGTATTTCTATAGGATTGGTTGTATGTCTCTTTTGTCATTTCTAATTGTGGTTATTTAGAACTTATCACTTTTTAGTTGTCGTTAATCTAGCTAAGGGTCTATCAATCTTGCTCATCTATACAAAGAACCAAATTTTTATTTCATCAATTCAATGTATGGTTTTTTAAGTCCCAGTTTCATTTATTTCTATTTTTATTTTAGTACTTCTTTCTTCTGCTAGCTTTGTGATTATTCTTTTTTTATGTGTACCTTTAGGTGCAGTGTTAGATTGTAATTTGATGTATCTTCTGGATGTAAGCATTTAATACTATATACACTTTTCTCTTAACACTGTTTTAGCTGCATCCCAGAGGTTTGGGAATGCTGTCTCTATTTTCATTTGTTTAAAATAATGTTTTGATTGCAGGTTTTATTTCATTGTTTACACAAAAGTTATTCAGGAGCAAGTATTTTAGTTTTCATGTAATGATGTGGTTTTGAAAGTTCCTCTTGGTATCAAATTGTATATTTATTCTACTGTGATCTGAGAATATGCTTAGTATGATTTTTTTAATTTAGAGAGATTTATGTCCAAGCATATTCAGGTCAATTTAAAGTGGATTTTTATATTGGCCAACTTTATTCAAATGGCTGGCCATTTTACCAAGTGGCTTCCTCTTCACTGATAGCTAAATAATTATTCATTGTGATTTATTTTGTTTTCAGCAAAGAAAAATAAATGATCCTTAACTTTCAATAAGGTTTATATTTTGTTTTAGTCATATTTCAGTTTTTGTATTTTCATATTTAGTACATGTACCACTTTACTAACTAGAATGTATGTGTGTGTACTTTTTCTTTATGGAAAATCATTTTAAAAGCCAAGTTTCTGTTAAAAACAAATTTTGATTAATGGAATTTATCCATTGTACTGAGAAATGAGTTGTTATAGTGAGCTTATCTTTATGGCCTATGGAATGAAAGAATAAATCCAAATAAATAGCTATCCTAATATTTGTTTTTAAAAATTTTAACAGGTTTTAATGGTAGAATTATGTGTCTGTAATTTCAGAGTGCTATAACACAGTCTGTGTGTTGGTGTTCAAATAATTTAATGTTGAATAATTTTAGTTTTAATAAATGTATTAACTTGACCTTATTTTTAACCCTTTTAACCCATGCTTAAAACTTATAGTACATAATAAAGCAATTCTAACAAAATTATAACAAAATAAATATATTACTTTAATGTGGTCTTAAGTAATTTCTAAACATTTTAAATTGTTCTTATTATTTGCATTTATTATTCATTTTATGAAAAAATATTGTTTCAGAATATCATGCTTTTAATAACTTTTCTTCCAACTTAAATAATATGTTTTGTTTTCATGATGATATTTCTCTAATAAATCTTTAGTTCTTGAAGATTATGGTGATTATTGGGTTTAATGTTACTCAGACAACATTTTGCTATGTTGATAACTCCAGTTGAAGAATTGGAAATATTTTTATTTTGCACATTATAATGAGCATATTACATTAATTTTGTATACCATCTTCCTTCATGTTTAATGGATATTTCTAAGGCTAATTATCACTTTTCTATATTTAGTGGAAAGAATACATATGAAGATAAAAGCACAATGTGATATTTATGAGATGTCAGTGCAGTATAAATATAGAAATTCTCTAATTATTCCTGAAATATTCATGAAAATTTCATTGCTTTCCTAAGAATTTGACTTAATTGAACAAAAATGATTATCCTTGCCATAAATTAATATTTGAGAGAGTTGAATTTGCCTCATTAGCAATGTACTATCTACTTGAGGTTAATGTCCTGTGAGAGGCATTTTAATATTTAGTTATTATATGATTGACTCTCCGGAAGTTACTTACAGGAGTGTGAAAGTTATATCTTTGGGTGTATAATGCTTCCATTACATTGTTTTAATATTGTTATGGTTAACCATAACATCAACATTTTGACAAATTAAGTTTGTATACCAAAAAAATTGTTTTGAGGCAAATAGAGCTATAGGTTGGGAGTGGATTATTTTTTAAGTCATTAGCACAATGTCAGATATCTTGTATATAGTCCATTCTAAGAAGACAGTATTTTTCACAGAAACACACAAGTATACTCTACACGGGAAATTCCACATTTTTAAAATAGTTCCAAAGTTAAGAAGACTGGCTTCCTGAGCACGAGTCATTATCCTGTAAATGCCAGGACAACTGAAGTTTTCAACATTAGCAAGAATTATTTGGGATGAGGCTTCTCTTATAAAAGCTCACAGCTTCTTTGTTGGCTTGTAAATGTATCATTTTTCTTGGAAGTAAATTATTGTATGGCATTGATATTGTCTTATACGTATGGAACCAATGCCTATTGTCCCTTGAATACTGCTAACTACATTTTTTGACATGCATTAATAATTTCAGAAAGCAGACAAATAGAAAACAAGCACTTTTTTTGGTCCCATTTCTCTCCAGTATGCCTAGTTAGGCTCCTATCAATACCAACAGGGATAAATCACCTAGGGCCAGCCTTGAAGTAATTTGAGAAGTAATTTTCCAAAGCCAGGTAGTATTATTACCAGCAGGTTTTTCAGAACCAAGCCTGATTTAAAAGATAAAGAATGAAATAAGGGTAAAATAGTAGATAATTGGATAATAAGGCTGATAAAATGGGACACCAAGTTTGGAATACAATGGAAGCACAGTCAATGTCTGAATGAAAAGATGGGCAAGGAAAAATTGTAAAGACTAGATAAGACATAGACAAATAGAGAAGGATGGGGCCAACCCCAAAACAGTATCTTAGCTTGCATGTGATATCTGTCCCAACAGATTGATAAGGTCTGAACTGAGGCAGTTCCTTTTTAGCAACTCAAAGTTTGTCATGCCTTTCTATAACCACCACATTCACGAAGCTTCTGTGTTCTGAGTCAGGTACCAAAGCAATGTAGCTACAGTCTATTGTTCCCCAGTTGTTATTATTTCCAGTCCTCTTTTCCTTCACATTTTACATTACTTCATTTCTTAGATGTTGACTTTTCCCAAGTTTCTTAGCTTTACGCTCAAAGATATTGTCCTGGAGACATCATCAGTCAATAAGAGTGTTCTTTTACTTTCCACTTAATGAACCAATGAATCACTGCATGCCAGGCTTTGTTTCCTCCAGTTTGGATTGTTTATGTTGTGTCGAGATCTATTTCTTCACCAAAGTGCTCCTGCTGTGTGATCTCTCCCGTTTGTTAAATCCTAGACCCTAGTTTCATCCTGAGTACACTGGCTGCTCCCTTGGCAGCTCGGATTCTTTGATAGTGTGGTTATTTGGAACCATTTTAATACTATATTGTCTATACAACATGCACATGTTATGCAGTAAGTCTTACTCATTACTATGAAGAAGATATGGCTTTTAAATAAAAATGGATTGCACTAAATTGCAACATAAGTGCAGCTCAGGAAAGAAAAAAAAGGGAGGTCAGAGATACCATTGAGAGCTCACTGGTGTATAAATAATGATAGTGTAAAATTCACTCTAATCATAACATGATCATTGATGAGGATGTGGTATAATTTGAAAATAATGTACACACTATAAGTTTAAGTTATGGGGCTTCAAGGCAATTTTAAATGTTGGTTTACTTACATATATTTAGGTGAAGGCATGTGTCATTTCACTTAGCTCTCAATTATATGATATAATTTATCATAGTAGTTATGAGAATGGACGTGGAGTCAGATAGACTTAGATTTGGATCTGCTTCCTATTTGCTCCAAAAATTTGAAGGATACACTAACTTCTAATTTTAAATTCCTCGTCCAGAAAATAGAATTTTAATACCTCACTATATGAGTCAAGGTTTACTGTTGAAAGGAACAGAAACAAAGTTTGGAAGATTTTTACAAAAATGAGTTTAGCACAAGGATTTAGAGTTGTTCGAGTTGAGCATTTCTGAGCCAGGAACATCACTCTAAAGCACGAGGCCGAATAAGTTTGATCAGAATTTGAAGGCTGCTGCTGCAGAGCAGGAATGATTGGCGCAAGTACAGCTGACACTGCTGGAGCTAAAAACTGGATTGGCCTCTGGCACTGTTTCCACTGCTACCTACAATCCCATCTTTCTCTTATACCTTCATTAAAACTAAAACTTGATAGTGCTTAAAACGACAATTCAAAGGAAGATAACATGTCATAGCAAAAGCAAAGAGCTCTCACCAAGTCTTTCTTCTGGCTTATTAAATTATCTATACCATTTATCTCTCCACCTATCTAAATTGTATTTCTCAGTATTTCTCTAGATGTGCCAATATCTCTAGAAATATTCTTAAGTGATTCAGAAACACAACAGCAATAAAAATTTTTTGTGGGGCCTCAGAAGCTGAAAATCTATCTTAGTGGATTCAGGATTCTCTTTGGGCATAGCATTTTCTATATTTGTGTTACATTCTCTAATTTGAAAGAAAAAAGATTACCATTTTCAATTTCAGATTGAGAGTTTTCTGCTTGACTTCTTTTTATTCACTTTAATACAACTATAACAAGATGTTATTTATGGGCAAACAAGAAGTGATACATTTACAACATGGTTAGATAGTGGTTAAGAATCATAACGTTGCAAAAATCTAATATTTGAAGTTATAAATGTTTTAGTTTGATTTTCAACTTACACTTTTGAATCAGTACATAATGAAGTATGATAAGTATTGTTATGATTACTAAGTTTCGTGATACCATCTTTTATTATAGAAAGAGCATAAAGTATTAGGTTGGTGCAAAAGTAATTTATATGTGTAAAATACCTAGCACTAATGTTTAGTTATTAAAAGTAATGAATAAAATACATATATTGTCTATAGGTATAACTAATGTCCATTGTTTAATGGATATTTCGATATCTAAGTTTTTGTTTTCTATGTGAGCCAGTATGTCTAATGATTAAGGGTGTGGGCTTTAATCTATGTTGAAATGGATGCTCAGTCACTTGAACTGTGTAACATTGGGAAGTTGTCCTATCTCAGAGGCTGTTTATTTTCCTATTTAATAAAATAATAATACAGAATTCATAGAGCAATGATTCAAGCAATGTGGCCACAGGAAATATCCTGGTGATTTTGTTGAAATGATTCCTGAACCCAATTCTAAAGATTTTAATTTTGTTGATAAGGAATATTTCCCTGAATTTGTATTTTCCACAAGCATTTTAGGTGATTTTAATGCACTTGGTCTGCAGATCACACTTAAAAAACTGTCAGAGCTTTTTAAAATGATATTTCACTTATAGGCAGTTAGAAGAAAATTTTGTGAAAAAATGCAGAAAAGTGCTTTTATTATAAAAACCTACACAGTGAATATATCTATGTGTATTGGCAATATTTGATTGCTACTTTTAACTACTACTGTTTATTTTTTCTGAAATTTCATATGCTAGATGAAAGGCTTAGCCTTCTGCTGTTTCATTAGTCAAAAATATTTCTAGTAATTTTGATTTATTACCACATTTTTAAGAATTGCCAAAGATAATGGTAGATATTTATGGCTAATTCACCTTTAATAATTTTAGGTCTTGTAAAAAGCAGATTTTAATGTTATGATTATAAAATGATAGAAAACTTTTAACATCAATACAATGAGTAATCTTGTATAGAATAAGCAACTCTAAAGTTTGAGTCTAAGTTTTAAACCAAAAATCCTAATTAAGTTTAAAATGAAATGCAGATTCATTTTCATTGGATAAAACCATTGTACTCCAAATAAAAGAAAATATGAAAGCCTTATAACATTGATGTTAATAATGGACACGAAATTACATATTTAGAAGGTGAATGAGTATGAATATACGGAACAAAATTTTAATTTTTGCTCCATAGTCCTTCATATGGAAATTTTTATTTTTCACATTTCAAATTAACCTTGACAACAAAAACTTCCCACACTATTATAAGTTCATCTTTAACATTTATAAGTGAAATTGGCTTATAATTTTTTTGGAACAATGTTGATTCTGTTTTTCAAATAGCTTTGATGTTGACTCCTTTTAAAATATTTAGGAACTTTATTGTTACAGTTCTTGGATCAGCTTTCTTTTCTTTAATGGTACATCTGTAATACTATTTCTTGTATCTTATGGGATAATACAGCTTTGAAAAAGAGATAAGCTTTGACAAGTGGAAAGAGTTTTCTGGTCACCTGAAGAATACATTTCCCACTTCTAATTAATCACACGTCAGCTGCTAGGCATGTGTAATTAATGGCACATACCCCCAAGGGTGTAATGTGTAAACACCTTGCTTATCTAGTTAGAGAAATATTAGCATGCTGTTGATCACTGCAAATGAGAGTACTTTGCTAAGTCTGCCTTTTACTATTAAAGGCAGTCTATTACCTCATATCAATAAGAAAACAGCAAAGGCATTAGATGGAAATTTAAAAATATAGAATGATGCAGCATAAATGTGCTTGCATATATATTCATATTATATTAAGATGAAATAAACTTTATTTCAGTGTTTTGTTTTACTATCAGCATGGCATAAACAAACACAAGGGAAATGGGAAAAATCAATTTAACCTATTTATGATTAAAAAGGCAATAAAGATGTAAAAAATAGCTGCCATAAGTACTGTTAACTACAAAGTTTAAGAAAACTAGTTAATTTATCTGAATCTTCACTTTTTCACAAATGTAAAAGAGAGAAGTCTAATTTCAATGGTAAAGATATTTACAAATATGTTTGACAAGCTGTTCATCAGTTTAACCTGAAGAAACAGATAATATTGACGTGTTATACCACTGTTTCTTGCCAAAACAAAATGCAAGCTTAAAAGCAACAGGCTGCAAAATAGGTACATCATTCTTAAAACTATAACTTACATTTATGATTATTGGAAGTCATGAAAAATAATGTATCTATAGACAGTTGTTGGTTTGCTACAAACTGTCCCCTCTATTTTTGGAGGGTGGAGAATTTGCCCCCAGACTCAGGACTAAAGGGAGAAGCTTAAGATACCTCGCTCAGAAAACAGGTTAGAAGACTGCTGCAACTGCGCTTGGGGCATCCAGTTTAACACCTGACAGATGATTTTAAAGTTTGAGAAAGCATATTTATCGGCTTAAGAAAAGCCAAGGGGATGTGGCAACAGTAGGAGAGGAAATATCTTTACCCTGTGATTTAATCCCACTACTCTGGTTGTGCAATAGACTCACTGCATTTAAATTGAGTTTTGTTTCCAAAATAAAGTTTTTGTCCTTTCATTTTGAGCTACCCAATTGGGCCCTGAAAATTTTGCTCCCCAAGATATTTTAAATCCTGTTGTTTTAGTTTGCTCCAGTGTGAAAAATGGTAGCTACCCTGCTGATAAATGATACAATTGCAATAGTGCATTTGAACAATACATCTGGTTATCCCTCAAGGAATTTTCTCACATTTTTCTCATAGATTAACTTAAAGCAAAATCATATTGAAAATAATTATTACTAATATAAATTAAACAAAATTAAAATTTAGTTACTAAAATTGTAGCTATTTATTAAATGTTACGTATTAAAAATTGGTGAAAATATAAATTTTCATTTTAAAATGTAGGTTAGAAAAGTTGATCCAGGGAAATTGATTTGGGAGGCAATTTAGAAAAATCATATTGCAATATGATTGTCTTATTTGGGGAAAAACAATGGTAATGTGTATACGGAAAATAATTATTTAAAACTAATGCTAATGTAGGTTAAATTAGATTACTGCGTGTAGGAAGTTTGTTTAGTGTACTATGCAGAAAATCAGCATACTAAAAGCTACTAAATCAATGGGTAATAAACGATTAATAATAAATGCTTTACAATAAAAAATTAATCAACAATGTGGATTTTTTACATATTTATTTTATTTTTAATGATAAATATAAAAATATTTTGATCAAAATATTGTGTTCATAACACTGGGTTCCAATCAGCAATATATCAAAACAGTGCAGACAAAACTACACGGTCAAAACATTTACTGTCCTCTATACCAATAATCTGAAAGTTATTTAGACATTAGTAAATACTCCACTATGTTGCTTTGGTTAACTTATTCCTTCCATTCCATTCTTGTTAGAATCCTAAAGATGCATTTGCAAAAAAAGTGATTCTGACTTTCTAACTTTATTTCAATCCCCTCCTTTAAAAAAATCATTTTTCCTGTATGTAAACATTTTAAGTGTCTTTCTGTATTCGTATGATCCCAATGAGCCTGGTATTTTTCACTTTAGAGTTCAGATAGTATAAAGCAGAGTTTCTATCTTTTTATGCTTAGTGAAGCTCAAAGTCCAAAATTTAAAATGCAACAATTACCTGACTTTCTGAACTCTATGCTTAGAAATTCTGTTATTTCTGATTTGAAACAAGATATTATGAAACTGATGGCTCACTGGAAAAACAAATTCCTTCTCCATATGCCAATTATAAAATTCTGTTTCTTCCAGTTAAATGTTTGAAACATTGCCTTTTGTGTTTTTTGTTTGTTTGCAACAATCGTTTTGGGTATTTTATGGTTCAAAATATCATCTGCACTTAATGTAAGATGGAGAAAAGTTTTTCTTCAATATTGTGTGACTTCCTCAAAGAATATACACTGCTAGAAAAAAGTTCTTTTTATTATTTGCTAATGGCTCAGTACAATGATGAAAATTATGATGACGAAAATATACCAATAAGCAAAATCATTTTCTATGTAAAGCAATTAGCATTTCTCCACTTGTAGCAAAATGCACTCTCAATTTGCTTATTTTATTTACCAGTTGTGAATGGTTTATCCCATGTTCAGAGAACAGTTCATCAGGAGTCTTGTTTTATTACCATTTTGCCTCAAAGTTCAGAAGTACAGTCTGGACTTCTACAAAGTGTGCTTGGACAATGGAATAAATTATGAGATGAAGTATTGATATGTGGCCCTTCCTACACTTCCTAGTAACATCAGTATCATAGACAATGATTTGGAACTAAGTAAGGTCTGTCTAAGTTGAACAGAATCTGACATAACATATGTAATTAGTTCCTAAAAAAGAATGTAAATTTCTTACTCTGCTTGATAATCAGTAGACATTATCAAGCAAGGAGATAAATGCAAAAAGAAATGAAAGGTAGATCTAAGTCTGCATTAAGATATAGGTCACATAAACATTCAAGTAATTAGCACTGACTAAGAAGCAAACATAATTTCATTTTTGTTTGCTGTGATGGTTAATACTGAATGTCAACTTGATTGGATTGAGGTTACAAAGCATTGATCCTGGGTGGGTTTGTGAGGGTGTTGACAAAGGAGATTAACATCTGAGTCAGTGGGCTAGGAAAGGTAGGCCCACTCTTAATCTGGGTGGGCACTATCTAATCAGCTGCCAGCTCAGCCAAAATATAAAACAAGCAGAAGAAGGTGAAAAGACTAGACTGGCTTAGCCTCCCAGCCTACATCTTTCTCTCATGCTGGATGCTTCCTGCCCTCAAACATCAGACTCCAAGTTCTTAAGCTTTGGGACTCAGACTAGCTTCCTTGCTCTGTGGCTTGTAGACAGCCTATTGTGGGAACTTGTGATCATGTGAATATATATATATATATATATATATATATATATATATATATATTCCATTAGTTTGGTCCCTCTAGAAAACCCTGATTAATACAGATTTTGTTACAAAAAGTGGTTTTAGAGGAACAGAATATTAAGGATGGAGTTCTTTCATAGGTTTTGGGGTTTCTGGAGTTGGCTGCTTAATATGATAAGACCCCAAACTGCTAATGACTCTACTTCTAATAGTATGCAGAATACTGATAGTACTTGAGATGAATTGTTTAGAGAGTTATGCAAAATAAATCCATTCAACACATCTGGTTCACTGCTTGTGAGAGGCAAGGAGTTCAGTGACTCTATACATAATACTTTTGACTACATGTGGAGAATGAAGGAACATAATGAAGTTGGTTTGTTGCTCCCAAGTTCACTGTACAAAGTGATGAAAGAAAATGATGAACTCAGGGATTCTAACTCCTGTCTTCTAAAGCAGATACTGAGTCTCAAATCTCCTAAAATTGCCCTTAATGAGAGTCTTTTCTCCTGTAGAGAAAAAGCTGATTTTGTGAAAAAGCAGACACAAGCTCCTATCATTTGAGTTGCTGACCTGCAATAAAGGGTGCATGCACAGCCTTGACAGGTATCTACTGTTAAAGTGAGGTCATTGATTGGAAAAGAATGAGACCCTACAACTTGGAATGGGGATATGTGGTAGGACTCTGATGAAGCAGGGGACACTAAGTTTGTAAACTCTGATGAGACTTTTTCGCCAAAAGAAACAGATTCCCCATCCCCAGAAGTGGCAACATCGCCTCCCCAACCCATACTGCCATCAGCTTTTCCACCTTTGTGTGAGGAGATAAACCATGTGCTGCCTGAGGCAACAGTGATGGCCTCCTGTGAGGCACTTGCCAGGCAAGTTAATGTTGATTCTCCTCAAGACCCACCCCCAACACTGCTGTTTACTTCTAGGCCTATAACTAGACTAAAGTCCTGACAGGCCCCTAGAGGTGAGGTTGAGAGTGTGACCCATGAGAAGGTAGACTACACTCTAAAAGAACTGCTAGAGTTCTCTAATGTATATAAACAGAAATCTGGAGAACAGGCAGGGGAATGGATATTAAGAGTGTGGAATAGTGGTGGAAGGAAGATAGAGTTGGATCAGGCTGAATTTATTGATTTGGGCCAACTAAGTAGAGAATCTGCAACTAATGTTGCAGCTTGAGTAGTTAAAAGAGCTTCTAATAGTTTATTTTCTCAGTTAGCTGAAATACAGATTAAAAGATGGCCTACTGTGAGCTAGTTGAAAATGCCTGATCTACCCTAGGTTAATGTAGAGGAAGGAATCTAAAGGCTTAGGGTTATTGGGATGGTGGAGTGAATTAGTCACTTTAGACATACTCATCCAAGCTGGAATGGTCCGGAAGATATACTCTTGACCAATGCTTTGTAATATAGATTTGTCAGGGCAGCACCTGCATCTTTGAAGGCCCTGTAATTGCTCTTCTCTGTATGCTAGATGGAACAGTGAAAACCACAGTCATGCAACTACAAAATTGAAATACAATGGGAATAATTGGATCTTGAGGTGGCAGGGGCCAAGTGCTGGCACTCAACCATCAAAGGCAAGGTGGGTGTATCTACCATAATGGACAGCAGAGGCAAAGCAGCAATCAGAACAGCCTGACTCGTGTGGAGCTTTGGCATTGGCTAATTAATCAGAGTGTTCCTAGAAGTGAAATTGATAGGAAGCCTACTGCATTCCTAGTTAATTTATATAAGAAGAAAACTTCCAGGCCAAGTGGACAAAAGACTAACTTGAATTATAAAAGCAGAGAATCACAGCCCCCCCAATCAATTTTCAGACTTGCGCCAGTTTACAGATGCCAAACCCCTTGAATGAAGGGGAGGCCGGGTCCCCATGAAGAAGGAACCCACTACACTGCAGACAATTTATGCTGCATATCTTTCTCCCATCCTTCCCCAAAAGCAACTCCAGCCTTATACAGGGTAACTGTGCATTGGGGAAAGGGAAATGATCAGACATTTCAGGGACTACTGGAGAGTGGCTCTGAGCTGACGTTGATTCCAGGGGACCCAAAATGTCATTGTGGTTCTCCAGTTAAAGTAGGGGCTTATGAAGGTCTGGTAATTAATGGAGTTTTAGCTCAGATTTGACTTACAGTAGGTTCAGTGGGTCCCTGGACTCACTCTGTGGCCATTTCCCCACTGCCAGAATACATAATTGGCATAAACACACTTAGCAGCTGGCAGAACCCCTATATTGGCACCCTAACTAGTAGGGTGATGGCTATTATGTGATAAAGGCCAAATGGAAACCATTAGAGCTGCCTCTTCTTAGAAAAATAGTGAATCAAAAACAGCATCTCATCATTGGAGGGATTCCAGAGATTAGTGCCACCATCGAAAACTTGAAGCACACTGGGGGGTGATTCCTACCACATCCATGTTCAACTGTCCTGTTTAGCCTGTGAAGAAGACAGATGGATCTTGGAGAATGACAGGGGATTATTGTGAACTTAACCAAGTGGTGACTGCAAATGCTGTACCAACGTGGTTTCATTGTTTGAGAAAGTTATCACATCTCCTGGTACCTGACATGCATCTCTTGATCTGGCAAATGCCTTTTTCTGTTTCTGTCTATAAAGTCTACCATAAGCAATTTGCCTTCAGTTGGCAAGAACAGCAATATACCTTTACTGTCTTACCTCAGAGGTATATTAAATATCTGGCTTTGTGCCATAATGTTATTGGTAGAGACCTTGATTGCTTTTCGCTTCCACAAGATATCATACTGGTCCATTACATTGATGACATTATGCTGATTGGAGCCAGTGAGGTAGCAAACACACTAGACTTATTGGTGAGACATTTGTGTGTCAGAGGATGGGAAATAAACCAAACTAAAATCCAGGAAACATCTACCTCAGTAAAATTTCTAGGGGTCCAGTAGTGTGGGGCCTGTTGAGATATTCCTTCTAAGGTGAGGCATAAGTTGATGGATTTGGCTCCTGCAAAACCAAAAGGGAGGCACAACACCTAGTGAACCTATTGGGATTTTGGAGGTAACACATTCCTCATTTGGGTGTGTTACTTTGGCCCATTTATTGAGTGACCTGAAAGGCTGCCTGTTTTAAGTGGGGTCCAGAACAGGAGAAGGCTCTGCAACAGGTCCAGACTACTATGCAAACTGCTCTGCCTCTTGGGATAATGACCCAGCAGATTCAATGGTTCTTGAGGTGTCGGTGGCATATAGGGATGCTGTCTGGAGCCTTTGGCAGGCCCCCATAGGTGAATCACAGTAGAGACCTCTAGGATTTTGGAGCAAGGCCCTGCCATCTTCCACGATAATTACTCTCATTTTGAGAGGCAGCTCATGGCTTGTTACTGGGCTTTGGTGGAAACTGAACGTTTGACTACAGGTCATCAAGTCACCATGCGACCTGAACTGCCTATCACGAACTGGGTATTTTCTGACCCATCTAGCCATAAAGTGGGTCATGAATAGCAGCATTCCATCATCAAATGGAAGTGGTATATATGTGATTATGCTCGAGCAAGTCCTTAAGGCTCAAATAAGTTACATGAGGAAATGATTTAAATGCCCATGGCCTTCACTTCTGCCACCCTGCCTTCTCTCCCCCAGCCTGCACTGATGGCTTTATGGGGAGTTCCCTATAATCAGTTGACAGAGGAAGAGAAGACTAGGGCCTGATTCATAGATGTTCTGTATGATATGCAGGCACCACTTAAAAGTGAACAGCTGCAGCACTATGGCCCCTTTCTAGGATATCCCTGAAGGACAGCGGTGAAGGGAAATCTTCCCAGTGGGCAGAATTTCAACCAGTGCACCTGCTTGTGCACTTTGAATGGAAGGAGAAATGGCCAGATGTGTGATTATATACTGATTCATGCGCTGTAGCCAATGGTTTGGCTGGATGGTCAGGGACTTGGACAAAGCATGATTGGAAAATTGGTGACAAAGAAATTTGGGGAAGAGGTATGTGAATGAACTTCTCTGAGTGGTAAAAAACTGAAGATATTTATATCCCACGTGAGTGCTCGCCAACAGATGACATCAGCAGAGGATAATTTTAATAATCAAGTGGATAGAATGACTCATTCTGTGGACACCACTCAACCTCTTTTCCCAAGCCAACTCTGTCATCACTCAATGGGCCCATGAACAAAGTGGCCACGGTGGCAAGGATGGATGTTACACATGGGTTCACCAACATGACCTTCCATTCACCAAGGCTGACTCTGGCTATAGCCACTTCTACATGCCCAATTTGGCAGCAGCAGTGACCCACACTGACCCTCGATATGGCAACATTCCTCGAGGTGATCAGCCAGATGTGTGGTGGCAGCTTGATTATTTTGAACCTCTTCAATCATGGAAAAAGCAGAGGTTTGTCTTCACTGGAATAGACATTTACTCTGGTATGGGTTTGCCTATCCTGCATGCAATGCTTCTGCCAAGACACCATCCCTGGACTAATGGAATGCCTTATCCCCACCATCATGGTATTCCATACAGCATTGCCTCTGACCAAGGCACTCACTTTATGGCTAAAGAAGTGTGGCAGTGGACTCATGCTCATGGAATTCACTGGTCTTACCATGTTTCCCATCATCCTAAAGCAGCTGGGTTGATGGAACAGTGGATGGCCTTTAGAAGTAACAAGTACAACAACAACTAGGTGACAATACTTTGCAGGACTGGGTCAAAGTTCTCCAGAAGGTCACATATACTCTGAATCCACGTCCATAATATGGCATTGCTTCTCCCATAGCTAGGATTCATGGGTCTAGGAATAAAGGAGTGGAAATGGAAGCACCACCACTCATCATCACCCTGAATGATCCACTAGCAAAGGTTTTGCTTCCTGTTTGTGTGACATTATGTTCTGCTGGCCTAGACATCTTAGTTCCAGAGGGAGGAATGCTGCCAACAAGAGACACAACGATTGCATTAAACTGGAAGTTAAGATTGCCACCTGGACACTTTGGACTCCTCCTACCTTTATGTCAACAGGCTAAGAAGAGGTTTACAGTGTTGGCTGGGGTAACTGACCCAGACTACCAAGATGATATCAGTCTGCTACTCCACAATGGAGGTAAGGAACAGTATGCATGGAATGCAGGAGATCCCTTGGGGCATCTCTTAGTATTACTGTGCCCTGTGATTAAGGTCAATGAGAAACTACAACAGCCCAATCCAGGCATGACCACAATGACCCAGACCTTTCAGGAATGAAGGTTTGGGTCACTCCACCAGGAAAAAACAAACAAACAAACAAACAAACAAACTGAATCCCAGGATCTGCTGAGGTGCTTGCTGAAGGCAAAGGTAATAGAAAATGTGTAATAGAAGAAAGTAGTAATCAATGCCACCTATGACCACATGACAAGTTGCAGAAAGGAAGACTGTAATTGTCATGAATATTTCCTTTCTCTTTTGTTAAAAACCCGTTTGTGCATGTATAAACTGGTAGTAAGAAAATATCTTCATTTTGTGATTTTTGTACATTGATTTTGTATCCTGAGACTTTGCTGAAGTTGCTTATCAACTTAAGGAGATTTTGGGCTGAGACAACGGGGTTTTCTAGATATACAATCATGTCGTCTGCAAACAGGGACAATTTGACTTCCTCTTTTCCTAATTGAATACCCTTTATTTCCTTCTCCTGCCTAATTGCCCTGGCCAGAACTTCCAACACTATGTTGAATAGGAGTGGTGAGAGAGGGCATCCCTGTCTTGTGCCAGTTTTCAAAGGGAATGCTTCCAGTTTTTGCCCATTCAGTATGATATTGGCTGTGGGTTTGTCATAGATAGCTCTTATTATTTTGAAATACGTCCCATCAATACCTAATTTATTGAGAGTTTTTAGCATGAAGGGTTGTTGAATTTTGCCAAAGGCTTTTTCTGCATCTATTGAGATAATCATGTGGTTTTTGTCTTTGGCTCTGTTTATATGCTGGATTACATTTATTGATTTGCGTATATTGAACCAGCCTTGCATCCCAGGGATGAAGCCCACTTGATCATGGTGGATAAGCTTTTTGATGTGCTGCTGGATTCCTTTTGCCAGTATTTTATTGAGGATTTTTGCATCAATGTTCATCAAGGATATTGGTCTAAAATTCTCTTTTTTGGTTGTGTCTCTGCCCGGCTTTGGTATCAGAATGATGCTGGCCTCATAAAATGAGTTAGGGAGGATTCCCTCTTTTTCTATTGATTGGAATAGTTTCAGAAGGAATGGTACCAGTTCCTCCTTGTACCTCTGATAGAATTCTGCTGTGAATCCATCTGGTCCTGGACTCTTTTTGGTTGGTAAACTATCGATTATTGCCACAATTTCAGCTCCTGTTATTGGTCTATTCAGAGATTCAACTTCTTCCTGGTTTAGTCTTGGGAGAGTGTATGTGTCGAGGAATTTGTCCATTTCTTCTAGATTTTCTAGTTTATTTGCGTAGAGGTGTTTGTAGTATTCTCTGATGGTAGTTTGTATTTCTGTGGGATCGGTGGTGATATCCCCTTTATCATTTTTTACTGTGTCTATTTGATTCTTCTCTCTTTTTTATTTTATTCTTATACACAAATAACAGACAAACAGAGAGCCAAATCATGAGTGAACTCCCATTCACAATTGCTTCAAAGAGAATAAAATACCTAGGAATCCAACTTACAAGGGATGTGAAGGACCTCTTCAAGGAGAACTACAAACCACTGCTCAAGGAAATAAAAGAGGATACAAACAAATGGAAGAACATTCCATGCTCATGGGTAGGAAGAATCAATATCGTGAAAATGGCCATACTGCCCAAGGTAATTTACAGATTCAATGCCATCCCCATCCAGCTACCAATGACTTTCTTCATAGAATTGGAAAAAACTATTTTAAAGTTCATATGGAACCAAAAAAGAGCCCGCATCGCCAAGGCAATCCTAAGCCAAAAGAACAAAGCTGGAGGCATCACACTACCTGACTTCAAACTATACTACAAGGCTACAGTAACCAAGACAGCATGGTACTGGTACCAAAACAGAGATATAGATCAATGGAACAGAACAGAGCCCTCAGAAATAATGCCGCATATCTACAACTATCTAATCTTTGACAAACCTGAGAAAAACAAGCAATGGGGAAAGGATTCCCTATTTAATAAATGGTGCTGGGAAAACTGGCTAGCCATATGTAGAAAGCTGAAATTGGATCCCTTCCTTACACCTTATACAAAAATCAATTCAAGATGGATTAAAGACTTAAACGTTAGACCTAAAACCATAAAAACCCTAGGAGAAAACCTAGGCATCACCATTCAGGACATAGGCATGGGCAAGGACTTCATGTCCAAAACACCAACAGCAATGGCAACGAAAGACAAAATTGACAAATGGGATCTAATTAAACTAAAGAGCTTCTGCACTGCAAAAGAAACTACCATCAGAGTGAACAGGCAACCTACAAAATGGGAGAAAATTTTCGCAACCTACTCATCTGACAAAGGGCTAATATCCAGAATCTACAATGAACTCAAACAAATTTACAAGAAAAAAACAAACAACCCCATCAAAAAGTGGGCAAAGGACATGAACAGACACTTCTCAAAAGAAGACATTTATGCAGCCAAAACGCACATGAAAAAATGCTCATTATCACTGGCCGTCAGAGAAATGCAAATCAAAACCACAATGAGATACCATCTCACACCAGTTAGAATGGCAATCATTAAAAAGTCAGGAAACAACAGGTGCTGGAGAGGATGTGGAGAAATAGGAACACTTTTACACTGTTGGTGGGACTGTAAACTAGTTCAACCATTGTGGAAGTCAGTGTGGTGATTCCTCAGGGATCTAGAACTAGAAATACCATTTGACCCAGCCATCCCATTACTGGGTATATACCCAAAGAAGTATAAATCTTGCTGCTATAAAGACACATGCACACATATGTTTATTGCGGCATTATTCACAATAGCTAAGACTTGGAACCAACCCAAATGTCCAACAATGATAGACTGGATTAAGAAAATGTGGCACATATACACCATGGAATACTATGCAGCCATAAAAAATGATGAGTTCATGTCCTTTGTAGGGACATGGATGAAATTGGAAATCATCATTCTCAGTAAAATATCGCAAGAACAAAAAACCAAACACCGAATATTCTCACTCATAGGTGGGAATTGAACAATGAGATCACATGGACACAGGAAGGGGAATATCACACTCTGGGGACTGTGGTGGGGTGGGGGGAGCGGGGAGGGATAGCATTAGGAGATATACCTAATGCTAGATGACGAGTTAGTGGGTGCAGCGCACCAGCATGGCATATGTATACATATGTAACTAACCTGCACAATGTGCACATGTACCCTAAAACTTAAAGTATAATAAAAAAAAAATCTTCATTTTATTTCCTTTTTTCTTTATCATGTAAAGTAAGATTTATTGACTTTATATAAGCATTTAAGTGTTGTTAAGTTTATGTAATAGCATGTGGTTTGGGGATTGGTGGATTTCCACTTGTAGGAAAGATAGTTGTATTATATTAGGCGTAATTTTGACCTTATTATTGTCCTTATTTAAAGATTACGTATGATCTCAGGAGATGTGTATGGGTTCAGGTTGACAAGGGGTGGACTTGTGATGGTTAATACTGAGTGTCAACTTGATTGAAGGATGGAAAGTATTGATCGTGGGTGTGTCTGTGAGGGTGTCTTCAAAGGAGGTTTACATTTGAGTCAGTGGGCTGGGAAAGGCAGACCCAACCTTGGGTAGGCACAATTTAATCAGCTGCCAGCACAACCAGAATAAAAAGCAGGCAGAAGAATGTGAAAGGCTAGCCTGGCTTAGCCTTCCAGCCTACATCTTTCTCCCATGCTGGTTGCTTCCTTCCCTGGAACATCAGACTCCAAGTTCTTCAGCTTTGGGACTCAGACTGGCTTCCTTGCTCCTCAGCTTGCAGACAACCTATTGTAGGACCTTGTGATTGTGTGAGTTAATACTCCTTAACAAACACACCTCTCTCTCTCTCTCTCTCTCTCTCCATATATATATATATATATATATATATATATATATATATATATATATATCCTATTAGTTCTGCCCCTCTAGAGAGACCTAATACATTTACATTTATTAAAGTTAAAAATTGTACTTTTAAATAAAATCCCTGTTAATGATTTTTCTAAAAAGTAATTCAAATGCATTTGAAGTAAATGAAAATTAAATCTTTTGCCCAAGACACTAAGGCAAACCTTCAAGACATAAGTAAATATATAGAAAGCTCTTAAGACTTTTAGTGGATTCACCAGAAAGAAAGAAAGATAAATGATAAATGATACATAGATGGATGGATAGATAGATAGATAGATAGATAGACAGATAGATAGATAGATAGATAGATAGAGATGACAGACTGTAAGAGCAAATACAAATTAAAAATAGGAGGCTTAATTTTTCTTGTTGGAAGTAAAGGGAGAGACCTCCCTCCTCCCATTTGCTAGAGAATTTACTTTAGAAACTTAATAATTCTAAGTTCTTTCTCTGTCTCTTTCTCAAGGACTTGAAAACCATCTCTGAAATGTCACCATCAAGATGATAGTGCCCCTATCTCCCAGTTCCTGTGACAGGCAGGGGCCTAAGTTCTGCAGGCACTCTCCTCAAGTTGCAACACTTCTCCTGTCATAAATATATGAGAAATTTATTTTTCCTGTGCATAAATCCAATTAGCAAGTGCAGATGGCCTCCTGAATGACCAGGTGCATCTAAGACAAACTATATGTGACAAATGGTGCTGTCAAGTACTGTTAACTTAAGCACTAGTTAAGTTTATGCTGAGAACATGTATGTAATGGGCTGTATCTGCCTGCCTGTATAAAAGGGAGAGGTGTCTTTCTATCTTGGCAATCTCTTAGCATCACATTCTGGTTTACTGTTTATTCAATAATAAAACTGTTTCCTTTCTTTTTTTATTTTTGTGAAGAGGTTTCCTTAGTTGGCAGGAGACTTAGTTTTTATTTGTATTTCCCCAGCAGTGTGTATATATGTATATGTGTATGTTTATGTGAGATGATATTGCACACATGGATCTAATCATCAAAAAACATGCATGTATCATACAGTACTTGGCTCTGAGGATGTAACGGTAACAAAAGACAAAATCCTTGTTAAACTACATATGCTCTAGAGAAAACAGACCCAAAATAATATATGTAATATTGCATGGATAGCAATAAGTACATGGAGAAAAAAATAAAACAGGGAATAAAGAGAGACAGGGATTGCCTCATTAGACTGCTAGAAATTATAAATGGTGTGGTCAGAATCTGACTCACTGAGAAATGTGGTATTTGAGGAAAGACAAATGAAGACAGACACATACAGAAGTACATAGTAGAAGTAAACATCAAGCAGAGAGAAGATTGTCAAGAACCTGAGGTAGGCAAATGCCTAGCATCCTTGACAAATAGCAAGGTCAGCAGAGATTTCAAGGGAAAGACAGAGATACTGGGAGGGAATAGAGGCAAATTCAATGTGGCATTGTTAATATGGCTGAAATGCCTATACCAATTTAAGTTCTTAAAACAGTATTTAGGAGATTCTTAAAATTCCTATTTCCTATCATTAACATAAGGATAGTGTTGAATGATAGTCCCTAAATAGGAATTGTATCATTTTTGTTTCTTTGTTTTGCCAGTCTATTTGAGGAAAATTACATTTTTATGGCTTTTATAAAATCAAGTTAGAGCACATTTTATAGATATTTTGGGTTTGTATAATTCTTGTATATGTTTGTTTGAAGAATTTGTTCATTAATCTATTGAGATCCTGACTTCTTCCTAATTAATCACGAAGAAAAATATTAAGAGGTGGGAATTATCAGACACTGACCAAAACATTAGGTGTTTTCTGATATTTGAAATATCAAAAAGGAACTGTGCAAATTCTATTATTCATTTGCATTTTCAATCTATATATTCTCTGTATATTTTCTGTAAATAAAGTTAGTGTTTAAATTTTTATTTAAAATAGGCTAATTAGCATGTGTTAAAAGTTTAGTTTGATAATTGTCCTTGGATTTCTGGACAAATTGCTAATATTGAGATTAATTTTAATAGTGATTAATTGAAATTATCTTTTTGGTTGAAAATAGCTGTTCACACAGAGAAAGCTCTGATGGTTAATCACCGGCCACAAACACTTGTGAGCTTTTTTTCACTCTTAAGAGCAGCAAAAGCACTAGAGCTCGCATGTCCACACTAGGAAAGAATTAAAATGAGGACAATCAGCCTGTTTCTTTGGATGAAGAGAAAACCACCATTTTTCAAACCAGTTAACAAAACAATATTTCTGTCTAACTTTTTACTTTCACCTCAACTTTGGGGCTTCCTCTTCCATAAAGAAAAATGCACACACACATACACATACAAATATATATATATATACTTTTTTCTGCTTCTCAGGAAATAGGCATGACAGTTTTTACTCTGCTATTTTGAAGAAACTCCCCATGCATTAGGTTTTGCAACATTACACCTAGGTACTCACTGTATGTAATTAATGCACAGTGTTTTTGAAACTCTTGTTAACACATCTTCTTTCACTTGCTGGCCTACCCTGTACTACTCACCATTGCGTAGCTCAGAAGGATGGCAGGTAGATGTAAAAATTCCAGAAAGGAGTTTTCTCAAAAGAACATTTTATTTGTAAGAGGTACCATTTGAGTTACAATAAAGCATTCTTGATTTTGATGATCTGGTATTTACTGCTCTTTCACAAAATCAAAGAAATCTGTGTCAATGTCCTTATCAAATATCATTGCATCATATATACATGGCATGCATGCTGCCATGGCATATTTGTGGCATATATGTTAGAGGCTTGATTTTTACAGACAATTAGGTTTTTGATATGAAATCAAGGATAGACCAAACCTGCCCTAATTTAAACATGGAGAAACAAAGTACAATGAACAGAGTTCTCAGCATCCTAAGATGTATGAAAAAAAATATAGCAGTGATGAGGTCCAGGACAACAAGTGAAGTAAGGAGCTATCTCAATGTAATGGTAGAAATATACAGTGTATTCCACTGGAAGAGTTCAAGTTCTCCTGCATGGTTGAGTTTAATTTGTGCAAACCATCAATATTGAGTCCTTTCTCTTGGAGACCACAGCACAAACAATAGAAACTTGAGTTTGATTTAGCATTAGGGAAACAGATTGTGTCATATGTATGCATTTATAATAAGAAACATGGGATATTTAGATAAATATTTCACTTGTATTTCCTACACTAAAATAACCTGTTAATTGTAAAAGATAGGGTAGGACAAATAATTTTTCTCTATAGCCCCTAACTGACTTTGTGCCTTACAGCTCTTTCTCCCGCCACCTCCTGGACATACGTGTAGCCCTTAACTGTTCCTCTAACCTTCTTGACAATATCTAAATTGCCCAAACAATGACGCTAATCCATAAGGTCAGATTCTCCCTCTTCCAAGAACCATCCTTGCCTAACTTTTCTCCAAAACTAGCAAAACTTTGACTTACTTAATCCTGCTAATACCCTATAAATCTTTCCTACATCTGTGCCCAAATTAGAACTATCTTGTAGAATCTTCAAATAAAAGCTTTGACTGTCTTCCACATAAAAATAAAAACAATGTATAGTTTTTATTTAGAAAAGTAATATTTAAATAATCAAAACATAGAAATAATAATACAAAATGTAAAACTTAACATGTGAAGAGTGTATGGAAGTCCCCTACCTGAGTGCAGGGAAACATTATTTTGAAATAGACAAAGACAATTTGTAATTCCAGGGTATTAACTATTAAGCTCATTTGTGTTTCATTTTCAGAATAGAAATTACCTAGAGCTATTATTCCGGACTATTCTGAAGTTGATTGCTACATGAAATAAAGGGTTGTTGATATGTTAAACAAAAAACAACAAAAACAATGCAAAAAAACCCACATGCCTACCACATGATCCACATGATCTTCTTATATCCAGGGTCACATTAAGGAAATAATTTTATGGTGTTAAATCTTTCTTTTTCATATTTCCCAGCAGAAACCTGTTTGAGCTTTTCTTGTCAAAAAGCATTGTTGATGATCTCTGGTTTCAGCCAATTGCTTTCAAGCTACTCAGAAACCGCCAAATATATCATTTGAAATTTGTCTAAAAATTTAATATGCATATAATTCACATTATATGTGATTGTTATTAAATTGAAGATTTGATTTTGCTAGTCTAGGTGTATCTCAATTTTCTGCATTTCTAACAAACTTCCAAATGATGCCAATGCTTCTAGAGCACCGGCCTTATTTTTAAGGCTTTACTTGGACAGAACTATTCAGCTCAATTTCACACATACGCTCCTAATAGTCATGTCCCAGATTTCTAGTAGGCATCTGGAAACCTGCTTCCTCACCATATTCTCTTTTGCCCAGCTTCCTCTGCCTTCCTGATAGTTTACATTTTCCTATGGGTTTTCATGCTTTCTTCCTTTTACACCTACTATTGATGCCTGTGTAATGTGACACCTCCATTTAACAAACTGGAAATTTCTTAATTATTTCGCACTGAGACCGTTAGTTATATTTGCATCTGTATATGCACAGAATACTATACCTCACTTTTATCATCATGCATTGTACTAGTCAGTTTCTTGACCAGGAATGTTTGAATTAATTGTAGTATTCTTCAAATTTAGGAAAACATTTGGTATAAGCCAGGATAACATGAATGTTTATGTTTAAATTTTTACTAATTTATGTGTTTACTAAATGAAAAATAAAGGGAAGAGAGAAAATGGAAATGGGATTTTAGAGATGAAAACAATGGAGCTTGTTATTTTTAAAGTATACCCTACAAATGCCCATTTTCAATTTTACCTAAAGTGTCTAAAGTTATTTTTACCCTGAGTTGTCTAGGTAATATGTGATATTCGTCTCCATAGTTAGATTTTACCCTGACTCCACATTTCAACTCTCTCTATTAGCTCAGGGAATGTTCAAGCTATCTTATGAAATAGGGACAGATGAATTAAAGGGACCCCACGGACTTTGATAATAAAGAAGAATAACAAGCTTCCACAAGAATAGTAATAGGCTTGCTCAAAATCAAATCTGCATTTTAATAAGATCCACATACAATGTGAATGGAAGTTGATGGTGACAGCCAATCATTTTATGGTGGGCATTCATCTTCCACAATTTCAGTGCTCTTCCTGCTTCACAAAATGAAGGGAAATGCTTCTTGGGAAGATGAAGAGATTTACCAAATGAAATAAGTTGAATTGAAGAAAATAGAATGGAATGCAGAATTTCCACATGCCTGTAAAAATGATCACTTCACATACCATTGCCAGGCTAAACCGCATAGTTACCACCTATGCATCTAAATAATTTCAGTCCATTTCTCGATCATAACATTGATCTTTATTTATCCAAAAATATTTTGTTGACTAATGTCTTATATTATTAAAGTGACAGTTTGAAAATCAGGTTAACTACAGAATTGAGGACATTATAGTCAACTTACACTCCTCCTTCAAGGACTGTTTTACTCTTGCCCTTGTGTTTCAAACACCTTGCCAAACCCCATTCTTTGTGAATAAGAAAGTATATTGAGAGGAATCACCTGTGAAGTATAATAATAAAACGATCTTTAAATACATGCAAACACCCAACAGTCTTTGTTTCTCAGGTCTGCTCCAGGGAAGCTATTAACTGGAAATGAAGTAGATTTAGACAATTTTTTTAAAAAAATAGCACTAAAGATCAAGTGTTTAGATTCTTGAACTAGACGTCAGTTTATTGCTCTTTCAAACTTCTCTGCTATTGACAACAACAAAACATACAGATTTGAAAAACATTTATTTAGATATTAACTGCATTCTTACAAAGTCAATGACACAAGAATCTATACAATAACAAAAGAATTTCTGCCTTGGCAAAAATAAAATATGCTTTTTTTCAATGCAAATAATGTAAATGTTTGCTACAAGAAACTATTGAATTGCTTCTCTCTAAGCATCAGGGGAGTACTGAAACATGATTTTAGCTTCTAATATTGCATTGTGCATTTTTGTCATGTATATTAGAATGTTAAATTCATACAATTAAATCATAAAATATATCAATTAATTAATCTTCAATGTATCGTTAATTAATTTTAAAATTCTAAAATTGTTTTACTGAGTTTTTATCTTCTCTTGTCATTTCTGTTAAATACAGGGACAAACAATGGAATTTGGCGAGGGACATATTTAAATCTTGGCATTGCTCACTTATTCTTGGGCAACCTAGTTTTAATCTTCAATTCTCATTTTACTCATCTGTGAAATGAACACATGATTACATACAGAATATTTGTTTGGATTAAGCAAGCTAATGAATGTAAAACACCTATTAAATGTTTATTTTATGGGCATTCTAAAATAGCACTTGGTGTTATTCCTATTACTTTTACTACTAAACTAATATATTTTCATAATTATTAAAAATTCACAATCACTGTTCAAGGTCTTTCAAGTATTTTGATAAACTTGATCAATAAGCTTAGCCTTCAAAGTCATAATAGAACAGTAGTTTACTATTCAAAGTCATAATAGAACAGTAGTTTAATGAATGGATGCTGATATCAAGCATGTATTCAAGTTTCAAGTACTCTATATGTTAGTTCAAATTTTTAGTCTATGTTTTCTCAACTGCGTGCATTTATACATATATGATTACATCGTAACACTTTTTGGCATGGAGTTAATTTGAAATTAATCTGGAAAAATTTAGCAGAGAACATAAAGTACTATTTCTCTTGCCTGTCTCTCCCATTATGAGAGATATATAGTGCTTATTCAAAAGCTGGGAATAATGATATCATTTCTCCTCCGTTTTTTTTATATACTACACTGTTCTTCCAGGTAGGTGGCAAAAAGGGATTAGGCTTCGCTCTCCCTCTAGGAAAGTGATCTCCATCTTCTAGATGAAGATACACAACATTTTCACAAATGTGTCAAGGTGATGGCTTGATTATAGCAATGGGAAGTTTTTATTCAAATAGTGTCTGAATGTTTGTCTGCCGAGGTCACTGGGCACACAGATGATATATGAAAGCAACTTCTCATGTGGATAATGGGCTCCCCACTGGCAATTCTAGGTAGGCACCTTCTACATAGCTAACACACCTCCTGGGCACTTGTAAAATGTTCCATAAAAATGCCACCCTCTTGATTCACTAGAACTATTTGCCCAGCATCTCATTCTTGGACCCCTCTTCAGGGTTAAGGATCTTTCCTGCTTTCCCTTTCTTTCTGGACATTTTCAGCTTATTAGCTACAATCCATTTACCCCTCTCTACCAAAGCCTACACTGATCTTCTGTCTATCATCTGCCTGACATCCAATCAGGAGAAAATTTAACATATAAAATTAGAGTCCAACCACAGCTAATATGCAACCTGTAAGCTGATGGTACTAGACATTTAAATATCTAGTGTTGGCATTACTAAATGTTAAAATGTTGACATTATCAGATATTAAGATATCAAAACTCTTCCATACTTGCTATGCGGCCACCACACCTTAAATACTGTTTGTCTCTTCTGCTGCTATAGAATTTCACCTGGAACCCCCTCTCCTCAAATATCCCCATGATCCAGAAACTAAATGATCAGTGCTTGGCGCAGTAGAAGCTTTCTAGGATTTCATGCCAATGCCATGGCCGGTATCTGTGATTAACAATTTCTTGTGCTCTAAGTGATATCATTGTTCACTTCTAACAGGGGAGGGAAAAGAGATGTCAGAGGTTATGGACGTTGCAGAGCTTTGCTTCAAACCTGGTCAGCCCTGAATGTCTTACTCCCAACCAACATCCTGTCTGGCCAGAAAAATCTGTTTTAGTCTAACTAAATATAACATTCTTATTAACAATTTTGTGACAATTCACAATAAAGATATGGAATATATACTAATCTTAGGCCTCGTTTTAAGCATTATAGCAATATTATGCAATTTTTAGCTTAGCAGCCAGTAGAAGCTTTCACATAATAATGAAAATCATTGATGTTAAAAGTAATTCTCTACATATCAAAAGTAAAAGACTTGTTTCTATCAATAAATAAGAAGTCATTGGAAGAGCTTGATGTTATTTTCTAGGAAACACTGTAGTCTAGATAGGGGCACTGCTCAGAAAAAGACAACTGCATTAATAATTTAAAAGCAAAACGAAAACAAAATAAATACCTCAGCAAACATTTCTAAGATACATAAAATTTTTAGAACTATTTTTGAAAGATTTAGTAAACTGTATGCACTAAACACAACTTTGATAAGCAGCTATATATATTTAAATATTGATCTATATTAGAAATTAAATGGTATGTGAGTACATATTATATAGTGTTTTAAAATACTTTGCTAAATATCACTCTGGAGGTATTATAAAAAACAAATCCCCCATCCATGCAAGGAGGGCTCTATTTAGAACAAGAATAGTCTTGATGCTTCTCAAGAAGAAGTCAGTAATGTAATTTTTTCCCAGAATAGGCTGTGCTGTTTTTATACTATATACAAAAGGTACTTCTCATAATATCTCTATGAAAATATTGTTTCTCTATCAAAATAACTTAAATATGCTTTTCCTGCTGAATTTGTTTCATTGGTTCTTCTTTAGTCATGTTATTATTTAATGTTTCTGTCTTCTCCCAAAATTCATATGCTGAAGCTTAATCCCCAATGGGAATGAGGTCTTCAGGAGGTGATTAGATCCTCATGAATGGGATTTGCTCCTTATAAAAGAGGTCCAATGAGGATGCTCTAAGAGTGCGTTATCTGTGAGGGAAGGACTCTTACCAGACATGAAATCTGACAGTACTTTGATCTTGGAACTCCCAGCCTCCAGAACTGTGAGAAATAAATGTTTGTTGTTGATAAGCCACCCAGCCTCTGGTATCTTTGTTATATCAGCCCCAAAAGACTAAGCCAACTCAGTGAATGAATGGATGTGGTAGCACAGTTCTTCCACATCTGTCCATCTTTTTCAAGTTGCTTCAAACCATGCTCCTCCTCACTGTGCGTTCCACATCCAAGTGCTCAACACTCTGATTTTCCCACCTTCCTGACTCCCACCCATTCTATATTCCCCTCACTCTGATTCCTTTAGGAATTCTAATGACTTGAACTTTTGGGTGTTATTAATTGATTTCTGATGGTAGTGTACCAATACTTTGAACATTTTTTTAATTAGAAATTTTGAGTTCAGGAATACATGTACAGGATTGTTATATAGGTAAACTGCATGTCACAGGGGTTTGGTGTACAGATTATTTTGTCACCAGGAAATAAACATGGGGACCAATAAGTATTTTTTCCTGATCCTCTCCCTCCTCCTACCTTTTGCCCTGGTATCTCTTTTTCCCCTCTTTGTGTTCATCTATTCTCACTGTTTAGCTCCCAGTTATAGGTGAGAACATGCAGTATTTGGTTTTCTGTTCCTACATTAGTTTGCTTAGGATAATGGTGTACACCTCCCTCCATGTTGCTACAAAGGACATGATCTCTTTCTTTTTTACGGCTGCATAGTATTCCGTGGTGTATATATACCACAGTTTCTTTAGCTAGTCTACTGGTGATTCCATGTCTTTGCTATTGTGAATAGTGCTGCAATAAATACACACATGCATGTGTCTTTATGATAGTTTTTAGCAGCTGTAAATAAAATGCCCTCCTTGCTAACTCTCTCAGCTTATATATTTATTTATTTATTTATTTATCTATTTATTTATTTATTTGAGACAAAGTCTTGTTCTGTCACCCAGGCTGGAGTGCAGTGGCACAATCTCAGCTCACTGCAACCTCCGCTTCCCAGGTTCAAGTGATTCTCCTGCCTCAGCCTCCCAAGAAGCTGGGATTACAGACACATGCCATCACGTCCAACTAATTTCTACATTTTTAGTAGAGACAGGGTTTCACCATGTTGTCCAGGCTGGTCTCGAACGCCTGACCTCAAGTGATCCACCCACCTTGGCCTCCCAAAGTGCTGGGATTACAGGCATGAGCCACCGCACCCGGCCCCTCAGTTCATTTATTTATGATTTCCACATTCACATTGCCACAAAGATCAGTTTGATATATATATGTCATAAAAACACTAGAAAAAAAAAGCTTTCAAATTAGTAAAACTTGTTTGAAACTGAAACAACAAACTATAACTATGACATAAGAGTAAGATGTTCTCTCCTCCAGAGAAAAACTAGGAATGGAGTCTGACAGCCCTCAACTCTCAAATCTTTGACTGGGTCTTTGGTTAATGCTAGGGACTAAATTGTGTGTACCCACAATTCATATGCTGGAGTCCTAACTCCCAGTAGTTGTGACTATATTCAAAGATAGAGTCTTTAATAAAATAATAATGTTTAACAAGGTAATATGGTTGGGCCCTGATCCTTCATGACTGGTGTTTTTACAAAAGGAAATTAGGACACAGACATATTCTTATGAAGATGTTGTGTATTATTCACATGCTGCTATGATAGAGTAACACAGACCAGGAAGCTTAAACAACTGAAATTTACTTTCTCATAGTTCTGGAGGCTAGACGTTCAAGATCAAGATTCCATTAGACTTGGTTTCTGGTGAGGCCCCTCTTTTTGGCTTATAGATAACTGCCTTCTTACTATGTCCTCACATGGCTTCTTCTCTGTATGTGTGGAGAGGGGTCTCTGGTACTACTTCTTTGTCTTATAAGAATTCCTATCTCATCAAGTTAGGACCCCATCTTTATGACCTCATATAACCTGAATTAGCTTTCTGAATGTCCTATCACCAAATATAGTCACATTGGAGATTGAAGCTTCATCATATAAATTTTGAAGATACAATTTAGTTCAAACACTATGTGAAGATACAAAGAAGGCATCTACAAGGCATGGAGGGAAGCCTCAGAAGAAATCAACCTTACTGACAGCTTAATCTCATATTTCTGCCCTACCCAATTGTGAACTAATGAGTTGCTATTTTTTTTAAAGTTGTGTTAATGTGGTTTTTATTTTCCTACAGAGTATGATATTTTGTCATCTTCAAAATATTACTTCCTGGTAAGTGACTGTCTCTCTCAGTCTTAACCAGCTGATGGAGATGGCAAAGATCTTGGACATCACATGCCTTCTTATGCCAGCAAAGCAATCCCAAGTGTATCTCTACAACTACACTCTTTATCTAAATCTCACACACTAAGATAATATTTTCCCTGCCTTAAATTATTCCAAAGCCGGCTCTCAGGCAACTAGAGATCACCTCTATAATCGAAAGACCCCATTTGGAGGCCCCTTTATCAAGGTTACTCATTTGAGTCCCTCCCTAGGCACCAGTGCCAAGCCCTTCTTATGGGGCCCATGTGACTCTCCAATGTGTCTCAGTCCTCAGAAATTTCCAGTTCCAAGCCCTTTCCCTTCTCCCTTTCTATGGCTCCTACGGTCAAGAAATTGGAAGTAGTTTTTGTTCAGAGATCTCTTGAGAGTGAGACAATTGTCTCTGTCTGCACTGATACATATGACTTTTGCTTAGTGCAGAACTGTGGTGAAAATGGAACATTTGGGAATTCAATACTTTTTCCTGTTTAGTCTCTTGCTTTTATACTACGGCAAAAAGCAATTAAAGGCTTGACTATTACTTCGACTTGGGCTTATTGTCTTAATGGATTGACAACTTGTCACAATTTGACATTTGTGGCTGCACAATTTGCCTGAAACCTGACCTTTCAGTTCTCTCTGGCTCACCTCAGCTCTTGACAATAAAAAGGAAGATACAAGAGATACGTGACTCAAACTTCAGCCAAATTTTCATCTCTGGTGCAAATAAAAAGTCACAATTTGGAAGAAGAAATTAGAGGGAAATGTCTAAGCCTTCTACTTGTGAATTTGCTCTCTTTATTCTGAGGCAGTTGCCTTGAAAATCATGAGTACAGTTCAGTTAGTATTTCTGGTTGAAAGTAATAAATGCAGCTCTGGCTAATGATCCAGTTGATTAAACATTTTACTAAATTAAAAAAATAAAAGGAAGCTTACACAACCTTTAGTAGACTTAATTTAATAGCAAGTGTTCAGAGACAACACTGGTTGCTGATGATCTGATGAGTACACTGGTCTGATCAGGAAATGTACTTGCTGTCACCAAGGACTGGATGCTAAAAGTTTGCACCACTGTCTCTCTTGCTGTACGATTCCTACCTTGTAATTATTATAACTACCGCAAACCCTAAGGAGAGAGAGAGAGAAAAACAGCAAGAGAGATGAGCTGTCAGTACCTTCCTGCTTCTGATACCAGATTCTTGGTCAAAGTCAAGAGAAAATGTGTCTAGGAGTTTATGTAACAGGTAGCTAGGCATGAGTAGTCCAGGAGATGGCTTTCCCCACTCACCAGGAATGTCAGGTGATGGTTGGGCAAAGATCACATTGCCCCTCTAAAAGTGGTAAGTTGGCGGCTGGTGTCAGGGAGAGGCCATTTCTTGATGGTCCACACCTGTTGCATTAAAGTGTTAATTGAATGCAGATGTCAGGGAGAAGCAACTTTCTGAGTATGTGCATTAAGAGATAAAATGGCAGAGCATGATCTTCCGGGGGCACTCCACGGGAAAAGAGAAGAAAGCCTCAGATGGGCATGCATACAACTTCCTAAACACACTGAATGTGCTCACCTCTCAAGTGTAAAGAGGGCACTACACATGTGGTCAGCCCATCCTAAGGGAAGAATCAATGGAAAGGGGCCAGCCTATAAGTCCTAGGATAAAAGTTAAACATTGCACTTGACCCTCACATGCCCACTTGGGTGTCTTCCAAGCATAATTTCCCTCCTGTCTGAAGCCTTTTTAAATAAATGCACACTCCTTCTCTGAAAATTACCTTCGTCTCTTTTTTTGCCTTATTCCCTTAGTCAAATTATTTCTTCTGAAGAGGCAAGAATTGAGGTTGCTGCAGACTTGTATGAATTTGCCACCGGTAACTTGGATACCTTCCACCAGTAACATTTAAGGCACATAACTGGGTATTCATAGTACTCGGGGGCCTTGCAGTTGTGTGATTAAGACCACAGACTCTGATGCTGCACTGCCCATCTACCACACTGAAAAGCTGTCTGGACTTCTGCAAGTTTCTTAACCTCTCTGTACCTCAGACTCCTCATCTGTACAAAAAAAAAAAATTATATATGTATATATATACAGTGGTCACCTCACAGGATTTTTTTGAAGAATAAAAAATTTTAAATAAATAAAACACTTAATACATGAAACACGACTGCATTATTTTTACTCATTAATTTTAAATTGCAAGAGAGAAAAGGAGAAATGATTATCAAGCATTATTTGTTCCTATGAGGATGAAGTGGGATTTTGATATAAGCAAAACAAAACAACAAGGAATTCTCCAAGTACAAAATGACATGCAGCCTCTGGGTAACTGAAATAAAATCTTTACCATAAAAGGCTAGGAAATAATACACTTAGTGTGAGAATTAACGTGATAAAAAAATTTGGCAATTATTTATGCCGTTCTCATGTAATCACTGGAGGGAGAATTGCTTGTGACTTGTGCTCTGTGGATATTAAAGATGAAATACATGAGTGGAAGTCTCTTAAAAGGTCACACTCCAAGTCTGATTTCTGCAATCTGCTGTGTCAGCAGTCAAAAATCCATCCCAGATTCATGAGATAAATGGATTGGGACAGATGATTCTGGCATAGAGGAATAGGTTGTAGGAAAAGGTATGAAACCTGGGGAAAGTTGATGAGGACAAATCAACACATAAAAGAGTAAGGGAATTTGAAATGACAGAGCAGGCAAAGCCCACCTGCAACAATGCTTTGGTGCTTCCACTTTGTTTCTGTCTCATTATTAATGCACCCAATTCTTCACTTCACTTAGGGCTTTGTCAGGGGAATAGAGAAAAATGTGCTGCTCTTTGGTTCTTGGGGCGAGATTATTTCAGACTAGTATACGCAGCTTTATACTGTTTAAATTTCTGTATTATATCTATTTTATTTAAATTTGAGAATGAAACATAGAGGTAGAGAATGTCTTTCATTCCTTAGTGTATGTCTTAGTCCTCTTGGGCAGCTTTAACAAAATTCCATATACTGAGTGACTTATAAACAACAGAAATTAATCCCTCATAATTCTCCAGGCTGGGAAGTCCAACTTTGGGGCACCAGCAAATCCATTGCCTTGTGGGGGCCCAACTTCTGGATTATAGATGGTTCTTTCTGGCTGCCTCCTCACATGGGGAAAGGAATGAGGAGTTTCTCTTAAGCATTTTTTATAGGAGCACTAATCTCATTTATAAGTGCTCCACGCTCATGACCTAAATGCCCCTAAAGGCCCCACTTCCTATTATCATCCCCTTAACAGTAAGGATTTTAACATATGAAGTCAGTGGGCGGGGTGGGCATCAACATTTTAAATATAGCAGTGTGTATAGTAAAAGTTGAGAAAAATATTAACCAAAATAAAGGGAAATAAAATATTATTTTGGAAAATATGAAGTAAAATGCATTAGTATTGTTATTTTACTCAACAAATATCATGCTAATTATGTATACATGATTGGATCTATTTATACTCTTAATAATAACATGAACAATTGTCCTTAAACTTGACCCAGAAGTCGCTCACAATAAGCAATAATTTCTTAAGCATATGCTTACCCAATAAATCTGAACAAGATAATATAAACACTTACATATTAATATTGGCATATTTCCTCTCTATTGTCTCAGGGAACTCTAAAATCAGATGAAAAGAGAGACATTTAACAAAATTTGAGCATGAAAAATGCATGGTGAAACTTTAAGGGCACAAACATTTGTATATTGTATTCAAAATGTCACTTAATGCAAATTATAATGACAATATCAACAGAAAATAACAGTGAAATGCCTTCAAAAGAGCCAAGGGCCTTCAGACTGAAGTTAACTCTATTATGTCTATGAAAAGTATTGTAATATTCTTGAAAAGTCACTGCAAAAAAATACTACTGAAGAATTCATTCAGAATAAATCTAAAATCAAATGACCTGATATGAAGCCATCAAACATACATATATGTATGTCACCCTAAGAATTATAGCTACAAAAGAAAATATATTTATATATTTCTTAAAGGAGAAATATCTAAAAATGAATAAAAATGAAGATCTAAACTCAAAAGTAAAATAAAAAAGACCTTATTAGTGGATATAAGAGGACATTGAAAATGAGAAATATTGTAAGGTATATTGAGTTCCACAAAAATTGCTTTTTGTCCTTTATTGGCAATTTTGTACAACTGAATTGCAATACTCATTTAAACTCATTACTAAGCTCCTTAGTAAATTGTGAAAATAGAGAAGAAGATCTGACAACAGAAACACAATATTTGTCTTTTTAAAAAAATTTATTTCCTTTTTATGAATGTAAGCTTCTTTCTATATAATTGAACTTATAAATAATGCTTTATCTGGATTTTTCTCCAAATAGTCTGTTAAACATTTCCATGTTTTAGCTGGATTAAAAACACAGAATTTTACATTACATACAAAATGTTATTGAGTTATATGATAATATACTTAATCACAATCATATTGCTAAGTATCTGAGTTAATCTTTGTTTATAGGTATGATTACATTTGACCCAGTCTTAAAAGCCATTTAATATTAATATAAATATAAATTATATGATAAATATTTACTTATATTAGTTTGTAATTCTTTTTATTTTAAGATAAAGCAGTTTAGGACTACTGCAATGAAAGATGTAGCTTTTTTTTTTTTGCTTTTTTTTTTAATTGTACTTTAAGTTCTGGGGTACATGTGCAGAACATGCAGTTTTATTACATTGGTATACACATGCCATGGTGGTTTGCTGCACCCATCAACCTGTCACCTACATTAGGTATTTCTCCTATTGTTATCCCTTCCCTAGTCCCCCATCCCCCGACAGGCCCCAGTGTGTGATGTTCCCCTCCCTACATCCATGTGTTCTCATTGTTCAACTCCTACTTATGAGTGAGAACATGCAGTGTTTGGTTTTCTGTTCTTGTAATAGTTTGCTGAGAATGATGGTTTCTAGCTTCATCCATGTCCCTGTAAAGGACATGAACTCATCTTTTTTTATGGCTGCATAGTATTCCATGGTGTGTATGTGCCACATTTTCTTTATCCAGTCTATTATTGATGGACATTTGGGTTGGTTCCAAGTCTTTGCTATTGTCAATATTGCTGCAATAAGCATAAGTGTGCATGTGTCTTTATAGTAGCATGATTTATAATCCTTTGGGTATATACCCAGTAATGGGATTGCTGCGTCAAATGGTATTTCTAGTTCTAGATCCTTGAGGAATCACCACACTGTCTTCCACATTGTTGAAGTAATTTACACTCCCACCAACAGTGTAAAAGTGTTCCTATTTCTCCACATCCTTTCCAGCATCTGTTGTTTCCTGACTTTTTAATGACCGCCATTCTAACTGGCATGAGATAGTATCTCATTATGGTTTTGATTTACATTTTTCTAATGACCAGAGATGATGAGCATTTTTTCATATGTTTGTTGGCTGCATAAGTGTCTTTTTTTGAGAAGTGTTTGTTCAATTCCTTTGCCCACTTTTTGATGGGGTGTTTTGTTTTTTCTTGTAAATTTGTTTAAGTTCTTTGTGGATTCTGGATATTAGCCCTTTGTCAGATGGATAGATTGCAAAAATTTCTCTCATTCTATAGGTTGCCTGTTCACTCTGATGATAGTTTCTTTTGCTGTGGAGAAGTTCTTTAGTTTAATTAGATCCCATTTGTCAATTGTGGCTCTTGTTGCCATTGCTTTTGGTGTTTTAGACATGAAGTCTTTGTCCATGCCTACCTCCCGAACGGTATTGCCTAGGTTTTCTTCTAGGCTTTTTATGGTTCTATGTCTTGCATTTAAGTCTTGATCCATCTTGAGTTGATTTTCGTATAAGGTATAAGGAAGGGGTCCAGTTTCAGTTTTCTGCATATAGCTTTTTAACTCTAGTTGAAAAATGAAATTAATTCCCACGTTAACTAAAACGTATGGCAAGATCCCAGTGACGGTAAATAAAACTGGCAAGATCCCAGTGACAGTAAATAAAACTGGCAAGATCCCAGTGACAGTAAATACTGCACTTTCTTAGAAGTGTGGATTGAAGAATTCATGCTAGGTTGGGAGCTCTAGGACCTGACTTTTTACTCTTCTGCTGATAGGGACAGGAGGCAGGAAAATTCTGGGCAGAAGAGAGTGGGTTCCCAGCAAGGGCCCCACCCTCAAGCCTGGAACTGAGGCCCAAAGTGAGGACATTACATTCCTATTTTCCTGCTTGAATGTTGCCTTTTCCAAAACCACCTGTGGCCCGCCCCGGCCCCTATAGTGTGCTCATAAAAACCCCAGGCTTAGACAGTAGAAAGGAGAAGCAGCTGAACGTCGATAGGAGAAGCAGCTGGGCATTGGAGACTGCGGTTGGACGTCGGAGAGAAGTGGCTTGACTTCAGAGGGACGGCTTGATGGCGCGACTTCAGGGGAAGAACACCTTTTCCCTCCATCACCTTTCCAGCTCCCCTTCCTACTGAGAGCCATTTTCATTGGCAATAACATTCTCCACATTCATCACCCTTCAATTCATTCATGTGACCTGATTTTTCCTGGACACTGAATAAGAGCTTGGGTACTATGACTGCGGATGCAAAAGGTTGTCACGCTAAACTGTTAACACTGAAGCCATCCACGGACAGCAGAATTTAAAGAGTACCATAACACACACCCTCTGGGGCTTCAGGGGTCGCAGGCACCCCCCAGATGCTGCCGTAGGGTTGGTAAGGAGTTCGTTCCTGCTGGCACACAAAAGCACTTGGCCCAGCTTCTGCACCCACTCACCAGCATGCTCCCTCCCACGAGTGGCTGCACATAGCAGGTTTGAGGGAATAAAGTTTGCCCCTGCCAGGGCTGAAGAGGCCAGCTAGCTCCAGCACCTGCACTCCAGTTCCTACCGCAAAGGGGTTAGGGAAAATTTTCTGTTTCACTACCTCCAAATCTCAACGGACTCATCCTGCTATAATGGAAAGGATGGAAAAGAGAGAAGATCCTGCTTTAGTCTGAACCAAAAACACAGATCCTGATGAGTTTAGTTCAACAGATAGGAATGAGAAGGAAAATAGAGAAGATACACCCAAAATTATTAACTTAAGTTGCAAAACCCCAATCACTAGTGAAATATAGCCTAATAAAACTTTTCAAGTGCTGACCAATCAGATTGACAATTCCTTCATCATAGATAAATAGCCAAGTGATGTACTCAAAAGGGATGAAATATTTGTCTTAGGTATTTGTCTTTAATGAACAAATCTGGTGCATAAGAAAAGTGGAAAAGACCTCTTTACCACAGTGATTCATGATATATTTAACAAAATAAGAATATATATGTTTCTACCATCTTAGATCACATATTTTTCAATGTCTCCTAAGCATAACAGGTAATTTATTATTATTTTGTGTTTAAAAATTATTGGTGAATATCAATCATTTTTGTTGATATTGTAATAGTTATTTACATTTAGTGAATTAGCATTTCAGTATTTGGCCTATGTAACTATTTGAGCTTAATGAGATTTTTGTTTGTTTCCCTATTTGTAAGTACTCTTTGAAAAGTAAATCCTTTTTAAATAATATTTTCTATTAACAAGTTGGCCTCAAAAATTTTTGCTAACATTTGCTGCTTTATGTGAAGGTTTCACTAATTTATGTTACAAAGGAATGCTTCCTTCAGAAAGTAAAATTAAAGGTCATCAGATTCTCAGAGAAAAAGTGTCTTACTTTGATTTCCTTTCTGGAATAACAAATCTTCAAATTGGGGTGTTTTTAACCCTTGAGATGTATGAAGACCTTACAAGGAATATACGAAGACCAATAAATTTTAAGAAATCAATTAATTTTTTGCAATTGATTTGGTTCAGAATGTAATTATCACCAAAGTATTATTTAGATTCTGTATGCTAATCTTTTTTTTTCACAATCAACTTTTTCTCATTTTACAAAAAATAAAGCATTGTCTTCACTCATCCTAAAATAAAAGAAACAGTTTTCCAGTGGGAAACTTTTGTGGTGACCAAAAGCAGAGACAATTCAAAAGACATCTTCATACAAAGAAGTTTACTTTAATAAGGCAGTATCCTATCTCACTGAAAAACAAACAAAAAAACCTTTTTGATCAAATTTTACATTAAAGTTTTAATGTGTTTTGGAAAATTAAGATAGGTCTTTTTTTGGTTCTTTTTTTGTTTTTTTGTTTTTTGTTTTTTGTTTTGAGACGGAGTCTCGCTCTATCTCCCAAGCTAGAGTGCAATGGCATGCATGATCTTGGCTAACTGCGACCTCCATTTCCTGGGTTAAAGCAGTTCTCCTGCCTCAGCCGTCAGCCTCCCAAGTAGCTGGGATTATAGGCACATGCCACCATGCCCAGCTTATTTTTGTACTTTTAGTAGAGATGGGGTTTCACCATGTTGGCCAGGCTGGTCTTGAACTCCTGACCTTAGGTCATCCACCCACCTTGGCCTCGCAAAGTGCTGGGATTATAGGCATGAGCCACTGCACTCAACCAAGATAGGTTTTGATTAATTCTTTACTACTATATAAACAAAAATATTAACTCCAAAATGAATATATATTAATATTAAGCAAAATAAATTGCTTTTAAGTAATAAATTTATGTTCACAATTTTTTGAGGCTAGAGTAAGTAGAAAAACATTTCTTAAAAAACATATTGGCTGGGTGTGGTGGCTCATGCCTGTAATCCCAGCACTTTGGGAGGCCGAGGTGGGTGGATCACCTCAGGTCAGGAGTTTGAAATCAGCCTGGCCAACATGGTGAAACATCGTCTCTACTAAAAATACAAATATTAGCCAGGTGTAGTGACACGCACCTGTAATCCCGGCTACTCGGGAAGCTGAGGCAGGAGAATTGCTTGAACCCGGGAGGCGGAGGTTGCGGTGAGCGGAGATCGCACCACTGCATGCACTCCAGCCTGGGCGACAGAGCAAGACTCCATGTCAAAAAAACAAAAACAAAAACAAAAACAAAACATATTGCATTAGGGTGAAATATTTTAGGAAAGACAATGCAAATACAAGTAAATGAGAAAAGAAAATGCAAACTGCAAAAATGTAATCCTGTTAAAAATAATACATTCATGCAACTTTAAGACATGTTACACAGGATACATTTATGATAGCAATGAGACATTTTTAAATTAACTTTTAAAAAATTTGCCAGAAACTACATCTATTGCAAGTATTTGTACTTCAATTGAAAATATCTAGAAGCCATTCTAAATAATGTGTGGAGCACATTTATATTTCTAAAATCATTTTAGAGAAATGGGAGTCTTAAAAGGTGATTAGACTACTATCCTTGAGTAAGGAATTTCTAGTATAATTAATAATATCATTTTGTTAATATTCATGACCAACCTGTGAAACTAGGATTTGGGTGTTTTTTACTTTTAATTTGCCAATGTAAATATTTCAGTGGTAGTGCAGAGCAAGTATACCTTATATTTGAGTCCTCCATGTTAAAGATAAAGTGATAATAAGGCTGTAATAAGTTTATCTAATGTATTCAGATAAAACATTATTATAATGATGTATATATACAAACATGCAAAGGACCAGAAAAAAGTACTACATTGTCAAGTTAAAAGGGATAACTTGTATTTCAATAACTCAAGATGGCTGTTCTTTTATATGGAAATAAAGTAATTTAGTTCTATATAAATTATGTGTTTACATGGAAAATCACAGGTCAATTTAATAAAAACATATCGATAGTTTGATTTAGGATTTTGAATATTGTATACACTTAGTTGATAAAGCTGCAGCAATGTTTGAGAGAATTCACTCTAATTTTGAAAGATGTCCCACTTTGGATAAAAGGCTATCAAACAGCATTGCACACTACAGAGAAATCTTCCATGAAAATAAGTGTCAATGGATGCTGCAGATTTTATTATTTTATTATTTTAAGAATTTTCCCTGCAACTTCAACCTTCAGCAACCACCACCCTTGTCAGTCAGCAGCCATCAACAACTGGGCAAGATGATTACAACTCACTGAGGGCTCAGATGATCTTTAGAATTTTTAGCAATAAAATCTTTTTTTTTTTTTTTTTTTTTTTTTGAGACGGAGTCTTGCTCTGTCGCCCAGGCTGGAGTGCAGTGGCGCGATCTCGGCTCACTGCAAGCTCCGCCTCCCGGGTTCACGCCATTCTCCTGCCTCAGCCTCCCGAGTAGCTGGGACTACAGGCGCCCGCTACCACGCCCGGCTAATTTTTTGTATTTTTAGTAGAGACAGGGTTTCACCGTGTTAGCCAGGATGGTCTCGATCTCCTGACCTCGTGATCCGCCCGCCTCGGTCTTAAGGTATGTACATTATTATTTTTAGACATAATGTTATTGCACACTCAATAAACTACAGCATAGTGTAAACATAACTTTTATATGTTCTAGAAGACCAAAATATTTGTGTGACTTGCTTTACTGAGATATTCACTTTATTGTAGGGGCCAGGAACCCAACCTACAATATTTCAGAGGTATGCCTGTTTCCTTGTTTTATCCTCAGGCAAAAAGGTAGCTCAGGATATTTGAAGAAAATGCCTGACAACTTGAAAATTTCAAAGAGATAATAAATCATTCAAAGGTAATTATGAAATTGTTACCAAAATAAAATTATATTACTATGTAATGATTATTGTTCAAATAATTTTAATAAAAAAGGAAAGTAGGAAGGCTAAAAAGGAAGAGAGAGAAAGAAAAGGAATGAAAGAGGGAAGAAGAAAAATAATGGAAAGAAGTAAGGAAAAAAGAAAAGAAAGAGGAAAGGAAGGAAGGAAAAAAGAGAGAAGGAGACTGGGTGTGGAGGCTCACGCCTGTAATCCCCGCACTTTGGGAGGCCTAGGCAGGCGGATCACAAGGTCAGGAGATAGAAACCATCCTGCCTAACACGGTGAAACCCCATCTCTACTAAAACTACAAAAAATTAGCTGGGCATGGTGGCACGCACCTGTGGTCCCAGCTACTTGGGGGACTGAGGCAGAAGAATCACTTGAACCTGGGAGGCGGAGGTTGCAGTGAGCCGAGATCCTGCCACTGCACTTTAGCCTTGGTGACAGAGCAAGACTCCATCTCAAAAAAAAAAACAACAACAGAAAAAAAAAAGCAGAGAAGGAAAAGGGAATTTAGTCTTTGTTATTAACTGAATTGTCTTGCTCCAACATCAAATGTTGAATCCTTAACCTCCGAATGTAATGATTCAGAGATGGGGGCTTTGGGAGGTAACTAGGTTTAGATGAGATTAGTATTCTTTGTAATAAGACAGCAGAGAGCTTGTGTGTTCTCTTTCTCTCTCTCTCTCCTTCTCTCTCTCTCTCTCTCTCCCCCCTTCTCTCTCTCTCTCTCTTTCTGCCTTGATCCATGTGAAAAAAAAGAGTGATAAAGTGGTCGTCTGTAAGCCAGAAAGAGGGCCTTCACCAGAACCCACCCATGCTGGCACTCTGATCTCATACTTAGAAGCCTCCAGAACTGTGAGAAGAAAATTTCTATTGTTTTAGTCACTTAGTCTGTGGCATTTTGCTAGGCATCCTAAACTGACTAAGATCCTTCTTAAATAGTGGTTTTAGTATCTAAAATATTAATTGACTCTTGAGGCATTGGATTTCCAAAAATGACTTTCTTCATTTTATTTCTTAAATAATGAATATAATAATATTAACATGCAATAAAAATAGCCTTCAAAGCATCCCTCCAAAACTCATTTCGCAGTGCTTAATATAGAAAAATAATAATGAATTCCAATGATTATGGAGTAATTACAGTTAGTAGGCATAAGGGAAATGCATAATATCTGCAGATAAAATTGAAATGGAAATTTGATTTAAAGAAAGCAAAAATGCATTTTTACAGTGCTCGAATGGCAAATAAATTTATTTCATGTAAAAATATTTACTTGTTCTCACCACTCTTAATCATAGTGGAGCCAAAAAATATTTGCCTGAATATTTAAAAAGAAAAAAAAAAAAAACTAAGACGATTGAAATAAGAGAAAGAGGAAAATTTTTATTATGCACAGATAATTATAAACATAGAAAATAAAACAAATCTACAGATAAGTTTAGCAAAATAGTTAAGTGACGGAATGCAGAATGATAAATCCATATTCTCATCAAGTGACTATGAAACACTAAAATTAACCATATGCTGCTGAAGTGTTTATTATCTTTTTTATCTTTAAATGGGAATGCATTCTCTATGACTCAGAAATAATTCTCCTTCAGATTATATATCTCTTTGGAGTATGCATATACATGTGTTTATGTGCACTGAAACCTAGAAAGCATATGTACAGTGTATATGTGTTTAAAACTATGTTTAGAGCAATATTATATATAGTACATTGTAATAAATCGAAAATAGAAACAAATGTTCAGCAGCCAAAGAATTAACAAAGAAAATGTGGTTTATTTTTAAGAATACAGCCATACAATCAATGAAATGCAGCTCTATGTAGCACCCTGAGTGACTGAAACATATACTGTTGTGCAAAAGAAGCCAGATAGAAAATAACATGCATTATATCATATTTCTATGAAATTTAAAAACAGGAAAAAAAAATCATTGAGTGGGGTTCTCAAGAGAATCAAGAAAGTGATTCCTTAACTTTCAGAATAAAAGATACCCATTGTGTGAAACAAGAATATGTGGCCCAAAAGGGATGTTTAGGGGGATTCTGGGATGCTGGCAAAATTCTTCTTCTGCTGCTGATTTTTGGTCACCTTGCTACTCATTTGCAATCATTTATTCACTTCGATAGTTACGCTTTATGTACTTTTTGTTAACGAGTATTACAAAAAATACTTTAAAAAAGCTGAAATCAGAATATGTATTACATAATTAGCCATGTGCAGACTTTTTTTTTTTTTTTTTTTGAGATGAAGCCTAGCTCTATCACCCAGGCTAGAGTGCAGTGGCACAATCTCAGCTCAGCCTCCCTAGTAGCTGGGATTACAGTGCATGCCACCATGCTCAGCTAACTTTTTTGTATTTTTAGTAGAGACAGGGTTTCACCATGTTGGCCAGGCTGGTCTCAAACTCCTGACCTCAGGTGATCCACCCTCCTTGGCCTCCCAAAGTGCTGGGATTACAGGCATCAGCCACCATGCCCAGCCGCAGATTTTATATTTGGCACTAATAAATTACACTGACTGTGTTAGATTACTACGTTAATGGTCCATAATTAAACACACCTCCCAAAATTCATGCCTCTGTGTATTCCCTTTCTGTACTGATACTGGGGTTAGCCTTGAGATGTGCTTTGATCAATGGTATATCCATAAGTATTACAGAAAATGAGGCTTAATAAACACTTCTATAATTGGTCTTGGCAACCTGGAATTTTGTCACTTCTGTGTAAGAAACCTAAGCTGATCTGCTGGAAAGGTTAGAGAGGCTACAGGAACAAGTGCCAAAGAGTCCCAGCCAACAGAACTAGCTCACTGCCAGACATGAAAATGAGGCCCTCATGGCCACTAGAGCCACTGTTGACTTGCCAAGTGACTGCAGTCATATGAGTGGTGAGCCCAGCAGAAGAAGCACCAATAAGCCCAGCCTATCTTGTAGAGTTATGAGCAAGATGAATTGATGTAAAATACACTAAGTTTTAGAATGGTTGGTTATAGAGCAATAGATAATTAATTCACCATGCAAGTACTTTTTAATAACTTATTATCTTTTGAGTAGAAATTTATTTTTAATGAATTTGTAATTCAAAGTATTTTAGAAAATAAATTTTATGTAAATTAGAAAAATGTTTAAGTATCTCAAAACTATTATTTATATTAGTTGTCTTCAAACTTTGTTGCCAATTTGAATTATCTAGGAAAATTTTTAAGTTATGAATAGCTCTTCCCATCTTAAAAATTCTAATTTAATTGTCTCTAGGAGGTGAGTGTAGTTACATATTCCTTTGTCTATCTTTCTCGTATTTATCTATCTATCATCTGTCATCTATCACCTATTAGATTATGAGGCAATTCTAATGTAAAATTGAACATTGAGATATTGATGATTAACAGGAAGAATCTATTTGAATTCTAGTGTATCCAAAAAGTAGAACACTGTTACAATGAAATATGCATATAACCACAAGCAATGAAACAACATGAAGAGAGATTATACTAGGTAAAATATAACATCTAATGATCTTGATATTCTAAAACTCTACTCGTAATTTTTATCTGCCTAGATTTGTTGTGTGACGTGTCTTTCCTCAAAGGTAGCGTGTTTGAAACAGGATTTTATGGCGGCTTCTAAATAACATTATTTTAACACTAAATAACAAAACTACTTTTATATCTTCTAAACATTGGAGGGGTAGCAAGTATTCTATTTAGAAAGTTGGCCATACAAGGGATTGTTGTGGAGTCAGGCAAGTTGGGGTCAATCATGAAAGTGTGAACATGCAAGAGCAGAACAGCTGAATTCAAAGGGAAAAAAATGAGAAAGTACTGAAGGTCAAGTTGGGGGCTGAAGTAGAAAAATCATTTTAAATATCATCACTGGTTACCCAATCAGTAAAGGGGATCTAGGATCCAAAACTGACTATCATGCGAATAAAAATTTAAGTAGAAAAAGGACAACAACAAACAAAACAGGGTAACTTAAGCAAAATTAGGAGGCTTACAACTCACTTTTTTTTGGTCATGAGATCATGGGTGTGTCAAATTGACGTAAGTTTACAGAGCTGTAGCGCATGCTTTTAATTCTTGCTAACCAAAGTATGAGCCATGGACAAGCAGCCTTGGTATAACCTAGGACCTTATTAGATATACAGAATCCTGGGCACTACCTACCAGGTACTAAGCCAGGATCTACATTTTTCAAGATCTGCAGGCAATTTATATTCTAAGTTTGACAAGCAATATTTTAGGTAATATATTAATTGTCTGTTGCAGGTGTAAAGCTTTACCACAAACTTACTGGCTTAAAAACAATACAAATTTATTTACTTACAGTTCTGTAAGGAACTGTAAAAAGATTTATTTTCTGTAGAACTGTAAGAAAATAAGTCAGGCATGGGTCTCACTGGGCTACAATAAAGGTATCAGCAAAGGTGTTTTTATTTGCAGAGACTCTAGGGGATAATTAGTTTCTTTGCCTGTTTGGCTTCTAGGGGTCATCTACATTGCTTGGCTCATGGCCCTGTCCTTCAATCTTCAAAGCTAAAACTATTGCCACTTCTCTAACCCTTTATCTGTTGTCATATCGCTCTTTCATCACAGCTGGCAAAGGTTCTCTGATTTGAAGAACTCACTCATGTGATTAGATTGAGCTAATGTAGATAATCTAGGATAATCTCTTCGAGATCTCTAAGCAAAATCAGATCTGCAAAGTTCGTTTTTCTATGTAAGAAAACTTATTAACACGTTTCATGAGTTACAGTGTAGACATTTGGAGGCCCATTATTCTGTTACAATAAACTGTTACAAAAAAGGGATTGTTTCAAAGTACATAGAAAGCTATTTCGTATTCTGTTTGTTAATAATCCAGGTGAAACCGTGTCCTTTTTAGAAAAGGCCATTCAATTTAGGGTAACAGAAAGGTTTGAAAGTTAGGAATTAATCATATTTAGAAATTAATAAATATAAAAATAATTATGTTTAATAACATTTAAGGGTTTTCTACTTCCAAATAAGCAACTAATTATATAACTCATTAAATGTAACTTGGCCTGGAATCTATTCTATGTGGCTCTCAAAATTAAAGTACTTGACTGCCCTCATATGGGTTATTGTACATAATGAATAATTTCTTGGAATACTTAGATGCAGAATATCTGTGTAGGTTGATCTGTGGTGTCATCAGCATTATCAGTGGCATTCAAATGTTAAGGGCTTATGAAGACACGTATTTAAAATTCACACAAATTATCCTGGCTATCAGATGGAGCAAAAGCCTTGAAATAAGACATGCAAAAATTTTCTGAACATCCGTAAATAAATGATCACCAAATTCTTAATGGTGTCAGTTAACTATTCTATCTCCCTTCTGTTTTTCTCCAGCAAACAGTTCTAACATGGCCTTCTATTATCCTTTCCTTCTTCACTATATCTAGCTTGACTTTCTCCAGTCCCCTGGATACACCATTACTTTTCCCCCTCTGTAGTGGTGTTTTATTCTTTTTATGGTAAATCAATTTAGTTTAGCTCAGATTCACATAATTTTCCAATGAATCCTTTATCTCATTCAATTCAGCAATTCCCTGGAGCAAAAGGGCAAACACAAAATCATTTTAAATAAATGAGAAGTTGTACAAAAGGCTGGGAATGCTAACACATTGATATTTTCCTTTCTCTCACATATGTAATTGCTGGCTTACTAACCATAACTCTATCTCTTTCCCTTCTTTAAGATACCATAAAGAAAGTTACAATGACATAAATGTATTCTATTTAGTTTTAACATTGTAAATCTGTCACATTTTAGCACATTGCTAGTAAATTATTCTCAATATACATTAATTCTGGGCTTACGTGCATTGAGAAGTTATTATTGTTTTACAGCAGATAATAATTTCAAAATAATTAATCAATAATTAAAACTAATAAATAGCCACACATACTAAAGGGTGACATTTGCCCTAAGTATTCCCTGAAGGTTGATATTTATTTATTCCCATAGTTATGTTAGTGGTTGACATAGCTTTCCAATTGCATGAAAATCCAAACATGTATGAGCTCGTTTAAAACACCACACATCAATAAACAGTAGGATGAACAACAATTACTGAAGCCTATAGTATTCCCTGAGTCAAGGGAACTATTGATATGTCTGTTCAGCAATACCTCTCTTAGAAACACCTTACACATAAGGTTGTTCTCTCTCACTACAATATTCTTCTGCCCTCTGGCCATAGCTGATAAGAGAGGAAGGCTGATTGCTCCAAACTGGGCTAATCAGATTATCTTTGCCTGGAATTTAGAAATGGGATCCAAAGAAAATATCTGCATAAGGTGGAAACTATGGAAGGTACAGGATGACCCGAGTCTATCAAAGATAGGAAGAGTGCTGCAAATCCTCATGCAGGGTTTCTGCTTGAAACCAAGCAGCATCCCCAATCTTGGAATTGGACAAAAATAAATTACTTAGCTTGAGTTAGTTTTTGTTGCTTACATTTATGTGTCTTAACTAATTTAGTAGGTCACATTAGCAATCTCTTTTTTTATAATTATAAGTGCTGACATTTTAGTAAGTACTTTGAGTTTTAATGACTCCTTGCCATAAGGTGGTATCTAAATATTCATAAGAAGCTTAGCATTTGATTTTTTGGCCAGAACATTCAACTGGGAGTCCTATCTTTTCTCTATGCGCAGTCTTACGAACCATTGCAAATATGAATGTGGGAGCAACATTACTGTTTTCTCCCTCAAAAGGACCTCCTGTATTTGACAGAGTAGATGGTAACTTCTCATAGTACTAGAACAGTGCATACAATGTCATAGTCTCAATAAATAGTCTAAGTAAATATTGTTGTTTAAGTGAGAAATTGAATAAATAAGTGCACAAAAGAATAACTTATGGAACATACAAGTTGGCCTATTCAAGAAAACTGCCTGTATATATTTTTCTCTTCTCAGTTTCTGAACAAATTGAGAAGAAAAACAAAGCTATGTTCAGGCCAAAATATCATGTTTATGACACATAAAGGCCAAGATGAAGAGCATGGACTTGTCTTTGTTTGTTAAGTAGGTTTAGCGAGGCATACTTAGCCACTCAGTTTCAGACAGTGTAGAAACAGATAAGGTAAATTCTATGCCATGGAGTAACACAGGAAAGCTTTTGCTAGCCACGACAAGGTGTGATTCCAAGGAGAAGAGGGCTGAGCTGAGTTGAGTAAGCACAAAGAAAAAGTAAGATTTATTTTCACCATCTTTCTCTCACCAAGAATCCATTTATGTGCCCTTGGGAAAATGATCACTTCTGTTGAGAATGCACAGAGCAGAAGACAAACAAGGGAAACAGGATACTAGGATTAGAGCAAGAACAGGATAAACTGACGGATAAGATCATTGAAGGAGCATGGAGCCATGTCTGGCCTTGTACACTATTGTAACAACATTGGCTTTTACATTGATGGTGTCACATATATTTACTTTAAAAGGACGTGAAACAGCAACTTGAATACAAAGATGTGTCACCAAAAATGACACATCTTCTGTCTGCCCTATATTTTAATCTCAAATGACAATGACTATTTCAATAGTGCCACCTTGTTGATCTCCCCATAAATTCTAAGGCATAAGTATCGAAAGAAGTTGCATGTGAGCCACATCAAGTTAATTTTATATATGAAAACTAATATGATTTGGGAGTTTAGGATCATCAGCAGCATTTGATAATTTCCAATGGAGGTTGAGGTGAGTACCTTTTTTTGTGGCTATTGCTTGCATTTGAGAATTAAAGTTTAAATATAACCCCTTAAGTCCTAAACACTTAAAATCCAATCCTTAATCAAGGGGCGAGGAAGCATATTCTTTTCCACGGATTTGAGAACAGATTATTTTAGGACAACTATTTATTCTACTACAGAGACATATAAAATATTTTTTTCCTTTAGAAAATCATCATTACTAAACTCCCAGTATAGAGGGGATTTTTATGACTACATAAACCACTCATAAGAAGGGTTCAGTAGAATTCCAGGTCAGTGTTTCTAAACTGTAACTTTTACCATCACAGTTATTGGGGTAATTTAAATAATAAGATCCCCTCTTCCACACTGAACCTATGATAAGAGCCTTTCAGGTGTGTCTAGGAAACCTTTCACAAGCTCACTGGATAATTATGTTATGCACCTAAATGTTAATATCAGTGTTCCAAGTGAGGAAATAGGAGAATATGAACTAGTACTGTCTGGGAAGAAAAATAGAGAAAAAACCAATTAGAGATTTTAGATGGCTGAGTCAGCATACACAGGGTTTGAATGAATCTGTAAATTAATGAAAAGAATGGAATACAGGATAATTATTATGTCTGGACTGATTAAATAGATAAGTGATAGTAGTAATCACAAATAAAAATAAAAAAGGATGGTGAAGCAAAATGAAGGAAGGTAATTGATGTTGTCTTACTTAAGCTAGATATTTTTTCAAGAACACTATTATAGCAAATAAGTCCCAAATAAATGTGTCTAAATACAATAGAATGGTTATTACTTGTTCAATTCTAGTCCGTTTCAATTTTCAGTGGGTAGAATTCTTCCTAGGTTGACCAAATTTCTGATGTTTCAGGTGCAAAGGTTTTCCCAGGATGCAGGACTCTTCAGTTCTCAAATTGGGAAAGTCCTAGGAAAACAGGAACAACTTGTCAACATCGTTGTACTGAGAATTCTGAAACTAGAGCTTTTCTTTAACTCCACTATTTTCCAATATTTGCAAACCCTTCTTCTGGAGTCTCTGTGGTTAACCAGTTGGTAAACAAATAGAGAAAGCTTGGAGTACTGTGAAAGAAGTTTTGTAATGCAGGCCTGAAAGTGACATATGTCACATGCTTCCACATTCTATTGGCCGGAACTCAAACATGGTACCATGCACGACTTGTACCAAGGATGCTGGGAAACATAGTCTATGACTGTGAAGTAGGATAAGAGATGGCTATGTATATTATTGAGTCAAAAGGATGAAGAATTGAAGAATTCCTCTTTTATTTAGAAATGAGGAGGTCATCAGGAGCTTAAGAAAAGCAATTCAGGTAAAGATAAAAAAGTAGAAGCTGGGGTAGTTTTTGAAAAATAATTAGGAGGTTAAGAAATAGAAGGAGGAAGGGTAGGCTGTTGTTTTTCTATCATTGTTATGGAAATAAAGAGATATAAGATCTAGAAAGGAGCAGGGCCAGAGTGAATGCTGCTTTTTAAGCTTGAGGTTTATGAGCTCCTATGAGGGAGCCAATGGAAACAAGACAGATAAAGATCCATGAAACAAATGGGGTAATGGATTGAGCAAGTTCCCAGAAGGTACTGAAAATGACAGAATTTTGAGTACATATCAACAAATTCATCTTGGAGAAGAAAAAAGAAACATCCATCTAGACGATGGAAGCAAGCAAGAATATTTGTAGACTGAATTTGTAGTGAAAGCATCACATATCACTTCAATTGTCAACAGAAAAGAAGAGGTTACTCAGGATACTCCATTTTTCCTATGGCAAATACATGGACATCAAATAAAACTTTTAGAAAGTTGTACAGAACTTAGATGTGAGAAAGATTACCATGAAACTATGAAAATTATTTTTGATCTTAATTCCTTAGTAATTACGTGACTGCGAACAACAGTAGGATGTAGTAGATTTCTTGAACTCAAAGGAAGAAAATTTTTTATGGTTGAAAATATACATTCGGAAAGATATAAGATTAGTTTATAAGGCAAATAAAAACAAATGTACATGTAATTTTATCTTATGGAAGAGAAATATTTAAAAAGTGTTTCTTTTCAACTAAGGAAGAAACATCTTAGTAATGAATCAGCACTTAAAATTTTAGTAGGACAAATATCTAAACATGTACTTAACATGAAATTTTTCATGTCCACACTCAGAGCAATGAAGTATTAACTATACTCCATCAACACTGAAGAAGTAGTTAGGAAGCAGTAGAAGGATAAATGCAAACACATCAACTTGAAATATTAGGTTTCCTAAACAAGCATTCTCAAGACACTTGGATCTTTATTAGCTGTCAAATTTGATCTAAATGTAAATTTTTGAAATGAGTATGATATTGTATGCTGATATAGTGATGTTTCTGAACTTCAGTTGTGGATAAAAAAATGACACGTATGTAATAGAGGAAAGAGAATTACTAAATATGATCTCAATTTAATTAACAGAGGCATAAGGGAGGAAAAGTACAACAGTGGATGCATGCTAAAATATTTTTTACATTATTGATAGTGCCTAATAGATCAGTGTTTCAGATTGCGTCTCCGAATCACATTTTCTTACAACACTCTTTGGTCTCACATTACTCAAACAGGGATACTAAAAACATCACCCTAGCGATCTTTTCAAAATCATTTCCAAGTCCACAGAAATATTTCTGAAAGTGCCACAATGAACACCTTGGATGGCTAAGCCCCCTTTTTTTAGTTACTAGCTCTGCTGAGAAGCTATTGCCGAAAGTGATAGATAGAAAGCCAATTGCTACTCTGAAATTATATTTGTATAAGGGAAGGCAGATGGTGATTGTTTTCTGTTTATATAAATTGAGTAAATTATAAAAGGAATGACATTTTAGTAATAATAATGTCAGGAATAAAAAATATGTATAATATACAGGTTTTAAACAACAATTCTGGAATTATTTCAATGACACACACTTGAAAATATGTATACATATACATATATCTCAAACCTCAGGGAATTTGTATTTAACCATAGAGTCTTTAGGATATATTTGCCAATTTATTTACATCTAAAATATAGAAAGGCAAGTCTCTCAAGTATCTATGTAGATAACAGATTTCAGCTTTTAATGCAATAAAGTCAGGTATTCGAAGAACCATCTAAGATTACGTTGATAGAATCAATGCATGTACAAGAAACCAGAAATGACAGTAGTGAACTTGCAGAAATTGGATTGACTCCTTCAGTAAATTGGTGCAATTGCTTTACAATGCTGTTATGCTATCTCTCAAATAAAAAAAACTACGAAGTCTGAAAAGTCACCCTGACTGAACTGAAAACTGCCCCAAATGAAAATTAAATTAAATGATAAAATCTGCTCAGCACTATTTTTTCCTATGGTTACCAGTGAGTGAATAAAAATAGAATCACTGAATGCATATAGTAATACTCACCAGTATAAAGAGTGTTCAAAGTTTCAAGGAAATCTATTTTATTATGTAATTTTCTACTCAACATATTAAAAAATTACCACTAATTTCTAAAAACAAAACAAAGGGACACAAGGAAACTTTGAGAGATATCGGGTATATCTATTACCTTGATTGTGGTGATGGTATCACAGGTGTTTGAATATGTCCAAGGTCATCAAATTGTGCACATTAAATATGAACAGTTCTTTGTAATCAATTACATCTCAATAAAGTTGTTTAAAAGAATAACCGATAATTTATCTACATTTACTGTATTAATCAGAGTTCTTCAGATAAACAGAAGCAATAAGGTATATATGTATTTTACACACACACACAGACACACACAGAGAGAGAAAGAGAGAGAGAGATTTATTTCAAGGAAATAAATTGATTTTGTCATTTAGAAGCCTGCAAGTCTAAACTTCACACTGCAGACCAAGAGGCTGAAGACCAAAGAAGGAGCAGATGTTATAGCTGCAGTCTGAAGAAATCTCTAGAGGCAGAACTTCCTCTTCCTCGGAGGACCTCATTTTCGTTTTGATTAAGGCCTTGTAACTGATCAGATGAGGGTCAGCCACATTATGGAGCTTAATGTGTTTTACTCAAAGCCTGCTGATTTAAATTTTAATCTCATCTAAAATATCTTCTTAGCAACATCTAGACTGGTATTTCCAAATATCTAGTACTGTGGCCTATGCATGTTTACATATAACATTAACCACCCCAATCACTAAGTCAAACTATGATTATTTATGTTTAGTTAAAATGGTGTCACGTTTTTGGTGATTACTCAACAGGGAGGCAAATAAAAGTAAAATGTTAACTGCTTAAGGAATTCTTAATGGTAGTTTATCCAGCAATGTCAGATAGGTAATATTGGTTTTATGGATAATTTATAACTTTGTTTTTAGATTTTTTTTTTACTTTAATTTATCCTACTTTCCATTGTCAGCCAAGCATAGAATTATCATCACCATCAGTAAAGATTTGTTGATATTTAGTGGAATATGTAGAAACAGGCATATAATTAAATAATATTTCCTGTAACTTTAATATTTGCTTGCATCTTTTCACATTGTTATTTCTAAGATATTTTTTGTTCACAAAATTATATGTGATAATGGTGCATTAAAACACTTTCATGTCTTATACAGATTTGAATGGCTAATTTATAAATAAAAAGAGAATGATACATTAGGCCTTTGATATTATTTACAAATGTTATTAAATCATAACATATGTCAGAACTCTCTTCAGAATATTTTGTGATAATAATGGCTTTTTCACTTTTTCTATGAACACCAACTTTAAAAAGACAGCAATAGTATGTTTAGAGACGTAATTTAGAGTTTGTTATTTTTGTAACATGAGAATTGTTTCTGGTTAAATGTACACATAAACACATACAGAAATTACACCAGTATTTAGAAAATTATATTCCTTAATATACTTTTTAATAAATAGTTGATTAAGGGACTTAGAGTGAAATTATTTTACGGTGATTATGAATATTAGTTGCCAAAAGAATATCCCTATTCCAACTAGCATCTCCACAATGTTATACTCAATAATTAAATGTTTAGTATAATCCTGAATAGGCAGTAAGTACGTTAAACTTCTGTGTAACTGAGTCTGCACATTAAGCATTTCTGCTAAAAATGAGTTCATAATTGAACTTTAAATAACAGATGACTAAATTCAAGTTAGTTTTCAACATTATTAATAAATCTATATAGCCAGAATTTAAAAATACAAATAAATATTTTAAGTTTTAGTTTTTAACTGACACATGATTAATTTTTTATATATATATATATTTATGGAAACAGTGTGAGGTTTCAATACATGTGTATGTTGTATAATGATCAAATCAGGGTAATTAGGGTATCCATCATCAGAAAATCATTGTCATTTCTTTGTAGTGAGAAAACTCAAAATCCTCTCTTCTATCCATTTTAAAATACACACTATATTATTGCTAACTACAGTCACCCTACTGTGCTATGGAACACCAGAACCTAGCTGTATGTTTTAAAATATAAAATGCCTGTCATGTGCATATCCCGAATATTCAGCACAGTGTTAGATACTTAATGAATGATTGTTAGACTGATTCATCTACTATCAACTGATGATGGATGGATACAAGGATAAAAGGATGGGTGGATGGATGGATGGATGGATGGACGGATGGATGGATAGGATAGGATTGTTCTTTGTACCAATCCTACTTTATTAAATGGGAATTCATAACCTGTATAAGTCCATTTTCATACTGCTATAAAGAACTGCCAGAGACTGGGTGATTTTAAAGGAAAGAGTTTTAATTGACTCACAGTTCAGCATGGCTAGGGAGACCTCAGGCAGCTTACAATCATGGTAGAAGGCAAAGAGGAAGCAAGGCACCTTCTTCACAAGGTGGCAGGAAGGAGATATGCCTAGTGAAGGGGGAAGAGTGCCTTATAAAAACATCAGCTCTAATGAGAACTCATTATAACAAGAAGAGCATAGGGGAAGTAGCTCCCATGATTCAATTACCTCCACCTGCTCTCTCCCTTGACACGTGGGGATTATGGGAATTATGGGGATTACAATTCAAGATGAGACTTGGGTGGGGACACAAAGCCTAACCATATCATAAACTAGTACTGAACTAACACCTGTCATCTTGTTAAGTAACATCTTCTGTTGATTTCACAGATTCCAGTGGCTAATTTATAGGAATGGCTTCATTTGTTCATTTACATCTCCATGTTGATACTAACTGTCCTCTTTAGTAAATTGATACCTACTTTATCAGTGTTATTACTAGAGTTTTTAATGTTTCTCCTTCATTCTGTGAATAGTTGTAGTTTCCTGTCCCTTCTTGGTAATTTCCCCTTCTATGTTAGTGCTCTTGAGGTCTTGCTTTAAGTTCTTTCCATCGCTCTTGCTTTTCCCTGCTGTCTGCACACCCTGTGATCTTTCTGGGCTATACTGCTGCAGATCTTGGTTTAGTAGCTTATCTTCTCTGTTCTCTGCTTCTCTGACCCTCTCCTGCAGTTATGGGCCTCTGCAATAAAACTCTTCCTTCCCTGTGCTCTCTGCTATACAGAACTTCCTGACTATATTTCTTGAAAAAGTCAGGAAACAACAGGTGCTGGAGAAGATGTGGAGAAATAGGAACACTTTTACACTGTTGGTGAGACTGTAAACTAGTTCAACCATTGTGGAAGACAGTGTGGCAATTCCTCAGGGATCCAGAGCTAGAAATACCATTTGACCCAGCCATCCCATTACTGGGTATATACCCAAAGGAATATAACTCATGCTGTTATAAAGACACATGCACACGTATGTTTATTTCGGCACTACTCACAATAGCAAAGACTTGGAACCAACCCAAATGTCCGACAATGATAGACTGGATTAAGAAAATGTGGCACATACACACCATGGAACACTATGCAGCTATAAAAATAGATGAGTTCATGTCCTTTGTAGGGACATGGATGAAGCTGGAAACCATCATTCTCAGCAAACTATCGCAAGGACAAAAAACCAAACACCGTATGTTCTCACTCATAGGTGGGAAATGAACTATGAGAACACTTGGACACAGGAAGGGGAACATCACACACCGGTGCCTGTTGTGGGGTGGGGAAAGGGGCGAGGGATAGCATTAGGAGATATACCTAATGTAAATGAGGAGTTAATGGGTGCAGCACACCAACATGGCACATGTATACATATGTAACAAACCTGCATGTTGTGCACAGGTGCCCTGGAACTTAAAGTATAATAAAAAATATATATATTAAAACAAAAAAGAGCTAACAAGTAAAACTGTAATTTGGATAGGAAATAGCTTATTTTGCAGAGCAGACGTCTACCCTACACAAGAGAATAACACCTCTGTTTTGTTTTATCTATTTATTTACTTCAATGGCCACATCAAAGCGAACTTCTGCCATCTCAGCCATTTGACATCTGCAGTAGTTCATTTAGTGAAAGAAACCTAGGATTCACTTATGTATATCTGTGTTAGCAGTTTCCATAACCTTTCATTGCCTGGATTTTACTAACAACATGTATTTGCATTTAACACGAGCTTTGCTTTGGGTTGAGTTCTTTAAAAAATGAAGCGAAAATATGTTTATGGTTTCATCGTACCTGTGTTGGGGGAGAAAAAATCATGCAGTATGTAATACTCTTTTTCATCATTTCATGTTTCTATTGCAATCAAATTAAATATTGAAATTTCTCACCTTGAAAATTATCAATTATAGGAAATAATATTACAATCAACATGTATTCCTGATATTAATTAAAGAATATTTACCTTTTAATTGATGAATTATAAATTCTACTTATTAATAACTAAATTCATACATTTCTTATAAATATCTATGTGATACATACAGTCCTAGTCAATTTATAATAATTGCATTACTTAATCACTCTATCAACCTTACAACACTAAAAATCTTTCCTAGCCTCATCATATGTATAAGGAAACTGTGCCTTAGAGAAAAAAATTATTGCCCAAATTCATATAACTATTAAAGGTAGAGAACAGAATGAGGACTCTGAGAATCTACCTTTAGACACTAGGTCTTAAGCCTTCATGAAACAGAAGCTCTCTTTTTTAGAGAAATCAAAAAAAATTAAGAATTATACTTGCTTCGTAATCTTTGATGAAAATCTAATGCAGAGAGATCAGTCAGATAACTGAAAAAGGTTTAGATTGCATGACTTGAATGACAGCCTAGTTGATAATTAGTAGGTGAATGACTTAGAATTATCAACCTGGTAACTCACTTAAAAAATTGTCAACTTGCCAGGAATATAGTACATTTATTATGCTACTGCAAAGACTGAGGAAAGTACATAAATTATTCAGGGTAGGGAGAGACGTTAATTTTTTTTACAATGCAAAAGAGATGATTCACAGAATAGAAGTGATCACAATTTATTAATATATTCCTTCATTTAAGGTGGATAATTTATTTCATTTTCCCTGTACAATAAAGCACAGGCAGTAGAATAAAATTCACAGTTAACAAATCTAGCTTTATTTCCTAAAATGAGTGTGTAAAAAATAAAAACTTTCATGATCTATGTTATAATGAATAATTTGCTTATTGAATAAATTACTATTTAGGGCTTAATTTTTTTTTTAATTTTCTGCTAATAATGAATAAACTGGTGAACTGGTATGTTAAGATGCATATTACCTCATTTTGGATGCTTTTACATATGCTCATAAATATGATGAAATTAGCTTTGTTTTATTTATCCCGCCTTCTGCCTTTTCAATCCTGGATGTGAAACAGTTCACTTGCTAGAGTTCAACAACATATGAACCCTCCCAGAGCCATTGAACTTGCTGGGGTTAAAACAATGGACAAAACCCTTAATAGGAGAAACCCTTAAAAGGAAAAAGTTCTCCTCTGGGAAGATAGATAATAAGCATAAACAAAACATAGAAGTAATCATTCAAGCTTCTCACAGTTACACATGCTGATCAGAGAATTCAACAAAATGACAGGATAGTAAGTGTGGAGTGGTCCTTTCTACGAAAATACTATTTAGAGCTGAGGAGTTTTTAAATCAGAGCTAGCCTTGTGACTTTCTTTGGCCAATAGAGTGTAGTGGAACTGATGATAGGCTTGTTCTGTGCCTAGGTTCCAGACCTTTTTGTTTTTCTCGTCTCTCTTGCAATTCTGCTCACATAAAAATGAGTGGTACAGGATTGCCTGCAAGATGAAACACCACATGGAGAAACGCTAGTAGACCAAGCGGACCTAGGCATGATTGTCCTGAATTACCTGAAATCCAGAGGAACCACAAATAAGAGACAGTACAATGTAGATCAGTAGACCTGCATATCTGACCCAGGATTGACTGCAAACATGTGAGTGAGCCCAGCTAACCCACAGCCTTGTGAGCAACAATTAATACTAAAAGTTAAGCTTCCCCTCGCCAATATATGCATGCATGTGTATACATATACAAACTATATGTCTACTTATTTACATGACATACAATCCTAACTTATTTTCAGGCTCTGTTTCTCAGAGATATACTATCTGATAATGGACACTGATTTTCTCATAGCCAAACCATCAGAAGCTGCAATTTTTGTGAATGCAGCAGTGACCTCTCTTCTAAATACAAATAATAACATGAAAAATTCAGTCTAGCACTGCGCATAGTGTCTTTATAAGCCATAAATCCAGGTACTGTGTAACTAAGGAAGTCATCTTAAAGATGAAACATTACCTTTAGAGAGATAGACGATTTTAGCCAGAATGTATGTCAGGTTCCTAGGCATAATGGTGAGTTTAGACCTTGTACTTTTTTTGTGAACTCCTCTGTTGCTACTGGGATACATATTGTGCATGTCGTGGTAGTTTATTTCTCTTAAGCATTTCCAAAATGAATAAACTCTACCCAATTCACACTCTCTTGTGAAACTTGAAGATCACACAATTAACACGAACAGCCTGAATCTTAGAAGTATATTTGCATATGCCATGCATGCTACAATCTGTCAGGTATATTCTGAAGTGCTTATTTGTATTAGGAATGTTCTCATTCACCTTCTCAGCCCCATTCAATTAGATTTTAACTGCAACACAACACTGTCCTACAGGATAGAAAATACCAGAATGTTCTTTCTATTCAGTAGCATATTTTCTAACAAATCAAACTACAACCTGGAATTTTTTCATCACTGAATTGACAGAATTTTTATTTCAAATAAAATAGCATCTGTTGTGATCTGTTTCTTGTTAGTATTACTTTTTAAAAATATTTTTAAGTTAATATACATTTTTACATTTCTATGATGTATAATGTGATGTTTTAATATGTGTATACCTTATGGAATGGCTAAATTGAGCTAATTACTATATGCATCACCTCACATACTTACCTTTTTTGTGGTAATAACACTTAAAATCTACTTCCTTAGCAATTTTAAAGTATACAATACACTGTTAATTACTATAGTCACCATGTTGTATGATAGATCTCTTGAATTTATTCCTTTGCCTAATGATATTTTGTATCTTTTGATCAACATCTCCCCAATCTCCATAGATTACCTCTAGAGGTCCCATTTTTATATTGTAATTCAAGTTGACTAGCTCATATATCAATGGCATGCTTACCAGAAATTTACATCTCATTTTGTCTATTGCATATCGAAATACACAATGAGGAAAAAGACTGTTCGGTGTAAGGTGTTGGGAAAAGTGGATACCCACTTGAAAAAATAAAATAAAAAGTAAAATCCTTGTTTTACAACATACACAGAAATACATTCTAAATGTATTAAATAATTAAATGTAAGATGTGCAATTTTAAAACTCCTAGAAGAAAATAGCAGAAAACTTGACATTGGTCTAGTCAATGATTTTCTGGATTTGACACCAAAAGCACACACAACAAAAGCAAAACTAAACAAGTGAGTCAATATCAACATTTCTAAATGAATTACTGAATCTGTGTCTTTGTGATGTAGTAACCTCAGTGAGGGAATAAACAGTACTTGTTTTGTTTACTAAAATCCCCTATGCACTTAACAGTTGGTAAGTCAAAGTTAGCCAAATCAATGACTAATATAATGCAATTGTTCTTCCAAGAGGGCATGAAATCTGCTAATTTGTTACTCAGAGGTTTAATACTTATGCTCACATACAAATGTATATTTTGTCTAAAAATGCTCTCTTCTAATTTCATTCCTATTTTGACATCATAACAAGGTTTCTGGCTTTCTGATTTGAGCCTGTGTTTTGCACACTTGAAAAGCAAAAATAAATTAGAGAATATTTTTCGAATTTCATTTCTGCTTATCAGCAGCACCTCAGGTGCATTAAGTGAAGGAGAGAAGAAATATCCATGAGAATAAAACCAGTGAATTCTTCCATTTACTACTGCTAGCAGGAGTGAAATCATTTGTTTCTAAGAGGTAAAATAGTATGCTAATAAAACCTTTCCGGATTATAAAGCCTTTAATTCAGAATTATTTTATTCAGCATTATGATCCTTGTATTCAGGATTCACAGCTAAGTGGACATTTTTCACTTTCTGTAGCATTATATTAACCTATTCCAGATACGACTCATTAAAATACAATAGACAAAATGATCACTGCTATTACTCATATAAAGTTTATTCTAGATAATGGTAGAAGCAATATTCATAGATTATTTTATTCTAAATATCAAATGAAACCAAGGTAGAGATCTTAAATCAAAGAAGTCTTTATTGAGTACCTATTATAATGAGGCAGTGTTCAAGGAGATGGGTCAATAGGAAAGAACAAACTGAATATAAAAATCCATGCTATCTTGAAGCTTGCATTTTAGCATGGGAAATTGGAACAAGATGAATAAATTAATTGAACACTGCATTAAACGATGATAAGCATTGTAGAGAAATGTGAAGTTGGCAGTGTTTGGGGGACTGGAAATTTTAAACAGAGAATGACTCTCAGAAGGATGCAGGTCTTTGAGTAAACACTTGAAAGATGTAAGGAAACATATCTGATGCATGTTCGGGAGTAGTGTTTCCTTACATAAGGAGCAGCAAATGGAGAGGGCCTGATGTGAGAGCCAGTCTGGCATATTCAGGGATCACTAAGTACGTCAGTGAACAATTCCTCATTTGAGAGTAACTTGCATAGAGCATGGCTCTTTATCTTTACTCCTAAATGCTTCAGCGTGCTTTTTTTTTTTCCTAGAAGAGGGTTATTCTCATATTATTACAGTAAAAGTTTGGAAGTCATTAATTAAATACAATATAATATTTATCTGATATAATATCAATAGTCTTGTTTTGTCAATTGACCAAGCACAGGATCAGCTTTAGAGTCAGGTATTGCCTTTTTTATCATGTCATTTTCCTTTGTTTATTTTGCAGTAATTACAATGGCCTTTCTGTACCTCTTATGAAATTGATATTTTTGAAAAATTCACCATTCCCCTGCCACTATTTTCATAGAATATTCTTCACTTTTGGTTTGCCTGAGATTCCTCCATGATTACACTCAGATTATGCATTTCCAGCTGGAGTAATAAGTGATGTCATTTCCTCCTCAGTATATGATTTCTGGAGGCACATATCCATCTATCTCTTTTCCTGGCATATTAACTTTGATAATCCATTCAAGTTGTTTTCCTATTTCACCATTTTATCGGCACCATTTCAGTCCTATACAACTAATAAGCAATCTCACAGTAGCTCTTTTAGGACCATGGAAATATCCTACTCCACATCAAAATTTCCCCTGGGGTTTAGCATGCATTGTCAATTTTTTCCTGGTCCTATCTTTAAAATGGAGGTTGCAAAATGATGGATTTCTGACACCAGCACTTATTCCACATTTAACATTCACACTGCACCTTCCACTGTAAGTAAAGGCCCTCTCTTTTTACATCTATCTCTCTATCTATCATCTGTTATCTATCATCTGCCTGTCATCTATCTATCATCTATCTATCTATCTATCTATCTATCTTAGTATTCATCTCTCTATAATTGGTATTCTCAACTTTTCAATCATTTATAAATTATTACTGTACTTACAGTGATTTGGGCATTCAAATTATATTATATTTGATCAGCATAAACCTCTCTGCCTGGTTCCTGTGTCATTATAACATGTGCCTATTCTTTTTACAAGAACTTCCCTACAATTAGCATAACAAAATATTTCAGGTTCATCTTGTTCCTACCTTGCCCCAGCCTACTTTAGTGGGAAATAGTATTATAGCCCTAGATTTGTTCATTAATAATTTTTTATCTTTTTCTGGGTCCCTTCAGCAGATAAAGGTAAGGGCAAAAGAAATGTATGTATTTTATATATATATATGTACACACACACACACACATATATATATATATACATATTTCTCTCTCTTTTTTGTGTGTGTGTATTTTTTGTCAAAGTGAAAAACTTGGCTCTAAATGATACTACCACTTTTCCTTTTTTATTCATTTCTGTAGTATAACTATAACTGATGCCTCTGTTACAAAAGTAAAAATACAAGGAGTTGAGAATCTGTAGTTTCCTCAATACCAACCCAACTACATTCAAGATGAAGTGTATATCATGAAATATTCTAACGATAAATTACTTGGATTAATCCTTTATTATTATTTTTCTTTCTGAATGGTTATTTTCTCAAAATAGAACTGCTATAACTTATCATAATTTACTTACAGTTTTAGGTGTTCTTTTCCTCTTCTTCTCATTTTTGTTAATTTGATTTGATTTTCTGAATATGAAAAAATACTTACATTCTCTCAAAGGCCAAAGCTACACAAAGTGGAATTTTCAGAGTGCTGTTATTTTTTCCCCGATTGCTTTCTCCTGTCACTTTCCCTGACCCATTGTATCTGTTTATGGTTTATTCATTTTTCTAATATTTTTGTAAATATAAGCAGATGCAAATATTCCTTTGCACGTTGCTCTTATTCAGTTAATGTTTCTCAGAAATCAGTCCATATATATTTATAGAGCTATTCCTCTTTCTTTATTTTACAGCTTAATAGTACTTTATTTTGTGTAGGCACCATCATTAATTTACCCAATCTTCTATGCTTGGACAGTTAGTTTATTTAGAATATTTTGCAAGCACTATTAATGTTGCAATGAATATGTTCATGCATATAATATTGTCATATTTTCAGATGTTTATGTTTACAGTAAGTTTACAAAGTGAACTTCTGGATTAAAGAGTTAATACATATGTAGTATTTTAGATATTGTCCAGGTATCAAGTAAAATGAACACTGAGAATTGACCATTGGATTTAGGAATCTGGAGGTCACTGGTAACTTAGACAAAGGCAGTTTTGATAGAATGCTCAAGCTAAAAGCCTGATTAAAATATGTTTAAAAGGAATTGCTGACAAAGACTTACAGATAATTGCTTTAAATAGTTTTGCTATGAAGAGGAACAGAATAAAGGAACAATTGCAAGAGCAGAAATAGGGTTAAGGGAAAGTTTATTTTTCTTTTTTAAGTTAAGAGAAAGAATAGCAGACATTATGTGATAGGCATTTTCTCTAATACTATGATAGAATTCTAGAGTCATCCATTTTTATTCAGTTGTTGGATTATTATATTCAGGTTATTTTATAATAAAAATACATGAGCCGGGCATGGTGGCTCACTCCTGTAATCCCAGAACTTTGGGAGGCTGAGGCGGCAGGAGTTGGAGACCACCCTGACCGACATGGTGAAATCCCATCTTTACTAAAAACACAAAATTAGCCGGCCATGGTGGCGCGCGCCTGTAATCCCAGTTACTTGGGAGGCTGAGGCAGGAGATATCGCTTGAACCCGGGAGGCAGAGGTTGCAGTGAGCCGAGATCGCACGATTGCACTCCAGCCTGGGCAACAAGAGGAAAACTCCATCTAAAACAAAAAAAAAGAAAGAAAGAAAAATAAAATACATGTTTAAGTTTTAGTTCTGTGTATGAACCTGAAAGTTCACAAGGACCTTGCACCATGGCAGCTTCTGAATTGTAATTGCCCCATCCCATGCAGATTTTTTCAGGCTCTTAGCCACAACTTTAAAAACTGACAATCAGATCAAAGGGAAAATTCGCTCTAAATGCCAGTCTCTTGATTCTCTACCTCCTCCCCAAGATTCTCCACCACAAAATCTCACCGACTTAGGGGATATCTGATGACTTCCAAATGATAAGTTTTTTTTATTTTTATTTTTTGTGTCTGCAGGTTTTCTAGTTTTCCTCAGGAGGACTGAGTAAAATAAAATGTTCAGTCTTTCATTGCTAATATTTAACTTTCTTGTAAAAGTATCTTATAAAATATTTTTCTCAGAAATAAAATAGTAAAATATATATGTAAAAAACTATCTCTCAACCATTTATGTAGTATCTTAAAACTTTCCTATATTTGCCTCAAGGAATTTTAGGGAATATTATACCACATAATACTGAAGTCATCTTTATAATCCCAATGCTAATTTTGTTTCTTGTTTTCTAGATTTAACTACTCTTCTCACATTTTCTTATATCGTATACATGATTATTACTGTATATGTTTATATTCATTGCAATATAGAACATTGTACTTTATGTTTCTGAATTTTATATAAATGATGCCTTTTTATAAGTATTGTGTAAGTAATAAAATGCAATGGAGATTTCCAGTTTAAAACCTAATATCTGGAATACCAAGATTTATTCAATATCCACTCTTCCACATGCTTGCCATGTGTGATCCTGGGGAAGACTCTTAGCCTTCTGGTGTCTCATTTTTCACATCTGTATAATGGAGATGATAATATTTATTTCAACAAGTTGTTGTGTGTGGTGAGTTAGCAGTTAGAATATACTCAACACAGAGTAAAAACTGAAATAAATATTTACTTTTTATTATCACATATCCTTCTGTTCTATTTAGTAAATGTTATATACAATTTTTATTTAAAAATGGTAAATAAGGCTGTAATTTACTCATTTGCAATACACCATTGTATGAACATCCAATTATCCATCGTGGGCATTTTAGTTGGTTCGATTATTCACTATTACTGTGAGCTGTGAGAGACATTACTACCTGTGTCTTCTCAAGCACATACATGTAGTGGGTTATTAGCAACATATGCCTAGATGTTAAAGGTTACGTTCCTATTCAAATGCACTTCACATTGCCAAATTGAATTGCCCTCCAAAATTCTGCTTATTTACTTCCATCATTACCTCCCATTTCATCACATTCTCATGCACTCTTGCATCTGTTTAAATGTTTGTATTCTGGTGGTTGTAAAATAAAATCTCTTTTTATTATGTTGGAGGGAAGGGCCACATATCCTTGATTACTAATGTAATCAGGCATCTTTACAACCTCCATCCCTTTTTGTCCATCGCTATCCATAAAAATGATTATATTCTTGATATATTAATCTTTCCTGGTGTGGAGTATAAAAAGGTGATAATTACTCTCTAGTTAAAATTTTCTAAATTCAAAACCTATGAAGAAACATATATACAAATCAAACCAAGATAGATAGATAGGTTAGATAGATCAGATCGGATGGATAGATAGATAGACAGACAGACAGACAGACAGATAGATAGATAGATAGATAGATATAAAGATATAAAATGCAAAACGTTGTGTTGGAAAACGTAGCTAGATAAGTGGGCAGATGGGCTTTCACACTTTTCCCACGTAAGTAATTGTATCCACAGAACTACAGAACCATCGGCACTGCTGAACAACTTCAACTTCTCTATTGAATAGCCCCTGAGTCTCTTCCAGAAATCCTGCCAGTAAGAACAACTCAAATTTCTATGTGTGAAGGCAAGGCAGCAATATGAGACAGACGGAGATGAAGCTAATCAGCCAACTATACTGTTTATTTCTTCAAGCTTAGCAACTAGTGAAGAGGGGAAATGGAGAGCACCCAAGGGGGGTCGCCTCACAGTTTTTACTACTAGAAAATGTAGTAGAGACATCTTTCTACTTACTACCAGCCCTAAATTTCTGTCCCATGCCACATTTGTCTTAACTATTAAGACTACGGTGACAGGGGTATGGTGTGTCAGGGTTAAAAGGACTGAAAGATAGTAACTATAACAGCTTCAAGCTCAGGAAATTAGTGAACAAAATCAAACCCCCTATTTCTAGTGCTATTGTCCCCAATCACAGAGTGTTTATTAAATTTTATAAATGAAATCACATCAAATGTATTATTTTGTAGCTGGATGTTTTGCTCAGTATAATTTTGTGATATCTATGAGTGCTTTTGCATATAGATCTTTTTGATTCATTCTAACTGATCCTAAGCATTTTAATGCATGACTATTCCAGAATATATTTATGTTTGCATTTAGATGAATTTTTGCCCATTTTTAGCTACAGAAAACAATGATGCTACAATAATTTTTGTATAGGCCATCTGAAGCACATGTATATGCACTTCTATTTTATATATCAGCAAAAATGGAAATATTTATTAAAATATTAAGAAATCAATTTAGCAATACTTACAAAAATAACATAAAACACAATTGGATTTATTCTAGAAATACAAAGTTGGTTTGAAAATTTAGCAATTCAGTAATATTATTGACCACCTTAATTGAGTACCTAAGAGGTATATATTCTCAAACACTACAGAAGAAAAGCATTTGTAACAAGTCAAATCATCTCAGATGATACACTCTTCTCAAACTAAGAAATAAAGGCACTTCCTTAATATAATATAGGTATCAATGTACTAAACCTAGTAGTAAAACTAAAAATTACTCTCTGAGGGAGTAAGACAAGGATGATTAAGATCACCAATTGATCATGGAACTTGAATTTCTAGCCAGTGATAAAGTATGAAAAAGTAATAGATGTTATAAAGATAAAAAAGGAATCAATAAAATAACCACTATTTTTTAGTTATGACTGCACATATGAAAATAAAAAGTTTCCACAAAGATATCGTTAGAATTAAAAAGTGCATGCAATTAAAAAGTGTAGCAAATTTTCTGATAAATGAACCATCTTTAAAGTTAAAAATATTATAGCTTAGAGGTCTGACTATAAAACATAATAAAAGCAACAGATTTTTCTCTCACTTATAAAGGCTTAAAAGACAATATACGCAAGAATCATGAATTTTAAAAATAAAGCACTAATCTGTGTTCTCACTCACCATTTTGCCTATAATCCAATCTCTATAAGGTAAGATGTTTAAATTGGGATATAATTAAGTTTAACCATACTGGGTTAAAAAAAATCTGTACTTATCAAGGACTGTGCTGGTAATACCAGGTAGATATCAGATCCACAATTATAACTCCTACACATCATTGTGATCAAGGACCCTGTGACTCACATTGACTAAAGTCAAAGCCGAAAAGCCAACCCACCAGACAAGGCAAAGCTTTGATCTAATTTTTAGCCCACAAGGAGGTCCTCTTAATTATTTCCTTAATTTTCCGCATATTTATCATTATGCTAGACTCTAGGATAGTAAATTATTTCCTTCCCTTAAATCTTGTCTAAGTTCAGAATTCATTAAGAAGAAAATATACAAATCAGATGACTAGAGAATAAAATACAAATTTAATTACTAATAGAATTGAATTGGAAACTGGAGTTGCATAGAGGCCAAAGAGGCTTCTAGTATCCTTTTCACTGAATTGAACTTTCCCCTCCAGATGACAGCCCAGGCATTCTGCATTGCCACAAAATGCATAACCTATCCTAGAAAGTGTACCACATGGAGCTGCTAAGAATGACTACTTCTCAATGGGTGGTTTTATTAAACAAGAATAAAGTGGCTATGTACACCATGTTAATTTTTTTCTCCCAAATTCGCTAATCAGGAAATCAACTCTTCATTCCTTAAATAGGAATGACAGAAGTGGTGGAATGAGGCCAGAAATATCCCAACAAACTATTACCCTTTTGAGAGAACGGTGGAAAATTCCCATACCTTATGCAAATATAGAAAATAAAGAATAAAGATTGCACTGTTGATCACGTATATGTATTGAATATATTTTTGTATGCTTTTAAAACTTTCATTTATGTCTTTATGAATCATTTTTATGACTTAATTATTTTCATGAATAATTCTTAAAATAATTGTATGCATATCAATATTACAGTATTGTCCACTACAAGTTTTTAGAAAATATTTCATTTAAGAAATCTTTCACAATCTTGAGTCATAAGGTATTCTGCTATAATTATACCTAAAGTGTAAGGTGTTTATTATTATGTTTATGTCTGTAGCACACACAAAGTTTATTTTTGGTGTGAGTACAGAGCTACTTTAATTTTACTTTCTCTTATGTGTAACTGTGTATCTGCTCTGCTCACTCCCTCTGTTTTATCCTGTATTTCATCGCTACACTTCCGGACACATTTCCCAGCTCCCATGTTTCTGGGACAGATCATGCAATTAGTTTGTACTCATAAATTTTTTTTTAAATGGCTGTGTGTCAACTCTAGGGCTAAAGAGCTAAGAGCAGATGTATCCCCTTCATTTTCCTTTATTCTCTGTCTATAGCCAGAAATAGAGACGAGAGTACAGAACTCGGGCCCAGGGAAATGGCAGAACCACAGGAGTGGACCAGAGCCTATGCCTATAACCCAAAGCCTGTCAACAAATAATCACATCGTGGCATGGGTGAGAAATAAGCCTTTATTACTTTAAGCCTTTGAGATTTGGGAATTGTTTATTAGTATGTGTTTCCTTTGTTAATATATAATAGAAGTTAGTATGTTGAAATGGAATTCTGTAAAAACAAAGCCTTAAAATACTTAAAACGGCTTTGCTCTTGTGATAAAATAGCATGTGGTGATGCAAGTTATGGCATATTTTGGCAAGATAGGGTTTCATATGCACTAGCAAAATATTGCTTAAGCTGTTTTTTGTATTAGTTTGAAAGTAAGTCTATCTGCTTTTGATGGCTTTGGGAAAATTGTCTGAAATTATCAGTAGTAGTGTTGGCTATCATTGGATACTTTCGGCAAGATAAAAAAGTGAGCTGGGAGGCCGAGGAGGGCAGATCACGAGGTCAAGAGATCGAGACCATCATGGCCAACATGGTGAAACCCCATCTCTACTAAAAATACAAAAATTAGCCAGGCATGGTGGAATGCACCTGTATTCCCAGCTACTCATTAGGCTGAGGCATGAGAATTGCTTGAAACCAGGAGGCAGAGGCTGCAGTGAGTCAAGATCATGCCACGGCACTCCAGCCTGGGTGACAGAGTGAGACTCTCTCAAAATAACCAAACCAAACAAAACAACAACAACAAAAAAAACAAGCTAACTAAGAAAATAATGGGTTAGTTTGAAAGCAGAAATTAAATGTTAAAGAATGAATTCAGAAATTACTTACATGAAATGATGGAATATGTAGCTTATTTTATAACAAAATCAATAAGATATATAAATTTTAAAAAGCTTTGAGCATTGAAGGATCAGTAAAGCTCTTAGCAAACTAAGCAACACAAATCTTGGGAAAAATACATTTTAATTCAGTGTGTTTTCATGTCAAGCATGATATACTCAAGGTGTTTGCCAGTAAGTTGCCAAGGAAGAAGGCCTGGGGACAAGAATGCAAACACGTCAAGCAGATTTGAGAACTCTGTGTCTAAAAGAATGTTGGGTATTTTCTCTGACCCAGGGAGCTAACTGAAAAATATAGATCTGAAATGTACTATATTTCTTGAGGATTGGTACTAAAAAGACAAAAGAAATCCAGAAGACTGGCCAGAAAAGTGCTTATACTGTTTGTCAGTCTTAATATTTTGGAGTACAGAGTAGGTTCCAAACTGTCTTCAGCTCAAGAGACATATATTTTTCCAACATCCACTTCAGTTGTGGAAAGAAAAATCTTGGTTAATGAAGAACCTCCAAGAGGTTGGAGGCAAGAGACACAGAGAACATGGATAATTTCAGCCCATAAACTAAGTCAGCCCACAAACTAAGAGCCTATTAATAAAACACGGCCCATGTCCAGGATGATAGGCTATCTCAGTATCTGTCTAACAATGTTTACAAGATGCTACTGCCCAGAATTACCACTTCTCTCTGTGAACTGCATTCTTTCCATTTCATACTAGAAGTGGTTTATACCGTGCTCTTTGGTTATTTAAGAAAATAATTTGTTTTTTTTGGGGGGTCACTAGACAACAAGGAACTATATTTGGGCTGGCAGATAGATTATTTAGAGATGCTAGAATTGACAAGAATACAATTATAGGAGGAGTTTTAGAGTTTTTTCCACTGGAGTAGAATGTGGTTGTTTGGGGAGAAGGGAGAGAAGGGAGAAAAAAGCATACTAACATTTGGTAAAAGGAAATGTATTAATCATGGTCCTCTAGAGAAACAGAACTAATAGGATAAATATATATATAAAGAGGAATTTATTAAGAAGTATTAACTCACACGATCCCAGGGTCCCATAATAGGCTGCTTGCAAGCTAAGGAGCAAGGAAGCCAGTCTGACTCCCAAAGCTGAATAACATGGAGTCTGATGTTTGAGGGCAGGAAACATCCTGCACGAGAGAAAGATGTAGGCTGGGAGGCTAAGCCAGAAAGGTCTTTTCACGTTTTTCTGCCAGTGTTATATTCTGGCCGTGCTGCCAGCTGAATAGATGGTGCCCACCCAGATTAAGGGTGGGTCTGCCTTTCCCAGCCCACTGACTCAAATGTTAATCTCCTTTGACAACACCCTCACAGACACACCCAGGATCAATACTGTCCATCCTTCAATCCAATCAAGTTGACACTCATTATTAACTATCACAAGTCTGCCCCTTGTCAACTTGAACCCATACACATCTCCTGAGATCATACACAATCTTCAAATACAGAAAATAATAAGGTCATACTTACATCCAACATAATACAACTATCCTTCCTACAACCAGAAATGCACCAATCCCCAACCCAAATGCTATTACATAAAGTTAACAATACTTAAATGCTAATATGAGGTGAATAAATCTTAAGTCACATAAGAAAGGAAAAAAGAAATAAAATGAAGATATTTTATTAGTACAAGTGTATACATGCACAAACGTTTTTTTAACAAAAGAAGAAGAAAATACTCGTGACAATTACAGTCCTCTTTTCTGCAGCTAGTCATGTGGTCATAGCTGGTATTGATGACTACTTTCTTCTACTACCCATTCTGTAGTCCCTCTGCCTTCAACAAGCATCTCAGCAGATTGTATTTTTTTTTTCCTCGTGGAGTGACCCAAACCTTCATTCCTGAAGGGTCTGGGCCATTTGTAGTCCTGCCTGCATTGGGCAGTTGCAGTTTCCCATTGGCCTTAATCACAGGGCATGGCAATACTAAGAGACACCCTAATGGATCTCCTGTATTCCATGCATACCCTTCCTTACCTCCATTGTGGAGTAGTAGACTGATTTCATCTTGATAGTCTAGGTCAATCACCCCAGCCAACACTGTAACTCCCTTCTTAGCCTGTTGACTTAAAGGTAGGAAGAGCCCAAAGTGTCCAGGTGGCAATCTTAACTTCCAGTTTAATGGAATCGTTGTTGTGTCTCCTGATGGCAGTGTTCCTCCCTCTGGAACTAAGACCTCTAGGCTGGGAGAATGTAATGTCGCAGGAAGAGGAAGCAAAAATTTTGCTAGTGGATCATGAGGGGTGACAGTTAGTGGTGCCACTTCCACCTCTTGATTCCTGGACCTGTGAATCCTGGTATAGGAGAAACAGTGCCACTTGTTGGATGCGATTCAGAACATACATGGCATTCTGGAAAACTTTGCCCCAGGCCTGTGAAGTATTGTCACCTAGTTGGCATTGTAATTGTGGCTTCAAAGGCTATCCCACCATTCTGTCAATCTAGTGGCTTCAGGATGATGGGGAACGTGGTAAGACCAGTGAATTCCATGAGTATGAACACACTGCCACACTTATTTAGCCAGAATGTGAGTGCCTTGGTCAGAGGCAATGCTGTGTGGAATGCTATAATGGTGGATAAGGTATTCTGTGAGTACACGAATGGTAGTCTTGGCAGAGCATTGTGTGCAGGATAGGCAAACCCATATCCAGAGTAAGTGTCTATTCCAGTGAGTACAAACCTTTGCCCTTTCCATAACGGAAGAGGTCCGATATAATCAACCTGCCACCAGGTAGCTAGCTGATCACCCTGAGGAATGGTGCCATATTGAGGGCTCAGTGTTGGTCTCTGCTGCTGGCTAACTGGGCACTCAGCAGTGGCTGTAGCCAGGTCAGCCTTGGTGAGCAGAAGTCCAGGTTTCTGAGTCCGTGCACAACCTCCATTCCTGCCACCATGGCCACTTTGTTCATGGGCCCATTGGGTGATGGCAGCAGTGGCTGGGGAAAGAGGCTGAATGGTGTCCACAGAATTGGTCATCCTATCCACTAGATTATTAAAATCCTCCTCTGCTGAGGTCACCCATTGTTGAATACTCACATGTGATACAAATATCTTCACAGCTTTTTACCACTCAGAGAGGTCCATTCACATACCTCTTCCCCAAATTTCTTTGTCATCAATTTTCCAGTCATGCTTCTTCCAAGTCCCTTATCATCCAGCCAAACCATTGGCTACAGCTCATGAATCAGTATATAATCTCACATCTGGCCATTTCTCCTTCCATGCAAAGTGCACAAGCAAATGCACTGCTCAAACTTCTGCCCACTTGGAAGATTTACCTTCACCACTGTCCTTCATGGATGTCCTAGAACAGGGCTGTAGTGCTGCAGCTGTCCATTTTTGGGTGGTGCCTGCAAATTGTGCAGACCCATCTGTGAATCAGACCCTAGTCTTCTCTTCCTCTGTCAACTGATCATAGGAAGCTTTCCGTGAGGCCATCTTTGCAGGCTGAGGAAGAGAAGGCAGGGTGGCAAGAGTGGAGACCATGGGCATTTGAGACACTTCCTCATGTAACTTACTTGTGCCTTCAGGACCTGCTCAAGCCTAACCACATAAATACCACTTCTATTTGATCATGCTGTACATGATCCATTTTATGTCTAGATGGGTCAGAAAGCACCAGTTCATGATAGGCAGATTAGGTCACATGGCAACTTGATGACCCATAGTCAAACCTTCAGTTTCCACCAAAGCCCAGTAACAGGCCATGAGCTGTTCTTGAAATGAGAGTATTTATCTGCAGAAGATGGCAGGGCCTTGCTCCCAAATCCTAGAGGCCTCCACTGTGATTCACCTGTGGGGGCCTGCCAGAGGCTCCACATAGAATTCCTATATGCCAATGACACCTCAAGCACCATTGGATCCGCTGGGTCATACGACTCAAGTGCAACTTGCACAGCACCCTGGAACTATTGCAGAGCTTTCTCCTGTTCCGGACCCTGCTCAAACTGGCAGCCTTTCAGGTCATTTGACAAATAAGCCAGAGTAACACAAACAAATAAGGAACGTGTTACCTCCAATATCCAAATAGACCCAAAAGGCATTTCTTGGTTGTAGGAGGGGCCAAAGGCAGCAACTTATCCTTCATCTCAGAAGAAATATCTTGACAGGCCCCACAACACTGGACCGCTAGAAATTTTACTGAGGTAAAAGTTCCCTGAATTTTAGTTGGGTTTATTTCCCATCGTCTGGCATGGAAATGTCTCACCAATGAGTCCAGTATGTTTGCCACTTCATATTCACTGGTTCCAATCAGCATAATGTTGTCAATGTAATCAACCAGTGTGATATCTTGTGGAAGTGAAAAGCAATCAAGTACTCCCTAAATAAGATTATGACACAAAGGCGGAAAGTTGATATACCCCTGATTAACAAAGTAAAAGTATATTGCTGGTCTTGGCAATGAAGGCAAATTGTTTTTGGTGGGTCTTATGAACAAGAATGGAGAAAAAGGCATTTGCCAAATCAACAGATGCATACTAGGTACCAGGAGATGTGTTAATTTGCGCAAGCAATGAAACTACATCTGGTACAGCAGCTACAATTGGAGTCACCACTTGGTTAAGCTTATGATAATCCACTGTCATTCTCCAAATCCATATGTTTTCTGCACAAGCCAAATAGGAGAGTTGAATGGGGATGTGGTGGGAATCACTATCCCTGTGACTTTCAAGTCCTTGATGGTGGCACTAATCCCTTCAACCCTTCCAGGGATGCAATATTGTTTTTGATTTAATATTTTTCTAGGTAAAGGCAGCTTGGATGGCTATTTGGCCTTTCCCACAATAATAGCCCTCACCGAACCAGTCAGGGAGCAAACGTGGGTGTTCTGCCAACTGTTAAGTATATCTATACCAATTATGCATTCTGGCACTGGGGAAGTGACCACAGGATGAGTACAGGAACCCACTGGACCCACTGTAAGAGTAATCTGAGCTAAAACTGTATTAATTACCCGACCTCCATAAGCCCGTACTTTAACTTGAGGACCACAATGATGTTTTGTGTCCCCTAAAATCAATGTCACCTCAGAGCCAGTGTCCAGTAGTCCCTGAAATATTTGATCATTTCCCTTTCCCCAATGCACAGTGACCCTGGCAAAAGGCCAGAGGTCTCCTCGGAGAAGGATGGAAGAAATATATACAGCATAAACTGCTGGTAGTGTAGGGAGGTCCTTCCTCAAGAGGACCCGGCCTGCCCTTTATTCAAGCAGTTCTTGATCTGTAAAGAGGCTAAAGTCTGGAAATTGATTGAGGGGCTATGATTCTGTGTTTATCGTTAAAATTAGTCTTTTGTCCATTTGACTTGGAAGTTTTATGCTTATATAAATTAGGTAAGAATGCAGTAGATTTCTTCTCAATTTCACTTCTAGGAACACTGTGATTAATTAGCCAATGCCAGAGCTCTACAGGAGTCAGACTATTCTTATTGCTGCTTTGCCTCTGCTGTTCATTACAGTAGCTATGTACACCTTGCCTTTGATGGGTGAGTGCTGCAACTTGGTCACTGAAGCCTCAGGATCCAATTATTCCCACTGTATTTAAATTTTGTGGTTGAGTGACTGTGGTTCCCACTGTTAGATCTGACATACAGAGAATAGCAATTACAGGGCTCTTCAAAGATGCAAGTCCTACCCTCCTAAATCTGTTTCACAAAGCATTGATCAAGGGTATATCTTCTGGACCCCTCCAGCTGGAATTAGTGGATCTAAAGTGACTAATTCACTCCACCATCTCATTCTCTCTAAGCCTTTGGGTTCCTTCCACTACATTAAACCAAGGGAGATCAGGCATTTCTAGCTTGCTCACAGTGGGCAATCTTTTAATTCATATTTCAGCTAACCAAAAAAATTAAGTATCAGAACCTTTTTTAACTCCCTGAGCTGCAATGTTAAATGCAGAGTCCCTACTTAGTGGGCCCAAATCAATAAATTCAGCCTGATCCAACTTTATGTTTCTTCCACCATAATCCCACACCTTTTATATCCATTCTTGTGCCTGTTCTCCAGATACCTGCTTATATAAATTCAAACACTCAAGCAGTTCTTTTTGACTGTATTGCACCTCCTCATGGGTCACACTCTGAACCTCACCTCTAGGGGTGAAAAACTGAAAGCTTTCCTTCTAAAATTAGGAACAAGGCAATCCCATTCTTGTTACTTCTAGTCAACACAGTACTGGAAAGAATAGCCAGAGCAATTAGCCAAGAAAACAATGTATCAGAATCAGAGAAGAAAAACTAAAATTGTCCCAGATTGCAGATAACATCATCTTATATGTAGAAAATCCTAATGACTCTATATAAGAACTGTTGGAACAAATATACAAATTCAATAAAGTTGCAGAATACAAAATCAATAGAAATTAGTAAAGTTTCTATATATTAACTGTAAACTATGAAAAGTAAATTAAGGAAATAGTCTCTTTTACAATAGCAACAAAAATAATAAAATACTTAGGAATAAACTTAACTGAAGATATGAAAGACTCGTACACTGAAAACTACACAACCTTTATGAAATAAATTAAGAAAGCCACAAACAAATGGAAAGACATTCTGTGGTCATAAATTGGAAGACTTAATATTGTTAAAAATTTCCACACTACCCAAAGAGATCTGCATATTCAAAACAACCCTATCGAAATTCCAGCAGTGTTATTTTTTTACAGAAATAGAGAAAGTAGTTCTTTCAATCATATGGAATCACATAAGACCATAAATAGCCCAAATTAATCTTGTGGAAAATCAAAGCTGGAGGTTCACCCTTCTGATTTTAAATTATATTAGAAAGCTACAGTAATCAAAACAGTATGGTGCTGGCATAAAGACAATCATATAGGCCAAGGGAACAGAATAAGAAGTCCAGAAATAAATCAATGCATTTACAGTCAATTGTTCTTCAACAAAAATACCAAGGATATACAATGGAAAAAAAATAGTCTTTTCAACAAATATTGTTGGGAAACAGCAAACTAAAACTATACCTAACAAGACACTATTTATAATGGCTCAGAGATATTAGTGCCTTTACTTTCTACTTTTTCCTATCTACATATGAACTGACAAAGGCAAAAAGAAATTAAGTTATTAGTTCCTGGTCACATAGCTAATGACTGGAAAGTTCTGGCAGTATAGACTGAGATATAAAAATATTAACCATTATGCTCTACTACCTCCCAATATCTCTTAGTATCCTATAGAGCATATGTTTTAATCTTGATCTTCTGTCAAATTGTTTTAAAAATCTGTGACCCTTTATTCTTCTTTACAAATGCTTGACTCACCTTACAAAGTCCAAGAAATAAAAATAAGAATTTTGTTTGAAAATATATGACATATTTACATTAGGGAAAATTAGCATCATTTGGTAAAGAGGTTACCCATCATGGATGAGGTATTCCTTCCAATTATCCAGGTCTATTTTTATACCTTAAATTATTTTATAGTTTTATCTATAGTGACCTTACACATAATCTGTTGTTTGTTCATAAGAAACATATATTTATTTTTTGCTGTAATGTTTTATGAGATTCATTTCTTCATTACTAATTGACTGTAATTAATACAGAGAAAAAGATTATTAATATTTAAATGTTTGTTTTATGTTCAGCCATTTTTAAAAACTTTTTTTACTATTCTTTTAATGGTTCCCTTTGATTTATGAACATAAGCACATAATATCAGTCACTATCTTTCAGTAATACTTTAGTTCTCATTATTTAATTGAGTCTTATTGGATCCAGACTTGGAGCTCAGAAAGTTTGTGTTCAGTATCTGCTTATTTTGTTTTTTAATATTTCTTTTTTGAGCTCTTGTCAGAACCTGCTGATCTCTTCCATTTTTTTCTGTCTTCGTAATTCCAAGTTGTTCACTATCATCTTATCATCACTTGTTTTTACTATTTTGAAAGATTTTTCTAATCCCCCTAAAACAAATCTTTATTAAGTAAGCATTTATCAATGAGTGTTTTTGAAGATCTCGAGTGCTAATTTTTTCCAGTTTTCCCTGTCGTTTCTTCATATAACAAGAGCAAACAGACAAGCAGCATACTTACCAAGCTTGCTGGAGTTGTATCTGTTGGAGAATCCTTAAGGACATAAGTGTTGTAGGAGGTACACATGTTCCTCAGAACTGCTTGCATACAGGGCAATACAGAGACATGGACAAGACATCACACTCAAGGAGATGTTCTCCAACCTGGGTGTTATGGAGTTGCATAACAAGGGAGACACTGGCCACAACCTTTATAGGATCAGGAAACATAGTGTAATAGTGACAAGTGGCTCATGAATCCCAGCATTTTGAGAGGCCGAGGCAGGTGGATCACCTGAGGTCAGGAGTCCAAGACCAGCCTGGGCAACATGATGAAACCCTGTCTGTACTAAAAATACAAAAATCAGGTGGGCGCGGCAGTGCACGCCTGTAATCCCAGCTACTTGGGAGGCTGAGGCAGGAGAATTGCTTGAACCTGGGAGGTGGAGGTTGCAGTGAGCTGAGATGGCCCCATTGCACTCCAGCCTGGGAAACAGAGTGAGATGCCCTCTCAAAAAAAAAAAAAAAAAAAAAAAAAAGGCTGTCTTCCAACTCTTATGGTTGCAGCTGTGTGATATGTGTACTGGTGGCAGGATTCCCAACATCAGCATTGGGGGAAGAGGTATGTGAATGGACCTCTCTGAGTGGTTAAAAAACTGAAGATCAGCATTTATCAGTGAGATTGCTACTTGTATGAGTCAACTTAACTGAGCCACAGCATGCACCGATATTTGGTTAAAGTTTATTTTTGAGTGTGTCTGTGAGGATATTTCTGGATATTAACATTTGAATAGCTAAACTGAGTAAGGCAGATTGCCTTCCTACTGGGGAGAGTCTTATACAATTCACTGAAGGTCTGAATTCTCTCTCTGACTGAGTCTTTGAGCTGAGATATTGGTCTTCTCATGCCTTTGAATGCTGACTCAGGCCTACACTAACCACTCTCCCGCTTCTCAGGCCTTTGAACTCAGATTGACACTACATCATCAGCTCTCTGGAGTCTGGACTTCTCAGACTCTATAAATAGGATGAACCTATTTCATACACCTCTCTCCATCCCTCTATCTATCTCACTCTCTCCATCTCTTTCTCTCTCCCTCTCTCCATCTCTCTCTCTCTCTCTCTATGTGTATATATATATATATATACACACACACACACACACACACACACACACACACACATAGCTGAATGTCTCTAGGAGGTTATACACCAGTCAAACCCTGGCATCTTGCCTCTTTTTTTTTTTTTTTTTTTGTATTATTCTGAGACAGAGTCTCACTCTGTGCCGCAGGCTGGAGTGCAGTGGTGTGATCTTGGCTCGCTAAAATCTTTGTCTCCTGAGCTCAAGTGATTCTCCTCCCTCGGCCTCCCTCGTAGCTGGAATTACAGGTGTGTGCCACCATGCCCAGCTAATTTTTGCATTTTTAGTAGAGATGGAATTTCACCATGTTGCCCAGGCTGGTCTGGAACTCCTAAGCTCAGGCAGTCCACCAACCTTGGTCTCCCACAATGTTTGGTTTACAGGCATGAACCACTGTGTATGGCCCCATCTTGCTTCTTAATGCACGTGTCTGGACCCACTTCCCAAACTCCTGAGATCTTATCGGGAAACTGCTGATCAACAGTTTCAGGTGTTTTTATCTATTGGGAGACTACCCTTCTCTGCAACTGGCTGCAACCAATTAATACTATTTTATGAAGAGACAGTGTAACAACTACCTGACCATCACCTGATGGTTGAGTGACATTTCTTGAGGGGTTGGGGGAGCCCTCTGCTGCCCTGCTTATGCCTGACTAGCTACCTACTGTAACAATGAGGACAGATCCTTCATGAATAGCTTATCACTCTAAGTTCAAGCAAACTCTGTTTAAAAGTGAATGGCACTTTCTCTCTCACACCTGCTATTGCCATGTGATGCCATCTGCTTCCCCTTTGCCTTCTGCCATAATTGGGAGCTTCCTTAGGGCCCCATCAGAAGCAGATGCCAGCACCATACTTCTTGTACAGTCTGTGGCACTGTAAGCCACAATAAACCACTTTTCTTTATCAATTACAGAGCCTGAGGTTTTTTTATAGCAATGCAAATGGACTAACACACTTGTTCACCTCCCAAAATGATCCTGAGCCCTCTAGATGGGGACATAACTTCTGGGTATTCAGGTAAGAACCATACCAACTACATTGCTCAGAGAACAAGGCTTACTTTGATTTTTTCATAGCGTTTTAAGGTATAAGTTTAAAGTTATCTTGTGTGTATTAAATAAAAGAAATGTAGAAATGTTAATACAATTAAGCTGTACTATTATACATGTGTTTTCTTCCTAACAAATATATCACAAATTAAAATTGTACTCAAATAAACAAAGAAAGTGGAACATAAAGATCAATCTAGAAAAGAATGTGAACTATTTGATTTTTGGCAAAATTAAACAGCTTTCTAAAATCATTTAGTATCTCATTCTTTAAATGTCACTTATCTGAAAATATTCACAGAAATTATTCACTCACCCAATTCAACATCAGTTCATACATTAAAATTATTTTTGGATTCCTTGAGCTTAATTACTTACATATGTGAAATTAGGCTAGAATTTGCCTGGACTGTTGAGGCCTTATCACTTGATAGTCAAGCTAGTGTTCGTCACCTTTCATCCCACTCTAAATTAATTTGATATGGAAGTAAAAAGAAAAAAAATGACAGTGGATCATGAAAAAGTAACATGATGAAAATGAAGAGGTGATGGAATATAATTTCAGGGGTTAGTAAGAGGAAAACAAAAACTGAAAAGAGGTTTCAGAGGTATCAAGGCCAACACTGACCAATGACTGCATAATTCCTGGGCTGCCAGCAAGTCAGTGATCCCAGGTTTTAATTCCATGAATGAAAATGTCACTATTCAGGAGGCTAAGGCACGAGCATCGTTTGAACCCAGGAGGCAGAGGTTGCAGTGAGCTGAGATTGTGCCACTGCACTCCAGCCTGGGTGACAGAATGAGACTGTCTCAAAAAAAAAAAAAATGTCAGTTACAGTCATAAAATTGTTTTCAAATGACATTTGTCTATAAAACCTTATATATTTCTTCTTTCCAAAAATGTAAGCATTTTAGAATTACATAATAATCATTGATTATAAACAGTTCAAATAAGAGAGACTTTAAAGTACCTAGGGATTAGTTTTCCTTTATAATCCTTGGGGAAATTATTCTAAAACTAAATTGCTTCCAATCATTCTGAACCTTTTTCTTTAATAACTAGATATTTACTGTAAAATCATTCCAAACCACTTCTGAAACAAAGCAGCAGCCCAAACACTTTTGGCTCTGGTTTAGTATCTCATCATGATATAATATTTCTATTACCAAGTAATAAGCCTTCATTATCCAGAGGATTACCTGCCTACAACATGATTTATTGACTTAACCTGTATTTATAGTCCATACAAATATGTGTGTTAAAAACCCATCTTTCAGAAGACAGAACTTCTTTGGGGAAATCTTCACTTTCTCCCAGAGGCCAATGCTCATATATTTTTGAAGTGAACAAGAATTTTCTAGAGAAGTTTTATTGTCTCATAAACAAATAATCCATGAAATTAGAAAATATATACAATTTTAAAAAAAGGAAAAATCTTTATGTAATACTTATTGAATTCAACCAGAATTTTTACTGGAGCAAAAATTATAATGCTAACAACATATGTTAGAAAATTACCTAGCATAAAACAAATTTGCTAACATAGTCAAATTACTAAGTTCAGAAATGAAGTATAAACTCAAAGAAAAATACAATAAGAAAAGTAAAATGAATAATAAACAAATAATATAATTAAATAGAAACAATCAAATAAAAATATGACTCTCTAACATGGCTAAGAAAAAGTTGGCTTCTAGGAAAAGTAATCAAGAGAGAAAAGGAAAGAAAAAGTCATATATTAATAGCCAAAACTGAAAAATAGGGCAAGACCACTAATGGATTAAAATATAATTAAAATATAAAAGTAATTAGAAAATATTATGATCAACTTTGTGATAAAGAGAAAATCAACCATGACTTGTAGACAGCCCTCAACCAAAACTGACACACGCAGCTTTGAAAATTTGTATTGATCTTTAACTCACAAATTTCAACAAGTCAACAAAATAAAGCAATTAAATATAAAACCAAGCTCACTTGTTTATATAAATTTTTAACAAAAAATTTAAAAAATACTTCTTATTTCCTATAACACAATCCATAACATTTTTAAAAATTGAAAAAAATTCCTTAATGTGTGTGGCTTATACACAATTACATTATGTGATTACATAAATACATAGTTCTTAATGCTAAAACCAGTTAAGTGTTTTCTGGGAAAAGAAAAAGAAAAACATAGGCTAACCTTACATATGTATCCAGTTCCAAATTTTAAGTAAAATATTAGCAGAATAAATCTAGAAAAAAAATACAGTAAAAATGTAATGTAAAAGAAAAGGAAATGGCCTAACAACCTCTCTGTTACCAGAATGAGGAAAGAATGTCATTAAAAATATAATGTAACAGTTAAATAAATGAATTACTTCTATATATATTGGCACAAAGAAATCATAGAAAAAATATTAAATTATTGAATCCTGGCATAAAATATTGCACACTATATCTTGCCAAAAATGTAATTTTTGAACATAAAACACACCTGTATGTTAGTATGGATGCATACAATTTCAGTAAAAGGCAAACAAAACTTTGCATGATAAAAACATATGCCCAAATTAACCTTGCCTTTATCTACAGAGAAAGGTGGAAGACATGGAAGGAAATTCTTAACTGTATCTTAACATTACATTCATTTTACTCTCTGAATATATGTAAAGCTCAACTGGCTAAATGTTACCATCATTCATACATGATGACAGCATAAAGTGAACTGTATCATTAAATTCTGATAATTTGAAATTCTCATCATTAATGAAATGAGATTATAATTATAAAAATAATACAATGTTTGTGATTTTCATAGAAGTAATGAGTTTTGAAGTATAAATTACTTTATAAAAACCATATATTAGCAGTAAAATTATTTCCATCAACAATATATACTATACAATTTTTAAGTGGTATAAACAACCCACCGAAATAAGTTTTTGGATTAATTTACTTGTACTTATTATCTCTTCAGGAAAACTCAATTGTAATTCACATTGATAAAAAATTATATTTTTTGTGGTATTCATGAAGATGTTAATTTTTCTAAAGTGAAAGCTCCACATACATCTCCATGCATTGCCATTATCGTTACTTTTTAAAGACTGACATAATAATGATACATATTTGTGGTGTGCAATGCCATGTTTTCATACATTATGTAATAATCAAATCAGTGTAATTAGCGTATCCGTCACCTCAAACATTTATCATTTCTTTGTGGTGAGATCATTCAAACTTCTGTTTTCTAGCTATTTTGAGACATGCAATATTTTACTGTTGACTATAATCACCCTCCTGTGCAATAAGACAGAATAATTTTTTCTTCCTTTTTAATTGTAGCTTTGTATCCATTGACCGTTCTCTCCTCATCATGTCCCCCTCAACTTCCCCTTTCTGTGGTAACCATTATTCTGTTCACTAACTCTATGAGATCAACTGTTCTTGATTTCTAATAAGAGTGAGAAATACAGTACTTGTCATTCCGTGTCTGGCTTATTTCACTTAACATAATTTCCTCCAAGTTCATCTGTGCTGTCACAAGAAAATATGTTTTTAAAAACTTTCTGGATTAGTACTGACAGAAAGTGTTAGTATTGGGAATTATTTGCTATGCCACCACTTTATTTGTTTTCCATCATCCCCACCTTATGGAAAGAAAGACTGGAATGAAAGTGCCAAAAAAACCACTTCGGTTATTTTTAAAACTTTCTTCAGTAAGTTTATTTACTTACTCTTTAATCTGACTGTATAGGTTATAGGCTATTTGGGGTCTCCCAATATTTATATGTTGAAGTTCTAACCCACAATATGTCTGTATTTGGAGATGGGTAACTTAAGAAGGTAATTAAGGTTAAATTGGGCCATAGAGTGGGGCCCTAAGTCAATAGAACTTGTGTTCTTATAGGAAGAGGAAGAGACACCAGAGATTTTTCTGTCTTCATGGGCATATTAAAAAGGTCATGTCCATTTGAGGACACAGCAAGAAGGTGACTACATGCAAACCAGAAAGAGAGGTTTCACCAAAAGCCAATGCTGTTGACATCTTAATCTTGGAGTTTCAGCCTACAGAAGTTAGAAAATAAATGTCTGTTGTTTAAGCCTGTGGTATTTTGAAGTCTGTGATATTTTGTTATGGCAGCTCAAGCATACAAATACAATAGGTTTGCCTAAAAGTCAGTGCACTCTACTAATCTAATGAAGACATGCTAAATGAATATTTTCCAGAAACTCTGGAGTAACACACACCTTAGATTCCTAAGACATAACTTTTCATTGTAAATTATATATCAAACAACGGAAGATCATCTTATAAGAGTAAAATATTTGTGTTTGTTTTTCAAGTGAAAAAATATAGCAATTTGTTAATCATACATATAAATCATAGGTACAGGTTTTACCTATTATTCTCCAGTGAGTCCAATTCAATTCTGCTCTATTTATATAAGCATAACCTTTAAAAAACTTAGAACTATATTTTTATTCAAAGGCACTTAATAATTTACATTATTTTGGTAATTCTGATTCTATAATAATTTTTAAATATCTGTTACATTCCCCTATAATTTGGAGGTGATTTACTTATTTCCATTTGATTGTCAGTAGTTGTTGAGGTTTAAATAACAAACCATGTGCTATTATTTTAACTCACGACTGTATTTCCCCAAATATTTCAAAAGTTATTTCCTAATTATGTTCCACAACTTCTTCATGATAATGCATTTTACTGGCAGCTTATTCGTGTAGATTATAATTTTAATAACACACATTAAATAAGAAAAAAACTATACATTTTTATGGTACTTTGGAGCAAACATGTTTTTCACATCCACATATTTAATATGTGTGAGTATTTCTATTTGTATTCCATATAATCCTATTATATATTTTATCAACATATTTATAACAATATTTATAATTCACTAGGTTTATTTCTATTTCCTGGCCTTTACTTCAGCCATTTACAAAGCCATAATTCTCTTCTCCCTCTTCGCAATCTATGGAACTAGAAAGTCATCTCTCACATGAAGCCAACTTTTAAAATTCTACCTCATTTGGATACTATTTTTTCTGTTTTTTAAAAATGTTTAGAATCTATAACACGTTTAAATTCCTAACCGTATTTAGGAACATAATAATATATATATATATGCACATACACACACACACACACACACACACACACACAAACACACACACACGGAAGTTTGGTTCCAAACTAAGATAAATACTTTATTTATACTTTATGTATTTGATATACACCTAGAAATATTACAGGCAGAGTGTTCATTTCCAGCTCTTTATACATGATACTGTATACCAAATACTATTTGAGGATGTAAACACAAAAATTATGTTTAGTCATAAAATAAACATATAAGACTGGAAAAGTCATAAACTATTCGAATATCAAGTGTAAAACTGTTGATTTTTTTTGCATTTTCTCATATCTGCTTTTTATTCCTGAAGAAAATTGAAAATTTCTATATTTTGACACATTTGTTTGAATTGCTTAGTAAGGAGAACTGTACCAAGTATCTATCTATTTTTAAGGTATATTTTTCATATTCTTGTATTTATTATAACCTTTCTGCATCATGATATTTATACCTTTAGCTACTTTACCCTGCCTAATCTCTTATATGTCATTTTACTATTTGTTTAAACCCCTAAATTAGGGCTAGGATTAATCAATTTATAATCCCTAAAAGGGAAGTTATTTTAGGCAAATACAGTATGAAATCTGGCAAATAGTTTGTACATTCTTTACATAACCAAAGTAAGATGATTTCAACAAATGGAAGGCAATAGAGAAATTTGAGGGGACATAGTGCTTAAAATCAAAACCAGCAGTTGTAGGAAAGATAGCAAGACTCATTGTGCAGAAACTCCAGTACAAATTTCTCCCCAAAATTCCATCTTATTTCCTATTCCAAATCTCACTTAAATATTTTTTTAAAAAAAACTTCTCAAAATTCACTAATTTTACCAAGCCTGTTTCTTCCACAGCTTTCTGTCATTTAATGGATAGCAACATTCTCATTCTGATTGCTCAGGTCAGGATACTTGGAGACATAATTAGCTTCAATCTTTTTTTGTAACAGCTTATATGCAATTCATCTGGACATTTCATTTTCATTCCATTCAAATGGAATGGAATATGGATACATATATATCCATATATATCCAATAATACATCCATATATATTTATGCCCCAAATAATTTGTAATAAATGAAATGAATGCTTTGCAATAGCAAAATATTATGCTACTTCCATTATTTCTCACAATCTTCACCATTGATCTGCATAAACACACCATCAAAGCAATCTTTGTAAAACATAAGTCAATTTCATGCAATTCTAATAAACATAGCATACCCCTACCTCACCTATATACCAGTTGATTGTAAGGTTCACACACACACACACACGTATTTTTCCTAGACAGTTTGAGCTGCTAAACAAAGTACCATAGACTGGGTGCCTTATAAGAAACAGAAATTTATTTCTGATAACTCTGGAGGTTGGAAGTCTGAGATCAGGAAGCTGGCATGATTGGGTTCTGGTGAAGACCTTCTTCCAGGTTTTAGACTGCCAACTTCTTGTATCCTTACATAGCAGAAATAGGACTATTTAGTTCTCTAGTCTTGTTCTGTAAGGACACAAATCCCATTCAAGAGGGTTCTGTTCTCATGACATAATTATTTCCCAAAGACACTGTCTCTAAATATCTTTACATTGATATTAAGCTTTCAGAGCATGAATTTTAGAAATACACAGACATTTAGTCCATTGCAATGAAATAATAGAATAAGCTGAAAAGTAGGTCAATGAGGGGACTCTAGATTTGTCAGATGCAAAAACATAAACACTAAGCTATCCCAATGCATGTAGACCAGAGGAAAAGCACAACATGTTCAGAAATACACCCAAGTACAGGGGCAATTTTCATATACAATTAAATGGCATCACAAATAGCAGAGGAAAAGGTAGACATTTTATTACATGGTGTTGGCCGAACTGGATAGGCATTTTGCAAAACAAAAATTGATAAAATTGAATACATAAAAAACACATATACCTGAATAAACACTAAATAAATGTTACCTAAATATAAAAAAACCTAAATTATACAAGCAGTAAAAACAAGCTCCATGTGGATTCACTTTTAATCTGAGTGTGAAAGAACAAAGTTAAATTGTAACTAAAAAATTCAGATGCAATAAAAATATATTCAACTTTATAAAATAATTGCATTAAAAAATTAGAAACATGAAATGTTAAAGTGGAGAACAAAGTTGTAATAAATATAATAAAAAGGGCCAATTTTCTTATTATATAAATAATTCCTTAGATATTGAGTAAAAAATGACTAAACAACTGATCAAAAAATGTGCCGAAGTCATAAACTCACACATATAAAATGAATAGTACATCAACACACACCCCCATAAATTTTGAAGTGGCTTTTGAAAATTATAAAAATCGCTCATCACCAGAGAAGTGAAAATTAAAACCGTACTCTGATGTTATTTCTCATCTTTCAATGACAAAAATTCAAAACCCTGAAAATGCACTTTATTGGCAAGCTATAGGCTAAGTCACCCTTCTACATAGCTAGAGGGGCTGCAAAATTTGTATAACTCCTATGTACAGAATATGACATCTAAAAAACTAAACTTGCAATTATACTTATAACCTAGCAATTCATTTTTTTTGAGATGGAGTCTCGCTCTTGTCGCCCAGCCTGGAGTGCAGTGGTGCGATCTTGGCTCACTGCAACCTCTGCTTCCTGATTTCAAGTGATTCTCCTGCCTCGGCCTCTTGAGTAGCTGGGATTACAGGCACAAGCCACCATGCAAGGCTAATTTTTGTATTTTTAGTAGAGATGGGGTTTCACCATGTTGGCCAGGCTGGTGTTGAGCCCTGACCTCAGGTGATCCGCCTGCCTCAGCCTCCCAAAGTGCTGGGATTACAGGTGTGAGCCACCATGCCTGGCCAGCATTTCTACTTTTAAAAATTACTTTAAATTATACTTCCAACATACAAACACATGCAAAGATATTTATTGTGGCATTATTTTAAACTGTAAAATACTAGAAAGAGTCTAAAAATTTACCTCAGAAGACTGGTTGAAAACTACAATATAGGGAGCAATGAATACTATGAAACTGTAAAACAGGATGAAAAGACTTTTATGAGCTGATATGAAGTGATTTCTAGGACAAAATCTCTTTTTAAAGAGGCAATGTGTAAAATAAAGTACGTATATATTGTATTGCTATTTGTAAGAAAACAAAAAATGTGACATATTATTATGTATGTGTAATCTTTTATTGGAGAAACAAAACCATAAACCATAAAAACAAAACTAATTAAATTTGTAACCAATAAGCAAAGCAATGGTATAGTAGGGATAGAAAAAGATTGAGTCTTTAATTTTTGAACCATATGATTCCCAAATTCAAACAATATAATTAAATCTCAATTATATTAAAAGAAGGGGAAATTAAAATGAACTATCAACAAAACAATAAGTATATGAAATTGATAACATATAGAACATGCACACGCACACACACACAGAGTCATTTCAAGTGTCTTTGACCACAATACTTGGATTATACTCTCTGTGTGAGATATAGTCTAAGGACAACAATAAAAACCTTGAACTTAGAATGTTGGTTATTGGTAGTGGTATTGGTGATTCAACTCCAATACAATGTTGTACATAATGTAAGAGGAAATTTTTTAACAAATCTGGTTATAGTTGGGAAATTGGATACTCTGTATGGGAAAAGGGAGCTATAGATACAAACATGGCAAGATGAAAAGGCATATTCCCTTCTGGCAGTGGGAGGGTTGGAATCAAAAGTGTCCTAAAACTCCTAGATGGAATCACGGATGTAGAGATGGCACAGGCTGCTGACAAGACCTAGAAGTAATGACACCACAGTAATAATGAGCATGACTAGACATCAGTCATGCTTTTGTAAATTGTTTGCAAGGCTTCTTTGATAAATATGTAATTTCAGGTGTAGAGAATAATAAAATACAAACTAACCCTCCAATATGTTTTCTGTGTGTCAGAAACTAAGAATGTGCTCAAAAACTAAAAGGGTCATGTCAAAAAACCTTATTAGATTTATAAATTGACCAAATTTTGTTTGTGGGAACCTCTTTAAGATGGCTTCTGTTTTCTTTCTGAAACTTTTGCCTCAGGATTTTTTCATCAGTTGTTCATTCTGCTTTGAGAGCACATCCTCACGTAGCCAACTGGCTCACTTTTAGTCTTCGTTCCAATGTTATCTTGCCAATGAGGCTCCTACTATTTATCCTATTAAAATTTTTACTACCTCCCAGCACTTCTGAGCCTCCTCACCAAGCTCTACTTTTCCATAGCATTTGTAATATTTTTGAAAATAATGTTATTCTGATTGGTCTTTCCTCCCTTCCTCTAATATTATAGAATAAATGACAATAGGGACAGTTATATTTTGCTTGTTTTATACACTGTTATTCACCACACGCTAGCCTGAGCCTAATATTTAGTGCCTAGCCTAAAATACACTCCCAATTAATATCTGTTGAATAAGTTTATTGATTCCTAAATCTGCACTTTTTAGTACATTACAGCCACTTCTTTATATATGATCATTTGCTTTATGAAAAATAAGAGTTTCAGGAAGAAAATTATTTGTGCACAGCTTGATATTCTTAGAGTTATTTTTAATACATTTTCTTCTTTCGTCAGTTATTTATCTAATAGGCAATCAAATCTTGTCAATCCCTCCCTCCAAATGTCGTTAAATGTGTCATTTTATTTACTTGCTAACACCCACCACCTTGGCTCTGTAGCTCATCATCTTACACCTGGATTACTGAAATAGCCTCTCTTCTGGCAACCATACACAAATCATTTTATGCATCATTCCTTCTTAAATGAGTGTTTAATTTCTCTAAATCACAGCTTTCAAAATGTGACTTCCAAACTCAGAAATTATCAATGACTCTCTAGACACTTTGGAAATATCTTCACTTTAGCTTTAAAAGCAGTCAAGAATCTGTTTCTACTTATATTTATCTCTCACCCTTGACCCATTCTATACCATTCACTCTGAATGACTCTAGATACTTTGTTTGATTTTACTTAATTTTATTAAGTATTTTGTTTTCCAAATAATGAGGGTGGGGGTGGGAGCAAGAAGGAAATACTCTACCCTCTACTAGCAGAGTTCAGTTATTATAATGGTCTTAAATTACTTTTACAGAGTAAGGAGAATCTAAAATTTCACCCTAAAAGTTTTCAAATTGTATAAGTGTACACATACACACACGCACCACACAACACACTGGATTCTCCAGAAATCATATCCTCAAATAATGTTCTGAATCCACTTTACTGGAAAACGTGTCCCAAAATTATTAGGAATTAGGAAAATCTTATCAAAGAAAAAGAGAAAAACAATGCAAAAATGCAGTTTGAGTCAGCCACATTTATGGCTGGTTGCCTCTTTTATCTCATGATACCACTTGAGAAGATATATTTAAGGTTCCCACGACCAACCATCTGGGGAAAAAAATTGGAGGCACTTATTCATAGGCTTTCATTCCTAGTTGGTAAGAAGTTCTCCTCGTGAATGATTAACTGCCTTGCACTCCTGGATTGCATAGTCCTGATAAAGGGAACAGTCATTTCGCGCTAGCTTGAAGCTGATTTTGACCTATGCAAAGTTGGACGTTGCCATATGAATGAAAAACACATGTAGATGAGACTGAGAATCATAGTGGAGCACAAGAGCTGTCAGACACAATCCATACCTGCACCATTCAGACCTGTTCTATTCTTCCATTAAATCTTTTTATTTTATTTTATTTTGTTTTGTTTTATTTTATTTTATTTTATTATTTTATTTTATTTTATTTGAGAGAGGGTCTTACTCTGTCACCCAGGCTGGAGTGCAGTGGTGTGATCTCAGCTCACTACAGCCTTCACTTTCTGGGTTCAAGCAATTCTCCTGCTTCAGCCTCCTGAGTAGCTGGGATTACAGTAGCCTGGCTAGTTTTTGCATTTTTAGTAGAGATGACGTTTCACCATGTTGACCAGACTGGTCTCAAACTCCTGACCTCAGGTGATCCACCTGCCTCAGCCTCCCAAAGTGCTGGGATTTCAGGTGTGAGCCACTGCACCTGGCCTAAGTCTTATCTATATCTGCCTGCCTCAGCCTCCCAAAGTGCTAGGATTTCAGGTGTGAGCCATTGCGCCTGGCCTAAATCTTATCTATATCTGTGGCACTTTAAAACTAGACCTCTAATCTCTTCAAAGATTCAATGTAAGAAAGTTAGTGGATTAAATATTTACTTCTGTAGTTTATGTTGAATATGTAATTAATATCTACCTCTCTCCTTTGTCGCTAATTCTATATTTCCCTCATAGCCAGACAACACTGTGTCTGGCTGAATATCTTACCTTTTGGTATAACCTTGAACTTAATAACAGAGAGATATGAGACAAGAGTCGCTTTCTCTTTTGAGGATGAAGTTTCTGTAATTTCACATTCTCTGTTACTTTTATGAGCATGAAAGCTTCAAGAAATGCCGCAATTAATTTTATGGGTTGAGATTCCTTCTAAATCTGTGAAAGTAGTTATAGGTCCTTATGATTATTGGAATCTGCCAGTGAAGTATATTCCTTTCCCTCAATCCTTCCCCTCCAACACTGGTCATTCTTCATCCGGAGGAAACTAAAAGTGATCAAGTGGGCCAAGTGCGGTGGCTCGTTCCTGTAATCCCAGCACTTTGGAAGGCCGAGGCAGGTGGATTGCCTGAGGTCAGGAGTACGAGACTAGTCTGGCCAACATGGTAAAACCCCATCTCTACTAAAAATACAAAAAAATTAGCCTGACATGGTGTCATGCCCCTGTCATCCCAGGTACTCAGGAGGCTGAGGCAGGGGAATTGCTTGAACCAGGGAGGTGGGTGTTGCAGTGAGCCGAGATCACACCACTGCACTCCAGTCAGGGCGATAGAACAAGACTCCATCTCAAAACAAACAAACAAAAAAAAAGAGATCAAGTGGTAGCTTTAGACTCAAATTCAGCAGAAACCTTACAGTGCTCCTTGGCAGAAAACACGCAATCTAACAGGACCTCAAATCTTGCAGACTCCCAGTTGCATTGATAATAAACCCAAATATTTCCACTTGATTGTTAAAAGTGTTCTCCATTCTTGTCTGCTTTAATAGCTACAAGAGTGAAAACACCATATACTGCCTGTTGGCTCAGCATCCTGGAGGAGAGCTAGAACCCCTGCAAAGATCTGTGGTGATGTTCTGTCTTAGATGAGCTCTTTAAATGCTGTTTGAGCTCACAGATTGGAGATTTCTACTGACAGCATATGTAGTAAGATAGGTGATTATTTGGCCATGTAACCATTGAAGCACTTCCTTTGATATTGAAAAGGTTAATAACTTACACACAATGTTGTGCACATATCACAGATATAGGGAATTCTTCAAAACATATGTAGTGCTGTTTTAAATGTCAGTACAGGCACAGAAAGCAAACTCATTCAAAATTGGTGTCAAGTTGCTGTTTCTTTCAGAAGGGAAGAGTCTGATAAAATTTACTGTCTACCTTTAGAAATGGTAGCATATTGAAGACATAGTGTTGGTTTCTACTGATGGCTGGTTAGAATACTCACAATGGCAGTAGGCAAATTAGTCTTTATGAGAATCCATGTTGGTGGGCGCCTGCACTTCCTTTATCTCGGTTATTATGGCAAAATGTTTGTGGTCATAGGATTACTGTTCTTTTTAGTTGTTGAAAACCTTTTGGTGTGGATAGCTCTGGATAAGCATTACACAAGACACAAAAATTCTCACATTTTGTGTTCTCTCCACATATCCATCCATATCACTCTTTTTTAGGCTCATCCTTTATCTTTCAATCTTGCTCCCATCAGCCAAATCATTGATGCCCAGATCATTATATTCCATCAAACAACAACACTAACAACAACACTACCAGTTGGTGTCTAAAATTAGCCATGCACACCCCTGAATTCATTGCTTACTGAGATCCTGGAAAATGACATTGTAAAAGCACAATCTTTCTGAGCAGAGCAAACTGCTGTCTTACATAGATTTTCTTGGAAAGTATGGACTTCAATGATTAGTGGCCTTTTAGATACGGAAGCAAGTTGATGTTAATTGTAAATGTGTGGTTAGTAGGGTGAGACTATAAGTGATTCATTGACCTCTAGAGGCATGTTCATTGGTGTGATCCCATTCCCAACTTGATGACTTTCAAGAAAAAAGGGTTTGGTCATCTTTCAGAAGCATGTTTCCTGTCATAAACAGTTATTTTATTTTGTTTTGTTTAGTTGCTTTTTGTTTAGGTGGTGGTACAACAGATAAAATGAATGTGGATATGCTGGACACAAACATATTACATTTTTTAAAATTTTTGCTGGTGCTTCTAAACCCTTACTCCACCTCCGTCTCTTTACTATGGTTTTGATTTTGATATTCTCTTTTGAATATGGGGGTTAGGTCAGTTTTAGAAGCTTTTATTTGGTATTTTTTACAAAACTGTTAATGAAGTTATGTTAAAAATTTATTTTTATCCCTCAATCAACATAACAATATTATAGGTCTTTAAGTAAAGGAAATCTATGATTACATTTTAGAACTCTTACTCTGATTACAAAGCAGAGAATATCTTTCCACACAGCAAATCTTGAAACAATAAAGAAAGATAGAATACGTTTTTGATATTTCAAAAAGGGAAATTGGTGGATGGAATAGCATAGCAAATTTAAAAAGTCAGTGACTTCAAAAAATATTTCAGGTTTGATACAGATGAGATTTCACAGTTGATTAAAGAAGCTAACGAACCAAATGAAAATAGCTTATTTCTGTCTCCAAAAACTGGGTGAATGAGACTGGAAAAGCAAAAGGAAGAGAAAATTGGAGAAAGGGTGAAGGGAGCAGGAAGAAAATAAGTTTTGTTTTTGGACATTGCATTAGTTTTCTATTGCTGCTTTACTGTGTTAGTCTGCTCTCACACTACTATAAAGGTACTACCTGAGACTGGGCAATTTATGAAGGAAAGAGGTTTAATTGACTTGTACTTCTGCACAACCTCAGAAAAGTTACAATCATGGTGGAAGGCAAAGGGGGAGAAAGTACATACTTCACCAGGAGAGAGAGAGAGAGACAGAGAGAGAGCACAAGGGAAACTGCCACTTTTAAACCATTAGATCTCATGAGGAAGCCCTCATGTCACAAGAACAGCATATGGGAAACTGCCTCCATCTCCCACTAGGTATCTCCCTGAACAGGTAGAAATTACAATTTGAGATGAGATTTGGGTGGGAACACAGAGCCAAACCATATTATTCTGCCCCTGGACCCTCCCAAATCCCATGTCCTTTTCACATTTCAAAACCAATCATGCTTTCTCAACAGTACCCCAAAGTCTTAACTCATTCCAGCCTTAACTCAAAAGTCCAAGACTAAAGTCTCATCTGAAAAAAAGCAAGTCCCTTCCACTTATGAACCTGTAAAATAAAAAATAAGTTAGTTACTTCCAAGATCCAATGGGTGAACAGCCATTGGGCAAATGTTTCCATTCCAAATGGGAGGAACTGTCCAAAACAAAGGGGCCACAGGCCTCATGAAAGTTCAAAGTTTAACAGGTCACTCATTAAATCTTAAAGCTCCAAAATAATCTCCTTTAACTCCATGTCTCACATCCAGAACATGCTGATGCAAGGGGTAGACTCCCAAGGCCTTGGGCAGATCTGTCCCTGTGGCTTTGCTTAGTAGCTCCCCCATGTCTGCTTTCACAGGCTTGTGTCGAGTGCCTGCAGCTCTTCCAAGCACATGGTATAAGCTGCTGGTAGATCTACCATTCTGGGGTATGGAGGATGATGGCACACTTTTCACAGATCCACTAGGCCATGCCTAAGTAGAGACTCTGTTTGGGGGCTCCAACCCCACATTTTCCCTCTGCATTGTCCTAGTTGAAGTTCTCCACGAGGGCTCCACCCCTTTAGCAGACTTCTGCCTGTACCTTCAGGCATTCCAATACATCCTCTGAAATCTAGGCACAGGCTCCCAAAGCTCAGCTATTGTCTTCTGCATACTTATAGGCCCAACACCACATGGAAGCTACTAAGGTTTGAGTCTTGCACCCTCTGGAGCAATGGCCCAAGCTATATATTGGTCCCTTTTAACCGTGGCTGGAGATGGAGTGGCTAGAATGCAGGGCACCAAGTCCTGAAGCTGCACAGAGCTGTGGGACCTTTGGCTTCGCCCAGGAAAGCATTTTTCTTTCCTAGGCCTTGGAGCCTGTGATGGGAGGGGGTGCTGTGAAGATCTCTGACATGACCTGGAGACATTTTCCCCATTGTCTTGGCTCCTCATTACTTATGCAAATTCCTGCAGCTGGCTTGAATTCCTCCCCAGAAAATGGGATTTTCATTTCTACCACATGGTCAGGCTGCAAATTTTCTGAACCTTTATGTTCTGCTTCCTTTTTAAACAAAAGTTCCAATTTTCAACCATCTATTTGTGAATATACATGACTAAATGCTTTCAGAATAAACCAGGTCACATTTTGAACACTTTGCTGCTTAGAAATTTCTTCTGCCAGATACCCTATATCATCTCTCAAATTCGAAGTTCCACAGATCTTTAGGGCAAGGGCAAAATACTGCCAGTCTCTTTCCTAAAGCATAGCAAGGGTGACCTTGCTTCAGTTCTCAATAAGTTCCTCAACTCCCTCTAAGACCACCTCAGCCTGGACTTTATTGTCCATATCACTATCAGCATTTTGGTCAAAACCATTTAACAAGTCACTGGGAAGTTCACATTTTTCCACATCTTCCTGTCTTCTTCTGAGCCCTCCAAACTGTTCCAACCTCTGCCTGTTACCCAGTTCCAAAGTTGCTTCCACATTTTCAGGTTATCTTTATAGCAGTACTCCACTCTGCCAGTAGCATTCTCTGTATTAGTTCATTCTCACACTGCTATAATAATACTTCCTGAGACTGAGTGATTTATAAAGGAAATGTTTAATTGACTTACAGTTCCACACTGCCCCAGGAAACTTACAATCATGGCCAAATGCAAAGGAGAATCCAATACCTTCTTCACAAGGCAGCAGGAGAGAGGGAGAGAGAGACGTAGAGAGAGACAGAGGGAGAGAGAGAGAGCACGCACTCAGGGGAAACTAGCACTTTAACTACCACTTTTAAACCATCAGATCTTGTGAGAACTCCCTCACTATCACAAGAACAGCATGGGGGAAACTGCCCGATGATTCAATCACCTCCCATCAGGCCCCACCCTTGACAAGTGGGGATTATAATTCAAGAAGATTTGGGTGAGGACACAAAGCCAAACCACATCACTTATCAAATTACTATAACTTAAAACAACACAAATTTATTATCTCACAGTTCTATAGGTCAAAAGTCCTGATTGTCTTGAATAGCTATTTTCTTCTACATTTCACAAAACCTTAACCAACCTGTTAGGCAGCTGGGCTGTTACCAGGAGGTGCTGGGAAGAGCCTGCTTCCAACATAATTTAGGTTGTTAACCCAATTCATGTTCCTGTGATTATAAAACAAATACCCCCATTTTCTCAGTTGCTTTCATCAAGGAGTTAGTCTTTGCTCCTGAGCCTTCTTGCAGTTTTTTCTCATGCTTTCCATATGGCAGTCTTACTACAAAAAAAGTTGAGTCTCTCTTTTTCTTCAAGTATCTTCAGCCACCTCTCCTGACACGTCTCTCTGACCTTTCTGTCTTCCTCTTCTGCTTTTAGAGGATCATGTGGATTACCTTGTGCCCACCAAGGCAATCCAAGATAATTATATTTTAAGGCCAAATACAGGCTTTTAACTAATTTTTTAAAATCTGTCAGTCCTTCTGGAAAGAGGAATAACCTCCATCTAATTTTCTTCTGAGCATGCTAAATGTCAGGATTCCTGGAAAAGATACTAGTCTTATTTAGCATCAGAGAGATAATGGAGTCCTTAATTATAAAATGTTTTTAGCAGTATATTTCTTGTCTACCTAGGTTATCTATTGTTAAAGAAAAAAGTCATTTTTGAATTTATAGAAATATGGTTGCTGAAATGGTTCCTTAGTACAGTCACTACCTCTTCATACATTGCCTAGAGGGTCCCTCATCTTTTAAATCTGAAACCAAGCATGCCCAAATATAGAAGATGGGAGGCAATTTTGGGGGTCTGTATCTATGTTCTCCAACCTCTCGATAAAAGGGTGGTTCATTTGTGCCTGGAGTTTTTATTCTATCAATAATTTATAAAAACTTGTGCTGAGTGAAAACTGTGATTAATTTTTTTCTCATTTAACTATTTGAATCTTTTTTTATTACAACTTACATGCCTGAGATCAGCCAAAAAGGTTTAGCATAAAATCCTGAAAAATAAAACTCATAAATAAGATTTAGGAAGAGTAGTCAATCAAAAAGAATTGGCCAGAAACACAATATCATATGATATTGTGATAGTTAATTTTAACTTGACTGAGCCACAGGTGCTCACACATTATTCTGGATGTGTCTGTGTGAGTGTCTTTGGATGAGATTAACCTTCACATTGGTAGAGTACATAAAGCAGATTCCTCGCACAAATGTGAGCGGCTCTTCTCCAATCATCTGAAAGATGAATAAAACAAAAGGCTGACCCTGCCATGAATAAGAGAAGATTTCTCTTGCCTGACTGTCTTTGAGCTGGAACGTTGGTCTTCCTGCCTTAGACTAAAATGAAAACAATGGTTCTTTCTGAATCCTGAGCTCCCCAGTCTCCAGGCTAGAACTACACTATTGGATCTCCTGGGTCTCCAACTTGCTAGCTGCACATCATGGAATTTGTTAGTCTCCAAAATTATATGAGCCAATTCTTTTCTAATAATCACAGTCTCTCTCTCTCTTATATATATGTATATGACATTAAAAATTGTCATAATCAGGCTGGGCACAGTGGCTCACGCCTGTAATCCCAGCACTTTGGGAGGCTAAGGCGGGCAGATCATGAGGTCAGAAGTTTGAGACCAGCCAATGTAGTGAAACCCCATCTCTACTAAAAAAAAAAAAAAAAAAAAAAAAAAAAAAATAACCAGTCATGGTGGTGGGAACCTGTAATTCCAGCTACTCCAGAGGCTGAGGCAGGATAATTGTTTGAACCCGGGAGGCAGAGTTTGCTGTGAGCTGAAATTGCTCCATTGCACTCCAGCCTGGGCGACAAGAGTGAAACTCTGTCTAAAAAAAAAAAGAATCATTATTGTTAAGAAAACTCTAATAAATAGAGCCAGGAAATGCCAAAAGCAAAGGGTTCTCACATTTGTTTTCCTGATTAGGAAAAATATTCTACTAAAACCACAACCTTGCACAAAAACCATCACTAACTTACATGAAAGGAAATCTACCCAGCAACCACCTGTCTAACCTCAGACTGGCATCACTCTTGTTATTGATCTTTGTTGTCAAGGATACTTATTTCAAAGCAGTCATGCAATCTTTAAAAACATTTGTCTTCCTTTACCTCCCTGAACGTGTACATAGTTTACGGTCACACATGTATTATCATTGCAATGCTCTAACCCCAAAAAAGCACTTTTTTTTTTTTTTGGTTGTTGTTTTATGGAGCCTCTCTCTGTTTGTTATTTAAGTTGATACATATGGTGCCAGAAATGAAATCTGAAAGACATCACTATCAGAAAGAATTAGGGATCTTGCTACAGGCGTGCATTACTCGTTTGACCCCTTTGAGTTCTCTGCTTTATGGCTCACATTTTTCTGTCTGAATGGGTCTTCTCTTGGGTTGAGTTTATGTCCTTGTTGTAGAGATCCTCAACTTCATTTCAGATCTGGTTGAATAAGGCTGGCTTAATAAACTTGCATCCCACTTGGACTATGAAAGACTATTTTTTCGTGTTTCCTGGTAAGTTATTTGTGGTATAAAGAAAAGTGTCTTTCTGAATTGAGTAATCTTAGTTTCCACAGAATTTACATTTTATTTGTGAGGCATACCTTCTGTTCTGTGCATGTAATTCAATATTTTGTTAGATCTGCATGACTAGGTTAAAATTTTTGTGAACACTCATCTTGATTTTTTTTAATTTAGTTTGACTTTTTTTTTTTTTTTTTTTGCTTGTTTCTGAAAATATTCTAAGAGCAAAAATAAACATTCTGGATGGTGGGCTCAAGAAGCTAATTAAAAACCAGGGTGGTTGCCACCATCTAAAACTCTGGTTTTAACTCCTAACATTCCCTAACAGGATTTATATGATTTTCTTTGCTCTCAAGAGATTAATAAGAAACATTAAGCCATGCCAGGTTTTCTGGGACTCCAGCTGGCTACCTACCATGGCCCATTCTTGCGTGCATTTTAAAATGATGGACAAATTACACCAAGGAAACTTCAGAGCTCAAATGGTCATAACTTGAAAATCCAGCAATTATAGAATTAACAGGTAGAGTCCTCTAAGTTCTCTATCTCTCTGGTTTTTGTTTGTTTTTTTCTGCCTACTTTGAATCTGCTTACTTTCCCACTGATATTAAGATAAAACTCACTGTTTATGGCATTCTAGTTAAGATTTTTTTTTTAAGGTTTAAAGGGCTTTCAAAGTAATGGTTTTACAAATTACAACAGCTCTATGGTAAGCAACAAAGTGAATATCTTTTAGAAATAAAAATTTAGGTTTCCCTAACTAGTAATTTTGTATGCTGATGGGAGACTTCATTGAAAAATTAATAATCCGAAAAACTAGGTAAGTATTTATGAAAGTTATAAGTTAGGCTCTCAGACCAAGATCAAACAAGTCAAAATCTTGAGCAAAGAGGTATAATATATATCTGTCCAGGAGAATTTTTTTTTTTTGCCACACAGAAAAAATAAAAAATAAAGAGCTAGAGGAAATTAAAAAACAAGTAACATTCCTTTTTTCCTGCATTTGATAACTAAGCAAAGGAGACAAGTGAACAAAAAGTAGATTTGTCACTAATTCCAGGCTACTTGGACATTTTGTTTTTCTTCACCTAACTAAAAGGTTAGCATTAAAAATTTCACCCTATCATCATTTGAAACTATAAGAGAAAAAGAAAAAATGTTAGAATTGTTTTTGTTTTTGTTGTTGTTTCTTTTGTTTGTTTGTTTTGCTGTCATAAAAACAGCTTTTCCAAAATTTCAAGTCCACAGGCTATTCTCCTGCTCAAGGTACTATCTTGTTTACATTTCTCTATAATAGTGGTGTACAGTCATAACGCTGGACACACCCTTCCTGTTTTGGATCAAATTTGAATACCATTTTTATCAGGTTTGATTTCTGGATTATCTAAATAGGCTTTTCATGAGGAGAAGCGATCACAGTATATGAGGTTTTCCTTCATCTTTTTGGTTGCTGGCCTAAGAAACAAAGATTTTACATTTTATAAAGGTAATTTTCTGTCTTGTCTTTATTAGGTTTTTTATTATTTAGGAAAACTGACCTTTAAAAGAGCTAAAAATTTTATATTCATGTAAATTCCTATATTGCTTTTGAAGTATTTTGAATATCACTCTGGTTGAAAGAATGACTATTATTTCACAGTTACCTGTTTTGACCAAGTGTTTTGAATGTTTTAACATCTCTGGGGCTTTCCAGGATCAAAACTTATGTCTTTTGGCCCAAAATTAACTTTGGGATTTTTCGGTTGGGCCCCTGGGAAGCCTCAAAGAACAGATATCTCATCTTTTAGAGATATTAAATGATTAGACTTCTTTGGTAAATTGTGTGGAAGGCATTGCCAAATGATAAATGATACTAGATCTTTCAGTTATAGTATGGGTATGTTATTAATATGTGTTCTAGGAACTGTATACATTTATGAAAATCTAATATACTATCAATCATAATTTTGATTTTTATGTTAACTCTTTTCTAAAGTTGTTTGTATGTATATGTTATTAGTGTAAATATTCTAAAGTTTATATGAGATGCATAAAAGTCTGATGGTCCTGATATGACACTGTCAGTCATGATTCTTGTTGCTATCCTTTAATTCTGCACATGAGAGAAATAATTACTTTTTTTTGTCAATTGAGAACTTTCATCAGATTTTAACCATGGCTATTGCTAATTTTTTGCCATCCGCAGTTATTGTTTTGAATTCTTTTCTAAAGACATTTGCAATTACCTATAGTTAATTTTTTATGAAAAAAACAGATTTTTAATAACTTAAAGACAATATAAAAATTTCCAGAAGTCTGATAAAGATATTGTTGAGTTCATAAAACTTCTAATCAAGATTAAGCAAAACAAAAAAATTACAGGAAATTAAGTAATTAATAATGATAGATTCTAAGACTTTCATTTAAAATATTGTTGGTTACTTATTTTGTTTTTCAGATTTAAGAAAATTTTCTCTTATAAACTGTCTATATTTTATAACAATTTTTAAAAGTATGCTTTTGTGAACAAAGGTGAAAGTATACACTTTTCCTCCCTACTTAATTTCTCCAAAATTCAGAAATGATTTGTGAGTATTCTTATTTTTTATTTACCTAAGTTTAATAAAAATATGCTCTTTCTTTATAAGCAATATACATTTGGAAACATTTATTATATTACCAAGGCTTTAAATACAATGCCATATTTAAGAATGTGAATAAAATTCCTGGCTACAAAAATTATCAGACTTACAATTAATGAATACAAATTGTCACTTCCTGACAGGCCCAAGAACTTTAAGACTATAAGTAAAATCTAAAGTCTACCTTGGTTTGACTTCCTAGACTGAAGAGATTAAATATGAGATTTCTAAATTTAATGTAAGGGAAAAAAAGTTATGTTTCTAAAAAGAAAAACTATAAACCATTTGTTATTGGAGTGTACCCTGGTGCATTGTTTTCAGGTTCTGGTCATCTACCTGTAGACTGGACTAGATCCTCAATTCTCCTAATTTCTTCCAATATTTTGCTACAACTCCAACTCAAAACAAGAGCTGCTCTATTCCCAAAGCCCTGTAAGTTAAAACTCATCAAATTTTAAGAAACAAGCCTCATGCTTGATGTACGAACCACATAAAAAGTTTACCAAACTTCCCTATGTCATAATTAAGGACATTCAAACTATAAGCCCAGAGAAATAAATGTTTTTACACTGTAGACAGATTTTTTCCAAAATGTCAGAATGAGACTTCATGTTTTACTGAGATTTTTACCCCTTTTAATGCTATCTTTTCCACTTGACAAGAAAATGGTATAATTGAAATATCACAATTAATAGCTTCTGCTGCTAACTTAACAAAACCTAAGCTTAAAAAATTCTGTACTATATATTTATTAAATAAGAGCATTTATTTGCTGTCACTAATACCACATGTTGTACCTGGATAAATTCCTCTGGGAAAGTTAAGATCCATATACACAAAATAAGAAAACAGGTCACATGGTTACAATGGTGACCTAATTTCCTGTGGTCATTTGATTTATTCAATGATTTGTTTTAAGACTAAATTTATGGCTCAAAATTATTTTGCAAACTGTAATTGTCATATTACTATTAATTTTATTTGTATTTCCCCTTTAAATTCATTTAAATTAGATTATTTCACCCTTAAATTTTTGATGAAGTATAACTCCTAACAAAATAGGACTAGCTCAGCACATTGAGATGAAACAGATAAAACTGAACTAATCATGAACTCCCGGTAGACTTAGCCTAAGAGTCACACCCTTCAAACCTCCCTTGTTGCTCAAATGTGGATAAAAGAATTTTGACATCGACACTTAGTCACCGGTAACTTTCCCCAATGTGGGATGAGACCAGCATCCTGGATAGGTCCATCCCAGCATTGAGGGACATGAAAATCTAACTGCAAAATAATTGGTCAGTGATGCTTCCAGAGAAAGATCTTGATCAAATGGAGAAATGTGAAGTTTGTCAGAATAAAAGTGGAGTCACTAATGCTAAGAAAACCCTGACAAACAGAGCCAGAGAAGGTCATGAAGAGACAGTTCTCACACTTATATACATGATAATAATAAATATCCCACAAAAATCATAACCTTACACAAAGGCCATTACAACCTTACACAAAAACTTTTGCAAAGACATCTGACTAGCAACTACCTGTTTAACTTTAGACTGGTGTCCCCTTTGTTATTAATCTTTGTAGCCAAGGACAATTATTTCAAAACATTTATGCTATCTTCCTCATTAAAACAACAACAACAACAACAACAACAAAAACCTTTGTCTTCCTTTATCTCCCTGAATGTGCATATGGTGTGATATGACATGCATATTCCGATTGCAATGCTATCTTTCCAAATAAACAACCTTTTATTAAGAGAAATTTTTTCCTTTTTGTTATTTAGGTTGACAACATATACACACAATTTTCATTGGTACTCTTTCTCTGGAAAACCCTGACTAATCCCAGTAGAAAGGAAAAAAAGAATATTGAAAGAAGTAGAAAGTAGCCAATAACATCTAATGCTGCAATAAATGTGGTTACAAAAGCAATAATTGCCAAAGGTGTTAGAACAGAGTGAGGGAACTAATAAGGAGCCAATGAGAGAAGACAAGGTAAGAGGTAAAGACAGCAAGTGTAAACAATTCTGTTAACAAGTTTATCTTGTCATCCTGAAAGAATACAACCTTCGTCACAATAAAAAGTCTCCATCATCTCCACTGTCTGTTGTATTTGTCACTTTATTCTCAGCACCAAGGAAACATTTAACATACACTAAAAAGTATATTTTATAACACTGTAATTTTTACATCACTCTGTTCACACAATCTCATTTGCTTTTCAATAACAATATCAAAAATCTTATTCTCACCATTTGTAGAAGAAAATTGAATGTCAGGGAAGTTTAGACCCAAAACTAGTTAATTGTGCAGTGTGGGATGAGTTCATTTTTATAAATCTAATTAAATGTTTTTCCCATGTAAACATACAAACATTTCAAGTGAAAGATCTTTAAAAGTCTGTTTTCCTAAAGGCCACGTACAATAACATTTAAAAATTTCAAGTGTAGTAAGACAATGATGCAAATAATATACTATTTTGCTATACTCATGTGCTACATAACATTTTAGTCAGCAATGAACCACATATGAAATGGTGGTCACATAGATTATAATACAGCTGAAAATTTTCTGTTGCCTAGTGATGTTGTAGCTGTCATAACTTCATGGCCCAGCACCTTCCTGAGATGTCTGTGGTGATTCTGGGTGTCTTAGTTCATTTTATGTTACTCTAAGAGAATACCTAAAGCTGAGTAATTTATAAAGAAAAGAGGTTTATTTGGCTCAGGATTCTGGTGGCTGATAAGTCCAAGACTGGGCAGCTGCATTTGGTGAGGGCCTCATGCTTCTTCCACTACATGCCAGAACACAGAAGGGGAGTGAATGTGTGCAAAAATAATTACACCAGGAGAGAAGAAGCAAGAGAGAAAACCAAGATGGCCAGACTCTTTTAAACTACTCACTGTTGTAGAAGTTAATGCATTCCTGCTAAAGTGAGAACTCATTCACCCCCACAGGGGGACATTAATATATTCATGAGGCATCCATCCCCATGACCCAAACTCTTCTCATTAGGCACCATCTCCCAACACTTCCACATTGGAGATCAAATTTTACCATGAGTTTTGGTGGTAACAAACTACATCCAAACCATAATACTGGTATAAACAAACCTACAGCACTGCCAGTTATACACAAGCACAGCACATACAATTATGAAAGGCATGCTATATTTGATGATGGTAAATAACTATGTTATTGGTATAGGTGTTTACTGTACTATATTTCTTATTTTTATTTTAGAGTGTAGTCTTTCTACAAAAAAAAAATATTTAACTGTAAAACAGCCTCAGACAGGTCTTTCAGGAGGTATTCCAGAAGAAGGTATTGTTAGTATAGGAGATATGAAAATTCCATGCATGTTATTGCCCCTGAAGTCCTTCCAGTGGACCAGATGTGGAGGTAGAAAACAATAATATTAATAATCCTGATCTTGTGTAGGCCCTGGGCTAATGTGTGAGTTTGAGTCTTAGTTTTTAACAAAAAAGTTTGAAGAGTGAAAATAATGAACTTACAAATTAGAAATGGGAGCAAGCTTATAGCATAAGGATGTAAAGAAAGATAATAATTTTGTACAGCTCTATAATATGGTTGTGTTTTAAGCTGTTATTACAAAAGAGTTAAAAAGTTAAAAAATTTATAAAGTAAAAATGTCACATAAGCTAAGATTAATTTTCTATTGAATACAGAAAAATAAATATTTTAATAAATTTAGTGTAGCCTAAGTGAACACTGTTTATAAAGTCTAGAGTAGCATGCAGTAATGCTCTGGCCCTTCACATTCACTTACTGACTCACTCACTCACACCACTCACTCACTAACAGTCCTGCAAGTCCCATTTATGCTGAGTCTCCTATACAGGAGTACCACTTAAAAATATTTTGTACCATATTTTTACTGTGCTTTTTCTATGTTTATATATGTTCAGATATACAAACACTTACCATTGTGTTATAATTGCCTACAGTATTCAGTAGAGTAACATGACATCCAGGTATTTAGCCTAGGAGCAATAGATGACATATAGCCTAGGTGTGTTACAAGCTCTATGGTTGCTCTATGGTTTGCATAATGACGAAATCACTTAATGATACCTTTCTCAGATCATATCCTGTTCCTGAAGTGATGCAAAACTCTATTTTAATATCTGAAGTAAATTGTCTACATATGCATTTATGTATTTACATGGGTTTACCTGTATTCTAACTAAATGAATTAAAACATTAGTTTGTCCTACTAAGGAGATGAAAAACCATAAAAATTACTTATAGCATATAACAGAATGTTTTGAAATTTGTATATATTGTGGAATGGCTAAAACATGCTGAATACCTCCTGAAAGACCTGCCTGAGACTGTTTACAGTTAACTAATTTTTTGTAGAAAAAGTACACTCTAAAATAAAAATAATAAATACAGTACAGTAAATACCTAGACCAATAACATAGTCATTTATCCTCATCACATTTCATGTGTTGTGCATAATTATATGTGCTATACGTGTGTATGACTGGCAGTGCTATAGGTTTGTTTACACCAGTGTTATGGTTTGGATGTAGTTTGTTACCACCAAGGCAACAAATAACTTGAGTCAGAAAAAAAAATGTTGCTTGTCATACAACACAAAATTAGTACACAATATACAACGTTATCAAATATTTGCTTAACCTATTTTAAGACTTTTTAATAATTGCTTAGGAAATACAGTATAAAATTAAGTAACATGAAGAAAAGACTTTTTTATTTCTTTCTTTTAATTGATAAATACAAATTATTTATTGTATATCGCAGAATGTCTTGAAATATGTATACATTGTGGAATGGCTAAAACATGCTGATTGGTATATGTATTATCTCACACAGTATTTTTTGCAGTAGTAAAACTTAAAATCTACTCTTTTAGCAATTGTCAAATATGCAATAAATTTTATTAACTGTAGTAATCAGGCAATACAATAAGTCTTTGGGACTTATTCCTCCTTACTGAAATTTTGTCTCATTGACAAACATCACCCCAATGTCCCTTCCTCCCCCCAACCCTTAGTCGCCACCATTCTACTCTCTGCTTCTTTAAGTTCAGTTTTTTAAGATTCTCCATATGAGTGAGATTGCAGAATGTTTGTCTTTCTGTGTCTGGGTTAGTTCATTTAACATAATGTCTTCTAGGCTCATTCATGTGATAAATAACAGAATTTCCTTTTTATGGCTGAATAGTATGACATATACATATCACATTTTCCTTACTGATTCATCCTTTTATGGACACTCAGGTTGATTCCATACCTTGGCTATGGTGAATAATGGGGCAATGAACATGTGAGTGCAGCTATCTCTTCAACACAGTGATTCAGTTTTTTTAGTGTATATTCAGGAGTGAGATTGCTGGATCATATAGCATTTATAGTTTTAATTTTTAGTGGAACCCCCAACAGTTTTCCATAATGGCTTTCCTAATTTACACATCCGCAGACAGTGTACAAGGATAATTTTCTGAATATTATCAGCTCTTATTTCATAATCACACAGTGCATGTGTAAACTTAAATCATACATTTGAAATGAGACAAAAATGAACTAGAACACTTCATAAGTCAGAGAAAGTGAATTTATAGATCAATGTGTTTAATGAGTCTTGTATTAAAAATGTATGCTGTATAATATCAATTCACCATTTGAAACATTTAGATAAAATAAAATGATAATAACAACAATAACAAAAATACACTTTCTGTACTATAAAATCTGGCCTACATTAGAGAGCTCTAAGAAAAGTAATAAAATATCCTTCATCCTCAGATGCTTCCAAACTCATAATGAGGCCAATTAATCTCAGCAAAGTTTTGTTCAGTTTCAACTGAAGGCAATGAATTGAGTGATGTAAAAAGAATGATAGACTTTTCTGCCCTCCAGGAGATCTCAACTTACTGACAGGGGTGTGGGAGGATAATAATGCAACTAAAAACTCTAATGAGCAACGTAGTGGCACAAAGAAATTTCAAGATGAGGACAAGGAGGGTGAATTTAACTCTTATATGAGTGGTTCAATATGGAAAGGTCTTATAAAGTGACTATTTTCGTAGAGGATCTTGAAAAATAAGTTGATGTTTACTAAGCAGATATTGCTACAGTGACGTGAACAGAAGATGGATGCATCGTCTTCTAACAGAAGAGAATAGAATGAAAAAAATCAAGTTGCAAAATAACCTCTAAAAACCAGGGTTGTCTACTGTAGCTTTTGGGGAATGTGTGTTGTGTGTCTGTGTGTGTGTCTGTGCACGTGTGCGTACATGCACAGCATTCTGCTGGGTTTAACAACTGTTGTCTGTGTTTAAAACTATAAAAATAAAAAACAATAAGATTTATTATGTTTGCTAAGTTCTTTGGTATCATTGCCCACCATCTCTGATGTTACTGAATGCATATTTGGGATGAGATGCACAAAACTGGCTTTTATATATAAATTGATTTCAGCTTACCAGAATGTTTTCCTTTATGTGTGTGTCTGTGTTTACATGTACCAGGGGCAGAGAAGAAGTAAAGGAAGGAGTGGGAAGACATAACATTTAGCATTGGGGTCAGGTACGTATAACAGAAAACTGTTGAAAAAATACAAATTAATTTTTCAATCACATAAAAAATATTCTGAAGTTAGCAGTCCAGGGCTCATATGGTGGTTTCTAGAGAGATCCAGCATTCTTCTATCTGCTTTATTGTATTTATAAATCAGCTTCAAAAATATATTTTTTAAAAAAACCTCTTGATCCAAAAAGTTTCCTGAAGCTCAGTCATCATGCGTATTTGACAGGCTGGAAAACAAAAGTTTAAAAAAATAGAAAGAAAGAAAAGAAGCACAGAGGTGCAAATTTGTATAAGAGAATTTTTAGAATACCTATCTGAGGTATGAGGTAGAGCTTAACTCCAGAGGCAGGTCTCTGACACTGGACCAAATTGAGAACTAGGTCTAAAACAGGTCTGGGACAGAAGCACCTCCTCAGAAGACAGGCCCACCAGTATGTCATGTCAGTTTGTCATTGCCATGGCAACACCAGGAACTTACTGCCCTTTTCCATGGCAATGATTTGACGACCCAAAAGTTACCACCCTTGTATCAGTCAGGGTTCTCTAGAGGGACAGAACTAATGGAGTAGGTATATATATATAAAGGGGAGTTTATTAAGTATTAACTCACACAATCACAAGGGCCCACAATAGGCCATCGGAAAGCTGAGGATCAAGGAGAGCCAGTCAAAGCCCTAAAACTGAAGAACTTGGAGTCAGATGTTTGGGGGCAGAAGCATCCAGCATGGGAGAAAGATGTGGGCTGGGAGGCTAGGCTAGTCTAGTCCTTTCATGTTTTTCTGTCTGTTTTATATTCGAGCCATGCTGGCAGCTGATTGGATGATGCCCACCCAGATTAGGGGTAGGTCTCCTTTCCCAGCCCACTGACTCAAATGTTAATCACCTTTGGCAACACCTTCACAGACACACCCAGGATCAACAGTTTGCATCCTTCAATCTAATCAACTTGACACTCAGTATTAACCATCATGACCCTCATCCTAATAAGTTCAGCATAAACTTCCCATTAATTTGCATATGATTGGGAGTTGGTATAAATGTGATGGCAGAACTGCCTCTGAGCTGCTTCTCTGGGCACACTGCCTATGGGGTAGCCCTGCTCCACAGGAGCAGTACCTCTGCTGCTGCTATACGTTGCCGCTTCAGTAAAACTTGCTATTTAACACCACTGGCTCACCCTTAAATTCTTTCCTGAGTGAAGCCCTAATTTGGGGGCATGCCCATCCTCCACCTTCTAGCAACCATGAAGTGATGAAGACAGTGGGAGTTAGGAGTTCCCAGACTCTTGGCCTGAGGAACAGCCCCCTATAGTTGTAGACCTGTTGCCATCCGAATTTTTTTTTGGTGTCTCCACTACTTGGAGGCTTTGCTGGAAAGTCAGAGCCTCTGAGGTGTCCCCTTGGGCAATGCTGTTTGCCACTTTCCTTCCACCCTTCCACAGTCAACATTTATTTAGCCCCTCTCTGCCCAATCCTTGCCCTCTAAGGAATTTAGGCTCAACATCCAACTCTTCATTTGTAGCTCACAATGCACTTTTGTAACACATTGCCCTCTATATGTTATAGAAGGTGGAAGATTAAAAGGAAAAAATAACAAAGGCCCAGTTGCTTTCCTTCTTGCTAGACTTAGGAAAAGTTCTGCCCCTAATAAAAATTGTTAGTCATGGAGACAATGAGAAGCACCCCAGAGGACTTGTCACTAGTGTATCCTTTAGGCTTTTGGAGCAAATTCAAATTCAGTTTAAAGAAAAGTAAACTCATTTTTCTATTGCAACACCATTTGGATTCAATAAAAATTTGAAAATCAATAGATTAGTCCTAAATATGGTTCTATATGATATAATGGCATGTTACTATTTGACTTACTTTGTAAATAAAAAGGAAAATGGGAAGAGGTCCCTTATGTACAGGCTTTTATGGCCCTTTACTGGCTCACATTACTTCCGGGCACCAGAAATCCATGCCTAAGGGATGCCTTCCTAGCTGCTCCCTTTGAAACGCCGACACCCTCTGCAGGGTCTCCTCATTCCTCCAATTCTGAGGGGGGTCCAAGCAGTTCTTTAATGAAGGATTCCATCCCAAGGTCATCAGAACAACCTACCCCTTAATCAACTAGCCCCAACCTGTACCTCCTGCTTTCCAAGAAAGTAAGACCAACCAGTATCACCAGAAGTGGGCCCCATATCAGTCCCTAAAGTCAAACCTGTGTCCCTTGTGGAAGGTAGCTAAAGGAAGTGAGGAAACACTTGAATACTTATGCCATTTTCTATGTCTAATTTAGCTGTACACAAGGAAAAATCTGGACAGTTTTGAGAGAATCCAGAAAAATTTATAGAGGAGTTTGTTAAGTTTACCATATTCTTTGATTTAACTTGTCATGACTTACAAATATTGTCATCTGCTTCCTATGCTGTGGGAAATAAGTAAAGAAAAAAATTGTGTGATTAAGCCAGTCAGTTATGACAGGTTAGATAAATAATTCAGGGAAAATATGAAAATTCCTCTTTGTTTCAGGATCATTTGATTGAGGCATTCAGGGAATATACTAATGCAGACCCAGACTACCCAGAAGGACAAGCTCTCCTTGGGGATACATTTATTTACTCAACCTCCCCCTGACATTAGGAAGAAGCTACAAAAACAGCAATAAGGCCTCAAACACCTGTGAGCCAACTCTTAAATGTAGCCTTTAAAGTTTATAACAATAGAAATAGGGCAAGAGAGGAAAAAAAAATAGCCAAAAAGGACAATTGTAAACAGTTAATTTAAGTCACCTACCCTCTCAGGGTTACCCATCTCAAGAAAATATAGCAAAATCAGCATCTGGAATGCCCAGGCGAATGTCCCTGACTCTCTGGCCCCTAAGCCAGAATCACTGTACTTACTATAAGCAGGGTGATTGGCAATGGGAATGTCCTAACTCTCCCTGGTGAGAGAGAGAGAAAAAATAGAGCTCCCCATCAATATTAGAGCTGACCTTCTTGCACTAGTCCCAAAGAGCTGCCTTGCTCAAGTAAGTGTACTGGGAGTCTTGGACCCTTGCCCCACAGACAGCTTCCCACAGTGGCAGACAAGCAGCTGGACAAACATGTTTCTTTGGTGTCTCCACTGCTGGCTGAGATCTCTAGTGGCTTGGCGACTCCAGAGTTTTCCCTTGAGCAATGCTGTTTGCCCCTTCCTTTCCTTATTTGATGCTATGAGATCTTTTTCCTGTCTCTTTCTGTTTTCCATAACCACTGGGACAAATAAAATTTGTCCAGGTAGATGGGTCCCAATTTTTTAATTACTTGAATTCCGTTTTCTTGTATACGTCATTTTATTTAATGTGCTTGTTTAGGTGTATATACAGGTATTGCAAAATGTCTTGTGTCTAGCTAACGTATTATCAAGTTGGCTTATAAATAAAAGAGCATGCATAAATTCAATAAAACTAGTCAAAGCTTATTAGCTTGAAGAGAATGTTGTGTTCTGAAATTTAACATTGAGATAGTTTACCTAGGTATTACCGATGTTCATAGGCTTCCAAATGGTTAAAATGGCTTTACATGGTGACTAGTTTTGCATAGTATCTTGGTTCTTGGAGGTGATCTAGTTATACCTGTCAAAAGTGAAAGTGGAATAGATACTTTGTGAGCTTGCTGTGTGGTTTAAAGTCTTAAAAACAACGGAAAGGCTGGGTGCAGTGGCTGACGCCTGTAATCCCAGCACTTTCAGAGGCCAAGGCGGGCGAAAAAACTGAGGTCAGGAGTCCAAGACCAGCCTGGCCAACATGATGAAACCCCATCTCTACTAAAAATACAAAAATTAGCTGGACATGGTGGCATGCACCTGTAATCCAAACTACTTGGGAGGCTGAGGCAGGAGAATTGCTTGAACCTGGGAGGTGAAGGTTGCAGTGAGCTGAGATCTCACCACTACACTCCAGCTTAGGTGACAGACAGAGTGAGACTCTGTCTCAAAAATAAATAAATACATAAATAAAAATAAATAAATACATAAAAATAAAAAGACAAAATAATTCTCATCTATAGAATGCCAATGTCTGGTGGGCAATTCAAAATTCTTACTTCCTAGGTTTATATAAAATGTACCAAAGAATTGTATTCTTTATGAGGAAAAAAATAATTTTTGTCTAATATAGAAATTATTGAAAGGCAGTTTCAAAATATGAAAAAACTGGTGAATAGAAAAGGGAGATGTAAAGAATGTTATGTATAGAAAATGTATTTTTAACAAGGAATTGTATAAAGAAAGAGTAATTTTAATTTATGTCCTAGAGTAAAATGGCTGATTATTTAAGAAAGAGGTAGTATAGGACAAGCCAGAAAGTTCAAGCATGTTGTAGATGGTCCATGTCCATAATGATAAGATTTATAAAGGGGAATTTATGAAAAGATTCAAAGGAAATTATCTACTACCGACTTCTTAAAAAATGGTCCATATTATCACAACCAAGTTTTCTTAAGGTATTAATTTGCTAAATTACCAGAAATTTTTATTTTCAATCCTGTAATCTATTTTTTTAAAGCTACTCAGATTCATGTAACCTCCTTCACATTTTGTCATCAGCTCTTGTGAATTTTTCTTCTCTCATTTATGACTGCTCTTGTAGCCTGATGCTAAAGTGTTTTGTCTTAAAAGTCAGTGGGAGCAGTGTTTTCTCCAAGTATAGCTTAATTCTCATGTTCTTGGTTTTCCTTGATGTGTAATCTTATTTTGGCTTTTGGTTTTTGACTTTTATTTCACTTAGAAGCGTTTTGGAGGCTGGGGGGAGCTTGCCCAACTCTATTACCTTTGTCTAGGAGGAGGACATCTGTTTGGTCTGTTGGGGGTTATAGGTTTTGATTTTTGTTTGTATTTTCCCTTTTTGTCAAGGTGTAACAAAGGCAGTGTCAATGGCTAACCTTTTATACTAAAAACTTGGAACAGAGGTAAATATACGTTGGCAACTCTTGCCTCTCCAGGGGTCACTGTCTATAACCCTGTAAGATCCCAGAATACGAGAAGTAAGTGAGCAATAGGAACAATTCCAGCCCGAATCAGAGCAGCTATAAGACTAGCAGTGTCCTGAGGTGACTTTGTCTACCATGAGTCAACCCTAAGGAACTTGACTAAAACCTTGGAAACCTCAGCCACCAACACAAATCTGGCACTAAAGGGAATTCAAGAGTCACTAGACTCTGGCGAATGTAGTTCTTGATAACAGACTAGTGTTGGATTATTTACTAGCTAAGCAAGGTGGAGACTGTGCAGTTATTTGTAAAACCTATGCACATATATTAACAACTGTGGACAAGTTGAGATTAACATTCAAAGACCTATGAGCAAGCTAGCTGGTTACATAGATATAACTAGGGCACTGACCCCAACTCTGTCTGGTTGACAATTAAATGTACCTTCCAAGGTCTCTCCTAGGACCTTTAATAGCTGCCTTGTTATTACTAATCTTTAGCCCTTGCTTGTTTAACTTCGTAATAAAGTTCGTGTCTTCTAGATTACAACAGTTCTAGGTAAAGACAACGCTGACACAGGCCTCCCAACCCATCCCACCTGCAGACCTGGAGAATAAAATCATACTGCCTCTGGGACCCTTAGATTAGGTATCCAGAAATTTTTACTCCTTCGATGCTAGGCAGGGCTTTTGCCCATAAACTCAGCAGGAAGCAGTTACACGATATGGACTTCCGCCCTTCTGCAGCACTCTTAAATTTAAGGAGGAGTTTCTAATCTCTGAAGAGGGTGTGAGGTAGGAGGTAGAACTCAACTCCAGAGGTGGGGCTCAGACAATGGACCAAGTTGACGACTGGCTAAAGCAGGCTGAAGGGCCATCTCCCCATGAGACATGCATACCAGTGGGCCATGTCAGTTTGCCATTGCCATGGCAACATCTGGAAGTTACCACTCTTTCCCATGGCAATGACCCATTGACCTGGATGTTATCACCCTCATCCTAGAAAGTTCTGCATAAACCATTCCTTAATTTGCATATATTTGAAAGTGGATATAAATATGACTATAGAACTGGCTCTGAGCTGCTACTCTGAAAACACTGTCTATGAGGTATAGCCCTACTTGGCGTGGAGCAGTACCCCTGCTGCTGCCATACACTGCTGCTTCAATGAAAGTTGCTGTTTAACACCACCAGCTCGCCCTTGAATTCTTTCTTGGGTGAAGCCAAGAATCTTCTTGGGCTAAGCCCTAATTTGGGGGCTTGCTTGTCTTGTATCACATTCGTACTTCTATTTCTATCTCTTAGTCATATTGACTATCTAATGCAAAAGACACTCTAAAATGGATCTTTTAGGTTTGAAAATGTTTGCCTTAGAGAAAAATATTTAAAGAAGATCTATAAAGGAAGGAAATATAGTATGGTAACATTTAGTATCTGCCACAAATGTATTATAGTAAAAGAATAAATTAGAAAATAAGCAAGTGTGAGAATTAAACATCAGTAAAGGAAATTTAATATTATTCCATCTATCTATCTATGAAATTTTCATCTTCATTCCCTTTTATGTTGCTGCTTACCACTGGTGAGAATATTTGATTAAAGAGGCATAGAGTTTGTTAATTGAAATAAATGTTGAATTGTCTTCTGGGACAATTTCTTAGTCTGTTTGGGCTACTATAATAAAATACCATAAACTGGATTACTTATAAACAACAGGAATTTCTTCCCATAGTTCTCAAGTTTGGAAAGTCCAAGATCAAGGCACTGGCAGATTTTGTTTCTGCTGAGAGCCCGCTCCCCTGTTCAGAAAAGGCATTTTCTCTCTATGGCCTCACATGGTGAAAAGACAAAGGGGCTCTCTCAAGTCCCTTTTAGAAGGGCATTAATCCCAACCATCTGAATCAGCTCTTTGCAGGCAAGAAAATAATGTGATGGTTTTAGATTTGAAAACTATGACAAATATAACACTGGCTCTATCTATATACAAAATATCTTACTTTGTGTCATCAGAATTAAATGAGTTGCGATGGCCAAGGCATAATACGCATTGCCTCACTACTTCAGCATGGAACTTAGATTTTAGCAAAATTACTGTGCAGTAGGAAGGACTAAGAAGATCTTGGAAAATGAGAGATGGAGGACTAGAAGGAGTGACAATTAGAAGGAAAGAGAGAAATTTCCAACTATGTGAAGATGGCAAGAAGTGGCATGTGTATTAGTGATGATATAACAGCAAAAATTATTTTATCCTGTAGTTAACTTTACTCAAAGCACTTATGACATTGCTGTCATAGTGAGATCTCATATGTTTACCCTGAAGTCACTGGAAGTGTTTGAGCGTTATAGAAAAATAGCAGAATTTAGATTTCTATTTTAGAAGACTTATTCTGGTGGCAGAGTGTATAATTCATGTATTTTGAATGAGTAGACACTGGATGCAGGAAGATGGTAAGGAATCAAATTCAGCAATTCAGGAAGAAAATAATGAGCTCCAAATTAGGGCACCAGTATTGCAAAGGGAAGAATGGAAGTTAAAAACTCTTGTCAAGTTGTATCACTAGGATTAGCAAGTAATTGGCTGTGGAAATTTGAAGACAATATATCTAAAAATTTATCTAAGGGTCACAGGGTAGAAGACAGCATTGCTCTTCAAGATAGAGAACACACTGGAAAGAAACATTTGTCAGTGAAAGAGGTACAATCAATCTGAGTCATATTTATTTTTAATTGTTTGCTAAATATCCAAATAGAGGCATTCTGTAATTACTGGAGAAAGAAATGTAACTGTCGAACTCAGGTTAGAAATATAGATATTTTAAATGTCTCTGCTAGAAGAACAGATTGTTCCTGGAGGTCAATGTCAAAGAAGACTATGTGGCAGAGAAGAAAAAAAACTTAACAGGAGCAAAGCCTAGAATCTGGGGAAATCTTTATTAGAAAGACAGAGAAAAGAGAGCTGCAAAGAAATCGAAAAAAGGCAATGAAGCAGTCATAGGAACAATATGGCATAACATTTTAAATTGGCATAACATTTTAAATTTTGAACATTCTGCCAATTCGTACTTTTTTTCTCATTAAAAGAAAAGACAGATATAAGTAAAACAATAATCATGATTGAATCTTTGAGGATGCCTGATTGTATGCCTCAAAAAATGACGACTCTGGATATTTGAAAAGATAAGGAAAATCAGAGGATCAGAGGACAAGTTGTTATGGGATCTCTGGGTTGTCGCTTTTCTGGCCGGAAACCTCTGTGGCCGGTGGCGCTCTGGCCCTTCTTTTGCTTGGGCGCACTTGGCTCGTTCTGCCCATTCAGCCTGGCAGGCTGTGCTCAGCTCATGATACTGGCCTGGATCCCACACCTGCCAAGGATGAGCCAGGCATAGAGCGGCAAGGGGTGTGTTAGCGAGCGAGCATAGGGTCTGGCCACTGTGCACAGTCAGGCATCCTAGCTGCTGCAGTGGGGCAGGCAGCTCCAGGTGCGCCTGCAGCAAGTGCCAAGCAATGGTGCGGGCAGCAAGGGGCACCTGCGGGCCAGTGCCAAGCCATCCTCATCCCCGCCTCGGCTTCCTCTCTTGCACTCGTCCATGCCCAAAGTTTGGAGGGGGCCTAGGCGGCAGGGGGCTGTCGTGTCAGCGCTGCCCCAAGTTTGTGCACACCCTGCCAGGCTGTGACAGTGCCCAGGCACAGCTTCGACTCCGCTCCAAGATCAGAGCGGTGTCGGGAGTGGGGAGAGGCCAGGCAGTGGAAGCAGACACCCCCAAGCCTGCAGCGAAGGGGGACCCTTCGCGGGACCTCGATGGTGCAGACTGAAGAGACATCTAGGTCCGTGTCTGGGAGGGTAGCTGCAGCTGTACCCGGGGAGCTCCCACTCCACCAACTCAGAAAGGTCGGGGCACCTGCTTGTCCCCGGCTACTGCTGGCTCTATAGAGCACGCAGCCCCAGCTGCGCTTCTGAAATCCAAGCCGGCGCCAACCTCGGGGAGAAGCCAGGCAGCGGGATTAGGCCCTTCTGAGCCTGCGGGGGTAGAGGGGTCTTCCCGGGCCCCCAAGAGCACAGGTCTGGAGCCCGAGTCTGGAGCCGTGGCAGGGTGGCTGCAGTGGCACCTGGGAAGGGCGAGGGTCCTGCCTGCTCCATGGAGCGTCGTAGCCCTGGCCGTGCTTCCCCATTGCAGCTGGTGTCTTGGCAGCGGCCACTTTAAATGGGCCGCTGCTGCCATCAAAGTGACTACAGGTCAGGGGCCACAAGTATGACTTGGTGTTCAACAATAGGAACAAAGGCAAGTCCCCATTCCCTGGTCTACCCTGCCTTTGCAATGACTTTTCTTCTAACCCTTTCACATTTCATTGTCAAATTTCAAAGTCCCAGAAAAGGAACTGGTTGCCCATCTGTACAATACATGTCTGCTCTATGACTGCTCAGACAGGGACCTGGAAAAACTGGCTCCCTGTGGTTCTGAAGGCAGCACCGCTTCCTTTGTTACTGCACACAATGGGGAATTCCACATGAGGGAGATAATAATGTGTGAGGGGTGTAGACAGAGAAACTAGGAATGTTAATGATATGCTGAGTGTTTATAATGTGCCACACACAGAGCTGCAGGATTAACATGCATGCTCTGAGATAATTATCATAATTTGTGTGGCTTTATTATCCTCAATGCACGCAAAAGGAAACTGTACTTTAGAGGATTAAATACTCTTTCTAAGGTCACACGATTTATAAATGGAGCAAGAATGAGAACTCAGCAAGTTTAGCTCTGTATACAAATTAGACCCTATTCAGGGCACTTAAACTTTAACAGTTCTCTATATGATTAACTTGCTTCTGATAATTCAACTAATTAGTGACTGAATTGTAACTAAAAACTTGTTAATTAATATCAGTATCGGGGGTATATAATAAAATGTTCTCTACTAACTAATTGAAAATAAGGGAGTAAGAACTAGTGCTCAAAGTAAAGTCATGAATTAAATATTTAATGGTTCTGGGCATAAATAGGTCTCAGGATATTAAGTGAGATTTGTCTTTAGCTTTATAATTTTGGTCAATATCAAAATAAAGAAGTCAGGAGAACGTAAGTTCCTCACCTAAGTTAAGGGCATATAAAAGGAAGTAAGAAAATTGATTAAAGAAGATTAAATACTGGGCATTTACTTTGAATGCTTGGTTGAATGTTAAGCACTTTTATTTTCTTCCTTTTATTGAAAGTGCAGGTGTGTACTTCCTTCCTGTCTGTCTCCAATCAAGTAAAGGACTGATTTAAAGAGAAGTGTTTCTAAAACATGACCTGTGTCCAGTGGAGATTGTGGAATAAAGAGATGAGTGCCAGACCCACCCCACTGGAGCGGTCTATACATAAAGGACTTGATGTGGTTACCTGTGATAAGAGGATGCAGAGAGCAGCTTGGCCTTCCAGATTCTGGCAGTTCTTCTGAAGACTCAGGTGGACCCCATGGAAGTTAGCTGAATTTGAATTACCTAGAAAATACACCAGCCCAAGTAAATCAGCTACCAATCGGAGTCATGATATCAGAAAGACTACTGGGGAGTGTGTGAGAATGGTCATCCAGAAGAAAATGAATCTCTTGTGTTAGAAAGAAATACGGTGGAAGTTTTCCAAGACAGCCTCAAAAATTCACAAAAGAGCTTTATAAAGCAGAACACCGAAGAGGTTTCACACCTCTTTAGTGGAACCACAGGATCCTTACTCCTCCTTCCCTGTGCTTTCTTTTGTCATTTTCGGACCAGGAGATTAAAAGCAAATAAGGAGAAAAAGTAAAGGTGAAAATGAGCTAAACATGATAATCCTATCATGCCCACTCCCTCCCCACTGCAGTCTCATAAACCCAAGTCAGGAACAACTGAGGTTTGAACATTAGACTTGACTGTGCCTCTTTAACATCTGTGACTGTTGCAGTGTGTTAGTAAATGAGGGTGTGCAGAAAACTCAGAGATATTCCTGAGATTCTGAGGAATCTCAGGGTGATTTGACGGAAGGTGATTTGACAGAACACACTTAAAAGACAAGTGAGTAAAACAAAAATTAAATTTGACTTCTGCTAGCTTACTTCACCTCGTTCAATAAGTCAGCTTTAAATATGAAAGAACAACTGAAAAAGACAAACTGGTTCTCATTCTGTGAAGTATGACCGTAAATAAACTGAATTTGTAAACATATTTAAAGAAAGAATAGGCCAACAACGAGAAATGAAGATGGACATGCATGAGATAAAATATTTACAAATGATATTAGAAGACAATATTTCTAAGAAGATAAGAGAGAGAAAAGATGGGGCAGGGGTATGTAATTAAATAAATAATTAAATAGAAAACTGATTATATCTACATTTTATCAAGTGCTTACTATGTGTGAGGCACTCTGCTATGCATTATGATGGAGTCACTTTTAAAGCTATGAAAAATAACACAAAGTAATTATTCTTATTCCCATTGTACAAAATAGGAAACTGAGTCACAGAGAGATAAGCCAGAGTGAAGGCTGGTAAATGTCAGCAGAGATGCATACAAAGAAATAATAATTAAAAACTTATTTTTTGAAACAAACTACATGAGTGCCAGGTCTTAAGAGAACAGAATAGAGACATTGAATTCTCCTAAAAAAGGATTTAGTTTGGCCTTTTGGCCAATGCGTTTAATCAAGCTAACCTCATTTTTCATTTCACTGAGTCTGTTGGAAATTAAGCTTGATCTCATTAATGTTGTTTAAGCTGAATACTTTTGGTGAAAAAATAACTCCATTAAGCCATAAAGACACAATTAGTGAAATGTATTAAATGTGATTACAATGTGACAGATTATTTCTATAAACATACCAAGCTTATAGACTCCAATGAATATTGAACTTTACAATATTAACTTTGGAGGAATAGACCATATTGTAATGAAGCTCTTCTGGTTGAAAACTTTTTTGTCTTCTCTTCATTTTGAATTCAGTTCAGAGTGGTTTTCAAGGCATATTAAAAATATCTTTCTAGAAAAATAATATTTAACCCAGAATTGTCCTGAAATGCTTTTTGTGTGTTTCTTGAAATTGAATCCATTTTTTACTTAGAAAACTATGTAAATATTGAAGGCATTTATAAGACTGATATGTGCTTTCTAAAGAGATATTTAAGAGAAATATTCCACAAATAGTTTGAACAATGGTAGCATCATCAATAGAAGCTTATAGCCTACCAGCTAATTACTCTGAAAAGAAAGCACTCAGAACGTATTTGAAAAATATCAGCCATGGAATTTTATGTTTAAAATTTAGCAATAATTTACTTATTGAGTAATATTAAAGGCATGCTTATGCATCTAATAATAATGGATTGATTCCAATCAAGAGCTTCGCTACATTAAGATTATAACATTAGACCAGAAATGTACTTTGAGTTCACATATCACATGTATAAACAAACAAAATCTTGACTTTAGAAAGGAAAATGTTATGCACTATTGTGGTGTCTGCAGAATTACATGCAATTGCACACAATTGGCAACAATTTGGTGAAATGTGAAACTACTGTAGCTTTATTTATGACCACTTTGTGAATATCATATGGTCATTTTTAAGAAGAAAAAATGACACATGGAAAGTTGAATGGCAGAAAATGCATAAAACATTTAAAGGGTGATTGGTTTGTGAGACAGATTTATGGATAATTTTCCTTTTCTTTTTTTTAATTTTCTTTCCATATTTTTCCTCATGTTTTGAAATCTTTCAATGTGGTCCAGGATCATGTACTACCAAAATGAAAAAACATTAATATTCAATACCCAAATAAAAATAAAAGGGATGTAATTACACAGGCTGTGACTACTAGGAAGTGAAAAAGTTGAGGGCCACTTAAAGGTCACCTATCACAGTCTGTCCTTTGGCACCCATGAGTCATGTCATTCCAATATCCAAAATATATTCAGACCCTTCCAAGGTTTTCAAAAAGTCTGCTCTAATTACAGTATCTGCTTAAAACTGAGAATCTCATTTTCTATATTACGTCTAGACGTGAATGAGGCTTCCTGGTTCCTTAACTAGTTCTTCTTGAGTTAAGTTTCACTTGTTCCCTCCCTTTGAAATTAAAGAATATTATGTACCTTTAAAGTCTCTCAATAGAAAGGGTGGAATAGACAGAAGATAACTATTCCAGACAGTCTTGGAATAGAAACAGATGGAAACACAAAGGAATCACTTTACAGATGGGAACAGCTGAAAGCACAAAGGAATCACTGACTCATGTCAATCCTGGTATCCAGTTAGGCAAATGCTGGAAGTTTTTGAATAGGATGTAAGTCCCTGGAATAATTCTCCATTGCCTTTGTGTTACCCTTTGAATTCATGATTATGCCGTCTGAGTTATCCAACCTTCTCCATGCTTCCTTTTGCATGTGTTTGCTGCTGAGCAGGTCTTTCTGCCTGATTTCTGCCAGTGTTATTCAGAAGGTCCAAAGGACTCTTTCAGTCTGTGCTGTTTCTGTCTTCCTCAGTAAATGCTAGTGATATTTCTGAATATCTAATTCTTCCAACAATGTGTGTGTCTTCTGTGAGCCTTCTTGGGAAATACTCCATTAGACAAAAACCTCAACTACAGGTCTTTTCTTCCTACCTTTGCCTTCTTCTGAGATAGAATGCCCTTATCATAAAAGCCCTCATGTTGAATTGACAGGGTCTATGATATATACCTTATACCTTTAAAATCTTAGGAAGATTTCTGGTTTTGGCTTTATTTTTAGACCATGTTTTTCTTGCAGAGCTCTGGATTTTATCTTTGCTTGGAAATCATGTCTTAACTTTATTATCAGACAGCTTCTGAAGAGGCTATATGATAATATATTGATAAAAGAAAAACTTCAGCTGAATTAAATTTAAATGAGTTTAATTGGGCGATGAATGATTCATGAATCAGGCAGTCCCCAGAATCACAGCAGATTCAGAGAGACTCCAGTGATACCTTGTGGCCAGAACAAATTTATAGACAAAAAAGGGAAAGGACGTACAGAAATTGGAAGTAAGGTACTGAAACAGCTGGATTGGTTACAGGTTGGCCTTTGCCTTATTTGAACACAGTTTGAACACTCAGCATTGTATAAGTGGTTGAAGTATGGCAACTGAGATTGGCCAAGACTCAGCTATTGTTACAGGTGCATACTCCTAAGTTAGGTTCTCAGTCTTGTCTACTTATATTAAGTTATATTACAGTTTGACCACAAAGATTCAAATATAGAAGTATAGAGTCCTTCTCAGGCTATTTTTAGTTTGCTTTAACAATATGAATGCTATAATATAGTATATGAAGAAGATTTTCAAAACTTTCAAGTTTGACTCTCTTTTATTTAGTAGCTTTTCCTCTGATTTATCTGTCTTTTCTCACATTTTATTCTACAAAGTGAAAAGTCAGGTAACATCTTCAAGAAATTTTTCTCTTTTTTTTTTGAGACAGAGTCTCACTCTGTCACCCAGGTTGGAGTGCAGTAGCATTAGCTCACTGCAACCTCCGCCTCCCGGGTTCAAGCAATTCTCCTGCCTCAGCCTCCCCAGTAGCTGGGATTACAGGCATCTGCTGCCTAGCCCAGCTAATTTTTGTATTTTAGCAGAGTTGGGGTTTCCCCATGTTGGCCAGGATGGTCTTGATCTCTTGACCTTCTGATCAGCCCACCTCGGCCTCCCAAACTGCTGGGATTACAGGTGTGAGCCACCGTGCCTGGCCAATAATTTGTTTTAAAATATTAGATGACCCAATTCATTAGGCACATTCCTAGTTTACTATACTTCATGTAAAATTTATACCACCGCATTACAAGGATCCCCTTTGCTATCATTTCAATAAGATAGTTGTCACTGTCCATTAAGCCCTCATCAGCATGTTCTTTGAGACTAAAATCTACAGCATGTCCTAGCTACTTCAACTTTTTGCAAACAATTTCTTCAAAGCTCATTGTTCAGTTCCAAAGCCACTTCCATATGTTAGGGGTTTGTTACTGCTACTTACTGGAAGCGAAACCTACATTAGTTATTTATTACTACATAATGCATTATCAGCCAACTTTTAGTATCTCACAATTTCTGTGAGCTAGGGCCAGAAATCCAGGTGTACGTTATGAAACTGAAGAACTCAGCACATAAAAAGTCTGTCCAAACTTCTGCTCTAAGAGATGAGCAAACTTTAGCATGGTTTCTTGCAGCATAAGGCTGTGTCCCTAGGATGACCCTGGTCTCCCTCCTCCCAAGTTAAATCTCTGCCTGAGAAAGCTCAATGATACCAAGAGAATTTGCTGTTTGTTCTAGCCAACACCTGACGATAGGCCCCTGATTTCCTTTTCTTAGAGCATTTACTAAAAAGGACTTAGAATCATAAATTCTTTATCTACCACTTTGATGTTTACGTGCATCTCCTATAACTCAGAAGTGTCTTTCTGAAGAACCTGAAAGCCATTCCTTTGAAATGTATTCATAAGAAAGGGTAGGGCTCTTGTCTCCCAGCCTTTGCGGGAGAATTTGATTCTTGACTTCAATAATTGCCAGCTAGCGAGCAGACACAGCTGGCCTAATCCATTAACACTGACCAAACCTTTGTAACTTTCAACTTCTCTGACTCTACTTGATCCCTACTTGTCCACCTCCCACGTTCTCCCTTTAAAACACCCAGTCACCTCTGCACAAATTGGAACCGAGCTGAGCTTTCCCCTCCTGTCAGTAGTTACTGAATAAAATGTTTTCAATGCTTCAGCTAATGTCTGGCTGTGTTTATGTTTAACACTTAGCTGGGTGCCTCACATAGTTCTCTCATGAGGTTATTGTTGCCTGGAGCTGTCGTTTCATTAGAGATTCAACTGAATGTGTGTGGGAGGAGGGATGGTCTGAGTTGAAATTCATTCATGTATTTTTGGCACTTCCTTGCCTTTTGTTTCTTGACATGAAATATGGCATCCCCTGGGGTGAGAATTCTGAGAAAGTACAGGTTAAAGAGTGTCTAAGGGCTCTATTGTATGCCCAAAATGGAAGCCAGTCTAATTTTACAAGTGACATCCCATACCTTCTGCCTTCTTCTGTTAGCAGTGAGTAGAAAGTATGTATCATACTCAAGAAGGGAGCATGAAAAACTGGAGGGTGGGTGTCACTGAGAGCTTTCTTAGAGGCTGGTTACCACTATAACCACTCCATCTAATACATTCACTTCTTGTACTTCGTGTATGGAAGACATAACATAACTCACCTTAACGCAGTTGAGAGTCACTGGCGCTTGTTTCTAGAAACAACTGAGTAGCAACTCCAAGTTATACCACATATTTACACCATAAATAACTCACCAATTTGCTTAATTAAAATGATACAAACAAGTAGAAAATTGAAAACAAACATGAAAAGTTTTTGGTAGCAAATATAGTTCTTATAATTACAAAATCCTAATGCCAACTATCTTTGTTTTTTTTTTTTTGAGAAATCAGCTAGCTCAAATAAATAATATAATATAATGCCTACACATGTCAGTGCTTAGTAAATACTAATCATTTCTGCTTCTACTGTGATTATTACTATTATCAAATAAATATGTATTATTTTTTAAAAGAAAATCATTTTAAAATAGTTGTTGAATGATTAGGTTTGGATCCTTTAGTGGATTTTTCTTTTTTTTTTTCCCCTGCAACACAAGACTACTAAATACCTGGTTAATAAATTACACTTAAAGAGATATTACTGGCCAGGCATGGTGGCTCACGCCTGTAATCCCAGCACTTTGGTAGGCCGAGGCAGGCAGATCACAAGGTCAAAAGATCAAGACCAGCCTGACCAACATGGTGAAACTCCGTCTCTACTAAAAATACAAAAAAAAGTCAGCCGGGTGTGGTGATGGGCAATACAGGAGAATCGCTTGTACCTTGGAGGCAGAAGTTGCAGTGAGCCAACATCATGCCACTGTACTCCAGCTTGGCGACAGAGCTAGACTCCGTCTCAAAAAAAAAAAAAAAAAAAGTTATTACTATTAGACAAGCATGTTGGCTCACATCTATAATCCCAGCATTTTGGGAGGCCTAGGCGGGTGGATCATCTGAGGTCAGGAGTTCGAGACCAGCCTGACCAACATTGTAAAACCCTGTCTCTACTAAAAATACAAAAAATTGTCTGGGCATGGTGCCGAGCGCCTGTAACCCCAGCTATTCGGGAGGCAGAGACGGAAGAATCACTTGAACCCGGGAGGTAGAGGTTGCAGTGAGCCGAGATCGCACTCTAGCCTGGGTAACAGAACGAGACTGTCTCAAAAAAAAAAAAAAAAAGGGATAGTACTATCTACAATTTATGACAAATAAATATCTATGGCTTGAGTCTGAGTTCTTGGAAGACAGGAAAATAATACTTTGTTACTACCTGAAGATACTATAATTCAAGTTTTTAAAAATTATTAAAGCAAAGCATGCATAGTATAAATATAAAAAGTAACATATATCATGAGTGTACCATTTGCTGAATTTTCACAAAACAGTGATGTAAACAGCATACCAATGTGGAAACATTATCAGTAATCCGGAAGTCCGTTGAGATTGCTTCTGGTCTCCATATCCCACAAGGGTAACAACTAATCTGATTTCTTAAACTATAGACTTTATTTGGCTGCTTTTGAACTTTTGTACATTGCACACACTTTGTAAAAATGTGGGGCTATTATAAATAATGTTGTAATGAACATTCTTATATATACTTTTTTGTAAACATAATTTGCATTACTTTTGGGGTATATAGTAGATGTGGAATTGTTGTATGTGTACATTATGTTTTAGTAGATAGAGGCAAAGAATGCAGGATAACGTCTGAGAGTTTCCACCAGCAGTACATAATCATTCTGTTTGCTCTCTATCCTTGAAAATATTTAGTGTGATCTGCCTTTTTTGTTGTATTGCCTTCCTTGTATTAGTATATTGATATCTCATTATGGATTTAATTTGTATAGGACATAGACCCATTCTCTTGATAGCAGAAATGTCAAAAAATGTGTAGGTATCTTTAACTAGTCAGAAAGGACTTAAAAATAAGGACTAAAGAATAACATATAATCTTATAATCGGCAGGGAAATATTTACTTAATAAAATTTATCTTAGTTAAGAAAGAATATATGTGTAACAGACTTTATATAATAAATTGTTTTATTTGTGTTCAACAGGATATATACATAGACAATTTTGTCTGTAATCCACCAAAATTTTTTTTTGTAAGGTTTGCCATGGTGATTTTTAACGTTTCTGTCTTCCTTGATTTTAAAACACGTTTAAAAAAATACACAAATATGTTCAGGTGTTATTTTATATACACATATATCTGAAATATTGACAGTTAAATCTAACCCCAAAATAGCTTTTTCCAGGAGCTTAAGCAAAATTAACGGCTCAAGAGGAAAAATAAAAGTAATTCTACAAGGGAAAATAGTCATAAAATCTTGTTTACAAATAATTAAATTCATAGTCACAGTCTTCCGTATCTCACTCATTATTTCTAAAATATGCTCCTAATTTGAAATATTTAATTATCTAATGTACTTACAAATGACAAATGCCAGAGTGTAAATTTAGCACTAAATATGTTTATAAAGAGTGAAACGGGGCAAAATTTCACAGGGAGTGTATCTGTAGACTTATTACTTAGAGATTTTCTAAATACTTGAACTTAAAATGTACCTAAATGAGAAATGCAAGCAGTCCTGAGACAGAATCCAAGCTTACCTACAGCATTCCAATGCTAGAAAAACTTTGAATCACACAATTGGGAATTAGAATAATTACCCAATATATTAGCACCTAATAATGAATAATGTGCAGAAACATGCATTAATATTAATTTCAGATTCCACTTCAAAAATTTTATCTTAGATTCTGAAAGCTCTTTAAGCAAAAAATGTAAATTGCCTATGATCAGAAGAGGTATAAACATTAAAATGCAGCTATAAAGAGATTATTATGCTAATTAACTTTGAAAAAAATATTGAAAAGATTCGTATGTAGCCCATAAGTTGATTTCATGAAAATGTATATAACCATAAAGTATTCTGACAAATTATCTATGCTAATAATTATCTGAAATAGAAATTAAAATACAAGAAAAGCAAACATGACAACATAAAACTGAGATATGTACTTGAAACTTAAAACTGTTTTTATTCATATATATAATTGTGTTTGACACAGAATCCAATCAAGATATTTAGCCAGATTTTAAAGTAGACTTTTAAGCATATTTGACACTATAAATAAAGGCAGGCTTGGAGCCCGGGATTACAATTTTTGCCAGTGATTTTTGTAATAGCCTTCAGAGCATTCAGATTTAGTGTTAAAGAAAAAGTAGCTTTACTACTTTCCTTCTAGCAACATCAAAGTATAATGATGTATATTTTAATGTAAATTAATTTTTATTGAGTAGCACTGTGCTAATCAATAGCTATTTGCTAACACAACTCATTTACTTTATGTCAAATTTGTCCTCCACTTAACTATAGCTTTGAAATGTAGGCTACCAGGAGGACTCTTTCAGAACATTTAACTGCTATTATTAGAAACAGTATTATTGACTTTGTTTTTTGGATTTTTTCCCCCATATTTACAGCATCTTTTAGCCTGTCAGCTGCCTCATTATTTTTTTCTTCATCTTTTGTTTCTGAAAATTCACAAAGAAAGTTAAGTTTAAACTTAGTCACTTGAAGCCATGCAAATGGGTGACATTGATTTGAATGGTTAAGCTCTTCCAAGGAAACACTCTTTTTTCCTTAGGTGAAATAGTAACATTTTAAATTTATAAAGTCAGTTTATTTAATTGGAGGGTATCATATTATTCCCCTTAACATATTAATAGACTTTTAATTGCATATTTTAAAATTCAACTAGTAATAACTTTGATAGTTAAGAAGTTTAATTTGCTTTAATGATGTCTTAAGTTTGTAAAAGTATTTTTCTTGGTTTTAAAGGAAAAACAAAAACGGTATAAAATGTGGTCCTTTTTCTCATGACATTTTCAATTTGTTTGGGAGATTAAGACACAAAAATTAAAGAATTAAATAATATTTATAAGAATATTGAAATATTTAAATTGTTTCTAAATGCAAAAGCTTAATATAAGCTAATACATAATTCGTTGTTGGTTATAATAATTAATGGATTATTAGAACTGAGACATGATCTGACCTTAAAACATTAATAAATGTTAACAATATGAATAAGAGAAAATGAATCATTTTAATTACAGGGAGCAATATGAAGAACTTCATTAAAAATATGAAGAACTGAAAGTAAGGAAAGCATCTTTTAACAAAATGTAAATTCACATATAGCTTATTTATATTTATTTTATGTTTATATACATTTTGTAAATAATGTGTGTGTGTGTGAATATATAGTGCTTAAGAAACAAAGTAGGAATATTCTTGACATTGAAAATAATGAATGTAAGCATCTTTATTCTCTAGATTTTAAAGAAGTGTTGGATCCACTAAAATTTTTTTGAGCATGGAGTGTAAATGTTAAACATATAGCAAGTTCTCTCTGTCCCTTTGTGCTACTATAACACAATACCTAACACTAGGTAATTTATAAAAAGAGAACATTGTGTCTCACAGTTCTGGGTGCTGGGAAGTCCAAAATCAAGGCACCAGCAAGTGGGGTGTCTGGTGAGGGTCCATTCCTCATTGATGGTTTCTTTTTGCTGTCATCATGTGTCATAAGGGCAAAATCTTTATCTTCATATGGCAAAAGAGAGGAAGGGTAAAATGCACTAAGGCTCTCTCTTCAGCTTCTTTTATAAGAGTACTAATCCGGCAGGGCGCAGTGGTGACTTATGCCTGTAATCCCAGAACTTTGGGAGGCTGAGGCAAGTGGATAACTTGAGGTCAGGAGTTTGAGACCAGCCCGGCCAACATGCCAAAGCCCCATCTCTACTAAAAACACAAAAAATTATCCAGGCGTGGTGGTAGGCGCCTGTAATCCCAGCTACTTGGGAGGCTGAGGCAGGAGAATCACTTGAACCCGGGAGGCAGAGGTTGCAGTGAGCCAAGATCTTACCATTGCACTTCAGCCTGGGTAAAAAGAGTGAAACTCTGTCTCAAAAAAAAAAAAAAAAAAAAAAGTACTAATCCATTTATGAGGGAAACTCTCTCATGACTTAAGACTTAATTACTCCCCCAAAGCCCCACCTGTTAATATTTTCACCTTGGGGTTTAAGTTCCAACATATGAATTGTGGAGAGGTACATGCAATTTAAATCATAGCCCAAGTCAAAGGATATTTTAGAGTGCAGAAATGAAGATAGCAGAAAAGATTCCCAATGCTTATTTGCTAAAGTATGTGTAGTAAAATAAAATAAAGACATAATCCTTCACTTTCGTAACTAACCAAATTCATAAATGAATTACATACTTTTAAACACCTATAATGTATTTTAGATCAAAACACACATAAAAAGACAAAAATGCAAAGAGATCCAAAGACTGACAAAAATTCTTTAAAATGTACATCTTGTCCTTTACATTCCAAATACATTCCTGGAAAGTGTGGAAAGAAAGTTGTAAAGAAAGTGGATATGGAAAGAAAGTTGTCAGTAGTTTCAAGTACATTGCTAGAAGAAGAAATTCGCCTTAAAGCAAAACTTACTTCTGCAAATTAGAACTTAAGTTACCTCTTGTGTGTCAACCTAAATAACAGAGAGATTATTTCATAGAAGAAAATTACATTTATTTGGGAATAGGAATTTCAATGGGAATACATGTGCTGTAGTAAACCATGTGGGTACTCAGGGAAGTAAAGACTTTTTTTTTTTTTTTTAATGAACAGGTTTACATAATAGTTTAGATCAATTGTCTTAGGCTGCAAGAATCGATAACAAGGGTGGCACCAATACAAAGTTGGGCAGGGAGTTGTTGGGCAAATGTCTGCACAGTATTTTCACGTGTGTGTGTAAGGTTGCAATGGCCTTTGTGCAAGTTTGTGTTTTTGCAGTCTTCTGTGGTAGTTCTTCTTATCAGGCATCCATGCATGAGAATGCTCCCCCATAGCCTTCTCAGTTCTGTTTGTCAGGATTTTTAACACAAGTGACTCCATTTTGATTCTGTCTGTTTTCTCACATAGTCATGTAAATGCAAGTAAATTAAGGTATTGTTGCCATGGAGGTGGGGTGGGGAAAACACATGTTTTTGTGATTTTTCTAGATGAGAGACCTACCAACCCAACACTCTACACACAGAACAAATTGATAGTGAGAAGACAAGGTCATTTAGGGGATCTAGATATTGAAACATAGCTTTTTTGTCTCTTGAGTTTTAATCTGGTGCCAATTGGGGCCTTTCTTAGATGTGTTCATTAAGTAAGCTATTCAAGATAACACAGTGAGAAAATTGCTGAGCAATATTTCTACCTTAATAGCCTGATTCTGGAACCCTAGCATTAGCCTGATGTTTATACTCTACAAAATCCTCAGTAGAATTATCTATGAGGAAGTCTCTCAGGGCAGATGCATTACAATTCCTAGCCAGTAAGTACATAGTCTTTATTTATACAGGCAATAATCTCTGGTAGCAGTAATGATATTCCCTATTCAAAAGGCGTATGTCTGAGATCAGGTTTAAGTACAATCAGAAAGAAGATTCAGCACTGTTTTTTGGAGAGCCAAATAAACTTTAGCATTTCTTAAAATTTTCAGGAAAGGAAGAGAGGTTGAATTTGGATATCTAAAGTCATTCTGCTTTTATTAATAAATATAAGATCAACTCACCATTAACAAAGCAGTCTTTCTTTTGAATAGAGGGGTAGTGGGTTGAATAACGGGCCCCTCAAAAGATACGTGCAAGTGCTAAACCCCCAGGAACTGTGTATTGTGATGTGACTTGGAAGAAGGGCTTTGTGGATGTAATTAAGTTAAGGATCTTGAGATGAGATTATCCTGGATTTAGGGCAGGACTTAAACCCAACAACAAGGGTCCTTCTGAGAAACAGAAGACACACAGAGGAGAAAGCCATGTGTAGACAGAGCAGATTGGAATTAGGCAGGAACAAAAGGAATAACTGGAACCACCACGCTGGAGGAGGCGAGGAGCTGATTCTCTCCCAGAGCTCTCATAAGGCACTTTGTGCTGCTGACACCTTGATTTAGGACTCTGGCTTAACAATCAGTGAAGGAAAAAATTTCTTTTCTTTCAAGCCACCCAGTTTACCCTAATGTGTGGTGGCAGCCCTAATATATGACTACAACAAGATTAAATAAAAACCAACCATTTTTGGCTTTTATAATATTAGTTAAAATATTAAAACAGAAAAATTTCTTATACTTTTTAATCTCTCACATGAATATGTAAGCAAAACATTTTAGAGTCTTGGCAATATAAGATGATAGTTAAACTACATCAAAAACTTGAATGTTATTTGTTTTATAAGAGATATCAAATATTTGAAAGAAACATTTTTTAAAGAAAAATAAAATAAAAATAGAACAATACATGCCACATTTTCTTAATCCAGTCTATCATTGATGGACATTTGGGTTGGTTCCAAGTCTTTGCTATTGTGAATAGTGTCGCAATAAACATACGTGTGCATGTGTCTTTATAGCAGCATGATTTATAATCCTTTGGGTATATACCCAGTAATTGGATGGCTGGGTCAAATGGTATTTCTCGTTCTAGATCCTTGAGGAATCATCCTTTGTAGGGACATGGATGAAGCTGGAGACCATCATTCTGAGCAAACTATTGCAAGGACAGAAAACCAAACACCGCATGTTCTCACTCATAGGTGGGAATTGAACAATGAGAACACTTGGACACAGGAAGGGGAGCATCACACACTGGGGCCTGTGGTAGGGTGGAGGGACAGGGGAGGGATAGCATTAGGAGATATACCTAATGTAAATGGTGAGTTAATGGGTGCAGCACACCAACATGGCACACGTATACATATGTAACAAACCTGCATGTTGTGCACATGTACTCTAGAACTTAAAGTATAATAAAAAAATAGAATAATACATATTTGACTTCCTGACTGGTAAAAATACTCTAGAGGTCTTGTTTATTTGTTTTAGGCAGGTATTACTAATATTTCATTTCTTATAGGCAATACAAAGGTGTGGCTATGTGTATTAATTTCAGACAATAAGGGGGGATATTGGGGCCCTGCCACTGTAAACTGTGTGTCCTCAGGCAATTGGCCTACTTCTCAGGATAAATTTACTTGTCTCTACAAAGGCAAAATAAGACTGCCTACTGTAATGAAGTTCTGACAACTAAATAATATAATGTATGCAATCGTGTTCTATTTATATTGATATTAGAATAATAGCTCCTCAAAGGGGTAGAGAAATGATTGCAAATGTCATACATAAAAAATATTTAGCAGAATGCCAGAAATAATTATCAAAATATTGTTTTTCTATTATTACTATTATATTATTATGGTGTTTTAAATTTAATTTTAACTATTTTTAAATTGAAGTCAAATGAGATAAAAGCTTTACAGGAATGTAATATATCCTTTGAGATGGAAAAACCTACATAAAGCTTATTATAACAAATTGTAAAATTTCAGAAATAATAATTTATTTCAATACATAAAATGTAGTAGCCTTCCATTAAGTAATTATTATTTACTAAAGAATAAATCAACACTTTGTTTGTTAATAGCTTCGATAATTATAATTACCTCTGAACATCTGCGTAGTTTATATATGGCAGGTTACCTGATCAGTTTGCTAATAGGAAGCAGAAAGTTTTAAAATATTTTTATCGTTATGTCCTTTGTTAGGTTTTTTGAAAAAGTCCAGATAATTCATATACATGTTAGTCTAAAGTTCTTTTTCTTTTTCAGATAATTAAAGAAACCATTTCTTTAGGCAGGACCTAAATGCCAGTGGAATAATTAAGTAGTAAATATTCTTTAAACATTGCTTACACTGCAATTTTTCTCACATAACAAGTTTGCAAAGCACTTTATAGAAAACTTCAAATATACCTCAACATAGTTAAGAGAAGAACTACAGTTTGCTAGCTAACTTACCTACTTTATTTATAATATATCTATCATAATTTGCAATTGCTGGCATATTGGGAGAAGTAGAAATTGTATTTATTTTAAATAAAATTTGTACTACTTGAGTGATGGATTTATATTACTTTCTCCTCAGTAAAATTTTATTTTATCATACACTGTCTAAAATGGAATATGTAGTACTAAAATTTTGTAATTTTGAAGATACTTTCCACAAAATATATTAATTTGTTTTGACACGTTCACCTTTAATTTTCCGGACTAAGTATTGGCCATAAGTATTAAAACATTTACTCTATGATGTTTTGCTACTTCACATTTGGTAAGACACCACATTTTTTAGCCCTAAGAACTTCATCAGATGAATAATTTTGAATACGATGAAAAACTAATATAATCCTATTTCAAAAGTTAGCAAATGCTACCAAATTGAAGTTGAAGCTGTCTTATATATTTAAGGCTCTGTGTAAGCCCATACCGTCATACATGCACAAGCACACACAGAAGCATTCACTTACAGTATGTTCTAAAGGACAAAATATAATTTTCTCTAGCTTTAGCATGTAAAAATATCTACCCTCATATTAATGATTTATTAATGAAGGGGATAGCCTATTGTTTTGGGCAGGAATGTTTAGCTCTCCATGCTCAAACCTTGCACTATACAGGATACATGGGAGGTTATTTTTTTAATTTTTTTCCAATGAATATTATCTTTTCAGTGCTTCACTTCATAACTCTACAGCCATCATCTAAACAGTTTGGAAATCAATTTACACTAGCGATCACAAAAAAAGTGAGACAAAAAAACAGTTTATTGCTTTGCTCTTCAGTAGGCTTGGATGATATACATACAACATATACTCCTGTCCATAAGCTCTGAGCAACCTAGGACATTATCACTCTGCTAACACGAAAATAGAATTTTCAGATAAGACTCACATGAATCAGAGACCTTATTAATAATTGTAAGAATATAAGGCATCGAGGGGCACAGCCAAAATGAGCAGAGGTTTGGGAAATTCAGTCAGCTCCTCAAACCCTTTTATTCACATCAGACACAGTCAGAGATTAATTCTCTACATGAGGCTTGTGGATAACCTTCTGTATTTAAGTTTTGAGACATCTCTTTTTTATAGAGGGTGTGCCTTATAACCCTATGGATTTCAGATTTGTTTACTATATGCTAAACTGGGATCATTCTGCTAAGAGCAATCCATAGATAGTACTCTCCTTCTGGCAAACATCATTAATCTGTTTGCTGAAAGATCTGCTATCATTACATTTACAAAGAGATTAGAGGACATCTATTGCTTGCTTTTTTCCTGCAGAAATATTCTCCTATAATCTGGAGAGAAATCAATCACAGTTTAATTCCTTTCTCCCAGTCACAATAAATAAAAGTGTGATTTATGAGTTAGGGTACAGCCTAGGCTTAGCTCTTATCCTATTGACTAGCCTACTTTCTGTCTCGAAATTGCATGGAAGGACCACATTCAATAACACATTCTCTTTAAACCAGATATGTCCCAGGAGAAATTCATAAACTTGAAAATGTTGGCCTCATGGACTTGTGTTTTGTCACATTACTATGTTGGTGGCATCAACTAGGTAACATAATGCCACTGAAACAGAATAATAGTGCTGAGGTATCTCTTCCTGAAGGATGTGACTCACTTGGACTTCAGAAATGTTTAGAAATTGATGGGAATTAAATGATTCTGAGTATTATTAATTTAAGACTTCTTACTAACCGTTTAAAATGATGTGCATTTGGGAATCAACTTGGTATTTTTAATAAAACTATATTTCAAAATAAATGTAAAATGTCAGTATGTTCTAAAAGATATTATGGGCAAACATACAAAATTAATAACAACATTTTAGAAATATGTTTTCTATTAAGTGAAGAATATCTAAATCATATTATTGTCATGTATTACATTTAATACTGCCACATGGAACATAAGCAAGTAAATCCCAAATCTGACTGCTGATATATATTGAGTTATTTAGTTACGTGTCTACATATACCTGTATAGCATTGTATTTAATTACAGCTATAGAAAGAAATTATGAACAATGCTGTAACTTTTACTATAGGGTTGGACATCTACTGAGTTTAAAAGAATATAACATGGGAAGCAAAATAGAAATTAAAATAAACTGATTTTTTGTTTTTTGTATGACATAGTCTACATATGTATGAAAACATTTTTTTCAGTGTCACTCTTTAAGGTCTTATTGCCCTTATGCTTATACTATAGTTTCTCCTCATAGTATCCAAAATTGCTGAACAATATTCTACCCTTCTGTAAGCCCCAGCGTCTACTTTTTCTGCCCCTTTCCTGCTGTGTGCTTTCCAAAAAGACTTCAGGTTTAGAATAACTGTGCTTTGAAGATGGTGGAGAAAAACTCCTAAGTAAAACCAGTATCTCCTTCAAAATAGTGGAAATGGAAAGTCAGGAACTCAGGCATTAATAACACTGCTCTCATCATATTTTCTACAATCAGCGTTTCTAGATCCCTAATAATATCACTTATCAATGCTCCTAACTTACAAATTAAATTATGTCATCTAATCAATGCTCTCAAATCACAAATATGAATGCAAAATGTATTTTAGGACCAGGAACTCTTATTTCTGTGGATCTTACCCCACATTATGTCACACATATTAAAATGAAATGAATTAGCTATATTTTATACTATATAATAATGAAAAGTTATTTATAATTTTACCTGTAAGGTCAGTTTCTTAATTTACAACTGGATATAATTGATCTGCAAAGATTCCCTATACCAGAGAATTCTTGAGAACTGAGTTTAATAAATAAAAAAAGTTTTCAATTGCAATAACATTGTATACATTTTACATTTTTATATTAATGAGATTGAAAGTGTAAAATCATGTAAATTATCTCCAGATATGCTATTACATCCATTGAGGCTGTCATCTTTCCTTCTCATAAAACTTTTGTTTGATTAAGAACTGATTTTTATAGGACCAAATATCATTAGCATCTAATTTTCTTCTCTTTAAAGGCAAATTTCTTTCTTTTTTTTTCTTTTTTTCTCTTGAGACTGAGTTTTGCTTTTGTCACCCAGACTGGAGCGCAATGGTGTGATCTCGGCTCACTGCAGCCTCTGCCTTCTGAGTTCAAGTGATTCTCATGCCTCAGCCTCCGAGTAGCTGGGACTACAGGCATATGCCACCACACCTGGCTAATTTTTGTATTTTTAGTACAGACGGGGTTTCACTACTTGGGCCAGGCTAGTCTTGAACTCCTGACCTCAGGTGATCCACCTGCCTCAGCCTCCCAAAGTGCTGGTATTACAGACATGAGCCACAGTGCCTACCAAGGCAAATGTTTTACTAGTTCTAGATATTCTACTAAATAACTGAAGCAACCCTGAACATTCAACCCTTTCTACCTTCAAGTGTTTAATTTATTCTCCTTATAGGTTCTCAAAAATGGCAGAGAGCATGTGGTGGAACCTCTAGAGTGGTCCCAATTTGGACCACTCTAGTTGCATTGCAAAAAAAGTATGCCAGCCACTCTCCAACACAGTACCTCAAGTGGCTTTAGAGAGTCAGCTGATCCAACAAGGAGAATGGGTTTATTGCTATTTACAAGACTTTTCCCATGTGTGGGATGGTTCTGTAAGGAGTAAAATGTGTATTGATTTCCGCTTTTCAAGTGTGCCCAAATACCTCAGGAAAAAACGCATTAGTGTCCTTGTTTCCTATAAATGGGGCAGTTCAAATCCTTCTTTTCCTTTGTCCTAAGTAGATTACCAAGAGTTATAATTTGAATGACCCCTTAGGTCATAGAAGATCCATAAGTGTTCATTGTTTCCTGACTGTACTCATCTCCCATAGTAGTGCCTTTTACACCTGCAAAATTCATTCCTGGTCCCTACTGGACAAACCTGCTTGGCCTATCATTTCTGAAACTGGTTTCAACTGTGACTCAGTGATTTCTTTCCAAGACACCAAATTCCAAAAAATTCTGGTAACAAGTAGTATATTCCAGTTGTTTTCAAGTCTCTCTAATTTTAAGACTGAGTTGTGGCCAAATCTTTTTATCTTTATCACTGTGTCTGGATAATATTTTGAGACTGGACTGAAAAAGTCAGGGTTAGATCATCTTTGGATATTCAACAGGAACTATGATTGCTGAGGGAATTATTGTAACCATGGATTTTAGACTAAAACTAATTTATTTGTTATGAATCAAGAGCTTGTTGAGGCCTGAAAAGTTAGTTGCCTTGAAAAAACAAAAAAATTTTCTTACAATTATGGGCTGAAAATTAGCATAAAATTTACAGTATTCCAGATTCATAAATCTGAATTTATGGCTGAATATAGAAATAGGAATATTACCTTCTTTTGTATTCACCAATTTCTATTTCTATTCTATTTCTTTTTTTTTTTTTCTTTTTGAGACAGAGTCTCGCTCTGGAGTGCAATGGTGTGATCTGGGCTCATTGCAAACTCTGTCTCCCAGGTTCAAGCAATTCTCCTGCTCCAGCCTCCTGAGTAGCTGGAACTACAGGCGCACGCCCCTACAAGCTACTAATTTTTTGTATTTCAGTAGACAGCAAGCTTCACCGTGTTGCCCAGGCTGGTCTCGAACTTCTGAGCTCAGGCAATCCACCTGCCTCAGCCTCCCAAAATGCTAGGACTACAGATGTGAGCTACCATGCCCCGCCTTTCTATTCTATTTCTAATGCACTTTTATAATTATGTTTCAGTAATTATCTTAGCTCTATTGAAAAACAAATATGTTATATATATGTGTCTAGTTTTAAATTTTCTAAAAAGGGATAATCAGAAACATATTATGTTTAAACTACAGAATGTCTTTGTTAGTATTCAATTAAATAAGAACTATATTTTCATATAGGTGAATAGAAAATATACTTTAAAATTATACCACATTTTATTATATTTTTACTAATAGCATTCCTAGTGATCTACTGTTATTTTCAGCACATAGTGCACAGGTTTTTTCATAAAAGAGGTTTTTATAAAAATAGTTTCCTATGCTTACATCATCTGGCTATTCCAGATGTTCTTTATCCAATCATTATTACGTGCTGTAAGTGCCTATGGAGCATCTTAGCGCAGATTGTCTTATTGCTTTAAACTTAAATTTGATACTTCAGTCCCCCAGAATAAGTCATATTTTTCCAACTAGATAAAGACAATATAGGGAGTTATGTACAATGAGAATAGCTTGAGAAAAGTCAAAAAGTATGAAAATTAAGGTGAAATTAATAAACTACAAGTGATTTTGTGCATCTCTGACATGTTTTTGGACACCAAATCTCTGAGTAAAAGATTAACCCAGGGCCCTATGTATCAAAGTAAAAGCTTGATACGCCCAGTCAAATGAGAGCAGCCAGTCAAGATAGTGCTGTGGCCATGCATTCATAAGGACAATCTTAATGCAACGTAAGAGAAACATTTTAAGGAGGTATTTTGGAGAAAGACTTATTGGAGGCAAATGCAATAGTTCAGTTGGAAGGTGGCAAGGGTTCAAACTGAAGCAATAGAGATGGAAATGGAAAGGTGGATTTGAGAGATAAAACTCAACAATGCTTAGCAATTTATTGAACTGGGGCAGAATAAGTGATAAAAGGTGTTTGATGAAAACATTCAGACAATAATACCCCTTGTGACTATTTCAAGCATGACACACGCTATACGATCATTATATATTTCTGATTCTTGATTTTGATATTATACTAACTACCATGAAAGTTAGTTTGAGATGAAACTATGAAAGTGTGTTTTCCTTTAATGTACAACCAGTTTACTTTATCTTTGAATCACACCCAACTTGACCCTAGGAAGTAATTAATATTTTTTTGGAGAAGAAATCTATGTAGTTTTCTAAGTCAGAAAATATAGGAGATAGAAAGGGTTTGAAAGGAGATAGAATGAGTTCATTTTCCTGTATTGACTTTAATTGTCTACGAGACACATTTAAGTGTTGTTCAGTAAGCTGAGATAGTGTGACGGGCTAAGTTGTGTCCCCCTAAAATTCAAATGTTGAAGTTCTAACCACAGCAAAAACCCCACTGTGACTGCATTTGAAGATCAAATCTTTCAAGAAGTAATTACGATTAAGTGAGGTCATATGAGTGGGTTCAAAATCCAATATGGCTACCATTTTTACAAGAGAAAGAAACACCAGAGATGCACACATAGGGAAGAAAGGCCACGTGAGGACTCACAGACAAGTTAGAATCCTCAACTAAGGAGAGAGACCTCTGAAAAAAACAAATTTTCTGGCAACTGATCTCAGATCTCCAGCTTTCAGAACTGTGAGAAAATAAATTTCTGTCATTAAAACCAAGCTGTGGTATTTTTATTATAGCAGCCCTAACACACAAACACAAACAAGTTTATATTTTTAGTATACATCTTCACTTATAAGTGTGTTTCAAATTAGTAAATCTGAGTCTGAAATAGAGTTGGCAAGGTTTTGCTGTTTTTATCTTCATTTTCTCTAAGACCAGTCAGGTTTCTATATGTATTTGGAATCATATTATAATAATGTTCCTTCATTTCCATGATATTTATTAGATCGACAAAAGAGAGAAACAATTTGTTGATTAGTAAGAGCTATTCAAATGACTCCACTTATATAAAAATAGACAGTTTATTCTGTTCTCTTCTCCATTGCCAGACCTACTGAATAGGATTCCTTCCAACTAGTCAATGAAATAAAATAATCTATAAGCCATCTGAAACCTAACTAGTACTTTCCATTAGAGATTTCTGTGATAATAGTCTACAGATGCACTCTTCAGTATTATAGTCACTAGTCAAATTTAGCTATTTAGCACTTGAAATATGGCTAATGTGACTGTGAAAATGAATTTGTATACATTTACTTACTTTTAAATAATTTAATTTTGAATCTCAAGAGTCATATATGGCTAATAATTAGTATACCAGGCAGTACATCCCAAAACCATCTTTCCCCAGGTTTTAAAAAATATCTTGTATTTTATTTTGCTGATAGGTGATAGTGCAAAGGATATGGTCTCTCCTTGTACGGTTATGAAATCCTCCAAGGTATTCTAATTCATAATAAAACTAAATCAGCAGCTATAAATAAAATATAAATTCACAGTATTCCCCTAAATTGCATGTAGTTCTCTTCCTTTCGCTGTCAAAACAGCAAATGCACCCCACACTTTAAAAAATATGTTAGTTAACTATGTCAATATTGATTTCTAATTTTGATGAAAATTACAAAAACTTGCTGCAGAACATTTGTCTTAAAAATTATGTTTTACTCTAATTATTTTTAAGATGAAGTTGTTATCTTTTTAACTTTCTTAAAATGAAAGCTCAAAAAATGTGAGAATAATTTTCATAGGTGATTAATCAGGTGAGAAAGGAAGCAAGGGAAAAAAAGGACAAGAAATAAAAACCGAGAAAAATAAGAATTTTAATTTACCGAATGTTGGGAAGTTGTATTTTACTTTTTGTTGTCTAGAATGAAATTCTGAATGGTGATTGCATAAGTAATCATAATTTTGCCAGAAGGACACAAATGAAAAATTTCATGTGTAATTTCTGTTAACTACCTTAACTGGGACTAATGAAAGAAAATTCCTGGATTTTCTCATGGTAGACTTTGATCTAATTATTGAGATTTCTGTAATAATTTGGAACAAAATAAAAAGCCTAGTAAAAACAACAAAGGTAAGTATAATTTTGACTGTGCGTAATTAAAAAATAACTGATTTAAAAGTAACATCTTTTTGACTGTTAATCTTGATGGAAATAACTTAATAAATAATATCTAAAATTCTAAATCAGGAGGAAGCAATGTATAAACACTTTTCGAATAGGATGAGAGAGGAAGTCAAACTATCCCTGTTTGTAGATGACATGATCCTGTATCTAGAAAACCCCATCGTCTCATCCCAAAAGCTTCGGAAGCTGATTAGTAACTTCAGCAAAGCCTCAGGTAACAAAATCGATGTGCAAAAACTGCTAGAATTCCTATATGCCAACAACAGTCAAGCCGAGAGCCAAATCACAAACCAACTCCCATTTACAATAGCCACAGAAAGAACAAAATACCCCGGAATACAGTTAACAAGGGAGGTGAAAGATCTCTAGATATCTACTAAGAGAACTACAAACCATTGCTCAAAGGAATTAGAGATGACACAACAAATGGAAAAACATTCCATGCTCATGAGTAGGAAAAATCAATATTAAAATGACCATACTGCCCAAAGCAATTTAAAGATTCAATGCTGTTCCCATAAATTATCACTGACATTCTTAACTATTCAAATTAGAAGTGGTAAGCTTTGGGGATGTGGAGAATATCAGTTCTACAGTGGTGTTTGACTTGGCCGAAGGCTTTTAATTAACTAATTTTAAAATCAAATTAGTTGCTGCCATATAAAACAAAATTATATAATGTTCTTTAAAAAAAGTGATATATCTACTCACAGTAGGTATGAATTCCTACTGAAAGGCAAAAATCAATATGACCTGAGAAATGACTACGTTCTTTAGACATAGCACATGCTCTTTTATTTCTCCATTTTCATCAATCTTTGCTGTGCTTCTCTATTTGTTAGAATATCAAGCAGTTCATATTACCACAATTACATCATTTTTAAGCACTAAAGTTAAAAATATTTACTTAATTCCTATTTTTCTAAAATTTCAAAATTTGACAATGTGCAAAAATCACAAGCATTCCTGTATACCAATAGTAGACAGATTGCCAAATCATGAGTGAACTCCCATTCACAATTGCTACAAAGAGAATAAAATACCTAGGAATACCACTTACAACAGATGTGAAGGATCTCTTCAAGGAGAAATACAAACCACTGCTCAGGCAAATAAGAGAATACACAAACAAATGGAAAAACATTCTATGCTCATGGATAGGAAGAATCAATACTGTGAAAATGGCCATACTGCCCAAAATAATTTATAGATTCAATGCTCTTCCCATCAAGCTACTATTGATTTTCTTCACAGAATTAGAATAAACTACTTTAAATTTCATATGAAACAAAAAAAGACCCCATATAGCCAAGACAATCCTAAGCAAAAAGAACAAAGCTGGAGGCATCACACTTCCTGATTTCAAACTATATTACAAGGCTACAGTAACCAAAACAGCATGGTACTAGTACCAAAACAGATACATAGACAAATAGAATAGAATACATGCCTCAAAAACAACACCACACATCTACAACCATGTGATCTTTGAAAAACCTGACAAAAACAAGCAATGGGGAAGGGATTTCCTATCTAATAAGTGGTGTTGGGAAAACTGGTTAGCCATTTGCAGAAAACTGAAACTGGACCCCTCCCTTACAACTTATACAAAAATTAACTCAAAATGGATTAAAGACTTAACAGTAAAACCTAAAACCATAAAATCCCTAGAAGAAAACCTAGGAAATAACATTCCGGACATAGGCATGAGCAAAGACTTCATGACTAAAAGATCAAAAGCAATTGCAACAAAAGCCAAAATTGACAAATGGGATCTAATAAAACTAAAGAGCTTCTGCACAGCAAAAGAAACTATCATCAGAGTGAACAGGCAACCTACAGAATGGGAGAAAATTTTTGCAATCCATCCATCTGACAAAGGGCTAATATCGAGAATCTACAATGAACTTAAACAAATTTACAAGAAAGAAAAACAAGCAACCCCATCAAAAAGTGGGTGAAAGATACGAACAGACACTTTTCAAAAGAAGACATTTATGTGGCCAACAAACATATGAAAAGAGCTCATCATCACTGGTCATTAGAGAAATGCAGATCAAAACCACGATGAGATACCATCTCACACAAGTTAGAATGGCGATCATTAAAAAGTCAGGAAACAACAGATGCTGGAGAGGATGTGGAGAAATAGGACTGCTTTTACACTGTTGGTGGGAATGTAAATTGGTTCAATCATTGTGGAAGACAGTGTGGGAATTCCTCAAGAATCTGGAACCAGAAATACCATTTGAACCAGCAATTCCATTACTGGGTATATACCTAAAGGATTATAAATCATTCTACTATAAAGACATATCCACACATACGTTTATTGCAGCACTATTTACAATAGTACAGATTTGGAACCAACCCAAATGCCCATCAGTGATAGATTAGATAAAGAAAATGTGGCACGTATACACCATGGAACACTATTCAGACATAAAAAAAGAAAGAGTTCATATTATTTGCAGGGACATGTATGAAGTTGGAAACCATCATCCTCAGCAAACCAACACAGGGACAGAAAACCAAACACTGCATGCTCTCACTCATAAGTGGGAATTGAACAATGAGAACACATGGACACAGGGAGGGGAACATCACACACTGTGGCCTGTCAGGGGTTGGCGGGGAAGGATAGGGAGCACATTAGAAAAATAGCTAATCCATGAGGGGCTTAAAACCTAGATGACAGGTTGATATGTGCAGCAAAACCACCATGACACATGTTTACCTATGTGACAAACCCACGCATTCTGCACATGTATCCCAGAATTTAAAGTAAAATTTAAAAAAAAATAGAAATCAAGCAGTGCATATTATCACAATTACATCATTTTTAAACACTAAAGTAAAAATTGCTTCTTCTATTTTTTAAAACTGAAAATGTGACAATTTACCAATGAAGTATTTTTTAATTTAAAAATGCAGAAGAAAACGATTTTTGAAAAAAGAGGATTTTATATATGTTTATATAAATACACAATGCTTTTCAGAGAAATTCAAATTAAATGTCTTCATTAAACAGGCAAGAGTAAGTACTATGAAGGATATATAAAAAGAGTAATGAACTGAGAAAAGAACTAACAGTTCAAAATAATTGTTTTTCAGTGAACATAATGTATGCTTCTGTGAACAGAAATGGTATATTCCATTAAAAAACTTTTATCAAAGTACGTTCAGGTTGCAAGTCTATGAAAGATCACACATTTAATACGCTATTAATAATATATACTAAAGAGATACAAGCAAGTTGAAATGCAAAACTATCCAGAAAAATTGAAAATATGGCCAAGCATACAACATGAGTTTCTTGAAAAACAATAATAAAGTAAGTCTTTTGTCATTTTTTACTAGTTTTGAGAGCATAGATATAAATATTACTATCCAATTAGGCAAATGCATTAATGTTGTCTATTACTTGTGGTGCCTCCAATAAACCACAGTATTAGGAAATGATGGATTTTTTTTTAAACGTTTCTAGGAAAAGTCTTAAACATGTATTTCAATATGGCCAATCTTCACCGTTTGACAGTTTTACTATGAGCAAATAAAAGCACATAGCAGTCTAGCAAAAGCAAGAGAAGTTTTAATACAAAAAGCAATAATATGAGGCAGGAGAAAACTTAAAAATACACACACACACACACACACACACACACACACACACACACACACACACAGAAAGACGCATACAGAGAGCTTTTATGCATAAAACCCTGAGAGGCAGGAGGGCAGTAGAGCCGGACTAGTAGTCAGTCACAACCAGCAAGACACATCTGTGTCTCCTTTCAATAGAATTAGATTAAAATGCCTAAGAAGCTATCATAACACATGTCTTCTAATATCTGAAATAGTCTATAGATAGTAATTTATATGTATACATGTGTATTTAAATATATGGTATATGGAATATGTATGTAAATATATGCATATTTATACACACATTTATAGAGAGAGCCATTTTCAGTCCCAATTATAGTTGTTATCTGTAGCTGATTATATTTATGACTTTGTAGTCTACACTGGATCTTACCCATTTTTTAACCCTTAAAAACATAGCATCACAGTATTGGGTAAATAACTGTGGAATTCTTGCTGAATCTTGCTAGCTTTTCCAAGTACCATAATTAACTACATTTTATTTTTGCTACAAATAAACCCTATGCACTTCCTGTTCCTTTTAGGGCTTAGAGCTTCCCTTCCCTACAACTCGAAATTGTGCAATTGATTTTGTGTTAGATCATCTCTCAATGAGTAGTCTTTTAGTGCACATTTGTAGAGTGTAACAGCAAAAAGAACAAGTAAATAGAGTAAGATTATTGAAAGAATAATTCAAGTATCCTATTAAATTGAGGGTTAAATATAAAACAACAAGAAAAAATAATACATCATAATACAAAAATTCAATATATAGAATATCAAAAGGAGTACCAAAACAACCCAAGGAAAACAATCAAAATAAAATTTTGCTCAAAAATCTGATTCAGTTATATTTAATTAATTCTCATCTGATGGTTCTGGGGTAGCAGGCTACCACTCAAAACCATCTGCTTGTTTTGTTGCTTGTATGTTATTAGTCTGCCAGCCAAGAACTCGTCTGCTTTTGTACTTAGAGAGTGCTGGAAATTCTTAGTCTCAGAATCCTTGGTATAGTCCTCTGTTTTAAAGTTCTAAGGCTGTAATTGTTAGATGTTTCTTTCAAAGGTATTAAAAATAAGCTTCTAGTGCATTGCAGGGCCCAGGTAAAATGAAGGGCAAGCCAAAACACCTACCGATGAAATAATACGTGGATTGTGTTATTTTGTTACAGTAACTGACAGTATCAGGGTGACACAGAGAAGAATCCTTATTTGGAGTACATATATGAATGTACCTATGATTAATGTTAAAGATGAGGATTTTAATATAAGACTATTGCAATAGTTTGAATGAGTCTCTCAAAATGCATGTGTTGGAAACTTAATCCCCAGTGCAACACTGTTTGAAGATGGGGCCTAATGGGAAGTGTTTAAGTAATGAGGACTGCCCCCCACCCCATGAATGTATTCATGATGATTATAAAAGGGCTTGAGGCTTCAAGTTTTATCTCTTACTTTATCTAGCCCTCTCTGCCCTTCCAGCATGGGATTACACTGCCAGAAAGCCCTTGCCAAATGCTTGTCCCATTATCTGCACTTCCCAGCCTCTAGAACTGTGAGCCGATAAATTTATGTACATTATAAACTACCCAGTCTGAAATTCTGTTATAACAGCACAAAACAGACAAAGACAGAAAATTGGTACTAAGAGGTGGGGTGGTTGCTATGACAAACGCTGAAAAATGTGGAAATAGTTTTGAACTGGGTAATGGACAGTGGTAGAAAAAATTTGGAGGAACAGGCTAGAAAAATGCTAGATTGCCATAAATGGAGCATTAAGAGAATTTCTGGGGGAAAGCTCAGAAGAGAAGATCCATATGGAAAGTCTGAAACTTCCTAGAGATTATTTAGGTGGTCATGATCAGAATATTGGTAAGGGCCATTCTAATGAGGTCTCAGACAAAAAGTATTGGAAACTGGAGAAAAAAAATCATCCTTGTTACAAATGGCAAAAAACTTGGCTGAATTGTGTCCATGTCCCAGGACTTCATGGAAGGTAGAACTTCAGAGTGATTAACTAGGATATCTGGGAGAAGAATATCTACATAGCAAAATATTCAAATTTTGGCATGGCTTCTTTTAACTGCATACAGTAAAATTCAAGAAGAAAGAAACGATTTGAAGATAGGGATTTTCTAACTAAAAAGAAAACAGAATTTAAGGGTTCGAAAGAATCTCACCCCGGAGGTGTGGCAGAGGATGAAAGAGCATTTTCAGGAGAGAAAACCAAGTTTGACAGAAAGATTAGTATGGATAGAACAAAGCCAGGGGCTATTTATCAGGGCAGTGGAAGAATGATCTCATCTTGAAGGCAGTTTGGAGATTACTGGTACCACCCCTCCCATCACAGATACAGAGTGCCAAGGCTTACAGCAAGAAAATATGTCAAGAGAGGCCTCAAGTACCCTTGATATGTTGGCTCACTGCCCAGGGCTGCTTCAAGTCTCTGCTCCTTGAATTCCTGGCAGAACTCCTTGATCACCTCAGGTGTGGCTCAAAGAGCCCAGACGCAGCTTGGGCCACAACTTTGGAAGTTGCAAGTCACAAATTTTGGCAACATTCATGCAGTTTTAAGTTTAAAAGTTCAAAAGTGCAGGAGCTATGGGGGCATGTCTTCCTCCATCTAGATTTCAAAGGATTTCACAATAGCCTGAGGCCATGCAGAGAATTGTCAGACGTATTAGGAACTGGAGAAAGTGCGGTCACCCACACAGTCCCCACTAGACTTAATGGATCTGTGGGTGCATTACTATCTTTGAAATTCCAGAGGTATAGGGCCACTAGAATGCAACTCCAATCCTGAGAAGTTTCATCACAATCTATAGGGTTTGAGCAAGAATTTCTATTCATGGTCAGATAGACAATAAATTAAATCTTTTTATAAGCAATTTTATTACAATGATTGTATCAATTTTCCACTTACTTAAATATTTGCATGTCACTTCACATTCCCCCCAAAAAAGAGAACTAAAACTATTGAAAAATAGTCCAACTGGTAACACTTTCCTATGCAATATTAATCTAGTTAATATCGACCTTGTCTCTGGTTTGAGAGACTTTCACTTTGGATATCAAATAATGGGATAGGCTTACAAGACTTTTGAGTTCATGGAAACCATATACAGCATACCAAAAGTACCTAATTATTTATGTCACCTTTCCTTTTATGAAGTGAAGGTGTAAATTTTGTATGCCAATTATTAGCAATAGGAGTAGCATCTAATAATGTTTGAATATAGAACAAACTTTGAGAATTTCTTCTTTCAAATTTATAGTCTGTAGTTGACTAGGATTCACATAATTTGGATCATCACTTAAAATTTAAACAGCAATATTTAGTTTTATTAAGACATTGAAATTTCACTTGTCTTAGAGAAAAATAACTTGAAAAACAGAAGTCAGTAGAGACAAAGTTACTCCGTTGAGGGAAAATTATTGATTCAAAGTATGTAGAATTATTATTATTATTTTAGCTTTAAAACACAACTAATCTTTTCAGCTAATACATTTATCATAATCATATTATTGCTTTTATCAGAACTATATGAAAATCAAACATGTTTATATGTAATGAAGAAATAAAACCTAAAGCATGTAACACAACGTATTTGTTTGTATTTTTTGTGAATCTAGTACTCCTTAGGAATATTCTACATAATAACATTTATTCTATGATACTATCAAAGATGAGTGAAGTGTTTCTATAAATCACATGAATTGCAGCATAACTTGAAATTTAAAAGAATTTTTCTATAATGATACATTTCACTTTTTCAAAACACATATTTAAACAAAATAGATAACTCTTTAAATCTGAAAGACTTTATAATTTTTCTCTGTGGGCTGTGACTGTCTTACTCATATATTGAATCCTCTGGATTTTCTTTTGCTCCTAAGGATTTAATGTTCCTTATATTTGTAACCCAGCCTTCACCCATGTGATAGATTCATGTTTTCATTGTGCATTCCCATCAATGAAACTTCTCTATATGTCAGTCATGATAATATTTTCAATCCCTTATATCCCAGAGTGAATCCTTTTAAGTTACACAACGTTCTCTTGTTTTGTGTGTCGCTAGTAGTTAAGGGGTTGACCGTGCTATTACTACAATTTCTATATTTTCAGTTTATCTGGTATAATCTAAAAATCCTCCTTAATCCCAAACATTAACTTTGTTTCAGATTATATTTTGAGAATGCTAAACAAGTGGAGCCTCCAATAACTCATGAAGAGGCCATTCTGGAAGCCTCTATCATCCTCTGCATTGTGGCTTCTTTACACCTGCTTTCTTTTGGTTATTATTTGCATGGAAATTATTTTCCATTCTTTCACTTTTAAACCATGCATGTCCTTGGATCTAAAGTGAGTGTTGTAGGCATCAAATAGTTGATTCTTGTGTTTTTAACTAATTCTTTTTTAACATTTTTTAATTTGTAATTTTAATTCATTTATCATTTACACTTGAAATAATTAACTTACTATTGCCATTTTGTTACTTGTTTATGCATTTTACAGCTTTTTGTTATCCCTCAGTTCCTTTGGTACTGCCTTCTTATTTTTTGTCATAAGTTTTAATTTCCTTTTTATTTCCTTTTGTGTACATTCTATAAATATTTTCTTAGTGGTTATCATTGGTGATTATACATAATATCCTCAAGTTATAGCAATCTGTTTTAGTTGATAACAAGTTAACTGCAACATCATACAAAATCATACAAAATTCTATTTCTTTATATCTCCCCCTTATGGTACTGATATCATAAATTACATTTCTGTATATTGAATGCCATTAAAATAGATTTATAATTTTATTTTTATGATTTTGCCTTTCAAATCCTATAGTATAATAAAAAATGGTTACAAACCAAAATTACAATAATTTTTTCTATTTGTCCACTTATTTATCTTCCCTGGAGAACTTTATGCTTTCATATGGCTTCAAATTAGTATCCAGTTTCCTTTGAGTTAAACTGGAAGAACTCCCTTTAGTATTTCTTGTATGGAAGGTATAGTGGTAATAAACTTCTTTGCTTTTTGTTTATCTGGAAATGGCTCATGTTCTTCCTCATTTGTAAAGCATAGTTTTACCAGATACAGAGTTCTGAATTGACTTTTTTCTCTTGGAATTTTACATCTTATTTCATTTTTAAAATCCTGACATTTACCAGGTACATAGAGTAGATATGTTTTTATTTTAATAAATGTCCATTAAATTATTTATTTAGACACACGTTTCAGGAGGTACTAAGTGTTATTTTTAAATATGTTTGATGTTCAGAAAGTGATTTTCACAACTCTTAAATGACAATTGGAAAGTTTGTCTTTTATCTCCTCATCTAAGAAAGCATACAAATAATTAAAATTCAGAATAAAATATGTAATCTATGAAAAAGCACACAAACAATATAGCTGTATTTTTTATGACAACTATTACAAATTATCATTAACTTGATGATCTAGATAACAAAATTTGATTTTCTCTAACTGGAAACCAGGAGTTTGAAATGAGTCCTAGTGAGCTAAAATTAAAATGTCAGGAGTCCTGATTTCTTCTGGAGGCTCCAGGAGTGAATCTGTTCCTTGCCTTTTAACATTTTTTGAGACTTCTGGTATGTTTTGGCTTTCCTTAGTTCATGGTTCCATCACTACAATCTCTTGCTTCTATTATGACATTTTCTACATCTGACATTAAGGAGTTAGATTCCTTTAGATTGCCCGGTGAGCCTAACTCAATGACTGAAGCTCCAGCTCATGCCTCAGACTTCCAGTGTTCACATATTGATGACCTGCCCCATAGATTTTGAACTTGCCTAGCCAGCCTCCACAATTATTTTCAAACAGTCTATCTATCTATCTATCTATCTATCTATCCATCCATCCATCTAGTCCTACAAGTTCTGTTTCTCTAATGAAACTCTGATACAGGCAGAGAATTTTTCTCTTATGAAAGTACAGTTTTATATTCAACCTTTGATGAGTTAATTATTAAAGTTTTCTAAATATTAGTAAATAAATATCACTTTGGCATAGTCTCTCCTGTGCATTCCATGTTATGGAGGCATACATTTAAAAGGTCAGTAGTCAGTAATTTACTATTTCACATGTGTGTCATAACATGGTGAAGCAAAGAAATATTTATTTTCAGTTAATTGGCCAAACAATTGTAAAAATACTCTACATATTTACTTTACCATGAAAATAGATTACAGTAAAAATGGTTTTCCTTTTACTATGAAATCTATTTCATTTTCTTTATTTACCACTATTGCATTGCACTAGTACATTCAAACATCAATATTTAAAAACATTTCATCAAGAAGGTATGACACCAAAAAATACATCAGATGATTCTGATCTTCAGGGCCTTTGCCAAATGCCCTATTTATCTAGTTTTTGTGTTGGCCAAAAGTTTTTTTGGTTGGGATTAAGAAAAATAAAATTTAGCCAGCTTGAGAAAAACACAATAGTGGAAACTAGAAAACTGCCAAGAGAATAAGTAGTTCAAACTCTGGAGACCTCAATCTGTGTTAATCTCCAGCATGACATCTTCCTTTTTTCTTGTTTATTTATTTATTTATTTTTGGCAGACTGACTTATCTCTGGTTTTCAGTGAGCATGGTCAGGATTCTGAGCACACAAGTGTCCAAGCAAGGCCTCCAATGTTGACCCTTCTCATGAAATTTAAAATACGCATAATAGTAATGTTACTTATAAATTTACTTCTTTATTAACACAAGGTTGCAATATTATTGAAAATTGAGAACAGTTTTCATCTTTTCTGCAATGCTTAGTCATGAGCAGATGCTGGGTTTTATGTTTAAATTATAAGGAATCTCACATTTCCTTTCAGTAGTTCTGAAGATCTAAAAATGTGAATCACTACTTTCTAGTATCTATTTTTCTTTCATATGTCCACCAACCTTGAATTCCATGTTCTATGAAGTGTAAATTACTAATGCTGGAATAACTAGGGTTGTTTTTACAGGATTTGAAACTGTAACAGAGGAAATGAGAGATGAATACTTTCTATGTGACTCACCATGTCAATATGAGATCTAGGACAAATCAAAATCCACCATATGAATCAAAGGGCAAAAAATTCCTGACCCCTGGGGAAAAAAATAAGTAACTTGAAGGATAGAGACGAAAGTAAGGATTTTATGTAAATACAGTACAGACTGGGATCCTGACTGTTGCAGGAAGTCAGGGACCCCAAACAGAGGGACTGGCTGAAGCCATGGCAGAAGAACGTGGATTGTGAAGATTTTATGGACATTTGTTAGTTCCCAAAATTAATACTTTTGTAATTTCTTATGCCTGTCTTTACTGCAATCTCTAAACATAAATTGTGAAGATTTCATGGACACTTATCACTTCCCCAATCAATACCCTTGTGCTTTCCTGTGCCTGTCTTTACTTTAATCTCTCAATCCTGTCAGCTGAGGAGGATGCATGTTGCTTCAGGACCATGTGATAATTGCATTAACTGCACAAATTGTACAGCATGTGTGTTTGAGCAATATGAAATCTGAGCACTCTGAAAAAAGAACAGGATAACAGCAATTGTTCAGGGAATAAGAGAGATAACCTTAAACTCTGACCACCGGTGAGCCGGGTGAAACAGAGCCACATTTCTCTTCTTTCAAAAGCAAATGGGAGAAATATCGCTGAATTCTTTTTCTCAGCATGGAACATCCCTGAGAAAGAGAATGTGAACCTGGGGATGAGTCTCTGAACTGGCCCCCCTGGGGCGTGGTCGTCTCTTATGGCCGAGACTGCAGAGATGAAATAGACTCCAGTCTCCCATAGCACTCCCAGGCTTATTAGGAAGAGGACATTCCTGCCTAATAAATTTTGGTCAGACCGGTTGATCTCAAAACCCTGTCTGCTGATAAAATGTTATCAATGACAATGGTGCCTGAAACTTCACTAGCAATCTAATTTCGCCTCAGTGCTGTGGTCCTGTGATCTCACCCTGCCTCCACTTGCCTTGTGATGTTCTATTACCCTGTTAAGTACTTGATGTCTGTCACCCACACCTATTCGCACACTCCCTCCACTTTTGAAAATCTCTAATAAAAACTTGCTGGGTTTTGTGGCTTGTGGGGCATCACGGAACCTACCGACATATGATGTCTCCCCCAGACACCCAGCTTTAAAATTTCTCTCCTTGGTACTCTGTCCCTTTATTTCTCAAGCTAGCTGATGCTTAAGGAAAATAGAAAAGAACCTACATGAATATCGGGACAGGTTCCCCGATACCTCACACCATTTAATGTTTTTGGCTTTGGTTTTTTTCTAAGTAAGGACTAGATTCCTTCTAGACTTTTGTTATGATAGATGAGCTTGTAGAATCATTTTGCATAAGTATTTTTAGTGTTTCTTATTTGAAACAAAAGAACCACAATGAATAAAATCTATGTTTTGTCTTAGTAACAGTGGCTGAATAGTAGAAACAGAAGTTTTAGAAAAATCATAGATGTGTCTCAATTTAAAACAGGAACAAAAATGTAAAAGAAAGGAAGAAAGAGAAAGAAGAAAAAGTGAAGAAGGGAGGAAGGAAGAAAGAGAGGAAGGGAAGGATGAAGAAAGAAGGGAAGAAAGGAAGACAGAAGCAAGAAAGTGAAGAAGAAAGAAAATGAAGAAAAAAGAGAAAGAAGGAAAGATAAAGAAAAATATAATGGTGTTGTAATGAAATTGCAAATGTGGTGCCAGCTAACTCAGCTTTTCTCACAGGCTTCTTATATAATTAGCAAGGAAACTTTTAACCTAATTTTACTAAGTAAACAGTGTTTTTGAATGGAATCATATGTTTAATTATCACTCAAATCTTGTTTATTTTTTGGTGCATCATAAACCCAAGGAAGTTTCCCTCAAATCGGATATAGTAATACAATTATCTAAGTTATTTTACAATTTATCTGTTCAGTCTATCAGTATTTACCATTTATGACTAACTGAGATTATTTTTAAGATAATATTTTTTTCTATGGCAATAACTTAGGATGTTTTATCATCCTTGATCAGCAAAGAACAGTAAAAGAGACAGTCTTGAATCATTATTCAAATTTAGATATTAGAAACAATGCCATAAGATTGAAACATTTTTTAAAATTATGCTTTTTCTGTGTAATCATTTTCTCATTTTAATTAATTATCATTTTCTCATTTTGATTCCCAGCCTGTGAGTGTAAGTATATGTATGTGTAAATCCACTTACAATGAAAAAATTTCATTTCATGAGGAAACATGTTGCACATTTTCTCCTTTATAAGCTTCTTGAATAGCATAATCTTTAGCACCAACCTATCTTATGGTCTTTTATTTCCTGCCACCTATCTCCCACTCCTTTTTGGGGGCCATCATGAATTACTAAGCAAAATCGAAGGATTGCATATGGTCTCTATAGTCTCTACTGATAAGGTGAAATCATTTAAGAAGACAGAATGGAGAGCTATTACTGGAATTTCTGCTTACTAGGGGAAGGTGCAGTCACAAGAGTTGCGTTATTGTTTAATGCAGCCTGGCATGTGGTTATAACGTACCTGGGTATGAAATAGACACATCTCCAGATTCTTGATACTCCAAAAATTCCAAGGAAATAACTCTAACAAATTCTATTAGGATATCTAAAATCAAGTCACACTCAGAAAGAAGAGATACATTCAGAATGAAATAATATTATCATGCTGAATTCAGAAGTATAATTGTTTCACAGTTCGGGTTTAAGTTAGGACCCTTAGTAATTTTTTAAATAGAGTTCTAGCTGGTAATTTTCTTCCCAAATCATATTGAAAAACTCATTTTTGCTGATTCTGTTTTGCAGATTTGTTTCTGAGAAATTGCATAGAATTATAGGAAAATAATAACTACCAATTTATTTCTATTTATTCTTATTATTTTTCTCATGCAGCATTTTCAATGAGTGTATATCAACGTATGACTCAGCTACCATCTGTGTATAACAATTAGGTCTTATATAAATATGTCAATGCTCTTTTGTCAAATTGCCCACATGCCATTGTTTCCCTGTTCATGAAATTTTGCAAAACCCCTTCCTTGATATTAAAAATTTATGTAAAAACAAAGAAAAAATGAATTGTGAGATGCAGGAATCATCTGAAAATTTGGGAACACTAATACTGATTTTTAAAAACAAATTTAAAAATTTGATTTAACAATTTTAAAAAATGTATACTACTTTGATTTTTCCCATCAATCTATTTTTGTTTGGGTATCTATTTATATCCTGACAAAAATTCTTTGCATAGCTAAATATTAGTCAGGTTCTTGAGCCTCTTCTAGACTCAACTGGCAAATTTTTTGTAAAAACAAATTTAGCTAAGAACCCAGCTAAAGAATCCAGCTAATCCAATCAATATCTGATCACCAGCAGATCACCATACCTCATTAGATTTCTCATCCTTTATCCTCCAGGTGATGGCTGATCACCCTGGCCTGTCTTCAGTTACAATCTTATTAGGTCAGCTTATCCAGAATTCCTGTTACCTTTGATATTTCCTCTTAGTGATTTTCCATACTTTGACCTTTACCATGCTTCTTGGCTATAAATTCCCATTTGGCCATGCTATCTACATTAGGAGTTGAGCCCAATCTCTCTCCTGTGCAATGGTCTTTATACCTATCACAATGGTCCTGAATAAAATCTGCCTTCCAGTGCTTTAAGAATTCTTATTGAAGAATTTTTTTTTAACAATCCCCTATTCTGTTCTATGCAGTTTGGATGGATTTCTATCTTAGATGGCATTAAAAATGCCAAATAGAGAAAGATAAATACTAGGTATTGAGTTTAAAGATCAGTGGAAAACTTTAGCTTAAGATCAAATCATGCATTTATTCATATAATTATTCAAAAATATTTACTATGTACCCAATGAATGTTTTTTTGTGCTGTCCACATTTTAGAGCAATGAAAATAAAGTTAGAGCCATGAAATTAAATAAGATTGGCTTGCACTTGACAGATATTTAACAGATTTCTAATACGTATAGTTTTATGGATTTTAAAAATTAATTTGAAATACACAGAATAACAAAGGATCATATTTGAAATAAAAACTTTTTAAATTATTTCTACTTTTAAGACGTTTTCTCTCAAAGTGGGGTCCTATTATTAACTATCAGAATCTCCTGTGATATTTTTTAAAAGCATATTTCTGCAATTCTTTGGACTTACTGAACCTGTGTCTATGCAAATGAATTTTGTAAGTTATTTTTTCATAATAATCGCAGTAGAATCTAAAGTACTGGGACACACTTGGTACATTTCTATGTAAGAGATGAATAGAGGAAGGTTGACTAAGCAGAGATAAATGAAATAGGCAGAGAAGTAATAGGAATTTTATGAGAAAGCAGATGAGAGAGGAAAAAGTGAAACAAAGAGATAAAGCTTGATGACAGAAAGTCATTGAGTTTGACAATGATAAGTCCATTGTTGGTGATGGTTTCAAATCTGTTATTGAAGTGATATATAGGGATATATATTTTTAAAAAGAAAATATTATGTAAATGTAACAACGGCAGAAAGACTTTCACTCGTCAGTTTTTCATCTGTTTTGTTCATGTGTGATTTTCTCTGTTTAGGAGAAATTGTATAAAGACTACTCAGTGAAATGAAGGAGTGAATGAATAATAAAATCGGATCAAACGATCTTATTTTATTATTACATAGCTGATCTGTTTCTACTTTGGTAAGTACTTGGAAACACAAAAATGGACAAGTAGATTTTAATATGCCCTTAGGGCTTTGAATTTCAATTTACAGTTTTATACTAATAGATTATATCTCTATAAATAGGGAACCTATTAAACAATTTGCAGAATGGTGTCTGGTCCATTTACATAAGAAGAAGAATAACTCTTCCTAAACTGGGTATTTAAATAAATAGTTCATCTCTATGTTATTATGTGTTCATTAAATAGAATTTTCTTATGATGATAAAAGGTTAAGCTTTTACGAGTTCTTTTAAGGTAAAAATATGTAATTGGGAGACATTTATGCTTTAATTTTCTTTAAGAAATGTGAACAAATTAATTGATTAGAAAACTATTCTATGGGACGAGATGAGGACCCAAAATGCTGAAGTTCAAGCCTGATAATATCTGATCGAGTTTGAAAAGGGAAGAACCTAACTGGTCAATTTTATTGATTCTTATAGAATACAAAATCTTTTTTTAAAAATTTATATAACTTTACAGAGTAGAAGTATAATTTTGTTATATGGATACATTTTGTAGCGGTGAAGTCAAGGCTTTTAGTGTACTCATTAAGTAATTTCTCATCATTCACCTGTCTCCCACCCACCCCTACCCTTCTGACTCTCCATCGTCTATCATTTCACACTCGGTGTTCATATGTACACATTATTTAGCTCACACTCATAGATGAGAACATGTGGTATAAGTCTCAATGTTTCTGAGATACAGATTTAAGAGTCATTAGACCATTACACACTTCCACAGCAACAAGTTTGATCTATAGATTTTTTTTTTCTTTTGTTGTCGTTGTTTTTCTTTTGTTGTTGTTGTTGAGGTGGAGTCTCACTGTGTCGCCCAGGCTGGAGTGCAGTGGTGCGATCTAGACTCAGTGCAAGCCCCGCCTCCCAGGTTCACGCCATTCTCCTGCCTCAGCCTCCCAAGTAGCTGGCATTACAGGCGCCCGCCACCACGCCCGGCTAATTTTGTTTTGTATTTTTAGTAGAGACGGGGTTTCACCATGTTAGCCAGGATGGTCTTGATATCCTGACGTCGTGATCTGCCTGCCTCGGCCTCCCAAAGTGCTGGGATTACAGGTGTGAGCCACCGCGCCCAACCTATAGAATTTTTAAAGCTGTATTTTTCATTTCTCTGCTTATTTTTTCTCCACCTGTGGATAAAATCCAGATATTTTTACACTAATGACAGAGAAAAAGAAATACTTTTATCTTCTATTCAACTCGTTAAAAATTAAGTAACAGGAGGAAATGTGCTTATGTGAAGAGCACATATAGAAGTTACTTTACCTTTTCACTAATTTTATGGAGTGGTTCAATGCGTAGTGCATGATTTGGTAATGCAGTCTTAACATTCAGTACTGTTTAGTATTAATAAGACATCTAACTGATCAAAATCATTTAAAAAGTTGAAATTGAAGTGGAAGTTAAATATTCTTGGCAGATAATATGAAGTTTATGACAGATTCTTCACTCTGACAGTGGCTTTTTCTTCAGAATCTAAATCACTTTGACCTCTTTTTTACTATTTTAAATTGCAAAACACCATAATTTTTTTCATCAATCCAGAAACTTTTATCAGCAAAATGCATTGCTATCTTCAACTGTCAAGTAATTTATGATCTAATATTAGAGCGAAAGACATTTAAAAATAAATAGGTATCTTTTCCAACCAAGTGCACAGGACATCTTCTCATCTGACAAATTTAAAATTGATATTTATCAACATGAGGAAAATATGGCAAAATACCAAAGTTTAAATTCAGTCTATTCTATGAACCTATAGCATATTGACCTGTCATGCATGTCAAAATCAATCAGTGCCTGAATTTCTAACAGCTTTGAACCTGGAGAAAAATCGTTTTTACTGTTTTCATTTTCAATTCTCACTCACCATCAAATTTTGTTGAGGTTTTAGATATAAGTTTTAACAACATACAGTACAGAGGAAAAAACACCTTCAGAATATTTCCTATAGTTTGCTGGTCAAAAACACCCCTCTCCCCCATAAAGTATTCAGCCTTCTGAGCCTTATTTCCTACACTTTCATAATACACATGCTACTATCAATTGTTCTTTAGATACAGTGCATATCACTATTCATATTGCTATAAATGAGGTCTGAAAACCTCACTCCTAAAATTATTAACTTTTGTATAAATTAATTTTAATTTAATAACTATGTGTAGAACAGCATATTATTTTCTAGGCAAATAGACTTCAGTAGAATATATTAGTAACTATACAGGTAAATACAACTTAAGAGAAATACTTAACAACATAGAATTGTCTTTTTATTTAAATGTTTTTTCATAAAAACAGTTTTGTTTTCATATTATTTCAAATCATGTGAGAGTTATAAAATGGCATTTGACCAAATGAATACGATGCTGCATATAATTTCTCAGGTTAATGAAAATCAAAATAAAAAACTGTTCCAGAGTCCATTAAGTTTATGGAATCATGACATGATTTTGTTTACACAGTATTTTATTTCATTCTAAAACACATTTTACAGTATTTTAGAATCACAGTCTGCCAAGTGTGGTGGCTCATGCTTATGATCTTAGTACTTTGTGAGGCCAAATCAGGAGTATTGCTTGAAGCCAGGAGTTTGAGATGAGCCTGGGCAAAAAAGTGAGACCCCTGTCTCTGCAAAAAACTAAAAAATTTAGCCAGGCCAAGTGGGGCCTGCCTTTAGTCCCAGGGAGCGTGAGCTATGATTGCACCACTGCGCTCCAGGCTGGGTTACAGAGAGACCCTGTCTTAATAAAACAAAACAAAAACCATGAACATGATAAAGATATAGCAAGCATTTGTTTATCCACCGTGGAATTTGAGTAATAATACAAATAATTTTAAAATTTTCTTTATAACACTCTGTGATCACTATCTTAACTCCTTTCCCCACCCTTCACTCATCAAACACACAGAAACACTCTAGAATGTGTAATTTGTCATTCACCTAATTTCATTTCTACAGGTTTTTACTATATAAGTATATATATGTTTGTAAATACCTAGATAGTATAGCATTATTATATTTTAAATGTTAAATTATTGGTGCCTATTGTATCTATTATCTGTGGCATTCTGTTTTTAGGTAGGAATACAGTGTATTCCATGTTAAATTGATACTAGGTTATATTTAAAATTGTTTTGTTGATGAACCTTTAAGTTGTTGCCACTGCTATTTCGATACAAGTTACACTGATAAGAGCATTTCTATGACTCTCTCCTTGGGCACAGATGTGAAAATTTCTTCAAATTTACACTTAGGAATACAACCGCTGTTTTATAGAATAAGTATATGCATTTTTAAATATATGAGATACTGTCAAATCTCTCTCCAAAAGCTGAAACAATTTGCAACAAAAACATCAGTTTTATGTTTTCCTACATATTTGAAAGTACTTGATATTGTCATACTTCAGTGATTCTTAAGGGAGGATAATGCCCCCTGAGGTATTTGGCATTATTAAGGGAATTTTTGGTTTTGTTTTTGTTTCCTCTGGGGTATTTCCTAGAAGTTTTATTTTTTATTGTGCTAAAATGTACAAAACATAAAATTTACCTTTTTAAACACTTTTGAGTATACAGCTCAGTGGTATTAAGAACACCCATTCTGTAGGCATTCTCCTATTTTAAAAGAAATAAAAAAAGAGCATTCATAGTGTTGTACAGCCATCGCCACTCCCCATCTCCAGAACTTTTCATCTTCCTAAACTGAAACTCTGAATCCAATAAACACTAAATCCTTACCCTTCCCTCCCCTATCCCCTGGCAATCACTATACTACTTTCTGTCTCTATGAATGGGAGGAACTATTCTACATACTCCATATAAGTAGAATCCTCCAGTAATTGTCCTTTTGTTACTGTCTTGTTTTACTTAGCATAATGTCCTCAAAATTCATTCATGTTGTAGCATGTGTCAGAAATCTCCTTCCTTTTTAAAGCTAAATGATGTTCCTTTGTATGTATGTACCACATTTGTTTATTCATTCATGCATCAATAAACACTTGACTTGTTTCTGTCTTTGGCTATTGTAAATAATGCTGTTAGAAACATGGCTGTTCAAATGTCTGTTCAAGACTGATTTCAATTCTTTTGAATGTATATTCAAATGTGTAATTGCTGGATCATATGGTAATTCTATGTCTAATTTTTTGAGGAATAGCTATATTGTTTTCTATATAGTTTGTGCCACTTTACATCCCACCAGCAATGCACAAGGGTACCAATTTCTCCACATCCTCACTAACACTTCTTATCTTCTGTTTTTTACTTCATAATAGCCATCCCAGTCTGCAAAGGTTTGATTGCCACCACCTGAGGTGTACTACTTTCATGTACTAGGTAGGGTTTAGGGATGCTGCTAACATCCTACAATTCACAGGACAGTTTTCTGCAATGAAAAATTAGCCATCCCAAGATATTAATGGTGCCAAGGTTGAGAAATTTGATCATACTTGTTAGTACTTTTTTTTTTTTAACAAATGGAAGAGTACAAAATGACATTGAATTATATATTAAGATGTATACAATACCTATTGTTATATTTACTATAAAATAAAATCCTATTGAGAATTCCTGAGTTATATCAATTAACAAAATGTTTCAAATCAGTCTTTATGATTTAGACTGTTTAAACCACAAATATAGTAAATATCTACATTAATTTAGGCCTTTCTGTGTTTAATTTTAATTCATATCTTTATCTTCTTTTCAGTAAAGTTAATTTTAAGAAGCTGAAACTTTCTCTGTGTCCTCACATCTTGCATAGTATTGTTTCTGATATTTAATCCACATTTGTTTTAAAAATATATAAATAATTGTATTCTCTATTGATAATTATGAAAGTTTATGCAAATTTTATCAATGCCTTTTTTGTCAGTTTTTCTCACATCCCACTTCTACTTTCTTATATTATTTTCCTTAGTATTAAATTATATCTTTAAATTTCTCTCATGGGTTAATAAAGAAAAAATTCTTGAAAGACACAAAAGAGAATAGACAGGTTTCATACAATTGAAAAGTAGTCATGCTGACGATAACTTTTACACACAATAATAGAAACTAAAATACAGTGGAATAATCTATTTAAAGTGCTAAGAAAAATAATTGTCAAACTATAATTCCATACCCAAATCACTGTCATTTATTGTAAAAATAGTATGAATACCCCTCAAATGTAATGAGAGTTATTATTAATAATTTTCCCTCTAGATATTTATCATGAAAATAAATAATACTTGGATGAAGCAGCAGAGTCCAAAAAGCGATAGTGAAAAAGGATACAATAGTTTTGTTTTAAAAATTTGCTCTGCTAGTGACTCAGTGTGTTTTTCAGTATGAAAAAAATACCTTTTCTGAATTCTGAAAAAAACCTAAGCCATCACATATGCATTTTATTTTTCTAGTATTTTAATAACAACGTTAAGCCCTCCATCTCTTATCTCTTCTTGTATTTTAATTGAAGATATTTCTAAGCACCTTATTTTTGCCCCATTACTAACTTCCTTGTGTTATGTTTCAATATCTCTGAAGAATTTTAAAATACTGTTTTAGTTATGTCTTTCAATGTATTAATTTCCTTTTGCAGCTTCGTTATTTCAGTTTAACCTATTATTTAAGTTTTATGTTTCTTCTCAGTGTAATTTTGTTGTGTGTACTTTCCATCAACATAATAATTGTTGGTTATTTTTCAAATTCACCTATTTTAATTTTACAATGTTGAAGTCATTTTCAAGAGTTCTTATTTCATCTTCTATAATTCAGAACAGTTTATAAAGACTGTAACTTTCTTTTATGATTTATAAATTCTTAGATTGTTTCTCCACTTACTGGACATGTGCACTGTCTTTAACTCTATATCCTGTTATTTTTGTAGGCATGAGCCACTGCACCCAGCCCAATATTCTTATTTCTACAGGGTAATTCAGACTCTTGTGTTTCCTCTTTGTTTTGGAAACACAGAAATATTTTTTCTCACTTTTATATGAGCCAAAAGTATATTAGCCAAAAGTATAAATGCTTTATGAAATGTTTTATGTTTAGAACGTCTACTTTCACTAATGAGTCTGCCATGTTCCCTGGAGACACACTATTTCTATAGTATTTACTGATTATTTAAATTTGCATAACTGTCCAGGGTAACTATCTGATCCAAGTTTACACATTTACTAAGTGATAGCTTTAAAATTATAATCTAAATTTCTTAGCTTTTTGTTAAGTGACTTTTATTTTATATCCAATAATAAACTATGTACTTTTTACAACCTACCTTCATTATTTTCAAGAAAAAGAATAAATAATATATGTAATGCCCCATAGAATTGCAAGTTTAATTCATATACATAATATCTTTTAAACACATGGGATATGCTTGTATAAATGCTTGTCAGAAATCTTATCATTTACCTTAACGTAATAACCCCTTGATTATTTTTCAAAACAACAAGGTCATTTAGTATACACTCTCTTTTTTTTAAAGTAAATGAGAAACCGATTTTGTTTATTCAAAGTATACTTGAGGAACAAATGCAGAGTGAAAACTCTCACTTTTACCAAATTAATTTGGTAAAAGCTTTAATATTTATATAATACTTTTAAAGTCATATAATATCTAATAGTATATGCTATTAGACAGTTTAGACAAAAATGAAACAATTTACATAACATCAACAATTCAGTACATATGTCAAAATGACAACACTTTTGTTTCAACAGAAACCAATGACATTTGTGTGTGGTTGAGAAATGTGTGCCTGATTGTCTAAAGGAAATATTATATCATATTTTTGTCATTTCATTGAAAGCTTCCCACAAAACTTCTGCTGGATTTTGTGCAGAAGGCAAAATTTGTTATAAAACCTCAGTCAGCCACACTGTTGAATTTTTAAGATTACCTTGGGACTTGAAGCTAGTAATAATAGGACTTCAAGACAGACCATCTTGCCATGACCAGGTCAGTGACTTGGAAATAAAGTCAGAGAAAAGCAATGTGAAAATAAGTCTAAATGAAGATAAAAACAGGGGTTAGAAAATTGGTTGTTGAGTCTTTCAGAAATAGAAAAAGAAAAGAGATGCTAATCAATGAAGAAACTAACATTTTAAAAGAGAGTAATGGAAGTAAAGAAGTTTTTACATAGTAGTCTGAATTGGATTATTTTTTAAAATTTCTTATTTGGAGTCCCTTTTTATATCAGTTATTCAATTAACATTTGCTTGCCTGTTTAGTTCCACACATGCTTGAATGTGTGTACATGTTTAGTGTATTTATTTATAAAAGTACTGTTTGGTGAGGGTATGTGCATGATGTGAGGGTATATTGGTGAATATACAAAGGCCTGACTTGCTCGCCAGTGTGTCCTCAGAGCCTGGTCATATTACCCTTCAATGAATATATATTGAGTGCAGAGTTAAAGCCCATCACACATCCAAGAAGAACCATAGTCAATTTGTTTGCAAAATGCAGTCATTTATTTTGCTCATAAATTTTCAGCTTGGGCAAGTGTCAGGAGAACAACTTTCTCTGGTCAAGTTAGCATCAGCTAGGGTACAACTGTCCAGGGTAACTATCTGATCCAAGTTTACACTTTACCAAGTTTACACTTTACCAAGAACAAAAAATGGCTGGATGAAAGAATCTGAGGAAGCCTCCCACACTCATGTGCCTGGCAGTTAACACTGCCTACCAGCTGGGAATCAACTAAACCAAACTCTATACTGCAAAACCTACATGCGACTTAAGTGCCTCGTCAGAAACTGTATTTTCTATTATGACAATTATGCAAATTAACCCAAATACAAGAGTTTAAAAATTGTATTTACTTCTTAGTTAAGCTTTTAAAATACTTTAAAAGAGATTTTTACATAGCAGTATACTACCTGAGCCATTAAAAAAATGCTTTCCAATTTATTATTGAAAAGCACTTCTTTATGGCTTAGGTAATATATTGTCATGTAAAAGGTACTTTGCAAATTCTTCTTTAATAGAATATGCACTATAACATTAAAATGCATTTTATAGAATTCTAGGATTTTACCTTTGTAAAGTGGTTAGGTTATCTATAGTCAGTTTCCTCATTTTATCAGTAGGACTTGGACTAGCCATGTGACCTGACCTTGGACAAAATATTACTTGGATATTGAGAAGTTTTTGATTCAGGAGCTTTAATGATTAAAGCTAAATAAATTGCATTAACTTAAGCAAAAATTTTACATTAGACATTGTAACTATAACATCTGACTACTTCTTCTCCTTAACAATTAAAATAAGACTTTATCTGCTTTATTAATTAATAAATCCTGAATAAATTCAGCACAAGAGGTAACAGAGTAGTGTTGTAACCATTTGCAGAGAGAGGATAGCCCCTACCTGAAGTTTGGCTTAGCTATTGAGACTGACGATCTCAGTCTCAGCTATTGAGACTGATGTATTGAGACCGTACAAATCCATTAAGAAGGAATGAAAAGTATACTGCTGACATGAGGATTCTTTCTGAGAACGTTGTGTGGCTCCCAACCAGGTTTCAAAACAGCTTGAGAGGACAGGGAAAGATTAACTTGGCTCTGGGGTGAAGCAGAGTTGAAGCTTCCCATGTGCAGAAAATTGTGTGTGTGATTTTGTTTGTTTCACTGTATATTAACATATTATAATTGTGTATACTTATGACATACACAATGATGTTATAATATGTGTATATAATGTGGGATGATTAAACCAATCAATCAGTATATCCATTATTTTAAATACTTCCTTTTTGCCCCTCTTGTGTAACCAAAACTGTGTGCTGTTTGAGCAACATCTCTCCATCCTCCCCACACCCTAACCACCACTTTACTTTCTGTTTCTGTAAGTTTGATTATTTTAGATTCCACATATAAATCAGAACATGCAGTACTTGTCTTTCTGGGACTCACTTATCTCATTTAGTGTAATATCTACCAGGTTCATTCATGTTGTAAGTGACAGATTTTTTTTTTCTTAAGGCTGAATAATATTCCACTGTATGTGTTCTGTATTTTTTTAATCCATTCATTCACTGATGAATACTTAGGTTGATTCCATATCTTGACGATGTGAATGATGTTGCAATGGAAATGGAAGTTCAGATATTTTGTTAACATGATTTTATTTCCTCTGGATATGTACCCAGTAGTGGGATCCCTGTACATATAGTAGTTCTACTTTTAACCTTTTGAGAAACCTTCATAATGTTTTCTTTTTTTATTGTTATTATACTTTAAGTTCTAGGGTACATGTGCACAACATGCAGGTTTGTTACATATGTATACATGTGCCATGTTGGTGTGCTGCACCCATTAACTCGTCATTTACATTAGGTATATCTCCTAATGCTATCCCTCCCTCCTCTCCCCACCCCACAACAGTCCCCGGTGTGTGATGTTCCCCTTCCTGTGTCCATGTGTTCTCATTGTTCAATTCCCACCTATGAGTGATAACATGTGGTGTTTGGTTTTTTGTCCTTGCAATAGTTTGCTGAGAATGATGGTTTCCAGCTTCATCCATGTCCCTACAAAGGATATGAACTCATCCTTTTTATGGCTGCATAGTATTCCATGGTGTATATGTCCACATTTTCTTAATCCAGTCTATCATTGATGGAAATTTGGGTTGGTTCCAAGTCTTTGCTATTGTGAATAGCACCACAATAAACTTACATGTACATGTGTCTTTATAGCAGCATGATTTATAATCATTTATATATACCCAGTAATGGGATGGCTGGGTCAAATGGTATTTCTAGTTCTAGATCGTTGAGGAATCGCCACACTGACTTCCACAATGGTTGAACTAGTTTACAGTCCCACCAACAGTGTAAAAGTGTTCCTAGTTCTCCACATCCTCTCCAGCACCTGTTGTTTCCTGACTTTTTAATGATCGCCATTCTAACTGGTATGAGACGGTGTCTCATTGTGGTTTTGATTTGCATTTCTCTGATGGCCAGTGATGATGAGCATTTTTTCATGTGTCTGTTGGCTGCATAAATGTCTTCTTTTGAGAAGCATCTCTTCATATCCTTTGCCGACTTTTTGATGGGGCTGTTTTTTTTTTAATTGTAAATTTGTTTCAGTTCTTTGTAGATTCTGGATATTAGCCCTTTGTCAGATGAGTAGATTGCAAAAATTTTCTCCCATTTTGTAGGTTGCCTGTTCACTCTGATGGTAGTTTCTTTTGCTGTGCAGAAGCTCTTTAGTTTAATTAGATCCCATTTGTCAATTTTGGCTTTTGTTGCCATTGCTTTTGGTGTTTTAGACGTGAAGTCCTTGCCCATGCCTATGTCCTGAATGGTATTGCCTAGGTTTTCTTCTAGGATTTTTATGATTTTAGGCCTAATATTTAAGTCTTTAATCCATCTTGAATTAATTTTTGTATAGGGTGTAAGGAAGGGATTAGTTTCAGCTTTCTACATATGGCCAGCCAGTTTTCCCAGCACTACTTATTACATAGGGAATCCTTTCCCCATTTCTTGTTTCTGTCAGGTTTGTCAAAGATCAGATGGTTGTAGATGTGTGGTATTATTTCTGAGGGCTCTGTTCTGTTGCATTGGTCTATATCTCTGTTTTGGTACCAGTACCATGCTGTTTGGTACCAGTACCATGCTGTTTTGGTTACTGTAGCCTTGTAGTATAGTTTGAAGTCAGGTAGTGTAATGCCTCCAGCTTTGTTCTTTTGGCTTTGGATTGTCTTGGCAATGCAGACTCTTTTTTGGTTCCACATGAACTTTAAAGTAGTTTTTTTCCAATTCTGTGAAGAAAGTCATTGGTAGCTTGATGGGGATGGCGTTGAATCTATAAATTACCTTGGGCAGTATGGCCATTTTCACGATATTAATTCTTCCTATCCATGCACATGGAATGTTCTTCCATTTGTTTCTTCTTTTATTTCGTTGAGCAGTGGTTTGTAGTTCTTGAAGAGGTCCTTCACATCCCTTGTAAGTTGGATTCCTAGGTATTTTATTCTCTTTGAAGCAATTGTGAATGGGAGTTCACTCATGATTTGGCTCTCTGTTTGTCTGTTATTGGTGTGTAAGAATGCTTGTGAGTTTTGCACATTGATTTTGTATCCTGAGACATTGCTGAAGTTGCTTAACAGCTTAAGGAGTTTTTGGGCTGAGACAATGGGATTTTCTAAATATACAATCATGTCATCTGCAAACAGGGACAATTTGGCTTCCTCTTTTCCTAATTGAATACCCTTTATTTCTTTCTCCTGCCTGATTATCTTGGCCAGAACTTCCAACACCGTATTGAATATGAGTAGTGAGAGAGGGCATCCCTGTCTTGTGCCAGTTTTCAAATGGAGTGCTTCCAGTTTTTGCCCATTCAGTATGATATTGGCTGTGGGTTTGTCATAAATAGCTCTTATTATTTTGAGATACATCCCATCAATACCTAATTTATTGAGAGTTTTTAGCATGAAGGGCTGTTGAATTTTCTCGAAGGCCTTTTCTACATCTATTGAGATAATCATGTGGTTTTTGTCTTTGGTTCTGTTTATATGCTGGATTACATTTATTGATTTGCGTACGTTGAACCAGCCTTGCATCCCAGGGATGAAGCCCACTTGATCATGGTGGATAAGCTTTTTGATGTGCTGCTGGATTCAGTTTGCAAGTATTTTATTGAGGATTTTTGCATCGATGTTCATCAGGGATATTGGTCTAAAGTTCTCTTTTTTTGTTGTGTCTCTGCCAGGCTTTGGTATCAGGATGATGCTGGTGTCATAAAATGAGTTAGGGAGGATTCCCTCTTTTTCTATTTGTTGGAATAGTTTCAGAAGGAATGGTACCAGCCCCTCCTTGTACCTCTGGTAGAATTCAGTTGTGAATCTGTCTGGTCCTGGACTTTTTTTGGTTGGTAGGATATTAATTATTGCCTCAATTTGAGAGCCCGTTATCGGTCTATTCACTAATAGCTGTACTAATTCACATTCCCACCAACAATGTACAAGGGGTCTCTTTTGTCCAAATCCTCAGAGACACTTTTTATCTTTCATCTTTTTGATAATAGCCACTCTAACAGAGGTGAGGTGAGAGCTCATTGTTTTTTGAATTTGCATTTCTCTGATGATCAGTTTTGTATTTTTTCATATATCTGTCAGCCCTTTGTATATCTTCTTTTAAGAGATGTCTATTCAGATTCTTTGCCCCATTTTAACTGAATTACTTGTTTTCTTGCTATTGAGTGTTTGAGTTCTTTATATTTTTGGATATTAACTCCTTATGACATTTATGGCTTGCAAATATTTTCTCCCATTTGATAGGTTGTCTTTTTACTCTGTTGATTACCTTTTTATTTGTTTTTCTTTTATTTATGTATTTATTTATTTTTGCTCTGCAGAGCATTTTAGTTTGTTGAAATCCCACTTGTCAATTTGTGCCTTTATTGCCTGAGCTTCTGGAATCAAATCCAAAAAAATCATTGCTCAGAACACCTTCATTTAGATTTTTTTCTGTCTTTCCTCTAGTGGTTTTACAGTGTCATGTCTTATGTTTAAGTAACTAATCTATTTTGACTTAATTTTCATTTATGCTGTGAGATAATAGTCCAATTTTATTCTTCATGTGCAAGTCCAGTTTTCCTAACATCCTTTGTTGAACAGACTGTCCTTTTCATATTGTGTGGTCTTGACACCTTTGTTGCAAATCAATAGGTGGATTTATATGTGGGCTTTCTGTCATGTTCTATTGGTGGATTTATCTGTTTCTGTGTAAGTGCCATGCTATTTTGACTATTGTAGCTTGGTAATATATTTTGAAATCAGGAAGTGTTATGCCCTCAACTATTTTCTTTTTCATCAAGATTACTTTGGCTATTTAAGGTCTTTTGTAGTTCTATATGTGTGGGTTTATTTCCAGACACCCTATTCTCTTTCATAGGTCAGTGTGTCTGTTTTTATGCCAGTACCATGTCATTTTAATTACAGTAACTTTGTAATATCACTTGAAATCAGGAAGTGTGAAAACTTCAGCTTTTTTCTTTTTGCTAAACATTGCCTTGGCTATCCAGAGTTTTTTGGTTGTTTCATACAAATTTTTTATTTTTTTTTGTATTTGTGTGAAAAATAACATTGTGATTTTTATATGGATTACCTTGAATCTGTGGATTGACTTGGGTAGTATAGAAATTTTAGCAGTAACAGTTCTTCCAATTCATCAACATAGGATATTTTTCCATTTATTTTTGCATTTTCAGTTCCTTTTATTGGTATTTTAGAGTTCTGTCTTTGGTTAAATTTATTTCTTAGTATTTTTTATTTTTTAGCAACTGTAAATATAATTGTATTCTTGATTTCTTTTTTAGATAGTTCATTGTTAATGTATAGAAACACTACTGATTTGTGTGTGTTAATTTTGTATCCTGCAAGTATACTTTATTTGGTCATTTGTTCTAAGGGTTTTTAATGGTGTCTTTAGGAATTTCTGTATATATGATCAAGTAATCATCAAACATCTACATTTTTACCCCTTCCTCTTCAATTAGGATTCCATTTACTTATTTATTTATTTTTGTAGGTCTGATTGCTCTGGTTAGAACTTTCAGTACTATGTTTAACAGAAGTGATAAGAGTGAGCATCCTTGTCTTGTTCCTGATTGTAGAGAAAAAACTCAACTTTTCACCATTGAGTACAATGTTAACTATGAGCTAATATATGGTCTATGTGGCCTTTATTATGATAAAGTAGATTGCTTATAAATCTAATTTGTTGAGAGATTTTGTTATGAAAAGATGTTTAATTTTGTCAATTTTCTGTATTTAATAAAAAGATCATATGGGTTTTATCCTTCATTTTGTTAACATGCTGTATCATATTTATAAATTTACATATTCTGAACTATCCTTGCAACTCTGAGATAAATCCCACTTCATCAGGATGAATGATTTTTTTAATGTGCTGTTGACTTCAGATTGTTAGTATTTTGTTGATAATTTTTGTTATCTATGTTTACCAGGGATTGTATTTTATATGGTTTGGCTGTGTCCCCATCCAAATCTCATCTTGAATTCCCACATGATGTGAGGAGGTACCTGGTGGGAGGTAAGGGGATCATGGGGTTGGGTCTTTCCTGTGCTGTACTCGGGATAGTGAATAAGTCTCACAAGATGGCTTTAAAAATGGGAGTTTTCCTGCACAAACGCTCTCTTGCCTGCTGCCGTTTACATAAGATGTGACTTGTTCCTCCTTGCCTTCCACCATGATTGTGCAGCCTCCCCAACCAGGTGAAACCGTAAGTCCATTAAACCTCTTTCTTTTGAAAATTGCCCAGTCTTGAGTATGTCTTTATCAGCAGTGTGAAAATGGACTAATATAGTAAATTGGTACCAGTAAAGTGGGGCACTGCTGAATATATACCTGAAAATGTAGAAGCAACATTGGAACTGGGTAACAGGCAGGGGTTGGAACAGTTCGGAGGGCCCAGAAGAAGAGAGGAAAATGTGGGCAAGTTTTGAACTTCCTACAAACTTGTTGAATGCCTTTTCCCAAAATGCTGATAGTGATTTAGACAATAAAGTCCAGGCTGAGGTGCTCTCAGCTGGAAATGAGAAACTTATTGGGAACTGGAGGAAAGGTGACTCTTGTTATGTTTTACCAAAGAGACTGGCAGCATTTTGCCCTTCCCTGGAGATTTGTAGAACTTTGACTTTGAGAGAGATGATTTAGGGTATCTGGTGGAAGAAATTTGTAAGCAGCAAAACATTCAAGGTGTGATTCGGGTGCTGTTAAAGACATTCAGTTTTATAAGGGAAACAGAGCATAAAAGTTTGGAAAATCTGCAGCCTGGCAATGTGATAGAAAAGAAAATCCCATTTTTTCAGGAGAAATTAAAGCCAGCTGTAGAAATGTGCATAAGTAGCAAGGAGCAGAATGTGAATCCCCGAAACAATGGGGAAAATGTCTTCAGGGCATTTCAGGGGTCTTCATGGCCACCCCTCCCATTACAGACCCTGAGGCCTAGGAGGAAAAAGTGGTTCCATGGGCCAGACCCAGGATCCCTGTGCTGTGTGCAGCCTAGCGACTTGGTGCCCTGTGTCCCAGCCACTCCAGCCATGGATGAAAGGGGCCAATGTAGAGCTCGGGCCATAGCTTCAGAGGATGCAAGCCTCAAGCCTTGGCAGCTTCCACATGGTGTTGAGCCTGCCACTATACAGAAGTCAAGAATTGGGGTTTGGGAATCTCTGCCTAGATTTCAGCAGATATATGGAAATGCCTGGATGTCCAGGCAGAAATTTGCTGCAGAGGTGGGGCTCTCATGGAGAACCTCTACTAGGCCAGTGCAGAAGGGAAATGTGGAGTTGGAGCCCCCACACAGAGTCCCAACTGGAACACCATCTAGTGGAGCTTGAGAAGAGGTCCACCATCCTCCAGACCTCAGAATGGTAGATCCACTGACAACTTACCACGCACCTGGAAAAGCCACAGACACTCAATGCCAGCCTGTGAAAGCAGCCAGGAGGAGGGCTATACTATGCAAATCCACAGGGCCAGAGCTGCCAGAGACCATGATAACCCACCTCTTGCATCAGCATGACCTGGATGTGAGACATGGAGTCAAAGAAGATCATTTCAGAGCTTTACGGTTTGATTGCTCTGCCGGATTTTGGACTTGCATGAGGTCTGTAGACCCTTTGTTTTGGCCAATTTCTCTCATTTGGAATGGCTGTATTTACCCAATGCCTGTACCCTCATGTATCTAGGGAGTAACTAACTTGCTTTTGATTTCACAGGCTCACAGGCAGAAGGGACTTGCCATGTCTCGAGTGAGATTTTGGACTGTGGACTTTTGAGGTAATGCTGAAATTAGTTAAGACTTTGGGGGACTGCAGGGAAATCATGATTGGTTTTGAAATGTGAGGACATGAGATTTGGAAAAGGCTAGGGGTGGAATGATAAGGTGTTCCCATCCAAATCTTATCTTGAATTCCCACATGTTGTGGGAGGGACCTGGTGGGAGGTAGGCAAATCATGGGGGCAGGTCTTTCTCGTGCTGTTCTCGTGATAGTGAATAAGTCTCATGAGATCTGATGATTTTAAAAATAAGAGTTTTCCTGTGCAAGCTCTCTCTCTTGCCTGCTGCCATCTACGTAAGATGTGACTTGCTCCCTCTTACCTTCTGTCATGATTGTGAGACCTCCCCAGGCATGTGGAACTATAAGTCCAATAAACCTTTTTATTTTGTAAATTGCCCAGTCTTGTACATATCTTTATCAACAGTGTGAAAACAGATGCTGTATTAGTTTGTTTTCACACTGCTATAAAGATACTACCTGAGACTGGGTCATTTATAAAGAAAAGAGATGTATTTTCCTCACAGTTCTTCATGGCTGGGAATGCCTCAGGAAACTTACTGTCATGGCAGAAGGGGAAGCAGGCCTGTCTTACATGGTGGCAGGCAAAAGAGAGGAAGCAAAGGGGGAAGAGCTCCTTATAAAACCATCAGATCTCATGAGAACTTATTCACTATAATGAGAACAGCATGGGGGAAATCACCCTCATGAACCAATTACCTCCCAACAAGATCCTCCTGGGGATTACAGTTTGAGAGGAGATTTGGGTGGGATCACAAAGCCAAGCCATATCAGGTATATTGTCCTGTAATTTAGTTTTCTTGTAATGTCCTGCCTTTTGGTATCAGGGTAGTGGTTTGAACCTACTACAGAAGTAAAGGAAGGAGCACCTAGGATTTGCTATCACTTACTCAAATGTGAGGAAGGATTGGAGAGAAAAAAGTGGGACACAAGTGATATTTAAAAGTTGTCAGAAGTCAAACACCTACAAAATCAAATCAGATTTTTTAATACAAGTAGACATAATTTTTATGTATCATATGTAAGCTTTTGTACATGACATAATATGGAGGGCTCTCAAAAATCCTTAACTTCAGGCTGGGCATGGTGGCTTATGCCTGTAATCCCAGCACTTTGGGAGGCTGAAATGTGTGGATCACTGAAAGTCAGGAGTTCGAGGTCAGCCTGGCTAACCTTGGGAAACCCTATCTCTACTAAAAATACCAAAATTAGCCAGATGTAGTGGCAGGTGCCTGTAATCTCAGCTACTCAGGAGGCTGAGGCAGGAGAATTTCTTGAACCTGGGAGGGAGACATTACAGTGAGCCAAGATCAGGCTACTGCACTCTAGCCTGGGAGACAGAGCGAGACTCCATCTCAAAAATAAAAATAAAGACGGGCCTAGTGGCTCATGTCTGTAATCCCAACATTTTGGGAGGCCAAGGCGAGCAGATCAGGAGGTCAAGAGTTCAAGACCAGCCTGGTCAATATAGTGAAACCTCGTCTCTACTAAAAAACACAAAAATTAGCTGGGCATGGTGGCGCCTGCCTGTAGTCCCAGCTACTCAGGAGTCTGAGGCAGGAGAATCGCTTGAACCCAGGAGGCGGAGGTAGCAGTGAGTTGAGATCACACTACTGCACTCCAACCTGGCTGACAGAGAGAAATTCTGTCTCAAAATCAATAAATAAAAATAAAAAAAAATAAATAAATAAAAATAAAAATAAAAATAAAAATAAATAAAATCCTTAAGTTCAGAGTAAAAGTGAAATCATATTTGCTGAGGCTTATGTGGAATAATTGGAGTAATTGAGTTATTGAATAAGCTTCTTCTAGCAACAGCATTATGGTGCTACTTACTAAATTTGATATATAATCTCATTTAATTTTATGAGGGGACTTGAAATTTGAGAAGTATTTATTCCATTTAATAAATAAAATTTATTCATCTCAGATTTTCAGCCTCAATAACTATGAGTATTACTAAAAGTTTAAAGCATTAGTAGTTCTTGATAATTTGAAAACCTGCAAATGTTGCAGGTTATAGTTAAGGCAAATATTAACAGTCAACTACATGGAAATATAGATGATAAACTTGAAGAAAATTAATATAGATGACAGATAAAAACTATAGTGAAAGTTAAAATTATTATTTTAAAAGCTAAAAAAGTCAGGTCAGAATACTTTTCCATTGTTGACTTTGCTTTATTTAGCAGGTTGTGCTTTGTTCAGATGGTATTTGAATTGAGGTGGTATTTTCTAGATTATCAACATCTGCTGTTATCATGCTATTTGAAAGGTAATGATTGACAGAGATAGAAAGCAGATTGCCAGAAAACCATTATTTATAATATTTTAAAATAAAAAATAATCAGAAAATTATTTCGCTTACTAAATTTAAATAACATTAACTTTTAGAGATTTAGAAAAAATTACTATGTTTTTGTATTTTGAATAAGCACAATACATGACCTATTACTTTAAAAATACATGCAATTATATACAAGATGTTTTACATAACATGTAAGAAAAATTTTATTCTTGGTACTTTGCCAAAACTATACCAGAAAAGAAAAATAATGAGAAAATAACTTACGTTTTATTGCATAAATTTTCTTATTAGGACATGCATTATATATACCACTTTCTTTCATGTAACTCTTAATGTTCGGTAATTATAATCACTTAAATATTCCAAGTAAAGCTAATCACTTCAAAATGTTTTTTTGTATCTGTTTTCTTGATTAAATAATAATTAATAAGAAAATTATGTACCTCAAAATGTTTAAGATCATTTCATTTAAATTAGGTCGGGCACAGTGGCTCACCCCTATAATCCCAGCACTTTGGGAGGCTGAGGAGAGTGGGTCAGTTGCAACTAGGGGTTTGAGACCAGTCTAGGCAACATAGTGAGACCTCGTCTCTATGAAAAATACAAAAATTAGCCTGGTTTGGTGGTGTATGCCTGTGTTCCAGCTACTCAGGAGGCTGGGGTGGGACAATCACCTGAGCCTGGGGAGTTCAAGGCTGCAGTGAATTTTCATCACACCATTACACTCCAGTCTAGATGACAGAGTGAGACCTTGTCTCAAAGATAAATAAATAAATAAAGTAAAGGAAAAGATATCTAATTACTTTTAACAATGTTGTATATTTTATTACTACTTAATTTATGTTATGGGTTGAATGTGTATGTCCCCCTTTAGAAGTGTTATAGGCTCAACCGTCAATATGTTGGTATTAGGAGGTGGGGCCTTTGAAAGGTACTTACGTTTAGATGAGGTCATGAAAGTGGAGCCCTCATGGTGAGATTAGTGCCTTTATAAAAAAAAAAAAAAAGGAAGAGACACCAGCTTTCTCTCTCCACTATGTGCTGACAGAGCAAGAAGGCTGCCATCTGTAAGACAGGAAGAGAGTCTTTACCAAACCAAATCATCTTGGACTTTCAGCCTCCAGAACTATGAGAAATAAATTTCTGTTGTTTAGGTCACCCAGTCTATGGTATTTTTTTATAGCAGCCTGAGCTAACTAAGACAGTAATTTTCTCCCACCATCTGGAAACAGCTGGCTTGATAGAATACTGAAATGTTCGTTCGCTTGAAGACTGAGTTACAGCACCATCTAGTGGACAATACCTTGCAAGATTGGTGTAGGGTTTTTCAAGAAGCACTATATGCTCTGAATTAGTATCCAGAATTAGTATCCAAAATTAGTATTGTGTCTGTAAGGCTGTTTCTGCACAAAATTAGCATTTCAACTGATAAATTAAATAAAGCAAATTTTGCCTTCCCCAATGTGGGTGGGCCTCATCCAATCCACTGAAGGCCTGAATAGAGCAATATGCTGAGAAAGAGAGAATTCATTTTTCTGCCTGATGGCCTTCAAGATGGGACCTCAGTCTTCTCCTTCCATGGACTCAAGCTGGAACTTCTCCATCATTAGCTCTCTCGATTCGCGAGCCCTAGGAGTGTGAATCTTGAAATGTCTCAGGCTTAATAATAACATGAGACAATTTCAAGTGTGTATATATAAGTATACAAAAATGTAGACATATACATATATATATTTCTGTGTGTGTGTATATATGTGTGTGTGGGTATATATATGTATGTGTGTGTGTGTGTATATATATATCTAGCTATATGTCTATATCTATATCTATATAGATATATATATATACAATTAATCCTTGAACAATGTGGGGCTTAGGGGTGCTGACACTCTGTGAAGTCAAAAATTCATGTATAACTTTTTACTTTCCCAAAACTTACTATTAATACCTTACTGTTGACCAGAAGTCTTACCAATAAAATAGTCAATCAACATATTTTGTATGTTATATGTACTGTATACTGTATTCTTACAATAAAGTAAGCTACAGAAAAATATCATTAAGAAACTCATAAGGAAGGGCAAATATAATTTCTATTTATCAAGTGAAAGTGGATCATCATAAAGGACTTCATCCTCATCATCTTCATGTTAAGTAGGCTAAGTTGGTCTTTCTGTCCCAGGGGTGGCAGAGAATAAAGACCTAGAAGGAAAGGCAGGAGAGGTAGGTACACTTGGCATAACTTTATGGAAATACATCATAAATTTTATCTAATTTTTTGCTTTTTAATTTCTCTGAAAATGTCTCCATTCTGTACCAATCCTTCACTGTTTGCTTTACTTTCAATGCCCATGTCATAGAATGGTCCACATCATAAAAAAAAAGTTAAAACCAGTCTTGAATAATTGGGACGCTTCTACCAGATTGACTAGTGTGAATGCGTTTCCTGGTACTGCTTCTTCTATGTCTTCTTTCACATCATCTGGCATTGGTTAAGAAGCATTCATTTCCATTATGACTTCTATTGTTAATTCCTTTGGTGCAGTGTCTGTTAGCTCTTTCAAAAATTATCAAATCAGGCCAGGCACAGTGGCTCACGCCTGTAATCCCAGAACTTTGGGAGGCCAAGGTGGGCGGATCACCTATGGTTGGGAGTTCAAAACCAGCTGGACCAAGATGGAGAAACCCTGTTTCTACTAAAACTACAAAATTAGCCTGGTGTGGTGGCACATGCCTGTAATCCAAGCTACTAGAGAGGCTGAGGCAGGAGAATCGCTTGAATCCAGGAGGCGGAGGTTGCAGTTAGCCGAGATGGCGCCATTGCACTCCAGCCTGGGTGACAAGAGCAAAACTCCGTCTCAAAAAAAAAAAAAAGAAAGAAAGAAAAAGAAAGAAAGAAAGAAAGAAAGAAAGAAAGAAAGAAAGAAAGAAAGAAAGAAAATTATCAAATCTTCTTTTTGTTTGCAAAAGATTCTTCACCTTTAGATCTTTCACCTTCTTTTTGCTTTAAGTTGTCATACAATGACTTTGCCTTTTCTCAATTCATCGTAGAGTCTATAGGTATGCCTTTTTAATAGCAATCTTGCACCCCCATAAAAAACTGCATTTTCAATACAAGATAAAAAGTTATTTCACAAAAATTACGAGTTTTTTACACCTGCTAGTGTAGCTACAGCAATAGCATCACTAATTTTCAGTTCTTTTCTTTCTTTTTTTTTTTTTTTTTACAATGGTCCTTGCACTGGAAACATTTATCTTGAAATGGCAGCAACCACAGCTGAAGACCTCAATCTATGGTTACATATCAAGCAATTACACTTTTTCTTCTAATGTCATGACCTGTTTTTGCTTCTTGGGAGCACTTCAAGCATCAGTAGTGGCAGCTTCAATGGGTCCCAAGGTGTTATTCAAGGTTTATGACATTTCACTGAACATGACATATATGTATATAAAAAAACCTTGAGAACTGCAAGAAATCACTTTTTATTGTGTTACACGATTTACTGGAGAGACGAACTGCTCAGTTGGGAAGGATGATCATCACAGGGTGTTTTAAGTGGATATCTGCAACACCTGAGCTCACCGCAATACCACCTGGAGGTGACTATAAAATTATTACAATAGTACAGTATGTACTATAGTTAGTTTTATGCAGTTATGATGTAATACTGCATCTTTATTTTTTCCTGTTTTTTTTTTAAATATTTGCAGGCTATGTTGTTCATCTGTGAGTTTTTCCAAATTCTTGCAAATCTCCAAAACATTTTTCAATATAATTATTTTTTAAATATACATGGACCCACATAGTTTAAACCCGTGTTGTTCAAGGGTCAAGTATATATATAGTTGAGCCAATTTGTGTGTTTGTGTGTGTGTGTGTGTGTGTAGTTGACCCTTGAACAACATGTTTGCTATATATATATATATATATATATATATATATATATATATGAAACCTGCGTTGGTAAACTTGTGTGTATAGATATACATAGTTGCTTTTAACTTTCTTGGTAGAAAATTGAAAATGTCTAATAAATATTTTTTTTTGTCAAGGACCAATGTTCTTTATTTAAAAAAGAAGCACTGAACAATTAAAATGTATTTCATTTTGTAAGCTTTTAAGAGAGAAACATTTTGAGCATGATTTAGTTACCAAACGGTAGTTACTAAACTTCAGTTATAAATTAGTTTGTTCATTTAGCTCTTATTTGTCACTTAAACTGAATTTCTCCACTTCTATAAAATCTAAAAGACAGGAAAACAAACATATTACTAAACAGCTTTCAGAAAAGAGGAAGAGAGAACCTTCCCTAAATTGTTTTATGAGACCTGCATATGCCTAGTACCAATATCTGACCACCACAATATAATAAAAATCAATTAGGATGTAATGTCTCTCATAACCCTAGGTAGAGTTTTAACACAGTATTAGCTAAGTGAATCCAAAAATATATAAAAATAATAACACATGTCTGAACCAGAACGATTCATCTCAGGAATGCAAAGTTAGTTCAACATTCCAAATGAATTGATACAACTTTCTACGTTAAGAATATAACAAAGACATAATGTGAGATTACATCAAAAGGTGCAGGCAACAATGCATTTTGCAAAATTTCAACAGCCATTCATGAGCAAATTTTTTTCTCTAAAAATTAAAATGCACCTATTACAATCTGATAAAGTCACCTAAGTAAACCTTACCACTTCAAATTAATTCATTGTTCAAATATAGTTTCTATAAATCTATTTCTTTCTATATTTCATTTAATGTGTGCCCCCCCAATGAATTAACATATGTAAAGTTTTAGGGCTGTTTCCCACATATTGTATATGCTATACAATTATGTGCTTTTAGTACCAAGGTACATGTCTCCTTTATCTTGAAGTGTTTCATGCAATCTTATTATGTACTGAAATATCCTTTTCAGTATAGTCACCTCTCCTAGTGATACAAGTGTTGAAATAAGTCCCAACAAAGACATTCTATGCCTTCATTAATCAATTTCATTTCTGGATCTTATTATTATGGTAAAATTAATATTGTGTTTTAGTGTTCTATTGCTCCATTGTTTTCCTTGCCTTAAGTATCTTTTAAAGAACCCATCTGGTAAAGTAAACCCCACAGAATAATTTTCCTTCTGATTAGTCAAAATCAAGAGATTACAACTTCATCTACATTTGCAAAATTCCCTTCATTTTTACTATATAACATAACCCAATCATGAGAGTTACATCCATAATATTCACATACTCCACCCAGATTCAAGGAGATTATAAAAGGCATACGCACAGGAAGGGGTGGTGATCCTGGACAGCCCATATTACCATTCTGTCTATTGTCTTCTAAAAACTTTGCTTAAGCTGTGACCTCAAGTTCAGGCTACTCTTTATTCTACTCCAAGTCACAAGTGTCATACCTCAGGAACATATATTCTCCTTTAATCCAGCAATCTTTAATATGTGGCCAATAAATGTTATGGATTGTGGCTGGGGTAGGAATTTCTGTTGTTTTTGTTAGTGTGAAAATGAAAGTTTTCTTTTCTCTCTCAGTAGAGTAGCAGTGACTGACAAAAATTATAGTTCATAAATATAGTTCATAATAAATTTATTATTTATAAAATACTAATAAATTGTCTTCATACTACATAATAGTAATATTATTTCCAATTTTTAAAACTGATTTTGTCCTCTAACTCTCAAAATCCATGATAAGCTCCTGAGCTTATCATTTTGCTATACTTAGATGGCAAGATATATTCGTGTTCAACTATCTTCGTTACCCTATCTGTGGTATCAGTTAATGCAAAACATTATACATATTTCCTGGTTAAACTTAGACATGGCTATGTGAGTTGCTTTATTTAATGTGATGAGAGTAGAACTGGCATATGTTATTTTCATACTAAAGATTTAAAAAGTAGAGAGTGTTTTATCACATTCTCTTTTCTTTGCATCTTAAAATATAGAAGAATACATTGAAATGAAGCACCATTTGTTATTGCAATATGTACATGTAAGACTAGTAACAAATAAATTTTCTCGAAAACCACTGAGATTTGGGGACCTATTTGTTGTATTAGCATAGTATAGCTCTTTTCAGCTGTTCTTCCTAGTTATTGGGCAATTTTATGTATCATTTTTATTATATTTGTGTTTAAGTATGTGATGTATGCAAACACTCTTAAATTACTTTCCTCTTTTAATAAGTTGCTGGTGAGGGAGCAGAGTGTGGAGATATGTTTTAAATGGCCATGAGGTTTAGTTGTGTATAATTGTTTACTCCATGAGGGTCCTTAAATTATATAGTAATTTCCCTAAATAAAACAGTTCTCCCCAAAATTTGCCTTGCTCTAAATCTCCTCCTCTTTAATAGGTTTTGATGTATATTGTGTATGTGTGTGTGAGAGAGAGAGAAAGAAGGGGGCATGTCAACAGAGAGATTTGGTTGTGAAATCCACATGAACTCCTCGATCATTCCTTGTTCTCCTGTAGGGCATACTTCATTTGCTCTGACCTCAGACCTTCCATCTCAACTACAATTCATTTTGATCATGTCAAGAAATTACTTCTGGCTTGTCTAGCTCCTGAGGATAGACTAGCTTTAACACATACACATCAATCTGCATCTTTACCAGGTTCAGCCGTGATACTTAACAGATCCATAAACAAGCTTGCACTGCACAGTAAATTCTTCTCATGTCCTTTGTGGTGAGACAGAATCCAGTCATTGTGAAGGACAGCAGCTTCACGCTCTGTCTATTGCTCTCCCATAACTGTTCAGCTTTATCAAGGGTAAGTCAATTAATTTATTCTTAAACATTAAAAATAGGATAGTATATAGCACTTACCCTATGATACTTTATGAAGTCATAGTAACATTTTGCTCTTTTTGTTCTCACATTTAGATTATGTAAGAAATGAATAGAATTGGCATGGAGGGGAATGTTTAACTAGCCTATACATTTTTCAATGTTTGTAAAATATACAACAAAACCCAGATGATTTTGTCATTTTGAAATAGAGTACCTGGCAAGCTTTGGTGGACAAATATTTCAGATTTTCCATGGCATTCTTCTGAAATGAAACATCAACTTTATGTCAACTTAAGATTGCTCCTATTCACTAATAATCAATCTTTCATTACATACCCCATCAGTATAACAGAAAGTTAACTAAAACATGTGCCTGTGCTTATAGAGCCTAAAAAAATGATTTAAAAAGTCTTAAGTTTGACCCCAGAGTAAATCTTGAGTATGAATTGTCAAAGAAAATTTGTTTAAAAATTGTTTTAAAAGACACAGAGCATTCTTATTGTTGTATCTGTAGTATTTTGACAGTGATTTTAAGTGGCTGATAGTTTTCAATTTACGAAAAGTTTTCAATTTACAAAATGAAATAGATTCTACATTTATTTCAAATGCAGTGCTGTACATACACCGCAATAACTAATATATTTTAATTTGCATATAATCCTGCCTTTAAAACAGTATTTGTTACTCAAACTATTTCATAAGAATTTATTGACAGCCAAATTATCACGTTTTAACCTATTTTAAATATGATAAGAATCATGACTTCTCTTCAAGAAGATAATCGAGATTTGACTCTATGTTTGGAGGCAGGGGAACTGAGCCATAGACATGTTAGTGCCCAATAATAATACTCTCAAGTAAAATAATAAAATATTGTACATAAATAAAACAGAGAAACAAGATTGACACTTGTTAGATGCTTGGGCTGCCGTAAGAAAATACCACATACAGGGTGACTTAAAAAACAGAAATTTATTTTCTTACGGTTCAGGATGATGGAAATCTAAGATCAAGGAGCCAGCAGAGTTGATTTCTCCCGAGGTCCCTCTCTTGGACTTGCAGATGGCCGCCTGCTCAGTGCACCTTCATGTGGCCTTTTCTCGGCATGTATAGCCCTGATATCTCTTTCTCTTCTTATAGGAGCACCAGTATTATTGCATTATGCTCTTATGACGTCTCTTAACCTTAATTCTCTCTTTAACAGCCTTATCTACAAATTAGTCATATTGGGGTTAGGGATTCAACATACGAATTTTGGGGGAACATAATTTAGTCCACAATAACATATTTTAAAGATATGGACTAGAAAAAGATAGTCATAAACTGGGAAAGTTAGGCAGTGTTAAAGTATGTAGAATGAGGAAGATGAATAAGAATGTAGGAATAGTATTATTTTACACACTTGAGTTATCATTTTTTTGTTAGAGCAAGGCATGTGTATGTGCATATTTGTGTGCTTTGCATCCTTTTTTAATCAGAAGCGGAAGTTGGATTTTTATCCATAGATTCTTCTCAGTTCATGTAGCATCAAGTCTGCTTTTAGGTTGCTATTTTCTTATTAGTGGTGGGTACAAATTTAACCACCTATTATCTAGGCATTAAATTCACCTATTATTTCACTTAAGATGATAGAATCAGTATTTATTGATATTTTCATTTTAGAATTCTTAATTTTATAGTTATGATAAATGTTACCTCATTTAATTTCCTAAATCACTTTCCATGTGCTATTATCAGAAACATTTTATATAAAATATATATTGCTTGCTTTATTTATTTGTTCACTCGATTTGTATAAAAGGTGTCAATGGAATTAAACTATGTAAATGATGTTGAAGCAAGCAGTCAGTAAGAGATATTGAATCAAGCTGTTTGATATCCATAATGAATAAAAAGGAAACCTGACACCTATTTTACAACATTCAATGAAACTGACACAACTGTGAAAAGAAAAAACAGTCTAAAGTCTTGAAAGGAAAACACAGAAAGTTATCTACATGATGTCACAATAGGCAAAGATCTTTAATATAGGAGTCAAAAACACTAAAGCATTCCAAGAAAGAAAAATAACAAATTGGCTTTTATTCTAACTAGGATTTCCTGTCCATCCAGAGGCATCATATAGAAAGTGAAAACACCAAGAAATAGAAAAATTATTTGCTGTATATAAATTTTTTGAAGGACTCATATCCAAACATACAAAGGACATCCACAAATAAAAAAGAAAAATAATAATGATAACAGTGGGAAAGAACCTTAGCAAAGAGCTCTCAGGAAAAAGGGTATTTTATTAGTTAATAAATATAATAAAAGGAAGTCAACTTCACTATTTGTGGGGAAATTATACACTAAAAATACAAAAAATGTATTATTATACAGCCACCAGAGTAACTATAATTAAGGCTGCAAATACCAAATATGGGTTATATAGGAGCAACTCAAACCCTCATACACTGCTGGTAGAGGTAGAAAACCATTTTGGACAACTGGCCATTTCTCAGTGTATACGTAAGAGAAGTGAGTCCACACAAAACCAAGAATATTGACAACAGATTTATTTATAATAGTCAAAATCTTGAAAAAACCAATTGCCTAACAAATAGAGGATGAATACACTGGAATAAATATTATAATGGAATACTATGGAACAGCACAAAAGAATAAACTCCCTGATATTTACATGAATGAAACTCACAGACGTAATTACTGAATAAGACAAGCCCATGACAGAAAAAAAAGTATGTTCTATATCGTTCCAGGTATAGGAAATTCTAGAATAATCAAGGCTGATAGATGATGAGATAATTCAGGATAGTAGTTAGCTCTAGGGGCAAGAAAGTGTCTTATTGGATGCTGGGATTGTTCTACCTCATGATTTGGGTATACATGTGGCATACAACATGCAAACATTATTATGCTATACATGTATATTTAGTTACATTTTCAGTCACTTTACTACATGTATCTCTACCCTTGATTCTAAAAAGGAAGTAAATACTCACATATGTGGCAAGTATATCTCAGGCAACTGCTTTTAATTGACACTCATTTCTTTCTAAAAAATGCAATATTCACAAGAGAACATAGCTCACCATCACCAATATCAGAAAAAAGTAATTATTCTTGTCCCTAAACACTAGACATAAAAAAGACAGATTTGGTGTGTTGTTAATTATTTATTTAAAGGTAATCGTATGCAATAGAAAAAGGTACTATTTGTAGTCTCCTAAAGAATGTTACTATGTAAATGCTGGCCAAAAGGTAGACAAGTATGTCAACAATAATTACCAAGTAAACAAAATAATATGTCTACAAACACATTTAAACACTAACAAGCAGCCAGATGATCTAGAACCTTAAGTAATTATGCAATTTGAAAGCTATGTTCAAAGAAAAATACAGAGTTTAAGCAAGTCTAGTTCATTATCAGAAAATAACCTACTGAGGAGACAGTAGTAGTTTTGAACATTTCTGTTTCAGGTTTTGAGATAATCAATCTTTAAGATAGGGGCTTCTCAGAGAGTTTTTGTTCCATGTAAGATTCCTATTTCTTATACAGTGAGTACTGTATTATAATTGAAAACAAATAAACTTTAACATGGAAATTAAAATAGCACATGATGGACCTGGTTGCAAAACAAGTCTTTTACTTAGTCATTGGGTATGTTTTGACTAATACTTCTCAATTAAAGGATCCAAATTTCTCCAAGTTTGCAAGTTTCATCAAATAAACTCTTCCCCATCATGGAAAACTTCCAGGGTGTTACTGGTAACTATTTTATTGTTCTAAAATTCCAAAATCAACATATATTAGTCTCCACATTTCTTTTTTTTATGATCTCATCCAATCTCAAAGGAACCCAAAGTATAATTATTTACTTATAAACTTTTTAAAATAAGGAAACTGAAGCTCGCAGAAATGAAAGTTATGTTCAAGATTATTCAGTTAATAGGAAGTAGAGGCAAGACTTTTAAGATACATTTAAGGGGTACAAGTACAATTTTGTCACATGGATATGTTGGGTAGTGGTGAAGTCTGGGCTTTTAGTGTAACTATCACCTGAATAATGTACAGTATATCTATGAAGTAATTTTTTATCTCCCTGCCCCCTCCCACTTTCCCATCCTTCTGAGCCTCCAGTGTCTATTATTCCACACTCTTACGTCAATGTGTACACATTATTTAGTTTCCACTTATAAGTGAGAACATGCCTGTATTTGATTTTCTGTTTCTGAGTTGTTTCACTTAAGATAATGACCTCCAGTTCCGTCCATGTTGCTGGCAAGACATTAAGAGGTTTAGATTATATATTCAGAAACTACATCTTATGAGAATTAGAAAATATTATTGTTAAATTTTCTACACAATCCTTATACAATTTTAAAATGTGACCTTAAATATAAATTTTTAACATCAATCTGTGTATTGGCTTTCACCCTTTAGAGTAAAAGAATTGATTTAGGGTCAAAAGTCACAGATGTTACCGAGAATTTTCACTTGAATTTTTAAGTTACTGTCTCATTTATTGTGATCATCTACCATGAAAGATATTCAATTTGTTCTTGAAGTACTAACGATAACCCCTGAAAGATGGTGTTATAATTTAAGCCAGTGTTTTAATATTCATAAGTGGAATAAGTGATACTTTATATGTGGCAAGAGAGGAAAGGCACCTTCACTGTGAAGGACCTTACATATTGTCTCAAACTGCATTATTCAAGAGACAAGACTATAAATCATAAAGAGAAAGGCTAATGAAACTTACCAATCCATATTCTTTTTGTGCACTTGACTTAACCACATTAAGAGTGATTTCGAGATTCAGAGAATTTAATATCTAGTGCATCAATTAAAAATCACAGTCTAATGATGACAATTAAGAAAGGAATATAAAAAGGAGAAATACGGTGTTATTTAGAGTACAGTGATATAGTTAAGAAAAAAATAGCACAAATGAAAAGAATTATAGATCTTTTACCATTCCATAATCATGAAATTGTGGTAAGTACTTAAGTGTGACTTTACAAAATCTTATTTTACAAAGTTATTGATACCCGCAAAATAATAAATAACAATAATGTTTAGCATTATATCTATATCAAATAAAACACTATATTCCTCATTTAAAATTATAGTTAATTATTAACACATGTACTATTTTCCATGTTTTTATGTTTTATTATCTCACAGTGAAATAACCATTTAACATATAATGAAAAACAACATATGTTTTTGAGACTTAAGAAAAATATCTAAGACAGATGGACATTGAAAGCACCAAGGCCTTAGTGAGAAAACATTTGTTAATTTTACTTTATTGTTATAATTTTTTTCACAGAAAGCTAAAACATTAAATTAAGAAGAACATATTTTTAATTTAACTTAGCAGCCAGAGCATCCATGCACCTGGATCAGCAGCCTAAGCTGTACAACCCTTTCTGTGAAGAAATTACGGTGAAGCAGTGCCCTCTTCACTTCACACTCAGGCAGATAACTAGGTATTCTGAGCACCCACTTGTCTGAATCAGCATCCTGAGCTGCTCCACTGTTACTGTGCAGAGACAGAGGTACAGCAGGGCTGTCTGCAGTCCATGCCTAGGCATATTTCCATGCACCTGAAATACCTGCTGTCCTGGATTTGAAGCCTGGACCACTCCACTCTGCCCAGACAGAGAACTTGAGGCCCTGGAAGTTTCCCAGCTCCATGCCTGCACACACTTTTGGGCCCTCAGTGACCACCCACTGACCCACTGGATTGTCCCTTAGCACCAGTGCTTGTGCCTGCCCTCAGCAGAACTGTAGGTGGGCTTGTCCAGGCTGGCCCCTCTCTTTTGGTCCCCCACCCATGCTAGGCTGAGCAGGGAGCTCAGACCACTCCATGGATCAGCCTATTGCCCGAGGAAACAGAGATCTTCTCCCAATAAACAAGCTTCTCCTAGCCATGTTAGTTTCAGCTGGCTCTTACCCATAAAAGTCATCTACTGGCTTATAGATCCAACTGCACAGCCCAATATAAAATGTGCTGAAAGTGCATAGGAGTATAGAAGCAAAACCAAAAGCCCTTACTCAACATTCCCTAGAGTCCCAACCCCTAGGGGGAGAGGGAAAGGAAAGGAGAAAAACAAAATAATAATATTACAAGGAAAGAAAGAAAAAGGAAAAAATCCTACCAACACGAAAATAATTACAAAAATTAAGAATGCGATTACCTCCATATGAAATGGAACCAGTGTAAAAATTCTGGCACCATAAAAAATTTGAAGGTAGTGGTACTACCAAAGGATTACACTAGTTCTCCAGCAATGGTCCTTAATGAAAATGAAAACTCAGAAATGACAGATAAATAATTCAAAGCATGGATTGCAAGGAAACTCAATGAGATCCAAGTAAAGTTGAAAATCAACACAAATTTCTAAATCAATTCAGGAAATGAAAAGAAGAGATGAATATCTTTAAAAATATTAGAGCTTCTGGAATTGAAAAGCTCACTTAAGGAATTTCAAAATACAATTGAAAGCTTTATCAATAGACTAGCCCATGATGAAGAAAGAATTTCAGAGCCTGAAGATCTGTCTTTCAAACAAACCCAGTCAGCCAAAAAAAAAAATTAATAAAAATGTACAAAGTCTTTAAGAAGTATGGGATTCTGTAAACAAATCTTTGAATTACTGGCATTCTTGAAAGAAAAAGAGAAAAAGTAATTAACATGGAAACATATTTGAATAAATGATTCAAGAAAATTCCCCTTATCTTGCTAGAGAGGTAGACATCAGGTACAATAAATCCAGAGTACATCTACATGATACTGTGCAAAACTATCATCACAAAGGCATATATAGTCACCAAATTGTCCAAGGTTAACACCAAATAAAAAATTTTACAGGCAGCTAGAGAAAATGGTCAGATCATGTACAAAGGAAATCCTATCAGGCTAATGTGGACTTCTCAGCAGAAAACTTAAAAACAGTAGAGATTAGGGACTTTTTTTAGTATTCATAAAGAAAAGACATTCCAACCAAGAATTTCATATGACTCCAAACTAAGCTTCTTAAGCAAAGTGGAAATAAAAACTCTTCCAGACAATCAAGCAGTAAGGAAATTCATTACCAGTAGGCGAGTCTTCAAGAGATTTTTAAGGGAGTTCTAAACATGAAAATGAAAGGAAAATGAAGGAAAAATACTACCAAAAAAAAAACCACACATAAATACATAGCTCACAGACTCTATAATGCAACCACATAACAGAAACTACAAGACAACTAGCAAACAACTTCATGATAGGATCAAAGCCTCATATGTCAATATTAAACTTAAATGTACACAGCCAAAATACTCCAGTTTTAAAAACACAGACTTGCAAATTGGATTAAAAAAACAAGACCCTTCCATCGGCTGTCTTCAAGAGACCCACCTCACACTAAATAACACTCATAAGCTGAAAGTAAAAAGTTGGACAAAGATCTAGCACACAAATGAAGAAGAAAAAAGAGTATGGGTAGCTATTCTTATATCAGATAAAACCAACTTTAAGCCAACAACAGTAAAAAAGGACAAAGAAAGGCATTACATACTGATAATTCAATTCAACAAGAAATCTTAACTATCCTGAATATATATGTGCCCAACACTGGAGCACCCATATTCATGAAACAACTATCTCTAGACATACAAAAAGGCTACAGCCACACATTAATAGTAGCGGATGCCAACAACACACTTGCAATGTTAGATCATCAAGGTGGAAAACTAACAAAGAAATTCTAGATTTAAATTTGACACTTGACCAATTAGACCTAATAGACATCTACAGAACATTCCACTCATCAACCACAGAATATACATACTTCTCATTTGCACACAGAACATACTTCAGGATCGACCACATGCTTAGCCATAAAGCAAATCTCAATAAATTCAGAAAAACTGAAGTTATACCAACCATACTCTCAGACCACAGTGGAATAAAAGTAGAAATTAATACCTGGAAGATGTCTCAAAACCACAAAATTACATGGAAATTAAACAACTTGTTCCTGAATGACATTTGAGTAAACAACAAAATTAAGGCATATGTTTTAAAATATTTAAAATAAATGAAAACAGAGAAACACTACACCAAAATCTCTGGACTGCATATAGCAAATGTAGTGTTAAGTGGAAAGTTTATATCACTAAACAGCTACCTCAACGAGTTATAAATATCTCAAATTAACTATCTAACATCACTTCCAGAGGAACTAGAAAAACAGGAACAAACCCCAAAGCTAGCAGAATAAAATAAATAACTAAAATGGGAGAAGAACTGAATGAAACTGAGACCCAAAAGCCATACCAAAAAAAAAAGTTGTTTCATTGAAAAGATAAACAAGATTAATAGATCACTAGCTAGATAAAAAAAGAAAAAGAGAGAAAAGATCTAAATAAGCAAAATCAGAAATGACAAAGGTCACATTATAACCAATTCCATAGAAATACAAAAGATCCTCAGAAACTATTATGAACACCTTTATGTACACAAACTAGAAAATCCAGAGGAAGTAGATAAATTCCTGAAAACACACATCTTCCCAAGATTGAATCAGGAAATTAAAACAAGGAACAGACCAATAATGAGTTCTGCTATTGATTCAGTAATAGAAGAAAACCAACCAAACTACCAATCCAAAAGAAAAAAAAAAAACAAAGAAGGAATTGGACCACATGAATTCACAGCCAAATTCTACCAGATGTACAAATAAGAGCTGGTACCAATTCTGCTGAAATTATTCCAAAACATTGAGAAGGAGACACTGCTCCTTAACTCATTCTACAATACCAGTATCATCCTGACACCGAAATCTGAAAAATCAAAAAGAAAAAATAATAATTACAGACAAATATTCCTGATGAAGACAGATGCAAAACTCAAAAAAAAAAAAATACTAGCAAACAGAATCTAGCAGCACATCAAAAAGTTAATTCACTACAGTCAAGTAGGTTTCGTTCCTGGGATTCAAGTTGGTTCATCATATGCAAATTAATAAATGTGATTCACCACATAAGCAGAATTGAAAACAAAAACTACATGATAATCTCAACAAATGCAATAAAAGCATTATGTAAAATCCAACACACCTGGAAGGAATACACCTCAAAATAATAACAGCCATCTATGAGAAACCCAAAGCCAACGTAATAGTGAATGGGCATAAGCTGGAATCATTTCCTTTGAGAAATGGAACAAGACAGAGAGGCCAACTCTCACCCCTCTTACTCAACATAGTAGTGGGAGTCTTAGCCAGAGTAATCAGCCTGGGAAAAAATAAAAGGCATTCAAATAGGAAAACAGAAATTCAAATTATTTCTTATTACTGATAATATTATTATTTACCTAGGAAACCCTAAAAACTCCATGAAAAGGCTTCCATACCTGTAAAACAACTTCGGTTAAGTTTCAGTATACAAAATAAATTTTAAAAAATCAGTAGCATTTCTGTACACTGATAATGTTTAAACTGAGAGTCAAATTAAGAACACAATTCTATTTTCAATAGTCACAAAAAGAATTAAATAACTAGAAATATATCTATCCAAGGAGGTGAAAAATCTCTACAAGGAAAAGTATAAAACACTTGTGGAAAGAATAACATGACACAAATGAATAGAAAAATATCCATGCTAATGCATCAGAAGGATCAATATCATTAAAATGTCCATACTTCCCAAAGCAATCTACAAATTCAATGTTACTGCTATCAAATTACCAAAGTCATTCTTCACAGAATTAGAAAAAACTACTCAAAAATTCATATGAAAGCAAAAGAGCTCAAATAGCCAAAACATTTCTAAGCAAAAATAACAAAGCCAGAGGCATCAAATTAAGTGACTTCAAACTATACTATAAAGCTACAGTAACCAAAACACCATGGTAATAGTATGAAAGTACACGTACTCCAATGGAACAGAATAGAGAACCCAGAAACAAAACCACAAACCTACAGCCATCTGATCTTCTATAAAGTTGACAAAAATAAGCATTGAAGAAAAGACTCTCTATTCAATAAATGTTGCTGTGATTACTGGCTGGCTACATGCCAAAGAATGAAAGTGGGTTCCTACATTTTACCATATATAAAGTTAACTCCAGATGTCTAAACATTCAAATGTAAGACTTCAAACTGTAAGAATCCTAGAAGAAGACCTAGGAAACACCATTCTGGACATCAGCCTTGGGAAACAATTAATGACAAAGTTTTCAACAGCAATTGCAAGAAAATGAAAAATTGACAAATGAGACCTAATTAAACAAAAGGGTTTCTACACAGCAAAGTAAATTATGAATAGAGTAAAAAGACAACCTGCAGAATGGGAGAAAATTTTTGCAACCTATGCATCCAACAAAGATCTAATATCCAAAATCCATAAGTAACTTAAACAATTCTACAAGCCAAAAACATAAAATAAAATAATAAAAAACCCATTAAAAGTGGGTAAAAGGAGATGAACAACCACTTTTCAAAAGAAGACATAAAAGTGACCAAAAATATGAAAAAATGCTCAACATCACTAGTCATCAGTAAAATGTAAATCAGAACCACGAGGAGAAACTATCTCACATGAGTCAGAATGGCTATCACTAAAAGCCAAAAAGTAACAGATGCTGGTGAAGCTGCAGAGAGAAGGGAATATTTATACACTGTTGATGGGAATGTTAATTATTTCAGGCCCTGCGGAAAGCAGTTTGAAGATTTCTGTAGTAACTAAAGGCAGAACTGCCATTTGACTCAGTAATCCCATTACTGGGTATATATCCATAAGAAAATAAATTATTCTACTAAAAGATACATGCACTCATATGTTCATTGCAGCACTATTCACAATACCAAAGACATGGAATCCACATAGGTGCCCATCAACAATAAATTGGATCTTAAAACTGTGGTATATATACACCACAGGATACTAAGCCGCCATAAAAAGAAAGAAATGATGTGCTTTGCAGCACATGAATGCAGCTGGAGGCCATTCTCCTAAGCGAATTAATGCAGGACCAAAAATCAAATCCTGCATGTTCTCACTTAACAGTGGAAACTAAAGATTTTGTACTCATGGACATAAAGATGGGAACAATAGACACTGAGGAGTACTAGATGGGATAGGGAAGGAGGGAGGGGAGCATGGGTTGAAAAACTAACTCTTGCATACTATACTCACTATTTGGGTGACTGGTTTATTCTTGTTCCCAATCTCATCATCACACAATATACCCAAGTAACAAACCCGTACATGTACACTTCGAATCTAAGATAAAAGTTGAAACTATTAAAAAAGAAAATAAATTTGAATTTAACCATATACGTTAAACATAAGACAACTGAATAAATACATATAATATGGATATGTATTGAATGTATTAATATATTTAATCATTTACATTCAATTGCAAGTCAGAAATATGATTAATCAATTAAATATGTATTCTTGTTAGCAGTCTGAATGAACATTTGAAAACTACTTCCTGGATTTAGTAGAATTATTTTCTTAAAAAGAGTTAAGTTTTTAAATCTTATTTTTTCATGTTGTTTGTAGTTTGCCTCCAATTATTTTACATCTATCTTAACTATTTTGACAAATACTAGGAAAAATTCAAGACTGAAAATACTGTACTTCTATTGCACACTTGCATTTACCTTATCCATTATTAATTAATTCTATGTGATCAAGTCTATTGAAGTGACCTGGCCAGGTCCAAACATGCACCAACTTACTTGGGGATAGATATCATTCCAGTACTACTGATGGGAGCTTTTATATCCAAGCTCTTCTAGAGCTCTCTTTCTTTCTCTCTTTCCTTTGCACACAGATATTACATTAACTCTTAGATTTCCCTTCCACAAATATAACTAAAACACATATAAACAAAAATTTTGACCAGTAAACCTAGCTGTGACTTCTTACATTAAAAAAATCTTAATATGAGCATTTTATTGCCATCCCATTGCTCTTTCATAGGTTTAATTTTCATTAATTTTCATTTTTATAAAGCAAATCTTAAAACATAAAAAGAATTAAGACATCAAAAATTTTTTTAATGTGTTAGAATTATCCCAAATGAATTTGTTGAGTTTGTTGCTACCTAGCTCTTATTTATACTATTAGCTGTAGATGTGTGAGCTCAATAAGAGCAGGAATCCTGTCTGACATTTTATTTTTAATTTTTTTTGAGACAGAGTCTTACACTGTCACCCAAACTGCAGTGCAGTGGCACAATCTCAGCTCACTGCAACCTCCATCTTTCAGGCTCAAGTGATTCTTCTGCCTCAGTCTCCTGAGCAGCTGGGATTACAGACACCCACGACTGTGCCTGGCTAATTTTTGTATTTTTAGTAGATAAGGGGTTTTGCCATGTTGGCCAGGCTGGCCTTGAACTCCTAACCTCATGTGATCCAACTGTCTTGGCCTCCCAAAATGCTGGGATTACAAGCTTGAGCCACCATGACCGGCCCTGTCTGAATTTTTAACCACCTTAACTCCATTATGTATAATGGTGACTCACAAATTGTAGGCATTTAGTAAATCATTGACCAGATAATAAGGTATAGTTAATAATTATTTTTGGAATGAAGAAATAGGTAAATAAACAAATGAATTTAAAAATTAGTAGTGGAACTTTAATTCTTGAACATAACCTTTAGAATCTATGGCATCCTCTTTGACAGTTATGATTAGCTTTCACAACTTGTGTATTGAAAAGCCTGTATTGTATGTTCTTCCATTGCAAATCTGAATTCAGATGATGTGAAAATCCATATTATTTAAATATTCTTAAACTTGACAAAATTTAACAGTTCAGTGTGTTTTACTCTAATTTAAAACATGACTGTTGTTATTGAAAATTACCAATGATCTTTATTAAAATAAATTTAGTTAAAAAGTCTCTGTTGTGTCACTGCTTATGATGGTTAACAGTAATTGTAAGTAAAAGCCTGAAAATTAACTGATGAATTTAAAAATAAGGATTAAAATTGGATTTCTGCACTTTAAATTATTTAGGCACTTTTTAATGTCAATAAAAGTTATTGGATTGTAAATGTTATTGATTGGAATATCTTAATTCCAGTCATAAAATTTTATAATTTATTCAGAAATTTGTAACAAAGTAGATTTCAAATGGTCTTTGCAAATAAAAGAAATAATAGACAAATGTAATAATTACTATAAATATACATACTCTTAAAATATATTTTATTAATATCCTAGCACAAACTATTTGACATCAGTATGCCATATTTATAGTAAGATACTGTTTGTTTTACATTCTAAATATATATACATAGCATCATTTCTTCACTTACTTAGTCTTTAACCATCAGAAAGTAATTAAATTAGCTCCTAGAGTAAAATTTCAGAAAAGCTAACACTTTAAAAAAAGATAATCTTGTTATAGTTGCAAAACTATGCTCTTTAATGAATCATTTTAGGTTTTGGCATTTCAACCTCTTACAAGAATCCTTTGATAATTGGGTTCATCTCTTTAAATTCAATTTGTCTCCACCTAAGAGCTACTTTCCTTGAAACATAACATAATTTACCTGGATACTAGACATAAAGCCTGGTAATATTTCATCTCCCACTTAAATATTTGCTACATGAAATTAAATTTTCTTTTATTACTTTGGAAAAAAGCATTATAAATAAATTTTATGTTGATTTCATAAGAAAAAGGTACATAATAAACTGCCTAATATATTATTTTTGTTTCCTTTCATATTTTAAAAATTTAGTTAACCTCTCCATTAAGACGCTCAAAATCACATGGTTCACTTTGGTTCTAGTTTTCACCTTTCAAGATGCAGAGTAATAACTAAGTACCCACAAGAAGAACCAAAAATAGAACTATCAAAAGCATTTGCTGCTAGAAAATTGTGCAGTTTGTGGGGAATACTGAAGTGGAAAATTATTGTTTTAATTATAAATTAATTTCTGCCATATGATTTTAAAAAGCAGGTGCATATTTTATGTCAAATAAAAATCACGTGAGATACCCATCCTCAAATATCTGTCGTTCAAAAGACTATGGCTTATAGATATAAGCTACGATAAACATGTTTAAAATAAAATCAACAGAATAATATTTGACTGCCATAAATGTTAAGCAAAAATAAACTGAAAAATATTCCAGAGAATTCTATGCTTAAAAAAGATCTTTGAAAAGGTGTAATTGAGCAGATATGTGAAAAAAAAAAAAATGAGTCAGCCTCAGGGAGACCTGGTCGCAGAATATTGTATCAGAAGGAAGGGGAAAACACAGGTTGAAAGTAGAAAAATAAAACCATGGACAAGCCTGACCAACATGGAGAAACCCCGTCTCTACTAAAAAAAAATACAAAAATTAGCCGGGTGTGGCAGCGCATGCCTGTAATCCTAGCTACTTGGGAGGCTGAGGCAGGAGAATCGCTTGAATCTGGGAGGCAGAGGTTGCCGGGAGCAAAGATCGCGCCATTGCGCTCCAGCCTGGGCAACAGGTGTGAAACTCCATCTTAAAAAAAAAAAAAAAAAAAAAAAAAAGAATGGCCATAGCAAAAGGCAAAATGAAAGTGAAGACACAGAAGTAAAACAGATTGAATTATGTCTTGTAGGCAATGTTAAAAATTATTCTGTATAGAGATTCTAATGGGATTCTAATTTTAATGGAAATTTATTGCAGTATGTAAGCAGAATGATATGCAATACATGTATTTAAAATACAAAGGTATCCTCAGTAAAAAATTTAAAAACTGTTAGAGGAATAAAAGTTGCACATGGATATGTGGTAGATTATTTTATGGTCATTATAGACTATAGCAGCTTGAAGAACATTGAAAGTGTAGATGTTCTTTCTTCATGGATCCTCTACATATGGGGTTTAATTAATTATGATTTTTATGTCTTGGATGGTGTTCTTACAAGGTCGTCCAATTTCTGGATGGTGACTGATATGGTTTGGGTCTGTGTCCCAATCCAAATCTCATGTTGAACTGTAATCTCCATTGTTGGGGTAAGAGGTGATGGATCATGGAGGGGGATTTCTCCCTTGTTCTTCTCGTGATAGCTAGTGAGTTCTCACAAGATCTGGTTGTTTCAAAGTATGTAGCACTTCCCCTTTTACTCCCTTTCCCCTGCTCTGGCCAAGTAAAGACAGTGCCTGCTTCCCATTCACCTTCTGCTATGATTCTAAGTTTCCTGAGGCCTCCCGAGCTGTGCTTCCTGTACAGCCTATGGAACTGTGAGTCAATTAAACCTCTTTACTTCATAAGTTACTCAGTCTCTCAGGTATGTCTTTACAGCAGTGTGGGAATATCATAATATAGTGACCTTGAATTGCCACACAAAATCTCATTCTAGTAAGGGCATTTAATTATTATACTCATAATAGTTGTGAAAAAACTCACACATCTAACTCCATACCCCACTAACATCTCTAGATAAAACAAAAACGTCTAAGTTCAGAACTGCTTTCCAGACAATTAAAAAGCTACCATGAAGTATAATAATTTTTTATCTGGGATTTCCTCAGAGAGAGATGACATATAGTAAATAGTTCCAAATGACATAAACCTAACTAGAGAAATAGAAGGAAGAATTTGAAAACCCATATCAGATGAGCCAAGGGACAAACAGTGAAATAAAGAAGGAAGAATTTGAAAACACATGTCAGATGAGACAAGGGACAAACAGTGAAATAACACTACAGAAAGTAATCCCAGAGCTGGAGATAGGTAATAATGAAAAGTAGCCTCAACGCCAAGCTTAAAGAGATTGAAAATGGCTTCCAAGATAGAGACTACATTCTTTATGCCATGTTTTGTGTTTATAGTTGATTGCGCTAAAATTTAAAAATAGAAGAAGAAGAAAAAATGCAAGTACAAATGAGAAAGACTTTTTTTTTCAGGAATTAGTCTTTCCTGATTAAATTAAATATTTAAGTCTGTAGTCATTTACGATATATAGCCTAAGAATGGTGCAACTATTTGAAGGTATAAAGTTTTGGAGGAAATATATGAAATATTTAGTCTTCTATAGGCCCTTGAAAAATTTTTACCTCAATTCTATTTATATATTAGTGACTTAACAATTCACACTAATTAAAATAAAAACAGTTAATATATGCAATTATATATTATCAATTATATTAATAAATATTATTTATAATATATAGAAAAGTGAGTTTCATCATAATTTTTTAAATTTAAATTATGTGAGTATATAAATGAGAATATAAATGTCTATCTATGATATCACAACCTGAACAGTTTTATTTTTGCATATTTGCACTTTTAACTGATTTTAAGTCCTGACTAAAAAAGACCTGGAACCTTGGCTTGGTGAAATCAGTAACAGAGAGCATACTTTGATGCTTTCATAATTTTTTATTGTCCGCTTTGTCACTCTTGCCTGTTTATCCTGCCTGTATCCAGCTATGAAACAATTTTCAAGGCCCCATTTAAAAGTCACGTCCCCTGTGAATTATTTAAAAAGTATCCAGTTTGTAGTAATCAGTTATTTCCATTGCTTTTACAGTAGATGCATTTAAGTAAACGTATCTTCTTTATAAAAGTACATTTATGCCATTTTATCATATATTATGATTGTCTTTTAGCATGATTCTCCAGGTCCCACTTTTCTTTCTGCTGCACACTGACCTGAGCCAGGTCAAATCACAAGGTACCTTGTGGTAGATGAGAGTTACAGGTTTCCTCTTTTGTAAACTCATTACTGGGTGTATGTTAAAAAATTAAAGCAAGTAATGAAAAAAAAATTCCACCACACATACATGTATTTATCAATAAGGAAATACAAAATCTCATACTATCTGTTCTTTAAACTTCAATAAATTTCTAGCTTTCTATCTTTTAATCACCTTCACACAATCATGTAGAATTAAGTTTCTGACAGAAACAATATTATTTTAAGGCATAAATTAAATTTTATTGATAACTTTCTGGAGAGAGTCAAGTGACAAAAATCTTCTGAATCTAAACCCCAGGTCAATAATATCACTTAGAAGTTTGTCTTGTATTGGATCCATCTATATATTCAAAATTATACCTATAAGATTACGAAAAAATCAACATATCTTGACCAACACTTATTTAAACAAATACAGGTTATTTCTAGGGTAATTTTATTCTGATTAATAAAATTCTAACATTAATCCAGGAAACCTAGAACTTTTAGTATACGGATCCAATATTAATAAAGTTTATAATACTAACTGGCTCCCTTCTTCCCTCCCTGACAAAACATTCAACATTACTTCATGAATATGTGAATATGGCACTTAAAATGAATGTATTCTAGGATGTCTGTTAAAATTAACTAACACATCTATCTACAATTTTAGTTGTGTCTTTGCTAAAATATTTAAAAACACATTTTAGACAGTATTTTTCTCCAACATCATGTTTAAAATTTCTGCAAGCCAGTGTTGTAGATTTTAAGATTGTACTAATTTTTCAAAATATGCATTGCATCTCACTGTAAGGGAGGTACATTCATATTCCGTGAACTCCAGCCTTTGCCGTGGGGCTCACATTCAGTTTGACTAACAAAATATAAATAGAAGTGGGATGGGCACTTCCAAGGGAAATCTTTAAAAGTCTTTTCATGGTTTTCCCTCTTCCATGAAGGCAGAAGTTCCTTTGATTGGGACTACTCTTATGGCTTAGGTCCTTAAATTAATATGGGAAAGAAATCCACGTTCAACCCACTATGAACTTGTCTCAATAGTAGGAAACAGAACTTGTTGTACTTGTGTCCCACTGAAACTCTGTGGTCTGTAACCAAAACATCACTTAGCAAAAGCCAACAAATGCATGTTGTAATTTAGTTGTTTTCTGCACCTATGTTGTCCTAAAAGAAGTCTTCTTCAAATTTTAGAGGCTTAATAGATATTTCTTCTTATGACTGAATTTCCTTGTCATGTATTGAGTACAAACCTATCACAGAATGTTTATATACACTAATTTTCTCTCTTTTGGTATTTAAATTAAAATATAATTTTTCTTATGTTTCAAGACTTCCGAGATTTCTAAGGTGTGTATAGACAGATAGAAGAGAGAGCAGTCCCATTTTGAAATTTAGTCAAAATCTTTAAATGAGGAATCAGAAATTTGCATTTTTATCAGCCTTACCTAAACAAGCATAATGTACACCAAAGTTCTAGCTCTATTGTTATATAAAGTAACATCTAAATCTTTTTTCAATTCATTAAAATAAAAATGCAATAGTGTCAGAAATAATTTTCATTATTATTAAGTTTTTTATATAACAAAGAAGAAAAATAAAATTTATATACAATAATAATTATATTTTAGTATAATTTATATGTAATATGTATAAATTTAGTGTAGTTATAAAAATATAAATTACATATTATTTTAAATTTATATTCTAAACTTTAAAATTCATAAAATTTATATATATGTAAAATTTAAAAATATATAAGAAAATCCTAGTATCCTTCAGATTAATATATCTATCCTTTGAATTTTATAGAGCTGGTAGTCAGAAGTTTCTGTTCCAAATCCCATTTTTAACTTGAGGTCATTTTCTTTTTTTTTTTTTTGTTACTAACAGATACAGAGTATTTAACAAGACTCCTCATTACAGAGAGAAAAATAAATGATTAATTGTAAATTCCTCCTAAAAATGTAAGAAAAATTTGATTTTATACGAAGAAATTAACATTTCTCCTTTTTATTTTCAAGTGTCCACTGCTATTATCCAAATAAGAAGGATATTGTCATTATGCAAAATCAAGATGTTACCTATGAATCTCATATATTGAAAGGATTTCTGCTCTCTTGATGATATTGGCCTTCAGGTTCTCATTAATTCATCTTTTGCCTCCTCTCCCATTCACAGATGACATATTATGAAGATACTATCTATTAAACAAAGAGATGAAAAAAATCCAATAATATGTCTGGATGCATTTCAGATGGACTCTGTTGTGAAAAACAAAAATGGTATAAATTTGAAAAGTTGTCAAAAGAATAAGAATTTATCAGATCAGAATTTAAGGGAAATGAGAAAGCTACCTATGTAAAATACAAAGAGGGAACATGAACTATGCAGTAGATTTTAAAAATTATATGAAAAGTTATCATGAAACACTTTAAACCAAGGTTTCACAAACTTTGCACTATTAACATTTCAGGTCAGATGCGCTTTTCGTTGGTAAGACAAGCTGTCCTCTACATTCTAGCATGTTATCAGCATCTCTTGTTTCTACCTACTAAATGCCACTAGAAAACCACTGTTGTGATAAACAAAAATGTTCCAGAAATTGCCAATCCTCCTCTTGGGAGGGAGTAAAGTAGATCCCATGAAGAACCACTGCTCTATGTCAATAAATAAAATTTGAATGAGATGAAAATAAAAAGCTTTTTAGAAATATGTAGCCTACAAAAACGAACCTAAGAAGAAACTAAAAGCTTAAAAAAACATTTACCCATAGTAACAAATCAAATAGTCCTGTGACTACGACTCTCTTATAAAAAAAAGTCTTACCAAGAAGACACTATTTCTAGATAGGCCATCATGTAGTGGAATTCTTCTTTGCCAACTCAGCTAGGCCAGAACGATTTTCCCCAAAATTCTCTTTCCTATATAATTGTAGGTTAGCATGGTCCAAATAAAGCATTCTGCAAGACTCAGAAGGCAGAATTATGCAGCAGAAAAATTATTTTTATACTTTGAAGTTTTTTTATTGTTTCTAAGTGGACTAGAAAAAAAATAAAGCAAAAAAAAAATAGTGAACTCAAGACATTTATTTTTCAGCCTAAATTTCCTCTAAGAAAGTTTTTATTACTAACACTAAAGACAACCTCATCTCCCGTTTGAGATAACAAATTAGCATCTCCTTCACAGCTGACATTTTTGAAAACCAGACCCAAGTTGTAAAGTTGCAGGTGGCTGACTCAATGCAAACTGAATTTTCAAACTTGTAAGGCCTTTCATCATAAACCCAGGGAATTGGTTGGGAAGAATTGAGGCCCTAAAATTTAGGACGGATAAAAACAGAAAGATTCCGGAAAAAGATAATTGCCTTGAAAGGAACTTCCAATCATCCTCATGTCCTATACCCAATGACTCTTAGTCTTCCTATATCTGTAACCAGACTTAACTTTCAACAGTCTATGAATCTCTTGATTTGGCTTAATGATAATATCATTCTTATTTGAACATTAATGATGACCGGTTGAAAATAAGGAGGTGAGAAAGGTAAGGAGAACTGTAAAGTGTAATTCTCCTACATATTTTCTAGTAGGAGTTTATAATTAATAACTCCTTTTTTCTCTTTGTTGAGAAGAGAAATTTTGTTAAATACTTTGTAATTACTTGTATCAAGAAAAGAAAACAAACAGTAATACATAAAGTGTGGTGCAAAAACTATTGCACAAAACAGGTTATACATACCATAAAATTACATAGGATTTTGATGTTCTAAATTTATAGAAACCTAAGTAACAAGTGTGAGATAATCCTAAATGTGTTTAGTCAAGGTAGAAAAATATTGATTTGATTCCAGAATAATAGACAAATATGGACTCACTAAGCAGAGAAACTGGGTTCAGTATGTGAAGTCAAGGAGATTGGAATAGATTTAACATTTTGCTTTGTTGTTGACTGGAACCTGGGCTCAGAAATGGCTTACATTAAGTGAAATTAAAACACCAGAACTTCCCTGTCATATTTTAGAGGAATGTACCCAAAGTCAGAGAGATTGAAAGTTCAGTGGATTTATCATATTGTGCCTATTCAGTTATCTCCTGAAATACCTCTCAGGTAGGTCGAGGATACTTTGCCTTCACTAGGTGTAGAAGAAAAAGAGTTATCTGGAACCCCCAACATCTTAACAAGCCTCTTGGTAATTACTTTCTATAGGCTAGAAATATTGTACAAGTAACAACTACTGTCATGGCAGATTACAAAGAGTGGCATTCAATCCTTAAGAAAAAACAGTAATGCAATTTTATTGCAGATCAGGGCCCAAGCAGCAGACTAGTCTATGCTTCAAAGATCTTTAGTGTTGAGTAGTTGATCACCATATCCGCAGAACTAAAATAGATGGACAGTCTAGTAAATTTGTATAAGTAGAAACCTCCAAGTCTGTTAAGTAGAATCTGCCTTAGATTATAATAGAGTTACAGCCACCCTTCAATCAATTTATGGTACCGGAGTCATTTTAATGAAGAGAAGTCTGAGTCCCCTTGAGGAAAGAACTAGCTACATAGCCAAACATGGATATTGTAAATATTCCTCATCCATTTCCCCAAAAGATCTGCAAATATCTACCAGGCTTACAGTTCATTAACAAATGGAAGTTAATCAGACTTCTCAAGGACACTAGATCTTGGCTCTGACTCCTCACAAATTTCTGTAGAATGAAATAATACCATGGGGCACTAGTCAGAATAGAGATTTAGAAAGCTCAGATGACCGACAGAGTGCCCAACCCATCATGGGTCCAGTGGATACCTAAACCCAATATATTGTAATCTTCTGAGTTTTAAAGTGTAGGTTTGTATTACACATAATCAGCGACTGACTTGAATTCCCACATGGTTTTCTGGTTCTGTGGAAAGGAAGCTATTACGATAGGGAAAGTCAAGTGGAAACCACTAGCCCTTTCTTTACATACAAAATACTAAAACAAAACCAACACTGCATCCCTAGAGAGATTACACAGATTAATGCCACCATTAAGGATTTAAAATATGCTGAAGTGGTAATTCCTATCACAGCTCATTCAATTCTCCTGTTTTTCTTGTTTAGCGGATGGATAGAAATGACAATTATGAAATTGGATTAGTAAAAATAATACCATGTGTCTTTATATGTCTGTATAGTAGAATGATTTATAATCCTTTAGGTATATATCCAGCAATGGGACATGCACACGTATGTTTATTGCAGCACTATTCACAATAGCAAAGACTTGGAACCAACCCAAATGCCCATCAATGATAGACTGGATAAAGAAAATGTGGCACATATACACCATGAAATACTATAGAGCCATGAAAAAGGAAGGGTTTATGTCCTTTGCAGGGACATGGATGAAGTTGGAAACCATCACTCTCAGCAAACTAACACAGGAACAGAAAACCAAGTGCCATATGTTCGCACTCATAAGTGGGAGTCGAACAATGAGAACACATGGACACAGGGAGGGGAACATCACACATCAGGGCCTGTCAGGGGATGGGTGTGGGGGCTAGGGGAGGGATAACTTTAGGAGGAATACCTAATGTAGATGACGGTTTGATGGGTGCAGCAAACCACCATGGCACGTGTATACCTGTGTAACAAACCTGCACATTCTGCACATGTAACCCAGAACTTAAAGTATAATAAAATAAATACCTAAATAAATAAAAAAAAATAATAATATCATGTCCTGACTCCAGATGTAGCTGCTAATTCTGATGTTGTTTCATTGCTAGCGCAAATCATCACATCCCCTGGCAACTGATATGCAACAATATATCTGGAAAACAATCTTTTTCTCTATATATCTCAGTAAAGAATATTAGAAATAGTCTGCTTGCAGACATGGCCAGAAATACTTCTGTATAGTTCTAGAACAGGGTTATATCAATTGTTAAACTTTCTAACATAATCCAGTCCATAATGACATGAAACACCTCTTAGTTAACAAAGATGTCATGTTGCTTCTATATGTTTATTATGTAATGATTTTGAATCTAGTGAACAAGATGTACCAGGTACTCCAGAGACTTTGGGAAGACATACACATGTCAGAGGTTGGGGAATGCATCCCATAGAAACTCAGGGGCCTGCCACCTTAGTGGAATCTTCAGGGGTCTACCTCATGGAACATGTTGAAATATTCCTTCCAAGTTGAAGAGCAAGTTGCTATGTCTGGCCCCTCCCACTATTAAGAAATGTTGTAACAATCTGTGGGCCTCTCTAGATTTGGGATGCCGTGTATATCTCTGTTAGGTTGTATTATTCTTGCTTATTTACTGGTTATCCTGGAAAACTGCCGGTTTTGAGGGAGACCTAGAATAAGTCTCTACGAAAAGTCTGTCTGCTATTTCTGAAAACTCCTGTGTTTCCTGGAACATATGACCCAACAGAACTAATTTTGCTTCAACTGTGTGTGGTGGAAAGAAATGCCATACGGAGCAGTTAGCAGGATGGTAAAAATGATTCAAAGACTGGAGCTTAGGAATTTTAGAGCAAGGCTAAGACAGTTTCTACAGATACTAATAATTCCCCTTATGACAAATCACATATCTTTTGCTACTGAGCCTTGGTAGAGATTAAGTGCTTTAACATGGCAAAACCAGTTATCAGGAGACCTGTGATGCCCTCCATGAACTGGCTTTTGTCTGAAGGAAATCAATTATATCTAATAAAGTAAATAAAGACAAAAATTCAACTATTCAAAATTCTATACTCAATGAAGGTTGAATTAAGCAAAGAATAAATTTATTTGATAAAAAATACGTTTTTACATTAAAATGCATACAAAATAACCATTTCAGTGTCTTGGTGACTTATAGAATTTTTCATAGGCATAAAAATGTGCTTTGTTTTGTTTTTTAGTAAACCAATAGATGGTGGGAATTGGAATAATAAATAGTATATTGATTTTCCTCTAAAAGGATTTTTGTTTTTCTTCTAGACTGTGAGAAGCCTAAAACTTCAGGTAACATGGAAGAGAAAAAAAGATGTGGGAGAAAAAAGACTTTGAAGGCTATGATGCACTACTTATGCTACTTATACTTACTACTACGACTTATACTACTGTACATATAGAACTGTGCTCTGTGGAGGCCAGAGAGCCCCTGGTGAAGTCATTTGCCAAGATGTTTTTGGTTATCATTTACTCCTTTATGCCTGCAATGAACAACATGTTTGTGTCCTAAACTAAATGTTTGTGCTCTAACTAAATTCATTTGTCGAAATTCTAAAGTGCTGATGCCAAACATGAGGCCTTTGGGAGACAATTAGGTCATGAGGGTGGAACCTTCATGAATGGGTTTAGTGAAGCCCTTATAAGAAGAGACTAGAGACCACTCTCAGCCTCATTTTACCATGTAAGGACACAATGAGAAATCTGCTCTCCACAACCCAGAAGAGGCCCTCACCATGTAACGGAGCTCAGGCTCGGCTGCTCACCGCTTGCAGAGCCAATGACAAAGGTGAAGTGCAGTGAAAGAAACGTGATTTTATTTTCTAAAGCTAGCAGTCGGGAACTGGCTGGCTTGCGCCTTTGGAAACGGCTTCCAACTTTAGGCTGAGAAAATGGGTTAAATAGGGGGACCTGGAATGGAGGATGCGGGAGTGGTGCTGAGTACAAGGTCTGCGTGTCTTGTTCCGGTGGCTGTCAGAAGGGGCTGGTATCATCCTAAAAATGGCCGGGTTGTAGACTAAAAGCCTTGAGGTAATGTCTGAAATTTTGCATCCTGGTCTCCCTGAATGATCAGTTCCAAGATTAGCCCCTGGAACCACATAATTAGATATAAGCATACAGTTAGATAGAAGTGTACAGTGTAAGGGGGTATACAGTGCAAAAGGGAGGGGCATCTCCCTTTCAAATAAAAGTACATCTCAAAGCTATATTCTAAGACTAAGTACATCTCAAATAAAGTACATCTCAAAGCTATGTTCTAAGACTAAGGGGAAAAAAAGGGAATTTCTGCAGTAAGCTTCAAGGTTACATCTTGATCTTGATTCTAGGGAGAAAAGAGGAAAAGGGGTAAAATAAAGTTTTAAAGCACAGTTTCAGGCTGTAGCCAGTTGGTTATAACGAGAACCCAACTGGCTGGCACCCTGATCTCTGACTTCCAGTGCCTACAGCACTGTGAGAAATCAATTTCTGTTGTTTTTAAGACACTCAGTGTATAGTATTCTGTTCCAGCAGCCCAAACTGCCTAAAGCAGTGCCCTAATCTTAAATAATTATTTACTACATGTAATCGAAGTTGGTATTGACAATTTGGGGAGTAATACAAAAGACCTTTTCCACGTTTGTGGTACGATGTCAGCAGTTGCAAACAATAAGTCTCAACGTTGGTGATTTCAGATGGAGCTGGAAATACAATTTCTGGGCAAGAATCGATCTGCCTTGAATTTTTTTCTAAAAAGTATATATATAATAATAAAAACAGCCATTAACAGTAGTTGTAATAATATTTTATCTACATTATTATTTTATTGCTACTAGATAATATGAGGCAAGAACACTTATTTCCTCTGTTTTTCACTGAAGAACTTGAGTCATTAAAAGATTAAGTAACTTGACAAAGGTCAAACTTCTTACAAAAAAAGCTGCAGGATATCAGAGAGGTTATCAGTGGAGAATATCACTAGACATTTGCTCATACCCGCTCTCCATTCATAGAATGTGGAGATGAAATTTCTTATTTGATTTATATATTAGTTGGCAGGGTAATTCTAGAACACTGAGTTTCTTTGGGTTATGAATGTTACAGTTGCATTTATTTTATATTTTTTTACCTTTTATTAAGTAGAATTATTTTCCATTTTATTTGTGTGAAACCTAATTGTGTTATGAAATAAACATCACTAGAAATATACTTTTCACATTATTGATTCATTGCAAAATTATGCACTTAAGACTGATTAAAATTGAACAAGGACTGTTGTGCAAACAGACAAGTTTTATCTGCCATAAGACTGGTGATTTAGGAAATACTTTTCATAATAAGTCAAGAAGGCTGTAGAACTATCACTTCACTATAAATGAAACAAGAGAATAAATTCTTTACACAGAAAACGGCTAATGTGGAAATTGGATTCTGTGACAACTCATTGAACAAACAATCATGAGCAACCACAATAAAATGTAATTTCCTTTATCTTAAATTCTTTAAAGTTAGCAGTTAAAGCTGTATTCTCATATATGCCATTTCACATAGTTTATCTTTCAAGCAGATGATTTTATGTGTCAAATAACTGTAGCAAGGATAATTCATGAGCTGAGATTTTTAGGGTGAAGAAATCAATGGAACATTGCACTGCTGTTTCTTTGCTTCGAACTCATAATGGCACAATGCTAATTTTTTTTTTCAGTTTTTTTGTGAGCTCATGTAGCAGCAGGAAAGCATAATATAATCAAGGCAGCAGGGAGCTTCTCTCTACAACTAGAATCAATTTACATTTGTCCATTATGTAAATGATTCTTCACTATTTTTCTATTTGCCTATTTGAAATTGTGGCAGGGTGAATTTCCACTTGCACGTATGAGAATTTTTCAAAATCTTTATATAATGATATAATAATACTCAATTTTTCATCAATATTGAGCTAGGTTACTGGTATGTTTCCTTCAAAAACAACAAATTGATTACATTTGTCTAATTTTTTTTGTCCTGTGCAGGATTTAATCTCAAAAAGAGAGTCTGTTTATATATTTATTATGTAACTTGAATTATTTATGATTATAGTTTTAATAGTTGGACTGATTTTTTAAAATTAAAAAGAAAGACACCAATATTATTTATTAAACCAACCAAAAAGAAAATTTAACCATTTCTGTATTCTGATAGATGTCCTTAATCAAGATCTAGGAATTTACCAAATATTATAGAAAGTTTCCAGACTCTGCTAGTTTGAATTATGTCTGTCTAGTTCTGTTCTCTTGTGTTATAAATATAGTTGAATGGATTTTGCTGCAAGTATAAAAAATATTTTCAACCCCAGAAGAAGTTAAAGTGCAATTTAAAACTGATGCCTTTCTATGTATTTCATTTAATCATCAACCTTACTTTTGACTCAATGAATGTCATATATTTTTTATTTCTGAAATTTAGTTCACTTTATGGCAGCTGCACAAATAGTCACTCACTCAGTCAATGCAATTAATAACAAATGCCAGGCAAGTAGTAAAAGTGTTCAAACCATTTATTTTCTTTAGTGCAGACTCTTGGGGCAGTTTGCTATGGCACAGTTTTCTCACTACTAAGCAAGTTTCTGTTGAGTAGCGTGTGACTTTTTTCTCTGAGAGTGTTGCCCACAGAATAAGCTGAAGGCTCCATTCTTTTCATTGAATAGTTCTTCTCCCAAATTGCTCATTTACATTTGTGACTTCAAACATCAGCTTTGTGGTGACAACTCTCACATTAACAAGCAGAGATCTAACTTTTTGCTTTTCTAGTTATGTATTCAAAGCTACCCTCAAAATACTTGCGCTTTATTTTTCTCTCAACCACACATATTTAATAGTCATGAAAGAAAAGCCAGTTTTCTATTGCTCTTGCACCTCCTCTTTTCCTAAACTTTTCTCTTTCAACTTTTTTTGTTGTTAGTGTTTTGTTTTGTTTTTGAGATGCAGTTTTGCTCTTGTTGCTCAGACTGGAGTGCAATTAATGGTGTGCTCTTGGCTTACTGCAAACTCCGCCTCCCGGGTTCAAGCAATTCTCCTCAGCCTCCCAAGTAGCTGGGATTAAAAGCATGAACCTCCACACCCAGCTAATTTTGTATTTTTAGTAGAGACAGGGTTTCACCATGTTGGTCAGGCTGGTCTCGAACCCCTGACCTTAAGTGATCCACCCAACTCTGCCTTCCAAAGTACTGGGATTACAGGCGTGAGCCACCTTGCCCGGCCCTCTTTCATCTTTATGTCATGTCCAGGATACTCTCTCCCCGGATATGAAGGCTTCAGTTCCTTATCTTAAGGTCCAGTTACCCCAAGTATCTTTGATTGGCTCTATTTTGAGCTTGTGTTCCTATTTTAATTGATTGTATAAAATACTATCATTTTATAGAGCCCTCTGTGATCAATTAAACCCCTTTGTATGGCGTCTAAGAATTTTCTTTAACCAGAGGAATGAGTTCTTTTCAGAATCATGTTTATTTCTTAACTATGCAAGCCAACAAACCATTCTAGTTAAGTCATTTTTACTATTTCTGTCTTTTGTGCCTCCCTCTAGAGACACACACAAAGACACACACACACAAACACACACATACACACACACAACTCATATTGGCAACTGGGCCTTCCATTTTATGCCTCATGGACTGGCAACACTTTCTTATATGCTCAGCTAATTCAGATTCCATATTTTTCTTTAAAGATTATCTCAGAATCTTCTTACAATTTTTACAATTTTTGTGCTTAATTATATCAACACTTTGATAGTCCCTTTGTACAACCTTTACCACTCTGTGATATGTGTGGTGACCTTAAGTTTCAGAGAAATTTCTAGAAGGAACATCATTGGTATAGTAAATTATCTCTATTGTACTAGTCTTTATTAAATATATTGATATTATTTTCATCTAATGACATTTAAAAATAGTTTTCATATTTATAAATCAGTTATATATAAGGTCGTGACATCGCCTGAGCTCTGACTTTGCTCCACACAGCAGTGGGTGCTGGGAGCAGGGATAGGCCAGGGAGTGGGCACTTCTGAGCTTGTGGTGGCGGAGGGCATTCCAGGTCCCTGAGAATGCAGGGATGCCCAGGTCCAGAGCTGTGGCTGGGCAGCTGCAGCTGTGCCTGAGAGTGTGGTCTCCCCCTGACATAACTTGTTACTGGCCTCTGCCAGTCCACGGAGTGTGCAGCCCCAGACATGCCTCCCCCGCTGCAGCTTACATCCCCACAGCAGTGGCTGCAGATGGGCTGAGGCCACCATCACAGACTTGTCCAGTCCATGGCCGCGGGCCACAGATGGTCTAGGGCAGCTTTGAATGTGGTTCAACACAAATTCATAAACTTTCTTAAAAAATTATGAGTTGTTTTTTTTTTTTTGCAATTTTTGTTCTTTAGCCCATCAGCTAACATTCGTGTTAATGTATTACATATGTGGCCCAAGACAAAATATGAAAGTATAAAATTAAGGCAAATCATGTTAAGTGATACGTAGATGGAAACTGAAAAACAAATAACGTATATAACAATGAATTTGTCATCAAATTTGCTGAGGTAAGGGATGGTAATAGAGAAGATAGTAACATTTTGACTGGTAAATAAAATTGCTTTACTTCTAATTCTAAGAATCAATCTGCTGTTCTCAGGAATACATATTTTGAGGAGTCAATTGTGGAACAATTTAAAAGAAGGAAAGATGATGCAAAAATAAAATTAGAAAAGATTAATTCTAGAACTTTCAAATCACCTGAGAAAAATAATCTGTGTTATCAGAAATGAGGAGAGTGATTTCTCTAGTGGTTACTACCAGAAGAGAGGGTGAATGGGGCTTCTGGGCTGAAAGGTTTAACAAAATTGGTATACAACTAAAACAATAGCACATTTCTCTTAGTTCAAGCATACTTGAAATATTTTCTAAAAAATTAGTGTATGCTCTGGAAATAAGATACAAAATAGCTACAGAAACTAATTATGCTAAGTAAAATCTATATTTGATTGACCTGGCCGGGAAGATTCTAAGGTATTCCCCAAATTTCTGCCTCCAGTCATAACTGACCTGCATAATCTTCTCTTGAGTGTGCACAGAATATGTGCATATAGTGGGAAGGACATGCTGTGATTAAATTATTAATAAAATGACTGTGAGTTAATCAGAACTTATATTATCCTAAGGGGGGATTAACCTAAATAGGCAAGTTTTCAAAAGAAGGTGAAACATCAAAGAATGAAATCACACAAACAGCCATATTGGAAATTCCTTGAATTGTCAGTTTATTAAAATTACCAATTTAGTGACATCTATTTTGAGTTTCTGGATATTTTTCTTCTGTTTTTACTGAATTTTCTAAATTTCATTTAATGTAATTATTATGATTAAAATACATTTATCATCTAATTTTATTAGTTCTTATGCTTACTCTTATTTTCTTCCATTTTCTTTGGATTTAATTTATAGTTTTTGCTAGCATTCACATAGGTATCTGTATATTATAATTATGAGAAGTACATAATACATTTATAATATATATGTGTATATACATATTGTATAAGAAAAATACATATATTACACACATATTTGTACACATACATATACATAAATGTATAACATGTATATAGTATATACATACGTGTATAATATATGTATACATAGTATATACATAAAATAAAAGTAAAAGTTAAAATTATATGTGTGTATATAATATATACACATATCTTTTATATGTAATTGTAAAATAGTTACATATAATAATTACATGTAAATAATGTAATACATTCTTATTTTACATATAATAAAATAATATAATTTTACAAGTATATTAGATATAATACAAATATTATATATACACACATATAATTATTTACATAATAATGTGCTATTACTTAAATATATAATAATGTGTACTGTGTACACATATGTAATATGTCTAATATATGATATATAGTATATTTTTATACATTGTACATGACATGTATAATATATAGTACATATAATGTTTATATATACTTATAATTATATAATTATTGGAAAATTATATAAATACAACTATAGTTATAGGTATTATGTATGTGCATATATTATATATAATTATATGATTATTAATTACATAATTATCTAAGTAATTATATAATTGTATAATTTAATTGTAATTCTATGTGTGTATATAGTATATACATAATTATAAATAAAATGTAATTATTATAAATATATGTGTGTTTATAATAATATTTTATAATATCAAATTATATGAATTATATGTATATATTATATATGCACACATAATTTATATACTTATAATTATATTTTTATAATTATACCATTATAATTACTTGTGTATATTTATATGCATATATAATATATGAAGATATAATAATTATATTTATTTACAGTTACATAATATAATTATATATAGTTCATATATTACATTTTATATATTATATATTTTATGTATATTTAGTACATATACTTTATATATAGTACACATAATATGTATGTTTAGTTCATATATATATATAGTATATATAATATTACATTTCATATATATTTTGTGAAAATATGTAACATACATGTCACATATGTATGGATATTACACATTATTACACACATATTCAATATATAGGTATAATAGATATATATCTATTACACACATGCATTACACATATATGTGTGTGATATATGTATGATTATATATATTTGTCATACATGGAATATGTATAATATATGAAATATAACATTATATATAAATAATACTATACATAATAATATGTAGCATACAGAGAGTAGATATATCACATATAACATTATATTTAGAGTATATATATTATATATTTTAATTATCATATTTATATATGATATAATATATCATATACATTTGCAGGCTTCTTACATGAATATATTATGTCATGCTGAAATTTGGCATATGAGGTACCTTATCACTCAGATAGTAAGCACAGTACCCACTAGTAATTTTTTCAACCCTTGCCTCCATCCTACTTCTTCTGCTCTATTACTCCACATTACCTATTTTTCTTATCTTTACATCTTTAAATACCCAATATTTAGCTCCCACTTATGCAAACATGCAGTATTTGGTTTTCTGTTTCTACATTAATTTACTTAGGATGATGGCCGCCAGTATCATCCATGTTGCTTCAAATAACATGATTTTATTCTTTTTTATGGCTGTGTAATGTTCCATGGAGTATATGTACCACGTTTTTAATTGAATTCACTGTTGATGAGCAACTAGCTTGATTCCATGTCTTTGCTATTGCGAATAGTGCTGCAATGAATATATGAGTGCATGTGTCCTATAAAAAGAAATATTTATTTTCTTTTGAGTATATAGCCATAACCAGTAATATTATTGCTTAGTTGAAAGATAGTTCTAAGTTCTTTGACAAATCTCCAAACTGCTACCCAGAGTGTCTGAACTACTTTACATTCCCATCGACAGTTTATAAGCATTCCCTTTTCTCTGCAGTCTCACCAGCATCTATTATTATTCTTTTTCTTTTTAATAGTAGCCATTCTGACTGCTGTGAGAGAGCTTCTAATTGTGGTTTTAATTTTGCACTTTTCAGATAATTAGTGATGTTGAGCATTTTCTCATGTTTTTTGCCTCCTTGTATGTTTTTTCCTTTTTTTTTTTTTTTTTTTTTGAGAGGTGTCTGTTCATGTCCTTTTCCTACTTTTTACTGGCAAAAGTAATGTGGTGCCTCCAGCTTTGTTCTGTTTGCTTATGATTGCATTGCCTATTTGGGCTTTTTTTTTTGGGGGGGGTGTATAAATTTTAAAATAGTTTTTTTTTTCTAATTCTGTAAAAAATGACATTGGTTGTTTGATGGGAATAGTGTTGAATCTGTAGATTGCTTCGGGCAGTATGGCTGTTTTAATCATATTGATTCTTCCAACCCATGAGCATGGGATGTTTTTTCTTTTTTTTTCTTTTTCATTTTTCTTTTTATTTTTTCAGATAAACACATGGATTTATTTAAAAGGCTACAAGCACTACAGAGGAGGGTAGAGTGCTATTACCCAGAGATACTGACCCAGATGGGAATCAGAAAAGCCTTCCTTGAGGAAGCAGTATTTTCATCTTTGAACCATTTTTAAATTTAATTTAATTTTAAGTTCCAGGATACATGTGCAGGATGCGCAGGTTTGTTACATAGGTAAACGTGGGCCATGGTGGTTTGCTGCACCTATCAACCAATCACCTAGGTATTGAGCCCAGCATGCATTAGCTTGCCTGGGCAAGATCAAGATGCTAGCAGATTTGGTATCTGGTGAGGGCCTCCTTCATCATAGACAGCCATCTTTTCACTCTAACCTCATACGCTGGGGCAATAGTCTCTTTGGGGCCTCTTTAATAAGGGCACTAACCCTTTTCATGAGGGTTGCACCCCATGAACCAATAACCTCCCCAAAACCTCATCTCTATTACCATCACCTTGGGGATGAGCATTTCAACACAGGAATTTGGAAGGAATATAAACATTCACACCATAGCATAGGGTAATTCCACATCTAATATTTTAAGAAAAACTCAAAATGTTTTCATAAGATCTGTGCCATTTTACATTCCCATCACCAATTTACTACAACCTCACCACTCACCACTAAGACCTGTTTTTTATTTTCATTATAGTCATTTTAGTGGGTATGTAGTTGTATATCACTGTGATTTTGATTTGTATTTCCATGATGGCTAATGACATCGAGCATATTTGCTTGTGTTTATTGGCCCTTCATCTATCTTCATTGGAGAAATGCCTGTTAAGATCCTTTACATATTTTTTAATTGGGTAAAGTTTTATTAAGTTCTAAGAGTTCTTTTTATATCCTACTATATATATTTTATCAGACATAAGATTTGCAAACATTGTACATTGCATATTCAATTTCTCGATGGTGTCCTTTGAAGCAAAATGTTGAAATTTTGAAGTACAATTTATGTATTATTTCTGTGGTTACTAGTGCTTTTGGCATCATCTTTAAGAAAACATTGCCTAATCCAAAGCCATAAAAATGCGTTCCTATGATATTTCTAAAACTGTTATATTTTTTCTTTTCATTTAGCACAATGATCAATTTCAGTTACTTTTAGTCATTATGTGAGAAAAGGGTCCACTGTATCTATTGCATATGGCTATCCAACAGTCTCAGTAACTTATTGAAAAGGCTACTATCTCCCAAATCTGTCTTGGCAATCTTGTCAGAAATAAATTGGCCATAAGTGTAAAGATTGATTTCTGGGATGTCAGTTCTACTCCATTGTTCTATATGAATACCCTTATGCCAGTACCACATAGTCTAGGTTATTACAGTTTGGGATTAAGTTTAGAAAGTATGAGTCCTTCAGTATTGATTTTCTTCTTAAAGATTGTTTGGCTGTTCTGTGTCCTTTGCATTTCATATAAATTTTAGGATCACCTTGTCAATACTTGAAAAAAAAAGCTGAGATTTTATAGTAACTACATTGCCTATGTAGGTCTATTTGAGTATTGCCACCTAATAATAAACATGGGATATTCATGAATATGGGATGTATTTATGTATTTTATCTTCTTTAGTTTCTTTAAACAATATTTTGCAGTTCTCTGTTTTATCTTCTTTAGTTTCTTTTGAATAATTTTATTCTTTTTATTCTATTGTAAAAGTATTTGTGCTTCTGTGGTATAAAGCATTCAGTCATCATTAACTTTGATATTAGCTGTGAGTTTTTTACAGGTATCATCGTAAAAACTGAAGAATTTTCCTTCTATTTCTAGTTTATTGAGTGCTGTTATTACTACTGAGTGTTAAAGTTTTGCAAATGCTTTTTCTCTGTCTATTGAGATGATCACATGCTTTGGGTAATTTGATCTGTTAATATAGTATGTTATATTAATAGTTTTCATAAATTAAATCAAAGATACATTCTTTGGACAAAACCCACCTAGTCACGTAAAAATATTTTTATATGTTATTGGATTCACTATGCAAAATTTTTTCAGGATTCTGTGTCTATATTCAGAAAGAATATTGATCTATATATTGTGCTTGTAATATTACATTGAAAAAAAAAGCCAGCTATCTTAAAAAGGAAACACTTTTTTCACACTAACTTATAAGCTTATTTTGTTTTTATCATGATACAGAGACTATGAAAACTTTCATTGATATAGGAAAATTAATAATCATAATTACAAGGTTCTTTAATGTGGAAAATGCATGCAATTTCTATAGAAAGATGCACATTTTTTTAAAAAGTTACTAAGTCTACATTATAGTGCTTTAAAGAAAGATCTCCCTTCTTCAGTGCTGCTATTTTAAATACAGTAAATTTAAAATATATATGTACAGTGGTGTTTGTCTTATATTTGGCTGGCCCATAAACATTATTTAAAATATGTAACATTTTCCATTAGGGTATTATTTTCTAGCCTCTCAACTAAAGTTTATAAACAACTGATTCTGGCATTGTGTACATTATAATATAAATGAGCATAGGGTACAATATCAAGCCCTTACCATAACTGATCATTAATGCTGAAGAATGTTTTATGTTAGAATAAAAAAGTTGACTATCATTGAATGGAAAACAGAAACATGATTACACCCAGAAAATAAAGGCAGTAAATGGTTCATTTGCTCTCTTTCCATTTGCGGAATTGTAATAAAAATGCCAAATAGATTAATATTTAGGCAAAAAGCACATTGCAATACAGTTAAGATTACTAGAGGAGATGCATTAATATAGAATATTCCTCTTAGAGTCTGCTTTTCTACTTCAATTTCAAGAGTAGCTGGGTATTTTAATTTCAGTTATAGATACTCATTTAGCTTCTGATTCAAAGAACTCTCTTTTCCGTAAAATAAATGTGAACACTTCTAAGTTATTTTATTTTACCATGCTTTCTTAGATTTTAATCTTAATATTTAAAACAATCACAACATTTGAAAGAAGTTACAGTCTTTTATATCATGCAAAGTACTGAATGCCTTCCAGTTTACATGTTTTTAAGCTGCTGTAGCAGCAGCTGCATAGGATTTAGCACAACATATGGTGTTGATTCTTTCTCTTTTTTTAATGAAAATCTGAATTATAAATCTCTTGCAACAAACTGAGGATGAGATGTTTAGCAAAGTTATAACACATATTACTTGATATTTCAAAATGCCACATTTTTTCCCTGTGAGCAAAAGGGTGACAGAATTATGAAGCAGTGTTAAAAGAGAAGAGGAAATAAAATAGAAAGAAAGAATGAGAAAACAAAATGAATAGCGAATGTACCTTAAATTGCATCTCATTAAATGATCAATTTATTTTTATAGGTGAAGTAATTAAGTAGTAATTTTTAGATTTTTCTAAAAATGTAAAAGCAATAAAAATAAAAGTAAGTGTGTGTGTGTTTTATTAATGAAGGGTAGAGAGACAGCACAGCAGCTAAACAGAAACTATAATATTTTAGGAGTTGTAAGAATACTATGTAAAACATGTTTCACATAAAAATGTTAATATGAATTACATAAATTTTTAAATATAGAAAGATTGGCCAAGCGCAATGGCTCACGCCTGTAATCCCAGCACTTTGAGAGGCCGAGGCAGGTGGATCACGGTCAGGAGATCGAGACCATCCTGGCTAACACTGTGAAACCCTGTGTCTACTAAAAATACAAAAAATTAGCTGGGCGTGGTAGCGGGTGCCTGTAGTCCCAGCTACTCGGGAGGCTGGGGCAGGAGAATGGCATGAACCCGGGAGGTGGCGATTGCAGTGAGCCGAGATCACGCCATTGAACTCCAGCCTGGGTGACAGAGCGAGACTCTGTCTCAAATCAATCAATCAATCAATCACGATTATATTCTCAGGTAAAATAAAATAAAAGCTTCATAGACTCTTAGTATACATATTCCAGGAAAAGACCTTGGTGAAGCTTGCCTTTGCCTTTCTTACTCATCAACTCTTATTGAGATGTTCCAGTGACATCCATTCTACAAGTCACCCAATGACTTGATGTGGTTTATAATCTTTTTCTCTCATGGAAGAAATAATTCTGACTAAAATATTTTCCGTAGATTTTTGAAGAGTCTCTATTATTGTACCTGGGATCTTTCCACTTAAAAACAGAAGCAACTTGAGGTATTCCAGTGAAAAATGTATTACTCATAGACAATCTAACAAGAAGAAAACATCCTTTACCTCTACAGTGCTATATTATAGGTGCTTTCAAGAATAATAGGTTTTCCTCATGGGTACATATATGCAGAGAGGCTTGATTCACAAACTAAGTTTTAAGCCTCCCTCACCAACACAAAATCGATATTGTTGTTACCAAAGATATTATCATAACTTATACAGCGGCCCTTCTCATTGGCAATACTTCAGCATTGTCAATGGTATTGTCTTACTTTGTCAATGTCACTTGTAGACTATATATCAGAGATGAGATTTCTTCATATACATTTTCTTAGAGCCAAGCTCTAAGAAATATATTCTTTCAGTCTGAGCTGGAGAAGATTGGGAATAAAAATGTATGTTTTCAGACTAATATTTTCTCTCTACTGTGCCAATAAACCCTTCTAGTCTCCACTTTCTCTATATTCAGAGTAATCCTCCCTCACCAATTTTCCACTGAAGAAAGGATTTTATGGCCTGGCAGAATTTTCTTCACTCTTATTTAGATGTGTCAAAGTATATCTGACTACTAGAGTTGGCATGATTTGGTCATTCCACTACATATAAGACTAAGAAAGTCTATTTCAGAATCATAGGAAATAAAATATTTGGAGCTAGTAAAGAAGAGTTTTTTAAAAACTCACAAATTAATCTCTTATTGAGTAATGTATTTTTATTCACCTATTTTATTTGTAATAAATAGGACAGATCTCATTGCGTGAGGTAATACATTTTGTAGAATACTTATTATTAACAGAATTCACAGCACATAGAAATGGCCAGTCACTACCATTATTGCAATTTCCTGATGTGTTCTTTTTGCCTGCTGCACAGATAAACCCTGTTCTCTGAGACAGCATTATTGCAGTAGAGAAAGAGTTTAATTATTGCAAGGCAGCCAAGTGGAAGAATGCCCAAATTTGTCTCTCTAGGAACTCAGAGGCTAGGGTTTTAATGGATAATTTGGCAGGCAGGGGCTAGGGAATGGGTGCTGGTGATTGGTTGAGGATAACATCATGAGAGTGTGGGAAAAAAAACCTTATGAGCTGAGTCAGTCTCTGGGTGGGAGCCAAAGGACTGGTTGAGTTATGAGTCACAGGTCATGATGGAATCAGTCTGTCGTCAGAATGCAAAAGTCTGAAAGCCATTTCAAAAGACCAATCTTAGGTTCTACAGTCGTCATGGTATCTCTCCAAGCAATTGGGGAAGTCACAAATTTTGTGACCTCTGCCTGCACGATTTGGAGCAGGAAGAGATTATAGAAAAGCAAGCTAAGGAAAAATGGCTGGTTATCCTTTAACTACCTATACATTTAGCAGAATTCAGGCCTTTCCCATAATCCTAATCTCATACCTTTCATTAGTTTTACAAAGGTGACTTCAGTCCCTGAGCAAGGAGTGGATTAGTTTTAAGGAGGGGCTATTATCATTCTTGCTTCAAAATTAAACAATAAACTAAATTCCTCCCATTGTTAGTTTGGTCTATGTCCTGGATGAGAGAGGCCAGCCAGCCTGTGAGGCTAGAAGCAAGATGGAATCAGCCATGCTAGACATTTCTCACTGTCGTAATCTCTGCAAAGGCTGTTTCATTGCTCTGATTACCACTAGCATTATGCTTATCATCAATGAACATAAAAAATGTACAGTTTTATGATGACCTATCTGGAAAAGGGAATGGTATCACGGAAAGCAACAGATCAACAGAGGGAAAATTAATTAAATATTAACTTAAATCTTGACAATAGGCTTTCAGTAACAACAAAGAAGGAATGTGTTTATAATACAAAGCACACATACTTAACATCATCTTCTCTCATTTGTAATATCTATCAGATCTATCACATGGGACGCTTGCTCCAAAGTTCCTATCCCCAATTCCTGAAAATGAGCTCCACAACCCAATCTGGTAGGTATATTTGTGTACATTCCTACTTTTTGTTCTTTCTTATGATGTTTTAGGAACTTTGTAGTTTAGTTACCTGTAACTCCATTATAATTTGAGTTAGTTATCTTACGTATTCTAAATTTGATTTAAACGCCCTACTCTATTTCTTCATTGCCTAAGGCTGATGTTGATCAGACTCAGAATCTATATGTGAAATCAGACTGGGTAAAAGTCTGTGAATGCTTTTGCATGAGTATTTTTGCTGTTGGCCTAGTTGCTGTCTATATTACCTTTTTTCCATTCCCATACCTTTGTGCTGAATTTGACCTGTTACACTGATAAACACAATTAGTAATTTTAGGCTGCAGAGACTCTATTCCTTTAATGTGCATGCTTGGGGTATAAAATATTAGAACTGTTCTCAAATTTATCCTGCTAAAGTGAAAATTTTTTTGAAAATTTAATGCTATTTATTGTCTAAATTACTTAATTAAAAAATAATGAAAAACAATCACTATATTCCAATATCTCCAAGTGGATATGTCCTAATTTAAAACTTTACTTTTTGGCCGGGCTCAGTGGCTCACGCCTGTAATCCCAGCACTTTGAGGGGCCGAGGCAGGTGGATCACGAGGTCAAGAGTTCGAGACCATCCTGGCTAACGCGGTGAAACCCCGTCTCTACTAAAAACACAAAAAATTAACTGGGCGTGGTGGCAGGCGCCTGTAGTCACAGCTACTCCAGAGGCTAAGGCAGGAGAATGGCGTGAACCCGGGAGGTAGAGCTTGCAGTGAGCCAAGATTGTGCCACTGCACTCCAGGCTGGGCGACAGACTGAGATTCCGTCTTAAAAAAAAAAAAAAAAAATTCTTTTTCTCATAGTATATATGGTGGCATTTTTTATATTCTTGACACAATTAGTATAGCATGTACCTCCCAAATTTTACCATTCTATTTCTCTTGCAATATCAGAAAATGGTGCTGCCTTTTGTGTTCTCTGCTTCTCAGCACCCAAAACATATTGACAAAACACAGGCAAGGTGGTCACAATTTTATACTCTAAATAATGGTTTATTCTTAATGAAACCTCTTTTAAAGATCTGCTTTCTTTGGTTTTACATGGATTATAATGAACCCTGTAAAGAACTAAACTATAATTATTTTTACATGGTTGCACAATTGTTTGCTTTAGTGAGCAATGACTAATTGTAGTTTTTCTGTTTTCATTTGTGTTTCTTAAATTGTTTTCTAAATTATAAGCCAGGAATCAATCATCTTTGTGTATGTGTTAACAAGAATAATTACTTCTCTTCTTTCTATCTCATGACATAAATTGTGCATATCTTTCAAGTTACTGAATTTGTGGGAAATATATCTATCTCCTTTTAAGTGCTTTTAGTGTGTTTGTATGTGTAAAAAAAAAACCTTAATATTTTGCCAGTGTACATAGGACTATATTATGACTGGACTCAAATATCTCACAGACTAGGTTGTACAAATATTGAGTACATTAATGATTCTTCATTAAAAACAATCCTGGAGAAATATAGGAATAGCAACAGGAAATCAGTATTAAGTCTATCATAAGTAAAAAGTAAGGGCATATAAGGTATCAAAAGATATCAGGAACATAATTTAAAAGATTAAAGTGCTTGCAATAACTAAGGATAAAATGCCACATTCGCAATTTAGAAATTGTTACAATTAATATCAAAATTATGATTATTTTGTAGGGCCAGCCTGGAAATACTCTAGGAAGTACAATCCAAAGTTCCTTAATGATAAATGTCACCAGACAAGATAGTTAAATATATTGATTACCAAACTTGTGTCCCAAGAGGTTCTCATTCTGTAGGTTGTCTGGATATCTAGCTATTTATGATTTACTTTTGACTTCTAGCAAGCTTGAAAATTACTGAGCTGATCCATGTCCCTGGCATATCTTGAGTCTTCTACTCTTCCTCATTTGTACTTAAAGTTTGTGGAACAGAAAATTTGTTACATACAAAATGTTATCCACACTTGATCACCGGGTCCTATTTGTGACTGACAGCTATGTAAACTAATTGACAGAATCTTCAACTTAATGTGCATAAAGGTCTAGGACAGGACAAGTCATTAACATGCAAATTCAGGCTCTACTAAATAGATTGTGATTCAGTTGCTCTCTGGTGGTATCCAGGAATCCATATTTGAAATAAGCACTCTTCCTGATTCTAATGAAAGTGCTGTAAGAATACATACTACAAAGTCCTGCAAAAAATAGATATATTGAAATCACAGCAACTTCTGGGAACCACATCATACTAGAATATCCACCTAAATCTAGGCAAACTATGGAAATAATCTTTATATTTGGGCTTCCTATCTGTTGCCAATGTGTTATCTAAATTTTAGTTTAAATTAAGGACTTTAATGTCACAGGGCACTGTCATTATTAATTAGAATTATTTTGAAATTCATCCTATTTAAAAAAAACCTCAAAGACAGAACTTCCAGATTATTTAGTCAGAACACAGTTATTTAAGAATAATGGAACGAAAAACAGAATTTTTTTTAACTTAGGTAAACTGTTTTTAAGGTGCAAGCAAAAGATGATAAAGTTTGCAATTGTGCTTATGTTGTTAACCTATGTATTAGAAACCCCATAAAGAAACTCAGACTATGCTTTCCTACAAAAGTCTTAAAATTTTACAGTTCACATTTTGTTGGGTAAAATACAGCATTCATTACCATGCATAACAGGATAGAGAATTTAGATTTGTATGAGAGCTTTAATGTTGCTGATCTTCTTTGAAGTAAAATGTTATGCACAAGTTTTTAAGACAGTTGAATTATTATGCTTCTCACTAATGATTTTTGTAAAATTTTGCATGAATGCATTATTTCTGAATCTCATTAAATATTTCATTTGCAAGATATTATTTTAGAATCATAGCTGTCATCTATCTTAATTTTCATGATCCTGAAATACACTTAATGTAGTTCACTTGGTCAAATTTGTATTCTGGCTTATTTTAAATGTTTAATCTTAAACATCAGATTTATTATCATGGGTATTTTAAAATTTGAAAGTGATACATGGAACAATGAAATTACCAAACTTATACTGATTAAAACAAAGGATAAACAAATTAGTAAACATATAAACAAGATTTTTTTCTATATTGGTGTGTCAGTGTTGTAAATTACGTAAAATTTGTCAATATGATCAGTTCATTTTTTACTTCAGAAAAAACAGTCCAATTTAATGAAGAATAACATTACTAGCTTTCTCATAGTGTTATTACTACAATGCAATCAGCGAGTATATTAGAAATTTGGTTAAACGGTGCTCATGTGTATGTGTGAGCATGTGTGTGTGGATGCATGCACACACTCACATTCAGGGGTGCAGTATATCTATACAAGTTTTAATTAGAAAATTATAAGTTTACATGTAGTTAAATTTGTATAAACAAGTTTCGATTTCTATTTTGGTCTGAGTGCTGTTAATTAAACTATGATCATCTATTGCTGATTAACCAAGTAAAAATGTTAAATAGAAGTCATATTCCTCTTTTTCCAGGTTGGTTTTGCTTACCAACAGTGTGTGTAGAAAAAATAATATTTTCATGAAAGAAAAGAGAAATACTGCACAGTCTAACATTAGTTTTAGAGGGAAGCCTTTATATCTACATCCTCCACATACTTGACAGAAAAAAAGCAGCCATCTTAACATTTTAAAGCCTGGGCTTTTTATTTGATTGAGATTAGTAAGGAATTCTGAATTTTATGTTTGTTTACCTGAACACATCAAATTTGATATAATTTTTAAGGAAGTATTTTATCCCATTTCATTTTTAACACTGTCATAGACTATGACATAGTTCATAGTTCATAGACTGTGAGCATTGCCATAGTAAAATGTTGTCTTTTTTGTCAAGAAAACAATTTTTCTTTTGTGAATATTATTTTTATTTCATATTATAAATAATTATTTATGTAAAAATTCACAAATATATAACAATGTTTCTAAAACAAGGTAAATCACAGTTTGTGAAAATTTAAAGACAGATAATGCTATTCACTTATAAAATAGAAAACTGAAAAGTGATGATTATGGCAGTTATTAAAGCTTGGTAGGAATAGGGTTTAACATGATTCATAGAATTGTGCTCCATCTAATGTCACAGGACATAACTGATGGCTGTGATGACCAGTCTAGAAAATCATCCTAGATGCTTGTCTTGGAGATCAGTTAAACAAATGTCCCTTAGCTATTTAAATTTGCTATTTCAGTTCAAGACAGGTCTTAGAAAAGTGAATTGGTGGACTCTGAAATACGTGAACACACTTTGTGTCTATCCTATTATTGAAGCTAAAAGATAATTACGAATCACAGAAATGGCAGAGGCTTGAAGGGGTCAGGTTAGAAAGACAAGGAGAAAAGTGATGGTCTAATTTTTTTTTAAACAATAGAATGTGTGTTTAAACCCAATTGAGTTATTTAATGAGTAGATTTATCGAAAGGATGGTACACTGTCAGACCACTTCAGCATATTGAATAGCTCAAGGGGAAAACGTTGCAAGGAAGCTTTAATTAATTTCCTTCATCTAATCCTCTCTTAACACTGAACAAGCTTTTGTCACATGTGTCATATTAATTCCAAGGACATAGTAAAAGCCATTTAAAAGCAGTCATAGCCCAATAAGGCTGTTAAGAGATCATTACTAAGTTCTTCATTAAAGTTAATGCATTTAACACTAATACCAGTCAGAAACCACATTCCAGTCCAGCAGTTTTATAAAATATTGATTGCTTTGGTGTGTCCTAATATACTAACATTATATTTTTAAGTAACTCAGTGAGACACATGTCCAGCTTATTTAATTCTAGTTTGTGAGACATTGCAACTCCTATGACAGCTTGAAATAGCACTATCTCAAGCCTTTGGGGGTATCAGTTTCTATATCTAAAATTGAGTGCCAGCCTTAAAGCTTCTGTATTTCATCTAGCTTTTCTCTCTCAGGTCACAAGTAGTGATAGGAGATTAATGAAGTGACATATTTAAAGAGTTTTATGAATAATAAATATTATTCTTATTCTTCTGTAGAAAAAAATGGAGTCATATGTAGGTTAAGTAACCATTAAAACTGTAATCCTTTAAAAGGATCCATTTACACTGCATTTAACTGCATTCCAAGCACTTACTCCCCTCTACTATTCTTATCTTGTCACTTTGAGTGCCAAAGGTGGGGTGAGAGTAGGTTTCATGTATAAAAATATGCAAATTTTGAGTCACTTAAACTATCTTTTCAAATGCATATCAATATATCAAGTTTAATGCTCAAAGAACAAGTTTTTGTTTACTCTTTGCCAGAAAGCCCTTATTATTGGGATGACCTTTAATATAAAGTGGAAATGAAAAAAACAGGATTGCAGATATTTATTTCCCCAAATGTCTACTGATACACTCTGGCCTGTAAAGGTAGTGTAGAAAGAGCTTCAAAGTGTATGTTGAAGAGTACTTGTAGAATGGTCCCCTCTCCAGGGTAGCTGCAGAGACCGGTTTGAAGAGGATGTCATAGCAACATTTTACAATGGCTTACTCTTGTGACGTTCTTCTCTCCACATACCGATAAAAGTTCTCACAAAATATAGCCAGCTGTAGCTTCCTAACATGAATTTTACAGTATTTCAGATACCTCAATTGATTACTTTTTTCCTGTCTGTATAGAGTGTTTTTCGCCTATCCTTCAAAAGAGACTCCTTCTTATCAGCATTTGGTCATATTCGAGCCCCATCAAATCAATCAAAATTCTGAGTAATAGAAAACTTTGTATCAATTATTGAACTATGTTTTCTTTTTTATCAACAAAAAGCTTGTGAAGTTTATGATTATTAAATTGTACTAACCTTTCTTTTTCACCTTTGTGAGTTTTTCTCTTTCCACCTGCTTTGTAAATATGGACATTCCTATAGATTTTTTTCTAGCTTATGTTCTATCCTCATTTTACATGTTCTGTGCAACAATTTTATCTTCATGTATGTTTTAAGTTGGAGTGGTGATATGCAGGCCCTTTCAGCTCAGACTCAACTGTAACTATTGAAACTTAGTTCTAAACCAGGAAGGAGGGGAGTGGTCATGAAAATGAACATAAAGCCTGACAGGTAAACGACTGGTAAACCCATGAATGTCCTGAAGGCATGTGATGGTAAATTAATCCCAGTTACCACGGTTGGAATTGTCCTATCAGCAATAGGAGACAATCTATTGTACCAGCACAAGGTGGTCCGTTGCAATGTATTCAATGAATCTGGGACACTAAAAAGATTACACTTGCATGGAAAAAGTTAGCAAGAAAAAAATTAGTAAGTACGTGCTTTTAACACAAGAAAAATCTTCTGAAGTGGTCTGAGCCCTGGATAGAGAAGGGGAGAAAACTTCTTAAGAAAATTTATGACATCAATCCTGCCTCTTTTTGGGGGGTAGGATTTGGATTTTAAATTTTTACTATCCATTATTATTTATTTGTGGGATATAAAAATCAAAACACTTGAACTTACGGATACAGAGAGTAGAAGAATGATGATTACCAGAGGCTGGGAAGGGTAGTGGAGTGTTGACGGGGAAGGTGGAGATGCTTAATAGGTACAAAAAAATAACTAGAAAGAGTTAATAAGACCTACTATTTAATAGTCCAACCAGCACTTTGGGAGGCTGAGGTGGGCGAATTAGGAGGTCAGGAGATCGAGACTATCCTGGCTAACATGGTGAAACCCCATCTCTACTAAAAATACAAAAATTAGCTGGGCGTGGCAGCGCGTGCCTGTAATCCCAGCTACTCAGGAGGCTGAGGCAGGAGAATCGCTTGAACCCGGGAAGTGGAGGTGGCAGTGAGCCGAGATCGTGCCACTGCACTCTAGCCTGGCGAGAGTTAGACTCTGTCAAAAAAACAAAACAAAACAAAACAAAACAAACGGTGGCGCGGTGGCTCTTACCTGCAATCCCAGCACTTTCGGAGGCCGAGAGGGGCGGATCATGAGGTCAGGATATCGAGACCATCCTGGCTATCACGGTGAAACTCTGCCTCTACTAAAAATACAAAAAATTAGCCGGGCGTGGTGGCGGGCGCCTGTAATCCCAGCTACTCCGGAGGCTGAGGCAGGAGAATGGCGTGAACCCGGGAGGCGGAGCTTGCAGTGAGCCGAGATCGCGCCACTCAACTCCAGCCTGGGCGACAGAGCGAGACTCCGTCTAAAAACAAAAAAAAGTACAACAGGGTGGCTATATACAATAAAAACTTAATTGTACAGTTTAAAATAACTAAAAGAATGTAACTGGATTGCTTGTAATATAAAGGATAAATGCTTGAGGTCATGGGTACCCCATTCTCCATTATGTGATGATTACGCATTGCATGCCTGTATCAAAACTTTTCATATACCCCATAAATACATACACCTACTATGTACCCACAAAATTTTTAAAAAATAAATAAAATTACACTATCTATAGAGTCAAAAGAATAAAAAGTCAAAAGTTAAAGATAAGTCTGGCTGGTATGACTCCAGGATCTAAGCAGAAACAAAGAAAATCTGTTTCATGTTAACTATTCTGATGGATATAAGTAGTAATGTGCCTTTTCCCCAAATCAATGGTAAATATTCATATATTTATTGGTTATTAGACATTTTGTTTGTACAAAACCTGTTCAAGTCACTTGTTCATTTTGTCCAGGACCTCTTTTCCTAACAAATTTATTGAAATACTTAAATATGTTTTTACATGTACCTTGTAAATGTATGAATGGTAATATATTTTCCCATGCTAAACTTTGCCTTTTTAAACTCTTAATAGTGTCTTTTGATAAGCAAAAAGCCCTTCCTTTATGTAAACTTGTACTTTACTTCTCTAGATTAGTGTTTTCTAATTTAAAATCTTTCACACTCATCAGAATTGCTTAAATAAAAAGCCAAGCAGTACTGATTGTTGGCAAGTGTGTGGAGAAACTGAACATCTAGTGTAAATGGGCCCAACTATGTTGGAAAAATGTCTGTATTGAACTAAAACTGGACACTTGTATTCCATGTGACCCAGCAAGTCGACTTTTACAGAAGCACTGCCTATATGTAAAAATAGCTATATGTATTTACCTAAAGATATACACACAATGGTTGGTATCAACCCTAAATATAATAGCCCAAAACTAGAAACAACTTAAATGTACATCAACAATAGAATGGATACATGAATTGTGCTGTATTTATACAATGGAATGATGCAATGGAATAAACTGTGTCTACATATGAAAGTTCAAAGTCTGAAGATTTTTTTTCCTTTTGACCAGTAAATTGATTTTTATTATTATTGTTGTCTTTATAGCTCTAAGACTCTTCCTTTATCCTACAAGTACAATAATTTCCCTTCAGATATGTCTTGACATTGATTATTCATTAATGCATCACTGCAGATTCAGGTCTTTCTTTATTTCAATAAATGGATCTTATATTTTGAAGTGTTTCTGCTTTTTTCTTTATTATCTCCTCTTCCTCAACAACAAACATCATTAATAAGTTCAATTTTTTTGTTCCATATATATCTATTATTTCCTCCCAAATAATACATAAATCTTTATTTTCCCTATTGTTATTTTCTCAAATCATTCCTCTGTTTAACTATGGTTTTAGTCTTTCCTTTTTTTTTACTTTTCAGCTTGTAGCATTCTATAGATTTGTTTTTCTTTTCCTTTCATATTCCTTTCATTCCTGAGTTCTGAAAGGACACTTTTTAATGGCTTTTGTTATCTCATTATTTTTATATGAGTCCTTGAACCTCCTATTTGAGTACATTTTTCAAAGAAAACTATTTTCTTTAATCTCTGCCATAGCATAGAAAACAAATAAGTATCAGATTATTCTCATTTCTTTCTTTTCTCCTGTTTCTTTTTCTTTTTTTTTTTCTTTTTTGAATTTTTTTAGGCAGAGTCTCACTTTGACACCTCGGCTGGAGTGCAGTGGCACCATTTTGGCTCTGCAACCTCTGTCTCATGGGTTCAAGTGACTCCCCTGCTTCAGCCTCCAGAGTAGCTGGGATTACAGATGTGTGCCACCACGCCCGCTAATTTTGCATTTTCAGTAGAGATGGGGTTGCACCATGTTGGCCAGGCTGGTCTCGAACTCCTGACCTCAAGTGATCCGCCCGCCTCAGCCTCCCAAAGTGTTGGGATTACAGGCATGAGCCACTGTGCCCAGCTATTCTAATTTCTGATTCAATAATTGTGATGTACATTTTTTATGTCTTTTTTTATCTATTCATTATTTTTAGCTTTTTAAAAATTGTGTTATAAAATATCCATAAACATGTTTCAATTATTGTCAGAGTGATATTCTTCCTAAGCTAGTTATTTGCTAATAACTTTTATATGGGAGGGTTAAGAAAGTCAGCTGGGGAAGCGGGGCTTAGGGACGTTTTCACAGTTTTTTCCTCACACCTCAGGCATGAAAAAACACCTCTGTTCTGTATTTCTTTTCCCTTTTTCTGTTTTACACTAGAGTGATATATTTTAGAATGGTTTGTTTTCATCTGCTTGCTTTCTTGCTAGGTCATTGATACTGTTTTTTAAAATTTTTCTTCATATTTATTTGGGGGGGGTACCAGTGATTGATGAGACTATTCATTTAGTAGAGACAAATATTAAAAACTTATCTTCACTGATGCAATGAACTTCATTTCAACCAAGGGGGAATTCATAGAATCTAAAGTAAGAGAGAACATAAGATTTGCATTTTAAGATCTGTTGTGTCAGAGTGAAGGGATTTTTAATAGGAGATAGAATATTTAATGTGAATATGTTGAAGCTAGTGGGATATAGATGAGGATTGATAAAGTAAGTGACCAATAAATGGCTATATGAATGTGTCAAGAATCCACAACATCAGATACAAGTGAAAAATGCTTTGAAATTAGAAAAATAACACACTGAGCTGGAGAGTCCTTGGGAGAATATTATAATAGTTTCTTTATGGTGGCTAAAGTCATATTGTGAAGGTCGTTTTACACTGATTTATTAATTAATTAATGTATTTACTTTATTTATTTAATTATTATATTTTGAATGCCTACTATGTGCCAGGCTAGGAGCTAGGTACACAGCAAAGGCCAAAACAGAAAAAAGGTTCCAACCCTCATAGGTTTCCATATACGTAGAGTGAAGAGAGACCTATAAAAAATGAATGGGAGAACGTGTAATGTGGAGTCTGTAATTGAGATAAAAAGCAGACAAAACAAATAAGATAAAAATAAGGAAAGAATGATGTAAGCCTAGGGAAGAGATGACAAAGAAAGTAATCATATATTCCTTGGACAACAAGCATTTATTGGATACCTATTATATGTTAGGAATAACACAATTGATAACAGCTAAGAGCTTTCTGTTTAATTCAGTGCTTAAGTTTGAACGGAACTTTAGAACCCATAAAATACATAGAGAGGAATGTTTTCTAGTGATATAAGGTGAACCATGACAAAATTTCAGTAGAGGAAAGAGTTTAGAGAAGGTGAAAATGCTTAATAATACTTGATACAACAAACATCAAATAAAGTCAGAAATATAAAGTTTCCATTACATTTGGCTATTGGCACCATTGGTTAAAGCTGCCCAAGAGAGAAAGATACCTGTTTGCATGTGATTGAAGAGGCTGGGTGAGGAAAATTTGAATAAAAGGAGGCAGACTACAGAGACAAACATGAATAAATACATAGTGCGATAGTTGCAGGAGTACACAGATTTGGGAATTTTGTTGTTGTTACATTTTACTTACTGTGGAAAGTACTTTATTTTTATATGTAGAGACAGAAGAGTGACTGGAAAGAGAAGTAAAATTGTAGAAGAGAGAATGTCCTAAACCTACAGAAACATTTCAGTACTAAGACAGGAGAGGATAGAACCCAATGCGGAGGCCATGAATATAAGTTTCCAAAAAAAAAAAAAAAGTGCCTCTGTCCTTTGAAACTGAGGACAAGGAAGCAAATAGTTGAGTTTTTAAGTAGAAAATTTCAATGCGATTGGCAAATCAAATGCCTATGAATCTTAATGTCTTTTTGGTCTAGATGATTCTAGCGACGTGTAAGGCAAGGTTGATGGCTAAGCAAGGAAGAGGGCAGTGACATAGAGGGTACTTCACGGTCATGACATCTTGGAAGTGCTAATTCATGGGATGCTCATGGGATGAGGAATTTAAATGGGAAGGTAGTTGAAATGATCAGTGAAGATTTAATAGAGAGCCGTGGTCCAAAAAACAGATACTGAGTCAGAAAAAATGGTTTTGAAACACACTTCTCCTACTTACACATTTCATGACTTTGAGTTTCAGATTGAATGATAGTAAAAATAATTTATTTGCCATTAGATTGCTATGAGAATACAATGAAATATTACAGGTAAAATAGACACTATGTCTCAATAAATGCTAATTATTATTTTTTGATTAGTCAGAAGATTCACAATGACAGGGTAGGAGACTGAAGAGTTTGTTAAAATAGAAAAATAGCAATGGGTTAATGTGCGTTTGATATATGTAGATCAAAAATTGGCATGAAAAGACTGGTAGGATAAGTTATTCTGGTAAAGCAATACTGAAGATTAGCATTTATTATTTAACATATGACAAAATTATGCCTGATGTCAAGATGTAAAATGTAATACATATTTTTCATAACATTTAAAATTATTTTGGGGATTCTTAGCAGATTTAGAATGTTTTCACCTTCACATTTCTTATTCACTCTTCAGTTAATCTTTATCTACATTTTGCCCTCACAACTCCAATGCATTGCTTTGATATTAGCAATATCTTGTAACAACTTCACATTATGAAATTCCAAAAAAGCTTTTTCTGATTCCTAATTTTATTTGACCTAGCAACAACATTCAATACAATTGAAATTTCCCCTTCCTTTCACACATGTTCCCATCTCTTGACTAGCTTTTGAGCTTGTACTCTTTCCTCGCAGTCTTTCTATATCCTTGGCTGCTCCATCTTTATCTTGCAAGCAGACTTGCCTCCTCTCCAGTGATCTAAATGTTGAATATAGGTGTCTTCAGTATATAGATGGCATTTAAGTTGTGGATGTGGGTGGCTGCCTTCGAAAAAAGAAGTGTAGATGCAGAACAGATAAATTCCCAAATCAATATTCTAAAAAAAATAGATATTTAGAATTGCTGAGAATTTTCTTAGAAAATTATTTCTCAACTGTGACACTGGCTGCCTAAAACAGTAAAAAGAGCCACCTACCTCTATGGCTTCCTTTTTTCCATGGGAATTAGAATAAATATTATTTCTTTCTGCAAATAAAGCACTTTGATACTCTTTCCATAGTCTCCAATTCAGCCATTATTAAAGAGTCTGCATAAGCCATATTCATTTTTCATGGAACTCCCTAGCCCTGATCTTTTAAATTATTTATTTCAAGACCCCGACCTTATGATCGAATCTTCAACCACACTGCAGAAAATAATTAGATTATTTCCATACTTTGAGCCACCTTTCTTTCCACACATATTGGATGGTTGAGTGCATCATTTACAGCTCTGCCTACTGGATGTGTATCCTATCACCAATGCCCTTTAGGGTCAGTTTAAGAGGAGAGGGGAGTCACTGTTAAGAGACAGCAGTCTATTTTCCATAGCAACAACAGAGCACACCAAACTGTTAACCAGGCCTGAGTATTTTTTAACTTCTACCAGCCGGTTGTAGGGAAACTTTCATGATTTCACCAAGCGTTATTATCTGCCTGAGGTACACCTAGCACCATCAGACCTGCCAGATTATATGCCCAATTCATAGGCTGCTGTTCAATGCAGAGCCCTCTCTTGCTCTCTGCTCCACTTAAAACCAGCAACCTTCTAAAACACTGTGTAAATCGTCAGAGTAGTATCCATAACCCTTCCAAAATCAAAGAGGCCCACTAAATGTTACATCTTTTTATTTTAGTGGCTGGAGGCTCAAAGTACAAAACAAATTTCATAAATTAGGAAAATTACCTGGGGTTGGACCACTAGACTCACTTAAAATTCACAAGTGTGGCAGATCAACTAACATTTGAAAGGTTTATATCTTACCCTCTGGTTTGCCTGTATCTTTCTCACCAGGTAAGAGTACATAGAATACATGTAACTTACTACTTCCCTGGTTGAATTAGCAGGATCTATCCTTAACATAGTGGGTCAACATGAGTTTTGTAGAATATAAAGGTGGTCAAGGTTCTTTTGAACATTATAACAGAGAGCAGGAGAGTTAACAGACCTGTGACAAAAACAATTAAAAGTTTAAGAACTGAGTGGTGGAAGTAGGATAGTCCTTATCAACACCTGTCTCCCTGACCTACACAGAAATATATGTTTCTGTCACCACACACTTAGTAAGTAGGATCCAAAACTCTGTTCATAGAGAAAACAAATTGCACAAGGGGCACTTACCAAAAATCTTGGTCTATCACCTTGCCAATTTAATTTCCTCCGGCCACTGGGCCAGGAGGAAAAGAAAGGAGATAACCCTAAATGTGTCGTATTGTAACGTCTGAGGTTCTTGCCTAGCCACGCCAAAGAATTGGCGTGGCGGCTGCCCGTGGCAAATGATAGAGACATGGACCGATAGAGAGAAAAAGCTGTAGGCTTTATTCGGCAGAGTGAAAGTACAAAGCCTCCGGTCCCGAACGGGTAGCCACTGTTGGTTTTGGGTGATTGCCTTTTAAACTCTTTAAGGCGGGAAATACCTGCGGCAGGAAGATGTTACCAGAGGAAGAAACAAAGGCAGTAAATTATTTTGTGACATGTCCTAGATTTTGAGGAAAACCGGAATTGCAAGTTAGGTTTTATCTACTTTATAACCTTGCAGCGGCATGGCAAAGGAGACAGGATCTTTTAGGACTTTACAAAGTATGTTTACAAGGAATTGGAATTGGAAGCATAGATAAGGTCGCTGGTCACAGAAAAACGGGCAGTTAACATTCCTTTTAGTTTTAGGGGAGGGGGAAGGGAGAGAGGGAGAGAGGGCGCAGGAAAGCTTACAGCAAAATTTTCGCTCTTTATAGTTTTCTTGGGGAAGAAAACACATGCACAAGTCCTGGAGTTAGGAATACTTTAAACGTATATCTTCAATATTATCCATGCAGGACCGAAGTAAGTCCTGAAGCAGGAAATCAGTGAGTTTCACAGCTTTCTGAGCCCCTACGCAACCCAGGAAGCCCAGATGGCCCCTCCTTTCAGTATCATCAATCAGAGCTTAAGGAGGGCAAGATACTTGAAGTCTAACTCACCAAGAGGATGAAGTTCTCATCATTCCATCTGACGAACAAGCGAGAACTAGCCAAGTGCTGGCCAAAGGTGAGTCAAATCTAGAATGACTGATAAAGGAAGAAGATGATAAATATCAGTTTTGGTTCTGGGACCACCTGCAGTAACAAGGACTCCATCTTGTTTGCTAACATTTTTTATGTCTCTGGAGGAGACTGAAATTGACAACTACTTTGAAGAACTGAACTTGTTCCTTCTTTTCTGAGAAAGAAGCAAGGGTCTCTTTTTCTAATAACAGCTTTGTGTACCATATAAAGGCCTAAGTGCTATTTAATTGGTATGAAGGGTAAACTAATAAAGATTCAGTTCATGTACCACCCAGAATAACTTGGATCTCATTCATTTTCCTGCCTTAGCTGCAGTGACTGACTCTCATCTCTGAACACGAGGAGCGGTCTCAGAGTAGTCATGGAACCAGAAATGGGTCTTAGGCAAGGCCACTATTGTGCCCTCCTAAGCATGAGCTGTAGCAACGTCAGTATCCAGTCCAACTGGGCTAAACTCGGGTCCAGCTGGGAACTTCTGTGCCCCTAGTGGCCCAGATCTGGTGAATTATTTTTCTACCAAGATTTTTATTAATAAGAGACTGGAGATACTACACAGATGCGTCTTTCTCTTCTTCCCTCAAGGAACTGATCTGCTATCTGTGGTTCTGAGTAAACTCATAGACATATCACACGACAGAGAAATCCTATTTGTTTTCTTTGAAACTATGCTCAGTTTAATAAAACCCTACCTTTTATTTTCTGTCCTTTTTTCATATTCTTGCTTTTGTCTGATTTTCATGCCACCAATAAAAATTAGCATGTAAGAATTACCTCGTGCTCTACTTTCTAGGAAACAAAGGCTAAAATGTAATGTTTATGGGACAAACAGATAAGATAAAATTGATAGCAGGATAAAAGACAATTTGAGCATTTTATAATCCTACTATTAGGCACAAAATTTATACCTTTTAGTTACTAACACTTATGTTCTAGCTCTCATAATATTATTGAAACTATAGGCAGTACTCCAAAAAGCAGAACTATGAGTCTTCACTTTAAAAAAGTCTTTCACAACTATGTTTCCCAAAGACAGTTTTTTTTCCAGTGTGAACAGATGCAACAAATTAATTTTTCCCCATGCAGAACTATAAAAATATTGCAAATAACCTGTCAGTTTTGACCTTTAAAATGATATTGGCCTTTTAATCTCATAATGGTAGAAATGCAATAAAGTGTAGCTGCACATAAACTGTATTTTAAAACTCCTCCACAATGATGGATAAAGCAGGAATCAGGAACAGAAAAACTGAGTGTTTCAGTGCAGTCACATATAGGGAGCTCAAGAGTGTTTATGGACAATCAATTTTTCTTCGCATCTATAAAGAAAATGTGTATATGTGAAAAGCTTGCTATTCTGGGATGTGTAACTAGGTTTTTACACCATGTTCAGCAACAACAAACTCAATTTTTACCTAGTATTAAAATGAGTTTGAAGAGAAGGATAATGTGATAATGAGAAACATATGAAACAGTGAAAAGTTCATGCCTATTTAAAGGCAGCCTTACATTACATAAAAGCTTATGTAGCAATACCAATGAAAGGGCAATAAAAGAGACTCTTTTATGCTAAATTAGAGATGTATATTATAGATTCCTTTTTCTTAATGCTTTGTCAGAGGATCACCCACAATTATCTCTCCTTCAAGAGAAGGCTCCTATTATGCGTTATCAGCAATTCCAATTTGACACCTCTGTAATTATGACGAGGCTACATACTTTTCCCTCATGTCTTTTGATAGGGACAGAGACTCCAAAGCCACCTGTTTAAGCTACTGAGCCTCCTTTATGTGGCACCAGGTCCAGGACTCTCAGTTCTTGATCAAGTAGCCAGTTACTTCTGGAAGTTAGAGGAATTGTACAGCAATGTGAAAGGTGCTTATAACCTCTTGCTCCCAGTTCCTTAAACTTCAGAATGGAAGTCATGTTCCTACCCACAAATACCTGCTTCTAGCCTCTTTGACATTTTTAATAAACTTTTTTACGAAACAGTCAGGGTCATTTTAAGAAGAGGCCTTTGAAACTTGGGATAAAAGACATGGAGTCAATGAGATATATGGTGTTGAGCCCTGTCTAAATGGAAAGACAGGCAGAGACCACTGAATTTTAACTCTAGGCAATGTTAGAGTCAGCCAGATAAGGAAATAGGTGAGCCAGACAACTGTCAGGGGTTACCATCTATTAAGGATCCCTATCATATAATTAGAATAATTGAATGGGTTGCCAATTACCTTTTTTATTCTTTTCAAATATGACAAAATGTAATATATACCAAATCTCACCTAAACAGAATATGTCATTAAAACAATTAACCCTCTGTGCTAGCTCCTATCTCTTATCTTGTCATACACATTTCCTAGTTTCAAGTTGCAAAGTCAAATTGAACTTGATTCTTATACCAATTCCTGGTAAACAAGAGGAGCCAATGAGCACAACCATCTTTAATTTCCAAACGTGCCTAACAAGAATGAAGGGTGTATTTAAATGTTTACATTTAAACTCTTACTATGTTTTCTTAGAAAAATACATCAAATAAACTGCACAGAAAAATTAACGGTCAAGTTGAAAACATTTTCTTAATGTGGGCCTAATTAAAAAAACAATAGAAACAACATTTCAAACCTAGCCTGGGACAAGACTTGGAACTATGTCTATGTATGTTATCTCTAAACTTAATGAGTATGAGTACCTTCTGACACATGTTTTCCATTTATCAATAATGGATAAATGAAAAATGACAGGCAGTATAAAATAAGCAAAAATGTGACAATATATTTAAATCTTTTATAATATTCATAAAGTGCCATAGTAATTGTATTTATTGAAAATCAATTTATCCATGTTCCCACTAAATAAATGTTGAACAATATTTAAACACCATAAGTTTGAGTCAGAATTTTTAGACTACTGGGCTAAGACAAGGTGTAATGGAAAATATGTGGCCCAGAAAGCCCATTGCTTATATGAAATATTTCTTGCCAACCTCTATTTCTTCTATGATAGGGTACAACAAAGTTTTTCCATTTTTAATTTGTTAAAATTACAACTTTAGGCAAGTTAAAATTACAACTTTAAGCAAATTAAAATTAACAGAGTTGAATTGAGCCAGAAGAAATATGTTGCAAGTTTTGGGTAGCCCTCAGAATCAGAGCAGATTCAGAGAGATTCCAGGGTGTTGCTGCCTCATGGTTGAAGATTTATAGAAAGAAAAGAAGAATGAGGTACAGAAATGCAGGATTGGCTACAGCTGGAATTTGCCTTATTTGAACACAGTTGGAACAGTTGGCCACCTGTGAGTGGTTGGAGTATTGCGCTGTGATTGGCTAAGACTCAGCTACTGTTGCCGAAGCAAACTCCTAAGCTAGGTTTTCAGTTTGCTCACCTACTGGGTTAGGTTGCAGTGCACACCAAGAACTCAAATATGCAAGTAAGTAATATTTATCAGACCAGATTTTAGTTTGATTTCTCAACTATATTTATTCAAAAATGAACTCAAAGTACCAATTGGTAGAATTAAGCAAGGGAAAAAAATAAAAGTCATATATATTAGATTGGAATAAATAAACCTGTCTTCATTCACAGTTGATGTTTATGCACATATAAAATATTGAGGAATCTATTTAAAAAGCTTCTAGAATTACCAAGTGAGTTTGGCAAGGAGACAGGTTACAATGTCAATACACAAAACTCTGTATACTAGCAATAAAAACTTGAAAATTGAATAATTTAAAATATTGTGGTAGCATCAACAAATAGAAAATACTTCATGACAAAGTTGACCAAATAAAGGTAAGTTGTAGGGACTAGATATTGCAAAACATTACTGAGAGAAATTAGAGAAAACTTAAGTAAGTGGAAAAATATACCATTGTCAATCTAAAAATAAAAGGCTGAGGCACAAAATATAAAGAGTTTACTTGAGCCAAAGTGAAGACAGCTGATGGGAATGCTCAAACCCAAATAATCTTGCATGTGAGCTTCCTTTGGCTTTTTTACAAGCAGTTTTTAAAAGAAAAAAAAAGGGTGGGGTGGAGGGACATGGAATGGCCTGATCCAAAGTTGTTTGTGAGCAATTCTCATTGTTTTGCAGAAATAACATTGATTAGTGATTTGCTATATATTGTTAAGCTATAGGGTATAGGTTATAGTGTCAGGTGTACCATTATTAGGTAAATTTATAGCTACTTGTGGCAATAGTAAGCAGTTTTAAGAGATGGAAACATAGCTTAAAGTGAGGAGTAGGACATGATTGCTTTATCATTTTACTTTCTGTCTGGGCCTTATAGTTTAAAAGAACTTGTATTCCTCAGATAAAAGTTCTTTTCTTTTCTGACCATGATCATTGATTGACAGACCCCACACTTGATTTTAGCCAAAAGGCTGAGAAGCAATAGACAAACTCAATATTATGAAATTATCCCTAAATTCTTCTATAGGTTTAACAGCCTTCTTTTTGGAGAAATAAACAAGCTGATTCACCTAAAACAATTTTGGAGGAGAAAAATAAAGATAGAGAACATACTTTACATAAGGATGTTTATCCTTATGGTTAAGAATTCTAAAGCATAATGATAAGCAAACAGATCAATAAAACAAAATAAGGGCCAGAATGATATTCACTCATATGTGGTCAAAGGTGCCAAAATTGATCAGTATGGTAAAAAATAGCGTTTTAAAACACATGATCATGGAAATATGATTTCCTTTTATTTAAAAAGTTAGAATAGCAAAAATGCAAAAGACAAGTTATTTGAACTATTCATATGAATTGCTAATTCTTTCTGGCAATTGGTAAATATAGTCAATTTTATTTCTTTCTATGTTCACTTAAAAAAAACCAAAATATTTCTCTTCATTTATTCATGTGTAGTCAATCAAAAATTATTTAGCACAAATTATGGGCCAATGACATAACAAAGAACTGATTGTAAAATCAGATGAATATGAACCAAAATCTCAACCAATATCAAACTTTATTAATGATCTTCTAGATACACAGATAACACAAAGTGCGGTCTGGGTCTTACAGTGCTATTCTCAGGCTTTCTTGTTGCATCAGGATGCAGACTGTTTCGTGGTAACATGAATTTTTCCAGCAATGTGTGTGTCCACATATTACTCACACAGAAAGGAATCCTTTAAATCATGAAAAGCCCACTTGGTGAGTAAAATAGAGCAATTTCCCTTACCTTTTAATGCCTTGCATTGACAGACTAAATGTTTCACAAGAAATCACACATTTAGTCCTATTCCTATATTACAGATGAAGAAATCGAGGCCCAGGGTATTTAAGTAAATTACTCAAGGCCACTTAACTGGGAAGTGGCAAAGTCAGGAGTTGTATCAGTATCTTGGCCTTTAACTGCTAAACTATAATGCCACTTTCAGGCTGGCGAAGGAGATAGAGGTATATGTCAAATGTTCAAATTATATTGTATATAGATTAGGTAAGTTAGAGTTCTATCTTAGTTTATCCATAGTTTTTGAGAGTTCATATTAACTTTACTGGGTTATATTAATTATAATGACTTCTGCAAAGTTTGATGGAGTTTGAAAAAAAGGTCTTCAAGTCACAAATTCATTTTAGTTTTATTATCCATTAAATATAAAACTCTGTATAACATTCTAAATGTATTTTATAATTTCAAAAATTAAATAAAGTATCATGTGAAGAATTGACTCTTCTCTAGAAACACAAATGAAAACCAAAATCCAGTAAATCATGTGGATAGATTTTCAATAGAGTTCTGAGGGAAAAAATTGATTAGGATCTGTAGTCATCTTGGATGTGACAGGAAAGTGTTAAAGATTATGCTATAGTACCTTACTTTCCAGTAGTAAGTTCCTTGTATTCTTGACAGACATGGCTTCTGCGTTTCAGAAACTGATTCTTTTTGAGTGTATGAAATTTCCTCGAGGGATGTAAAAGAGCATTGTGTTAAAAATTAACTTCATATGGTTAAAAATTAACTTCAAACTATTGGTAACCTTTACTATAAATTATGTGCTTATATTAAAGAAGCAAAATATATGGACCTTTTTCAAACAGAGTTGCTTTAATTTATTAAACATTATAATTTAGAACAACTCTTTATATGCAACAATAATTAAGATACAATTCACAAAAGATTATACATAATTATATATTTTGATATTTTAAAACAAAATATAGCTAAAGTAAATTGAATAAAACAAAGAAATTGAACACAAGGACAAGAAAGCAAGCAAATATTATCTCACATTTTCCAAGGGGATAATAAAAATCAAATCACACTTTAAAAATAACTTCCCAGACCAGGAACGGTGGCTCAAACATGTAACCTCAGCACTTTTGGAGGGCGAGGCAGGAGGATTGCTTGAGCTCAGGACTTCAAGACCAGCCAGTTAAAAAAATTAATAAAAAAAAAAAATAGCTAGGCGTGGTGGTGCATGCCTGTAGTCTCCAGCAACTTAAGAAGCTGAGGTGGGAGGATTGCTTGAGCCTCAGAGATAGAGGTTGCAATGAGCTTGGTCATGTCACTTCACTCCAGCCTGGACAACACAGCAAGACTCTACCTTTAAAAAAGGAAAAATAAATAACTTCCCTAAAACAAAAAGAATTGATTAAAACATTCAACAGTTGTGTACAGGTAAAAGGAAATACCTTTTTAGCTATTATAAAAACAGTAATACATATACTTTAAATACCAAATGTTATCCTGATAATTTAATACAGTGTATTTTTGAAAATAACATTGACTCCAGAAAAAAAGACATAGTTCCAGTTGTCATTTTTTATGTGTGTTTTGCACTCCAGCAGAAAAGAAAATTTAAAACCTTGATTAGGTTTTCATTTTCAGAAAAAAAATGCTATGTGTATACCATCGTAGTCTTCAAATCTATGACTGAATTACTTACAAATAATTTTATAATGAAGTTATTAATAAATTAAAAGTTAAAGTGCTTTGATCCAACTTTGATAAGCAACTTTGTAAATATTACACAAATCCACATTTTACTGACCACATGCTGTGTTTGTGATAGAGAGAGGAGAGAGAAAAAGAGGGAGCATTATCTTTCTCAGATATTCCCTTCTATCCTAATTAGGAAATTTCTTAGCTCTTTGTGTCATCTCTTAGGAATATACATACTGCGGCATTGACAGGTAGAGACTAATGTTAAGACGAGACAGGTCTGAAAGGCGAAGATTTCTCCTGAGAGCTAACATTTTCAGAACAAATTGGGCAGCTGACAAATATTTAGTCTCTAGACCTCAGAAGATAGTTAAAATCAGTGATCTCCATGTGGCTGGAGAAAACAATTAGTAAAGATTGTCTCAGAACCCAAACGTTTGTTGTGAGTCTCTTCAAATGCCTCTTGGGTGATTTTTGTGTGTGTGTGTGTGTCAATGTTTGCAGATTTGGGCAAGTTTTCTGAATTTGGCTGCCAAATACACTCAAGCAATTTTTCATAGAATAATATGTTTTTCTAAAGGGATTTGAATATAAATGAACAAAAAATTCCAATCCAAGATGAAAAAAGAAGGGATAAAGCATGATTTGGAGAAAACTTCATTGTGAGATTTGTCTCTACACTAAGTTCAACTTGAGGCCTCATTCTTTGGAAGAATTTTCATTAACTCTTAATTAAATCTCAATGCAAGAATTAAGGTCATTGATGTTTGTTATACTTTAAGAGTATATTTTTGAGGTTTATTTTTGTATAACTGAGACATTGGGTTAATTATGATACCAGCATTGACGTGACTGGGTAACAGATACATTCAGATACCATAAGCAATAAAATTAATATTTTAGATATGTTCATAATAAAATAATCTTTCTAATGAGTAATTAGGTTCCTTGGGAAATATTTTATTGTATAGGTTGTTAATACGCAAAATAAAATGCATATGATTGCTTTTATTAAATAAATAGCTGATAGCTCAAAGTGTTGCCAGCATTATAGTCTTGGAAGAATTATCCTTCATCAAATAAATGTTTGACCTGGCATATTTCCTGAAGCTATCTATATTTTTTGTCCATGTTAGGTTTTAGCATAAGAACTTGAACTTTTTTTTTTTTTTGAAACAGAGTCTCTCTTTGTTACCAGGCTGGAGTGCAGTGGTGCGATCTTGGCTAACTGCAACCTCCGCCTCCTGAGTTCAAGCAATTCTCCTGCCTCAGCCTCCCAAGTAGCTCAGACTACAGGAGTGCACCACCACACCCAGCTAATTTTTGTATTTTTAGTAGAGACAGGGTTTCACCATGTTGGCCAGGATGGTCTCCATCTCTTGACCTTGTGATCCACCCGACTTGGCTTCCCAAAGTGTTGGGATTACAGGCGTGAGCCACTGCACCTGGCCCAATCATTGTTATATAGTGAACTACTCTAGGATTTTAACTAATGACAGTATATTAACAAGCACATTATTTATTGACAAATAGTATACCACCTAGAAAGGCATTAATGTGTTTGCAGAATGTACATTATTTAATACTCAGTGGGCCCAGATAGAACTGAGATTTTAATGAAATGATAGATTTGTATTAATTTGCATGTCATATGTTCAGCCCAAACTAAATATGACTTACTTTTTATTCATTCAAAAATATATATTTACCAGTTACTTGGGCACAAGTTTGCTTCTAGAGTGTGGAATTTCTATAAATTTACCAAAGACATGGGTGCTAAATTCATGGAGCTCAGCATTTATAAATTACCATCATCTCAAAAAGCCATTTGTAAAGACTGGCTGTTCGTGTTGTTTCTAAAACAGAATCACCTCCGAAGAATTAAAAATACATTATTTACATAAAATTACAAGATAATTTAAGCAAAAAAAAAAGAAAAGGAAGGACAAAAGGGAGAAGAAAGAAAGAAAGAAAAAGAAAGAAAGAGAAAAGAGAGAGAGAAAGGAAGAAAAAAGAGAAAGAAAGAAGAAAGAAAGAAAGAAAGAAAGAGAAAGAGGGAGGGAGGAAGGAAGAAAGGAAGAGGAGGGAGGGAGGGAAGGAAGGAAGGAAGGAGAAAGAAAGAAAAAGAGAGTGTCCTTTAATTCTGAGAAACCAGATTATTAGTTACTTGCAAAATATTTTATTTCATTAAAAAAAAGATGCTTAGGCCTTCTTTTTCATTTCTGTAGAAAGGAATATTTAGAGTTTTAAGAAAAGTTCCTGGCATTTTCCTCTTTACAAAGAGGAAACTATTCTTATATTTTTTACCTGATTTTCACAGCAACAGGACCTCGTCCCAGAGTAATCAAAGTCATTCACCAGAATGCCCGTGCACTGTAACAAGGCCATCTACAGTGCAGCCTGTCAAAGACGGAATCAGTTTTTAATGCAGAAAAGCCAGGAAGAAATAAAATGAAATGTCTGCCCTTAAGCAGTTCAGAACAGGGAAGCTGATTCACTGTGCCCCATTCTAGTTAAATGTAATAGATGTATTTCTGTATGTGTTCAAGCTACAGAGCTGCTGATAGACATTCTTTTTTACAAAAACTGCCTATAAACAATATTTTCTTCCTCTCAGTTTATTTTATTTGGAATGTGAGCTGCCTCAATTTAATGAGATCGAGACTATTTCTCAGTGGATCAGGTGCTAGTTCAATAAGATGAATGAACAGCATTAAAGTTTACTTTGATATCTGAAAAAATGATAACAATCCTTTCATTTATTTATCTATTGACACTGTCCATTGAATTCTCTTACATATTCTGTGAATTCCAGTTCCCCATATTTGCTTCAGAGTAACTTGTAAACTTTTAAAATATATAAGATAATATGTTTTCTAGTTTTCCCAATATGTATGTGTAATAAAACTGGATTTTGCTCATATTAATAACTAATTCTGAGAAATAAAAGAGTATTAGTCTTTATTTGTTATAATTACACAATAATTTTCCTCCTATTCTGTTGATTTATGATAATTTCTTAATAATGATACATTTTGACATTCTTGAAGCTCTATTAGAATTAGATTTTTCGCAATATCTATTATTTATGCACTGATTTATAAAGAGTTCATTCATTTGCATTTCCTATCTTCACAGTGCACACATGTAAAATGATGGCTGTGCTTTCAAAAAATACACTTTCTCAATAGAAGGAAACTTCCTTATAATCCTTTTCTGTCTTAATTAGAAATGTTTTGAAAGTAAATATTAGATATTTATATCAAATTACTTCTCAATACCAGTTAAAATAAAACAATTATTACTGTAGGTATCTATTAATATTGTAATCGCATTGTAATAGGAAGAAAATGGACTCCCTAAGAGATATCCAGGGCCTTATCCTAATCTCTGGGACCTGTGAATGTTTACTTTACATTTCAAAAAAACTACAAGGGTCTTTGTGGATGTGATTAAATTTCATATTTTCAGATGGTAGATTATAAGGGATTATCCTCCTGTGGCTTAAATGCCATCATATGCATCCCTTATAAAAGGGGCCGAGAGGAAAGTTTTGAACACATAGGGAAGGCAGAGAGGGATTTAAGCATGCTGGCCTTGAAGACAAGTGATGGAGCCCCATGTGAGGGAATGCCTGCAGCCACCAGAAACTGGAAGAGTCAAGAACTGGTTCTTCAGGGCCTCAGGAAGGTGTGTGGCTGGGATTTCAGTCCAGCGACAGTGACTTTGGAATTCTGGCATCCAGAACTCTGAAAAATTAATGGAATAAATTTTGGTTGTTTTAGGCAACCAAGTTCTTGCTGATTTCTTACAGCAGCTCCTAGAAACTAAGAAATCTACCACACATATAAAATCTGAATCAAAAATTAATGAAAGGTGAATGATGCCTTAGTTTAGTTAATAGGAATGTACTAATGTTAATTTCTAATTTTCTTTGACAAAGGTATCAAGATTATGTAACATGGGGAAATTGAGCAAAGGGCATATATGAAAATTCTGTGGACTATCCTTTAACATTTCCTTAAGTATACAGTTATTTCCAAATAAAAAGTTTATTTAAGAAATGAAAAATAAATAAAATCTGTATCAGTTGGGGTTTCATTAAAGAAACAGTACCACGTGTGAGTGTTTGTGTGAGTGTATGTGTGTGTTTGTGTGCCAGTGTGTGTGTGTGTGCGCACATGTGACTGTGAAGAGAGAGAGAGAAAGAGAGAGAGAAGGACAGAGAGAAGGACAGAGAGACTCATTGTCTGATCTACAGAGTAGGCTGTCAGGAAGGACAGTCCGGAGCTCTGGGACATGAGCTAAAGCTGCAGTCTACAGGCAGAATTTCTTCTCCTTCCAAGAAAGCATCAGTTTGTCTCTGAAGACGTGTCTAGTTGAAAATGTCCAACCCAGAATGTCTGAGATAATGCCTACTATTTAGAATAAACTGAAAAGAACATTAATCACATTCATAAAATGCCTTTACAGACTAGTAATTGAACAAGCGAGGACTATCGCCTATACACGTTAACACCCAAAACTGACTCTCGCAGGTGTTACAGTTCGCTAGGGCTGCCATAGCAAAACACCACAGACTGTGTAGCTTCAAGTTTTCAGATGACATGATTTTATATTTAGAAAACTTCATCATCTCAGCCCCAAAACTTCTTGAACTGATTAGCACTTCAGCAAAGTCTCAGGATACGAAAACAATGTACAAAAATCACAAGCATTCCTTTACACCAACAATAGACAAGCAGAGAACCAAATCATGAGTGAACTCCCATTCACAATCACTACAAAGAGAATAAATACCTAAGAATACAGCTAACAAGGGATGTGAAGAATCAATATCTTGAAAATAGCCATGCTGACCAAAGTAATTTATAGATTCAATGCTATTTCCATCAAACTACCATTGACATTCTTCACAGAGGTAGAAAACACTGTTTTAAATTTCATGTGGAATCAAAGAAGACCTCATATAGCCAAGATAATCCTAAGTAAAAAGAACAAAGCTGAAGGCATCACACTACCTGACTTCAAACTATACTACAAGGCTACAGTAACCAAAAGAGCATGGTATGGGTACCAAAACAGATATATAGACCAATGGAGCAGAACAGAGACCTAAGAAATAACATCACACATCTACAACCATCTGATCTTTGACAAACCTGAAAAAACAAGCAATGGGAAAAGGATCTCCTATTCAGTAAATGGTGCTGGGAAACTGGCTAGCCATATGCAGAAAACTGAAACTGGACCCCTTCCTTACACCTTATACAAAAATTAACCAAGATGGATTAAAGACTTAAATGTAAAACCCAAAGCCATAAAAATCCCAGAAGAAAACCTAGGCAATACTATTCAGGACATAGGCATGGGCAAAGACATCATGACAAAAATGACAAAAGCAATTACAACAAAAGCCAAAATTGACAAATGGGATCTAATTAAACTAAAGAGCTTCTGCACACCAAAAGAAACTATCATCAGAGTGAACAGGCAACCTGTTCTCCTACAGATTAGGAGGAAATATTTGCAACCTACACATCTGACAAAGGTCTAACATCCAGAATTTACAAGGAACTTAAACATATTTACAAGAAAAAAGCAACTCTATCAAAAAGTGAGCAAAAGATACGAACAGACACTTCTCAAAAGAAGATATTTATGGGGCCAACAAACATATGAAAAAAAGCTCAACATCACTGATCATCAGATAAATGCAAATAATAAGCACAATGAGATACCATCTCATGCCAGTCAGAATTGTGATTATTAAAAAGTCAGGAAACAGGCTGAGCATGGTGGCTCATGCCTGGTAATTCCAGCACTTTGGGAGGTCGAGGAAGGTGGATCATGAGGTCAGGAGTTCAAGACCAGCCTGGCCAAGATGGTGAAACTCCGTCTCTACTAATAATACAAAAAATAGCCGGGCATGGTGGCGGGCAACTGTAATCCCAGCTACTTAGGAGGCTGAGGCAGAGAATTGCTTGAACATGGGAAGTGGAGGTTGCAGAGAGCCGAGATCATGCCACTGCACTCCAGCCTGGGCAACAGAGTGAGACTCCATCTCAAAAAGAAAAAAAAAAGTCAGGAAACAATAGGTGCTGGTGAGGCTGTGGAGAAATAGGAATGCTTTTACTGTGTTAGTGAGAATGTAAATTAGTTCAACCATTGTGGAAGACAGTATGGTGATTCCTCAAAGAGCTAGAACCAGAAATACCATTTGACCCAGCCATCCTACTACAGGGTATATATCCAAAGGAATATAAATCATCTGCTACAAAGACACACACACACGTATATTTATTGCAGCACTATTTAAAATAGCAAAGACATAGAACCAACCCAAATGCCCCTCTACGATAGACTGGAGAAAGAAAATGTGGTACATATACATCATGGAATACTATGTAGCCACAAAAAAATTTAAATTGTAAATATGTCTTTTTTCTACAGTATATATAATTTTATAATTATTTAGGGTGTTTACTATTTTCACCTGACTGTTTCAAATGAAAGTGCCATCAAATTTTAAAGATTTTTAATTCAGTGAAACATCCTACTAATTATTTATCTGAATTCTTTGTTTATTTTATATTCTCCCTATATTTTTCACCAGGTTCCATGTTGTTGAGATTGCATTTGCATTTATTTTAAATTCTGAAACTGATCGCTAGGTTTCATATAAGGGTATTCTTCGTAGGAATGCCATCTTCTCAAACACTAATAAATATGTTGATTAAGTTAATTGCATTTTTTGCATTAATTCTTCTTTATAACAGATAATTATTTCATATGTTCCAGCTGGTATTTCTCTTCTATACTCTTCTCAAATATTTGGCAATTATAAGTTTTCTGTATAAATTTATAACAGTGGTTAACATTTACCAATGTTAATAGTTGTTTAGGTAGCTTCTTTTTAATCCCTAAGTCCAATATTAAATATTTTTCTTTTCCAAACAATAGATACAGTTTCAGTTTACATGAGTTATGATTTTGATTGTAACTGCACATTGGAGTCTGGTCCAGCTTTCCTGTTGAATAGGAAGGAAGATATTTTCCTACAGAAACAAGAAATAGTCCTAAACAGCTCCCAGCTCTAAACACCCTCTCTAGCTCCAATACCTTCTCTGAGAATCTGATTGTATCTCTTTTATTCTGGAATAAATACTCTAGATACAGAAGATTATAACAGGTGTAACTGGAACAACACTAATAAAAGCTACACTTGACTATAAGACCATCCTCTTCTAGTTTCCAGGTCTGATGCATCTGAGGAATCATGCTTCGAAATCTCAGTATTTTGAGGTTTCTTAATTTTGCCTATATGGTATTGTGGATATTTTTGCTAAGATTTGTCTTCTGATTTTGTTGGCTTTGTATTGTATAGAAGTATCTCAATAATTTATTCTTACAAGGGAATACTCTTAGTTTCTTGGATGGCTTATTTATTTTAGTTTGTGGATGTTTTGTAATTTCAATGTGATTTTAAAAAGAACTTAACACATATTCTTAGTCAGCCATCTTGAACGCCCAAATTTCACATTCCTTTTTTATAAATATTACCAGGAGGGAACAGAATAAACAGTTAACAGCAGTTAGTGTTTAACTTCATATATATTACTAGAGTACTTTGAATTATACTTGGAATTATGTAAATATAAGTTGAAATCAAATCCCTATTAGAAGAGATTGCACATCCTTAAATGTGATCATTTTAACTTTATTATGATTAATTTTACTGTAATTACATACTCGTTTTCTGGAATTTAGTTCTCCACTAACTAAAATTAAGGGTATGATTAATGAATTCATCTTAAAAATGCTTTTAAAAAATTAAGCAAGAAATAATACACCAATAAAATAAATTCAAATTTGATTAGTAAAAAAGAAAAGTCATTTGGCTTTAAAGAAATTAAAATTAGATACTTTCTAGAATTTAAATTGCATGTAGATTAGAATTCCCATCAAGAATCTAACTTTAATTCACAAGCTAACACTGTCATATTTACCATTTATAATTTGAGTGTGAATGAAAAATCACTTTAAAAAAATTGGATTTCCAGATCCCTGTTCCCAAATATGATAATGTGGTACACACACACAAGACTAAATTCTTAAAAAGAATTCCAGGTGATTTTGATGAGAGACACTGCTCAAAAATGGTATGTGCTCATTTTACCATGCAATCTAAAGGCACAACAGGAATTATCCATTTCATAATGCTGTAGCAGCACTAATTATACCAATAACAGTAACAATAATAACAGTAACAATAGCAAATATAAATTAATTGCCTTGCAATTGTCAGGTGATCTGCTATGAACTTACATTAATGATTTTCCATAATCCTTATAAAATATCTTAAAGGAGTTTCCACTAAATTAAATTCCTATCTCTAATAAAGAATTTAGTCTAAGAAAAAGGAAGCTATTTGTCTGATGTTAGGTAGGTAGCAATGGAAGTACCCTCTGACATTACAGACCTCTCCCACAGATAACGCTTCTTACCTAACAGTTCCATTCAGAGTCATCATTAATTTTAATAGTGAAAATTAAAAACATATACATATTTCATGTAATTTATAAATATAATATCATATTAGTATATTATATGGCTAACAGAAACACATTTGTAACATACAGTCTTCCCATGCACAAACAAGATAACTATTTCTATTTATTGAACTGTTCTTTTAAGACTTTCAATAATCTTCAATAATATTGAAGTTCTACAAATTTCTTGATAAGATTATAAGGGTTTTTTTGGTTCTACTTCAAAAGATTTTTTTTCCATTATATTTCCTATCTGAATATGAGTTTTCATTAGGAAAAGTAATAGTTTGGGCATGTAGTTAGATCTCCAGACAATTTAACAAATGCCTTCTTTTTAATTTTGTTGTTGTGTTACTAGAATTTTCCAGGTAAAGTACCTGTAAATTGTAATAGTTTTACACCACCTATCTAATGGATATGCCTCTCATGAAATCATAAGTTGTTGAATAAATACATACCAATCGAAAACTCTGTTAGGACCTAGTCAAATGCTAGAATGAAAAAAAAATTACCGTGTCTTCATGAAGGTTACAATTTAATGGGCACGTCAGGAATTTGTCAAATAATCATTAAAAAGTGTAATTCTGAACTATGATAGTTTACATTAAAAACGCGTAAAACATCATGACAATATATTGCAAGGGGCATGTATTTGCCAGTTTACATTTTAGGCAGCAGCTGCGGTTATTTAGACGTATTAAGAGTGAGCATTTTATCTGGGTGGCACTGTTAGGAAGCTTCAGACATCAGGGAAAATAAGGTACATTGGAGAACCTAAGGCTTTGTGCCTGGGGCACAGCTCGCAGAGAGGGATACGAGAGGAGAGTGTATTATTTATTTCTGTGTAAGAAATTACTGCAAATGTAACGACTTAAAACAATAACTATGCATTTTCTAACAGTTTCTCAGTGTCAGGAATCTCACTGTCTCTTAGTTGAGAGCCTGTGTCTCTAGGTCTATTCTCAGATTATATTCAAGCTGTTGGCCTGCTGAGTCTGTGGTCACATGTAAAAACGCACGGTTTGGGTGCAGGGCTTGTAAAGCCACTTCTAAGCTCATTGATACAGATGTTGGTGTGCCTCCGTTCTTTGACATGAGAGCCTCTCTGTAGAGCTACTCCATAGCATGGCAGCTGGCTTTCCCAAGGGTGAGAACATTCAAGCAAAAGTGAGAGAGACCATTCAGGATAGAAGCTGAAGTCCTTTTACAGTCATGTTGGATATGAAAAGGCATGTTTTCTGCTATATTCTATATGTTAGGAGGGACTCCACAAGTCCAATCTCCACTCTGTTTCCATCCCTACACATGCATACTTGATAATTCAGATCTTCTCTTCCTCACTGTCTCCAGTTTCTGTTTCCTAGGTGTCCACAAGCTCTATTTGAACCACAAAAACTTTCATGTTGGCACATCAGTGCTTTGAAAAATACCTCCGGTGCCCCTCCTACCTTCATTGAGGACTTATCAGTTAAAGCTGGGGTAAGGTCTCAATTGTGCTTTCTCTTGCATCACCTAAATGTGTGTGGGAGCTAATGCCCCAAGGGTAAACCTGGAACAATAAAATTCAGAATTTGTGGACAAGTTGATTCCGATTTCTCCTCTCCAAAAGAAGATCCTCAAATGAAGTTAATAAACATGAAGAGTAATCATAGTATTCCACAGTTTTTCCCACTTAGTTGTAAGCAATTCAATATCCATTCTTGTATTGGTTCTCTTTTCTTCCCCTGCTTTTCCCAACTTTGCCTCTCACTTTGATCCCTGAAGTCGAACATAACTCCTTTGCCCCAGCCTCAACTTTCTGGAAAGATTGAGCCACCAGTTGATAGTTACAATGCTAATCTTCAAGGTACAATTTTGGAACTGGATTTTACCCTCAACTGAAACCAATAAGAATGCCAACTAGTAGCTAAATGACAAACTTTCACCTGTAATTTGGATGAGGTGCAGGTGGAAAGTGAGGAGTTGAAATATATAACGGCTTAGGAAATTGAACACTATAGCAAAAAAAAAAAAATAAGGATCATGAGGTTGTTGTCTCTTTTAAAAACTGCTGAAGATAATAATGCTTTATACAGTTATTGTTTTTACCACAAACTTTATTTTCAAAAAAAAATGAAAGTTTCAGAAAATTAAAAGTTTACTTTTACCTATCTTTACCTGGATTCTCCAGATTTCAGTATTTGCTATATATCCTTCACTTCTCTACCTCTCTATTTAAACATAAATGCACACACAATATAGATTTTGATTACACATTTATTATTTGAAACTAGTTTTTAGTTATGTCACTCTTTAAGTATTTTAACATGTATCTCCTTTTAAAAAATATTCTACCTAATCACTTCTTGAGTATAATTGTTACACTCAATAATTTAACACCGATACACAAAAAATGGTTTTTAATATACATGCCATGTAGCCAATATACCAATTTTCCTTAAATAGCCCACTGAATATGTTTCATAGATGTTTGTATTTCCTTGTTTGCTTTTGATACAAGATTTAATAAAAGATCACATATTGGATTTCTTGGCCATAACTTTTTCGTCTCTTCTAATCCATAATGGCCCTACGCCCCTTTTATTTGCATAACATGTAGGTTTTTGAAGTAGTGGTGGCCATGAGAATTTTCTTTAAAGACCGTAAAATCCAGGGAATGAACTTGACTATGGGTTCACAGAAAAATCACTCTTAATTTATCACTGTGTTTACAGTGAGGTCACAAGCTGACCCTAACGCAGATTCCTGGAAGACAAGGGACTCCTCTGAGAGCTGAGGTTGTCAGTAGTGACAGCCCTCTATTTCCCATTCTTACTATGGGCAATTCTTTTCTCTCTCTCTTTTTTTTCTTGGTCACTGTGTTAGTCCATTCTCACACCACTATAAAGGAATACCTGAGACTGGGTAATCTATATAGAAAAGAGGTTTAATTGGCTCACAGTTTTGCAGGCTATACAGGAAGCATAGTGGTTTCTGCTTCTGGGAAGGCCTCAGGAAATTAACAATCATGGCAGAAGGTGAAGGGGAAGCAGGCGCATCTTGCATGGCCCAAGCAGGAGGAAGGGGTGAGGAAAGGTGCTACACACTTTTTAAACAACCAGATCTCATGAGAACTCTATCATGAGAACAGCAGTAGGGGGATGGTGCTAAAACATTCATAAAGGATCTACTCCCATGATCCAATAACCTTCCCCCACCGGCCTTTCCTCCAACATCAGGGATTAGATGAGGTTTGGTGGGGACATAGATCCAAACCATATCAGTCACTATAACTAGAGGTTTATCAATTTTACCGAAATTTTTAAAAAATAATCTTTCACTTACATTGATTTTGTCTATTTTTTTCCATTTTCAACTTTATTAGTTCCTTCTCTAATGTTTATTATTTTGTTCTTTCTGCTTTCTTTGGGCTTATTTTACTTTCTTTAAATTTATTAAACTGACAGATTAGATTATTAATCTGAGACATTTCTAATATAAATATTTAATGATATAAATTACCCTGAAAACATTGCTTTAACAATATTCCACATACTTTGATATGTTGCATTTTTATCCTTATTCAGTTTCAACTTTTTTCTTTCTTTTTTTTTTTTTTTTTGAGACAGAGTCTCACTCTATCGCCGAGGCTGGAGTGCAGTGTCCCAATCTCGGCTCACTGCAACCTCCGCCTTTTGGGTTCAAGCAATTATACTGCCTCAGCGTCCCGAGTAGCTGGGATTAGAGGTGCACACCACCATGCCCAGCTATTTTGTATTTTTAGTAGAGACAGGGTTTCACCATGTTGGCCTGGCTGGTCTTGAACTCCTGATGTCAGGAGATCCACCCGCCTCGGCCTCCCAAAGTGCTGGGATTACAGGCGTGAGCCACTGCATCCAGCCAGTTTCAACTATTTTTAATGAGTTTTGAGATTTATTCTTTAACCCTGTTATTTAGAAATGGGTTATTTAATTTCTAAGAATTTGAGGTTTTAAAATATCTGTGTCTGTTATTAATTTCTAGCTAATTTTCATTATGTTATTAGAATGTAATTGGTATGATTTATACTATTTTAAGTTGGTTAGGTGTTTTTGGTTGCTGTTGTTTTCGTTGTTGTTTTTGATGGCTTAGATTATGGTTTACCTTGGAGAATGTTCAGTATGCCCTTGTAAAGAATGTGCATACCGCTGTTGCTGGGAAGCATGTTTTATAAGTGTTAATCAGCATATTTGCTTGCTAGCAAGTCTTCTATATTATTACTGATTTTCTGTCAAATTGTTCTATCAATTACTGAGAGAATATTATTGAAATCTGCAATTATAATTTTAGATTTGCCTACTTGTTTTCTAACATCAATTTTTGTCTTATTTATTTTGAAACTGTTATTAGGAATACATACACTTAGACCCATTATCTCTCCTTACAGAATTGACCCTGAATCATGGCTCCTTCTATTCCTGACATTATTCCTTGTGCTAGTCTATTTTTTTGATATTAATATAACTATTTTAATTTTGGAGGGATGTTTGTGTAGTATGTCTTTATTCATCTTATTATTTTTAACTTTGTCTTTATAAATTAACTGCATTTTTATAGACAATATAAAATTATATTTCACTATTTGATCCAATCTGAAAATTGCTCTCTTTAGAAAGTTATATTTAGGCCATTCATGTTTAATTTGATTATGGATATTGTTGGATTAAAAATTTAGCAACTTCCAGATGTTTTCTACTCATTTCATCTTTTCTATTTTTACCCACGCTCTACATACCTTGACACCAATAAACAATGATAAACTAGATTATGTCATTTTACTTCCTCCATTGATTTATTACTGATACATATTTTATATTTTTTAGTGATTTATCTGGGATTTAAAATATACATCTTTACATCTTTAATGACTATATCTTTAATTAAGCAGGTTCTGCCTTCAAATTATATGCTGCTTCACCTGTGGTATAAGGATCTTAAAACTAGCCAGTGCCATAAGGCCAGTAGTGTTACTTGTCTTCTTACAGATTAAGGCTTTTGTTTTGTCATGGAGATAGAGGGGGATGATGGGGTAGTAGTACTTGTTCCTCCTACATGGCTGTTGTTTCCTCCCTCCGTTCTCCATGACACTGGGCACTTCTTAGTGATTATTTTAGGCCTTTTCTGTGAGAGGCCAGAGAGGTTCATGGAGAAAGAACCTACCAGAGCATGAGGACTCCCTCACATTCCACACTCTCCAGGGGTTTCACATGGTCCTGCCAGCCTGCAATTCTCCTCCCAGTTTGTCAGTTTTTTAGCTAAACTGTTGTTACCAGTGTCTAGGTATGTCTACCAAAATTATTTTTGTTTGAAAAAGTATCTTATCTGTTTATAACTATACTATAGCATGTTTGGAACTTAATCTGTCTCCTAGATGTCACCATCTTGGAAACACAACTTCACACCTGGCTAATTTTAAATTATTAATGTGTATTAACTGCTAGAACGTTTACATGCTAGCAAAAGATACACAGAAAATATATTATAGGAGAATACCTTGAAATATCATGCCCTTGGAACAGCTTAAACAAAATTTTTGCATATAAAATAGGGCAGCTTTTAAATAAAAGTAGTAAATTTCTCACAATTTGATGTAGCATTAAATAGATAACTCGCTAAAAATGATTACTTCTATCATAAAATGGTACTTTGTTGAGATCTATTCCATTACTGAAATAGCTGAAAATCAATGTGTTGTTGGGAAATACAAAGCCAGATGTATATTTATATTGTGTAGTATACTTTAAAATAAACTCAAGAATGTTAAATTATAATAGCTAAGTAATTTACCTTTCAATTTCAGGATTACTCTTATAAATTTTGACACTCATATTCTACATAATAATAGAGTCCTTTGGTTCAGGGTCCAAAATGTTTCCAAATGACTATAGTTGTTACAATGCCAAGCTGTTTAAGAGGTCATTGTTTTGTATCTCTTGCTTTTTCCTCAGCTTTTGCACCTCTTGCTTTTTTCCCATCATTTGCCCTATGCCATTTGGACAAAACAGAATTGAAGTAAAAAGCTTTTTTTTAATTTTCCTGGTCCAAACAAATTCTTTGTATTAACTTTCATTGATCTGGGGTTACATATTTTTAAGTTCAAGGACTAAGACAACTGAAAGTATAAAATAGCATGCTTTTAATCGTTGTTGTTGTTGTTAAACGGTCTCTGCTATAGAAAATGTTAACAGTCACGTAATATTACAAAAGTTAGATGTTTTAATATAGTATGGATTAACATATATCAACTTACATTAACTTAACCTAATTATAGAAATAATATGAAACAAAAATAACAGAAACATAGCAGAAAGTCAAGCTAAAGCTATTTACAAGATTTAATTTGATATAAAACAAAAAAATATACATTCATATCAGTCATTCTTTGGCAAATTACTTTTCTACATTTCTTATCTGAAGCCTCTTGACTGTTCAATCCTCTTGATTCCTTCAATCCAAATGACATAATAATTTCAGGACAACATAGAATAGTTCATCAAATGGGTCCAATCTCCCTTATTTGCTCTATTAAATATAAGACCAAAAAATTGAAATATAGACTCAATTGCCTTCACTTGTTGATAATGTGTCAAATACAATGGTGTTCACCAACTCAACCTATTTGGCCCCACTATTTGTCTAGTCATCTTTTATCTAAAGAATGCAATATGCCGTGGTCCCAACAAGGAGATGAAAATAAGTCACTAAGTAGAGTTTTGGTGAATACCTTAAAGGATGGCCAGATTCCAGGGACCTGTACATTGTTTTTTCATCCATTCCCCTTCTTTATGCCTGGAAAAGGGCAGAGTGTCAGAAATTCAGCTGCATTCTATGACTGGGAGACTAGAACCCCCATGCTAAAGAGGGCAGAGCAGGAAGACAGAACTGTATGTACTAGCCTTGAACTTCCTCTGAAATATTTGTTGCCTTATTGATTTGTCAATCTGTCATTTAAATTGCTTTTGATTTTCATTTTGTTTTGTATGTGAATATATATTCTAGCTGACATAAATGGGGTCCCTCAACTTCTGAATGATGGTAGGTGAATATGGCTCTTTTTGCTGATTGAGTTTACATAATAGCCATATACTCACACACTTTATACTTGAGTCTCTGCAGTTCCCAAGGATTAAAATTGCATTGCAAATGGAAAAAGCATTATGCACTCTTAATACTTATCCTCAAGGATACTTTTTGGCTTATTTTAAGAGACTGATTAAAAATCATTTACACCATTTAGCAAAGAAATGGGCAATATAGGGCAAAGCAAGATTTAACATATATTTATTAGAAGCTTACAACAGCAAAATACCTAAGACAGAGCGGGAGGATGAGACTTGTAATGAGGAATGCATGGTCTTTCTTGTTTTCCCAAGCTTGTTTGGACTCTATTTTCGAGACAGAGCATCACTGTAGAATAATGTGCTAGAAAATGCTCAATATTTGTAGTCCATTTATTTAATATGCTTTCTATGAGGAAAAAAAAAGTCATTGCATTGTGTCCACATTCTGTGAACAGAATTGTAAAATATCTTCCCAAGGTTCCTGTTCGCCGGCTATTCAACACTAAGATAGGCTCTGCTGTAAAGGGACTTTGCCGATGGATTATGTTTGCTATCCTTACATTTCAAATAGGAAGATTATCTTGCATTATCTGAATGGAGCTAATGGAATCATATAAGCCCTTAAATATTAAAGAGGACAACAGAATAGTCAGTTGGAAATGTAAGGCCTGAATGATTTGAAGCACAAGGAACAGGGCCAGGAGCCAAAAAAAGGTTAGCAGTCTCAAGAAGCTATGAACAATCCCAGATTTCACAGAAATAGTCTACAAGAAAACAGAGGCCTTAGCCCTACAACTATGAGCAAGTGAATCCTACTAACATTCTGCATAAGCCCAGAAGTGGATGGTCTCCAAGAGCTTCTAGAAAGGAATACAACCTTGACTTTGGCCTTGTGAGAGCCAGGCAAACAGAAACATGAGATAATGTTTTTGTCGTATTAAGCTTCTAAATTTGTGTTGATTTGTTATGGAACATAACATTAGGCAACTAACACACATGGTAATATAAAAGAGCCTGTTTAAGGGATTTGCAAAAATATTAGCCATTCAGAAATTATTTTAATCAATGTATAATGCAGAGATCAGATCAGAACTCTGAAAAATTGCTAATAAAAAGAGATACAGTTTAATGGAGGAAGGGAAAGTAGGATCATAGAACTAATTAGAATGGACCATGTGTGGCACTGTGGATGGTTCTTAGTGAGTGGGCTTCCCATCTGATGTGTGAAAAGTAAATGCTACAAGCCTATCCTCATTCAGATATTTCACTAGTATTAATTTCTTAAAGAAATCTTATATATTAAAAAAAATTGACTTTAGGCCAAGTGCAATGGCTCATGCTTATAATCCCAGTACTTTGGGAGGCTGAGGCAGATGTATCAGTTGAGGTCAGGATTTCGAGACCAGCTTTGCCAACGTGGTACAACCCCATGTCTACTAAAAATACAAAAAATAGCCAGGTGTGGTGGTGGGTACCTGTAATGCGAGCTACTTGGGAGGCTGAGGCAGGAAAATCGCTTAAACCTGGGAGGTGAGGGTCATAGTGAACCGAGATCTTGCCACTGCTCTCCAGCCTGGGTGACAGACTGAGACTCCATCTTAAAAAAAATTAAAAATAAAAAAACACTGATTTTATTAATATTTATATTGTAACTTGCAGACTTAAACTATAATAATATAGCTTACTGGGAAGTATAAGGAATTTATATTAAGTATTTTTATATGTTGCATGCAAAAAGTAGGTTGATAAACCCTAAGTAATTCCACCTATTCATTCTTTTTTGTTGTTATATTGAAGTACCATGCTCTATTTACAACAATGTAGTATAGATTAAATGTTTGCATCCTTCCCAAATCCATGTGCTGAAATCCTAACTCCCACTGTGCTAGTATTTGGAGGTGGTGCCTTTGGAAAGTAATTAGGACATCAAAGTGGAGCCCTCATAAATGGGCTTAGTGCCTTTATAAGAAAAGGTCAGAGAGCTAGCTCTTTCTGCCATCTATCTACCATCTATTGGAGGTAAATACAAAAATTAAAAATACAAAAATTAACCGGGCATGGTGGCACACACCCGTAGTCCCAGCTACTCAGGAGACTGAGGCAGGAAAATTATTTGAACCTGGGAGGCAGAGGTTGCAGTGAGCAGAGATCACACCATCGCACTCTAGCGTGGGTGACATGGTGAGACTCCATCTTAAAAAAAAGAAAAAAAATTCAGAATAAAACTGGATAATCAAAATTGTTTAGTTCCTAATTATTTGACTTCTCTCATTCTCTGTACAAATATTACATGGACACGTACCATGTAGCAAGAAGTGTTTAGCTCTTTCTGCCATCTATCTGGAAGAGAGCCCCCACCAGAACCTGAGCATACTGGCACCCTGATAGACTTGCAGCCTCCAGAAGTGAGAAATAAATTTCTGTTGTTTATGAGCTACCAGACCTAAGGTAATTTGTTATAGCCACCTGAACTGACTAAGACATATAGAGTGTACACTGTAATCCCCTTATTCATTCATATTAATGATCTGTTCAATCAATCCACAGGTATTAACTGAGTAACCATTTTGTTCAATCAATTTTATACATAAATTTCCTTATATTCCTGCAACATTATGCATATTTTGAATATATTCAAAAGATTTAAAAAAAAAAGACTAAGCCATGGATTATTGGATTTTACCTCCAAATATCTTATTAGGTAATTAAATTGTAGATAGCAAAAAATATAGTTAACAGTTTCAACCATTATATAATTAGCCACTCATAATATCAAAGCATGTTTAATAAAAGGTCAGTGTTTTATTTATGCTATTCCAAGTAACTAACAATGCACCTAAGACACAGACACATGATAACGTTGTTGTAGTGAACTGTATGTTAACACTTATAAGATTTACACAAGAATATAATCAAGGATAATTGTATGAACAATTACGTTCTATCATTTTGATTAAAATTTTCAAAATAGGGCTGTAATCCCAGCACTCTGGGAGGCTGAGGCAGGAGAATCACCTGAAGTCAGAAGTTCGAGACCAGCCTGGCCAACATGGTGAAACCATGTCTACTAAAAATACAAAAATTAGCCAGGCATGGTGGCACATGGTGAAACCCTGTCTACTAAAAATATGAAAATTAACCGGGCATGGTGGCACACACCTGTAGTCCCAGCTACTCAGGAGACTGAGGCAGGAAAATTATTTGAACCTGGGAGGCAGAGGTTGCAGTGAGCAGAGATCACACCATTGCACTCTAGCGTGGGTGACATGGTGAGACTCCATCTAAAAAAAAAGAAAAATATTTCAGAATAAAACTGGATAATCAAAATTGTTTAGTTCCTAATTATTTGACTTCTCTCATTCTCTGTACAAATATTACATGGACATGTACCATGTAGCAAGTAACATTTATGATGTTTAGGATATGAAAAGGAACAGGATCTCTGACTTTAGGAATCTCCTGGACACATTATAGTGTTTGCCAAATACAATACAGGGAGATTCCTGATAGAGATTTGTTCAACATCTAGCAAATGGTGGAAAAGGAAGTGTTTAACTCAGGATAAATTGTCTGTTCTTTTATCTGCTTGCTTGCTGGGAGGAAATCTGTGAACTCATGTGAGAGTAGATGTCATCTGAAATTATTTCGTATTCTTAAATGGGGAATAAAAGAGCATTTAGTATATAAATGGGGAACAAATTTAATATATCTATTGAAGTATTTAAAAGGAAATAAATCATGTGTTTTTGCATTGACGTATTTTTAAAATAATAATGCATCCACATGTTAATTATAAACTTTAGAAAACAATACATATGGAAAAAGGGAAGGAGTTGAAATTTTTGAAACTGAGTAGGGGAGTAATATGTTCCAGGTGGTGGCAACAGAAAATGTAACTTGCAGGGTTGTGCAAACTCATGGAAGCTTTGAACAATGACAAGTAGTTCAGCAGAGTTAGAGCAGAAAGTTTTTATAGAGAGAAGTGACAGGGGTGGGGTTAAGAAGCAAGCAGGAGCAAAATCACCAAAGGTCTTGGATATATTGCCAAAGAAGTATTTTATTTTGAATTAGACTATGAAATCAATGACATATGTAAATTGCAGCGGTATTACCATATTTCCACCTCAGAACAATCACACTGCAGCTATTTCCATCTCAGAAAAATCACACTGGCAGCAACTTGGAGGATGGTCACAAGAGAGGCCACAATTTGAGCGTCTGATCCAAGAGATAATGAGCACTAGCACTAGCCCAGTGCCAGTGGAAATAGGGTAGGGATGAGAGCTTCCAGAAAGATTTAAAACACAGAGTTGGCAAGATTATCTGACTGATTCGAAATGAAGAAGTGAAACAGCCAAAGGAGGATTTAATAATGAGCCTCAATATACTTGCTATAGAAACTTAACTAACTACATGTGTTTGTAATAATTATGAATCAAGATTAAAGAAATCTTACTTACATTTAGTTTTTTTGATTATCCTAAATATTTTCTAATAAAGTTTGCCTCTAAATTATGTTTTCTTCTATTTTCTTTCCCAGCACTCAAAAATAACATTTTCATGAAATAGTATGTCAAGAGAAATATGAAGTGCAGAATATTTCATTCAATAAGATTTTTGCTTATATGCTCATATGTCTGAATATTTTGTTTTGTTTTATTTTATTTATTTTATTTTGAGACAGGGTCTCACTCTTTCACCCAGGCTGGAGTAAAGTGGTGTGATCGTCACTCTCTGAAGCCTTGGACTTCTGCGTTCAAGTGAGTCTCCTGCCTCAGTCTCCTTAAGTAGCTTGGACTATAGGTCTGCAGCATCATGCCTGGCTGAATTTTTTTTATTATTTTTATTTTTGGTAGAGACAGAGTCTCATTATGTTACCCAGGCTGGTCTCTAACCTCTCTATCCTCAAGTGATCCTCCCACTTTGGCCTTCCAAAGTGATGAGATTGCACGCATGAGCCACATTGCCTGGCCAGTTTGAGTATTTTAAAGTATGATTTATAAGGTTAAATCAGAAATGAAAAAGTTGTAGCTAATTCTAAAAGGTACTAACTATGAAATGTGAATGTGCAATCAATACAATCTAACTAAATGAAGAGCGCATACAAATAATATAATCTTTGTCCACATACATTGCCTACTGATTTAGAGCTGCAGCAGTTCCTGGAAAAGCTATCACGAAACATGGAATAAACATGAGATTGTTTTTTTACAATCCTGCAGAAAGGATGCTGGAAGTTTTTGTTTTACACCTAAACTAGAATCATTTTCCTGATGATAGAGTACAAATAAAGCTAAGAGCTTTACATTTTATATACAGTAAGTGCCAGTGGGTCAATCTATTCATCTCTACTTTAAAAGTCACAAAGTATGTTCCTCTCGATGATTCCCAATAATATCAAATTTTAAGTCATTAAAATAGCACATATATTTGTAGAAAAAAATATATATACATAAGCAAAGCAGCATGAAAGAAACAAAAGTCACCCATGACACCAGCAGGAATTTAATCTATTTACCTATAAAAAGAAACAGTTGATGGGGAGTTCCTGAGCAGTCTACCATTACAGGAGTTACAGCAATCTGGCAGTGGGGAGAATTTTCTGATTCTGCCAAATTACACTAAATTGCTTAGTCACTGGGGCACATAATCTTGTGTGAACTTCTTTGAAGATCATGGAGAGGCTGGAGGCTGCTAATCAGTTACTCCTTCTGTGGAAGTTTCTCTTGAATGGAGCTATTAGCAAAACAACACACATGGACCTCTTGTTCTATGTAGATCCTCTTCTCCATGACTGTTTCCAAAGCAGCTCCACTTCCATGGTTCTTATGGGGTCGTCTTTCTGGAAGGAGACTCACAGGAGAGTCTAGTGGGAAGAATTATAGCCTCCATTACTGCAGATGGTTTCAGAGTAAACTTGGTACTCATTATCTTCCCCCTACACCATTCATGCTGTACCTCCCCACACTCAACTATCACCACAGGACTTAGTAGCTTACTAACATTGTGACACAGAACCAGATACATAATTTGAAGTGCCCAGTGCAAGATGAAATGCAAAGCTCCTTGTTTAAAAATTATTAAGAATTTCAATGCAATTACAGCACAATCGTTAACCATGCATGAAAGCCTTCTAAATATGAGGCCCAGTGTGATTGCCCAGGTCAAATGCCCATGAAGCTGTTGTGGCCCATATCTAAATTTCTAAAGGAACTGAGACCTCTGTAATCATATACTTCTCTGGCTGAGGTTGCTGCATGTGTCCATTCACAGTTACAATTCTGAAAATACCAAATTTTATAATAAAAATGTATAATAAATTAATGAATGGAGCATGAAGAATTGGATTAACTTCAAGGTTTTAGCTATGAATGTGGAAAACGAGGTTAGAATGTACTAAATTATTCAAAATGAGAAATGCTATTTAAAAAGTTTCAATGTCTAAGCCATTTAATTGTATTCTTTTAATTAGAAGTTACTTTGTTTTGATGTGTGAGTAAATCTTTGTATTTTCTGACAAAGACCTGTAATTTTAAAAAAACGCAATATCCTTGAAGTTTTATGGTTACACAAATACATCATAAACTTATTGAGCTAAAAATTAGTGTTTAAAGGTCTCGTGTTCGAAGAAAGATTTGACACCTCATGAAAAAAATGAGCTTAGAGAAAAAGGTAATGAAAAATGTACAATTTATGTGGTAAAGCATAAACATCTTCTGTGAAAGAAAAGTGTGTCCTGTACAGTAATTATTAATTATAGTAAATATTTATAAAGCACTTTTCAGGCAAAAGTAAAAATTTTAATGGCTTTGCATATACTTTCTTATCCTGTGATGGTTGTCTTCATTGTATGGATAAGGAAACAGATTGAACAAATCCTTTGAAAAATTTGGAAATTATAACCCTAATTATTTTTAAGATTAATTACAGATTTGTAAGGTTTATGCATAGTATAAATTAAATAGTGCTTTGAATTACTTTTTTGTCCAATTAAGTGTATTCAAAAAGAAAGTATACTACTAAACTTGTTTAGAGAGGAAAGTAATAACATTTCAGGACTTGAAACCCAGGGCTAACCTGATGACACTTGCCAAACTCAACTTGCCTTATTTATTTTTAGTCACTTGTAGTTGATTTTAAAACGCGTATAGGTAAAAATTATGTATCTGAGTAATATACAATTAAACTTCCACTAGCTCCCTTATAGATAACATCTCTGATGTATAGGTCCCCATGGTAACAGTTGCTTAAGTTGCTTTAAAGGATCTTAGAATCAGGTTTTGTCCAGTGCAAGCCAGCCGAGACCACTGACCCTTCAACTGGACCTGTGTGAGTGTCCGATGAGTGACCTTTCAATGTTAGAAGGCCAAAAACTCAACTCTCAGATTATTCTAGGGACAGCATTTCATGAGCATGCATTCTATGAAGAGCCATGAAGCTTGGCCACACTTGTGCAGATCACAGATTGCCCCACTTTTTTTTGTACCTCCAATGACCTTTTCCCACACCTTGGACTTCCTTGCTTCTCTATCCCATAAATATCCCTAAAACGTCGTCTTTAGAGAGGCAGATTTGAGATCTGTTTTCCTGTCCCCTTGCTTGGTTACCTTGTGAATAAACCCTTTCTCTGCTGCAAAACTCATTGTCTAAGTGATTGGTATACTGTGTGCTGAGCAGACAGACCTGATTTGATATCGGAACTAGATAATATGTAATGTTTATATGTAATGCCAGCACCCAGGATGAGGCCAGTTGCCATGTTTTATCGAATTGAAAAAAGTGACTTTGAATCCTAGCCTTAGGTCTCTTTTTTGTTTGTTTCTTTGTTTGGCTGTGAAAACTTCTTTAGTTTAAGACATTTATGACCATTCTTTTATTTATTTATTTATTTATTTATTTATTTATTTATTTATTGAGATGGAGTCTTGCTCTGTCACCCAGGCTGAAGTGCAGTGGTGCGATCTCGGCTCACTGCAACCTTCGCCTCCCAAGTTCAAGCGATTCTCCCGCCTCAGCCTCCCGGGTAGCTGGGACTACAGGTTTGTGCCACCACGCCTGGCTAATTTTTTGTATTTTTAGTAGAGAGAGACAGGGTTTCACCGTGTTAGCCAGGATGGTCTCGATCTTCTGACCCTGTGATCCGCCCGCCTTGGCCTCCCAAAGTGCTGGGATTACAGGCGTGAGCCACTGTGCCTGGCCTTGACCATTCTTCTTTTAAGAAATGTACAGTGTCAAATATTGAGAGTTTGATATTGATGCTAATTTAAATGTGGTACACTATATGCTATAATAAAATTCAGGATTTTCTTCATTTAACCACATTATACATGAGTTACTTATAAATTTTAATCTCTTAAAATGATTCTGCATTTAGTCTCTACAGTAGTTGTGCATTTCTCAGGAAACATATAAATTAATAACTTTTTATTTATGATAAATAAAACTGTTCAGCATCTGTGCTCTCTCATTTCTTCTACTGTTGCCCCTTCAGAACTCACAGGAATGCCCTTTGTTTATTATCAGTGCTATTTCTACTTCACAAATCAATACACAAACTACCATAACAATGTTATAAGAACAATTTAGGAGTACTCATGAGAAAGAAAATTGTCTTAGGTGGCAATAGAAAAGAAAAAAAGATGTTACAAGATAGAAAGTCAGTTCAAAGTAATTTTATACGATCAGCAGATGTATTACTTCAGAGCCCTTTTCTCAGGATATTTTAATATCCTGAGATATTAAATGATGAATGTTGGCTTACGACACATCATATTTCCATGTATATTGCTATTTTTGTATATTTAGAAGATGATATATTTCATAATGTACTCAATGACAACTGAAATTAAAGGTGAATGTAGGACCTATCTCTCAAGTTGAGGGTGAGTTCTAGTAAAATTTGAATCTTGATTCCTCACTCTATCTACAGCTTTGAACAACTAGGTGTATTTGCATTGTGAGGCTGGTTTAAACTTTTGCTGAGAAAAAGCAAATCTGTTTTTTTTTTTCTTGAGTCATAATCAAAACCACTTCTCCAATTCAAGCCAGCTGAGACCACCAGTAAGTTGGGGTAGTTACTTGAGGTAGAGTTACTTAAAACCCCTGACTCAATGGTGACTAAGAGGGGAAGCAGTAATTGTGTGGAGAGAATATAAATCTTTAAAGGCTGCTAAAAACATGTTTCTTTTTCTCAACTGCAACTGTTAGACTCATTTCAAGCTAGTGTCTTTTGTATTAAAGTGTTCATTTATCACATAATATTAGTTGTTATTTAGAACCTTCCTATAGTCATTCAACTTAATCTTCTGAATACTAAGTTCCTCCTAAGTGACAGGCAAAGTGCTACAACAGGAATACAACAAGAAATCTTCTACATTTTCAAGAAAATTAGAGTTAAGTGTTGAATATTTATATATAAATAAATGGCTCTTGTGTGATGAAGAAAACTGCTAAGATATAAATTTGTACCAAGCTGTGCTTTGAGAGTTTAAAATGAATGCATTTGTCTTCCTATTGAGTTTCAGGAAGTTTACACTTAAACTATATAGTGAATGCATATGAAAATTAGTGAGATAAATAAACATATAACACATTAGCCCAGAGATATGTAAGACCAAGATGTAGATGGCAATAATTCCATACAGTTATGTTAACATGTGAGGAAAATAAGGACAAGGTGAGAGTTGGAGCTGTAGGGTAGGGGATAATTCCATCTGTTCACGTGAAAGGAAAGTTCGAGACTGCCTGCAGACTCCAGAGTTGACATGCCTCTTTGGAAACTTGACTTCACTTAATTACATGGGTGGTCTTGGCTGAATTGCTTGCTTCGCTCTACCTAAAATGTACCTGAGAGGTGATACAATGTTAAAGGAGATAAGCTATGTAAGCACTGGTCCTCCTTAGACCCCAAAATATATAATATGCTATTATTACATCAAAACAATTATTTATAGGTATTTTGTTAATAAATGTTTACTCAATCATGTGCTTCAATTAACATTGGAAATTACTCTTTCTGGCACTCAAGCGATCATTTTTGTTCCTTGTTATTATTAATTTTTCCTTCCTTATATTATAATAAATTAGACATCCTCTCATGAATTTCCAACTCAGAATACTTGGGCCTGGTGAACTTGGTTTCAACATCTTAGATTTGCTACATTATAATATTTTATTTCCAATTTTAAATTTTTAGCCAAGATAAAACTTGTTAAGAAGCTAGGTTTAACATTTATTATTTCAAAAATTTAGGTGATACTAACACATGTTAGCCTTCAACGTGAAAAAGTCTCTAGGGTACAACATTTTGGTTTTTCTTGCCTAGGAATAAAGGAGGGGACAGGCGGGCAGGCCGTTTCTTATCTCAAGAGCTTCTCTAAGATGAAAGGACATTTGAGGGATAAAGGCATGCATTATGAGAGTAATGACGCCCTCTTCTTCTGGGATTGATTAACAAGGTTTACCATAGTCTCACTATGCCTGTCGTTCAGTCATGCAGGAGTGTGGGCGTGGGAGTGCAAATTCAATTGGTTGCTGTGGTGAGGGAGAGCAGGAGAGGTTGACCAAGCGACCAGAAGGAACTCTCACAGAGGCATGAGCTTTAGGCCTCCATGCATCCACTGTCCAGGAGATTTGACAAAACACAAAATAAACCTGACCACAATGCTGGGATAATTATCAGTGTCATAAAAGATGGACTGCCTAGCTTCTTCAAGTAAACCTTCAGAATGAATGAGAAACAATACAAATAGTAAGTTCCCACTAAAATGGAAAGGAAGTCAAGGCAAATATATATATAATCATATATATATATAATTCATATATATTTATTTTATTTTATTTTATTTTATTTTACTTTATTTTTTGAAACAGAGTCTCATTCTGTCGCCCAGCCTGGAGTGCAGTGGCATGATCTGGGCTCACTGCAATCTCCGCCCACTTGGGCTCAAGCGATTCCCCTGCCTCAGCCTCCCCAGAAGCTGTAATTACAGGCACTCACCACCACCCCAGGCTAAGTTTTGTATTTTTAGCAGAGACGGGGTTGCACCATGTTGGCCAGGCTGGTCTCAAACCCCTGACATCAAGTGATCCGCCTGTCTTGGCCTCCCAAAGTGCTGGGATTACTGGAGTGAGCCCCGGCGCCGGGTGTGGCCAAGAGGATAATAAATGGATCATGTGGAGACAGCCCTCAACAAGCAAAGCTGAGGTGAAAAGAAATTGACTGATAGTTACAGAAAAAAATACTTTTTTAGCCAAAAAATTGTTTTTGAGAAAACTAGCATTAAAAAGATATAAAAGAATCAGATTTTAGAGATAACCTAATTCAAGGTACAGAAGAAATTTTCCCATAGTGATTTAACGAGAAAATAAATTTAATAAACAGGAACTCAAACTTGAAAATGAAAATTATGGAAACTCATGGAGAATGAAGCAAACTTCACACAGAACAAATAGATAATTAGACAGGGCAGGGAAGAGAATAGATGTAGTCAAAAATGGAATCACTGATGAAAAGCACAGTAAAAACTTATGAAATGATATAGTTTGAAGAAATTAGGAAGAGGACATCAGATAATGAGGATATCAAATAACATCCAATTTAAAGATGAATGCTATTTCTGGAGACCTTAACAGTGAGAAGAAAAATAATTTAAAATAACATATTTTTCTGAAAATAAATTCATAAAAGAAGGAATAACTGAATTTGAAGCTTACATTGGAAAATGATACAGGTAATTGACATTGAGACATATCCATTTTAAATTGCAGAACTTTAAGAATAACAAAAAAATTTAAACAACCAGGCAAAAAGGAGCAATTTGTTTTCATGGGGGAAAAGGGGAAAATTCTAGCTAAGCCCCCATCTCTCATCAGTGCCAATCCGTGCCAGAAGATAAAATAATTACCAAAAAATTTTTCAGATAAATAAAATATGACCCTATCTTATATCAAACCAAGGTATTATTCAATTGCAAAAACAAAGCATATGCATTGCTTAACCTGAAAAGTTAAGAAAATATAACACCCATTTGTACTTCTTGAAGACATAATCCAACCAAACCAATGACTCAGAGAAGCAAGCAAAGAAGGAATGTGATATTTCAGCACAGAAAACAGTGGGAACAGTAGGGTCGTGTCAAAAAAATTTCGGGAAGAAAGTATAAAACAGAAAGAAACCAGCCTTTTTCTTTCTTTCTTTCTCTCTCTTTTTCTTTCTTTCTTTCTTTCTTTCTTTCTTTCTTTCTTTCTTTCTTTCTTTCTTTCTTTCTTTCTTTTTCTTCTTTCTTTCTTCCTTTTCTTTTTCTTTCTTTCTCTTTCTTTCGTTCTTTTCTTTTTTTAATTAACTGAATCGAGGTGATAGTCAAGCATTCATAAACATAAAAACAAAACAAAACAAAAAAACCTCCTGACCTCAAGTGATCCACCCGCCTCAGCAGCCTCCAATAGTACTGGGATTACTATGAGCCACCACACCTGGCCAACATGGTGAAACCACATCTCTATCAAAAATATAAAAAATTAGCAGGGCATGGTGGTGCTCACCTGTAATCCCAGCCATTCAGGAGGCTGAGGCAGGAGAATCAATTGAACCTGGGAAGCAGAAGTTGTAGTGAGCCAAGATTGCACCACTGCACTCCAGCCTGGGTGAGTTAATTCTCTGATCTTTCCAAGAAGGGTATAAATTGACTCAATCCCAACTCAAATTAGGTAGCTTTTTACATTAAAAGGTATAATGCTCCCAACTCTTAAAGCTTTTGTCGTAATTTACTCCTTTAAGAAAACACTCTTGTGATGAATACATATGTATCTGAAATTCATCACACCTTTCAGTACTATTTCAGCTTCCTTTAGTACTTCAACTCAAGTAAATATATTTTATTAATATCGCATACATCCTTCAACACTTCCCAAGACACCATGACCTAAATAAAGGCATATGTAAATACATTACTGGGGAGGTGATCTCAGGAAACAATGGTGAGGAATAGTGGGAGGGAAACCAAACAACGGGTGCAACAAAACAGATATTGTTTCACCCACCACTATCAGCTGCTGATTGCTTAAGTCTAAGAGACTATCTGAGAAGCATGACGTGTATGTCAAGACCAAGGTATTAAAGAAGAAAACATTGATCTATCAGTTTCCATTTCATATTCTTCAAAGATTTACTCCACATGGCACTAACTCTCCCTCACTTTGGCATTGCATATGCAAAACAGCAGGTTGTATTTACAGTGATAAGGGTCCTGGTTTTCCTGTGACTGGGGTTGGGGAGTGGAGAGTAGTAGTGGTTCTTGGGTTCTTGATTGACTTTGGGGCTAATACCAGGAAAGTCCTAGTGGAAATGGAATGAGTTGATCTGGTATCGTTAGCTGAATCAGAGTATATGCCTTAATGTCAACAGAGATGTGACACGATGTAGGCAAAAGGCATAACATACAAACTTGAGGGGACATTCTTTTATGTTGCAGAATAGATCCTCTCAGTGGTAGCTGGGATAAGAGATAATAAAACAGAACATCTAAAACGGTGCTTTTCCTCTTTTTGAAACTGTTCTTATCTCTGCAATATTTTTAGCTCTCGGGTTACAAAATCGGTCTCCCATTGCTGAGAGAAAAACTTGCCATCATTTTTTCTCTAAGAAAAGGGAGGTATAGGTACCATTTGTCATAAAGAGCCCTGATTGGCAGTATCTAGCTACAATACCTAAATGGATTCAAGCAAGAGAGTTAGTGAAAAAGCAACCATTCACGTTGTTGTAAGTGACCAGGAAGTCTGGGTGACTAATACATGAATTTGCAAGGGCCTTCCTCAATTGTTTGGGCCTATTCCTGAATGTATCATTTTCAATTATATAACTGGCTTCTGCTGTGCCCAGTTGACTTTCTGGCTCAATGTATCTCATACTGCACAGTTCATGATGGGCAGATCTGTTTAGACGATGACTTGGCATCAAGCCGAGTCCAAATCCAGTGGCATGTGAAGAATTGTAATAATTAAGAGTATTTTACTGCCACATAACCCAAGATGTTCTTCTCTAACCACAGTATTCTTCACTGAGACTCTCATATTGCAACTTGATACATTTCCTCAGTGTCCTCATTCACCCTGGATTTTCCAGCACTCTTGAATCTACCGTATTATATGACCCTTTGAAAGTACAGTTTGCAGTGTAGCGTTGAAAAGGTACATGGCCTTCTCTTGAGCTGGTCCCTTCTGAGTTACTCATTAAACAGGCCAGACCAGTATCCTCCGTGGTGTGAAAGGACACTAAGCTATGGCACTTTCTAAATCAAACAGGCATAAGCTTAAAGTGTCATTTTCCCTTTTGGACATGTCCAGAATACAATGTGCTACTAAATCACACATACTTGACAAATAGCATTTATCTCTATCATCTAGGATCCATCTGACTCTCTATGGATTTTATAGCATTTGCCAGTTCCTGCTTACCGCATTCACTTAGCCTTATGCTATCAATATAGGTACCAAAATACTGTTCCACAGAATTCTAAAATAATAAAGGTGGCTGCAACAGAAGGCAATATATGATATCATCTTTCTCACATGAATTATAAATGGTTTTGATCATGCCTATGGGTTACATGAAGAAAGCATAGACCAAATTAGTAGAGGCATATGTAATGTCAGAGGCTATGTTGATATGATTCTATGAAGAAACCATACTCTGCATGGCAGATGGAGACTTACATTAATGTTTTTGGAGGTTCACTGCTATCCATCATAATTTATCAGTTTTTGGTTTTAATTTAAGACTTTGAATATCGCACTTACCTCTGTTATTCCTAGCAGAACAAAAGAGTATTGCTGTGATTTACTGACTTTTAGAATAGGGTGAGATTTCAGTGGCTTCCTTCAGTCCCTTCTTAACATAATGGCAATATTTCACAGTTCAAAGAGCTTGAAAAATAGTTGAAAGGATCTTTTAGGTTAGAAGTTCACCTATCCCAATTCTTCACTCAGGAACTACATAAATAACCACAGGGTATGTCCTAAAACACATTTGACAACCTTTGTGACAGAGCTGGGCCAAAATTACAGTGATTATTGGATCTTCATAAGCCCTAATGTGTTCAGATGACAATTATGCCTTTTCAGGCACCCTGATATCTGTAAAAGCTTAGACCCCATATCCAACTATTACCTTAGTTTTGACGCTACCTTTTCCCTAAAATGGAATCATACTGTCAAAATGACACATCTTTTTGAAGAATGATCGCTGAACATTTACTAACTCTTGAGAAGAGCAAGTATCATCTTTCAAGGTTCTTGTCCCAGATTAGTCTGTTACACAGACTATGAAAATGGAAAGTACCATATGAACTTTAAAGTAGTTTTTTCCAATTCTGTGAAGAAAGTCATTGGTAGCTTGATGGGGATGGCATTGAATCTATAAATTACCTTGGGCAGTATGACCATTTTCATGATAATGATTCTTCCTATCTATGAGCATGGAATGTTCTTCCATTTGTTGGCGTCCTCTTTTATTTTGATGAGCAGTAGTTTGTAGTTCTTTTTGAAGAGGTCTAAGCAAAAAGAACAAGGCTGGAGGCATCACGCTACCTGACTTCAAACTATACTACCAGGCTACAGTAATCAAAAGAGCATGGTACTGGTACAAAAGCAGAGATATAGACCAATGGAACAGAACAGAGCCCTCAGAAATAATACCACACATCTACAACCATCTGATCTTTGACAAACCTGACAAAAGCAAGAAATGGGGAAAGGATTCCCTATTTAATAAATGGTGCTGGGAAAACTGGCTAGCCATATGTAGAAAGCTGAAATTGGATCACTTCCTTACACCTTATACAAAAATTAATTCAAGATCGATTAAAGACTTAAATGTTAGACCTAAAACCATAAAAACCCTAGAAGAAAACCTGGCAGTACCATTCAGGATCTAGGCATGGGCAAGGACTTCATGACTCAAATACCAAAAGCAATGGCAACAAAAGCCAAAATAGATAAATGGGATCTAATTAAACTAAAGAGCTTCTACACGGCAAAAGAAACTACCATCAGAGTGAACAGGCAACCTACAGAATGGGAGAAAATTTTTGTAATCTACCCATCTGACAGAGGGCTAATATCCAGAATCTACAAAGAACTTAAACAAATTTACAAGAAAAAAATCAAACAACCTCATCAAAAAGTGGGCAAAGGATATGAACAGACACTTCTCAAAAGAAGACATTGATGCAGCCAACAGAAACATGAAGAAATGCTCATCATCATTGGCCATCAGAGAAATGCAAATCAAAACCATAGTGAAATATCATCTCACACCACTTAGAATGGCAATCATTAAAAAGTCAGGAAACAACAGGTGCTGGAGAGGATGTGGAGAAATAGGAACACTTTTACACTGTTGGTGGGACTGTAAACTAGTTCAATCATTGTGGAAGACAGTGTGGCGATTCCTCAGGGATCTAGAACTAGAAATACCATTTGACCCAGCCATCCCATTACTGGGTATATACCCAAAGGATTATAAATCATGCTGCTATAAAGACACATGCACACGTATGTTCATTGCAGCACTATTCACAATAGCAAAGACTTGGAACCAACCCAAATGTCCATCAGTGATAGACTGGATTAAGAAAATGTGGCACATATACACCATGGAATACTATGCAGCCATAAAAAATGATGAGTTCATGTGTTTTGTAGGGATATGGATGAAGCTGAAAACCATCATTCTGAGCAAACTATTGCAAGGACACAAAACCAAACACCGCATGTGAGAACTCATAGGTGGGAACTGAACAATGACAATGCTTGGACACAGGGTGGGGAACATCACACACCAGGGTCTGACATGGGGTGGCGGGGGTGGGAGGGGAAGCATAAATACGTAATGTAAATGATGAGTAAATGAGTAATGGATGAGTCCATGAGTTAATAACACCAACATGTCACATGCGTACATATGTAACAAACCTGCATGTTGTGAACATGTACCCTAGAACTGAAAGTATAATAATAAAAAAAAAAAATCTCAATCTTCCACTCAAAAAAAAAAGAAAATGGAAAGTATTACATTTCCATAATGGTTATGCTAATTTACATTCCCGTCAACAGCATGCAAAGGTTCCCTTTTCTCCTCGTTCTTTTCAATGCTTATTATATTTCATCTTTTTGATAACAGCCATTTTAACAGGAGTGAATACTGTCTCATTGAGGTTTTAATTTGCATTTCCCTGATGATTAGTGATGTTGAACTTCCTTTCATATATACCTGTTGGCCATTTGTATGTCTTCTCTTGAGAAATGTCAACTCCAATTATTTGTTTTTTAATCGGGTTACTTTTGCTGTTGAATTGTTTGAATTTCTTATAAATTTTGGAAATTAAGCCTTTCTCAGATACATGGTTGGCAAATATTTCCTCCCATTCCATAGGTTGTTTCTTTATTCTTTTGAATGTTTATTTTGCTGAGCAGAAGCTTCTTAGTTTGATGTTGGTGTTTTATGATGACTTCCTTCACTTAGAAGAATGTTTTTAAGGTTCATCCATGTTGTTGTGTATGTTAGTACTTTATTATTTTCATGAAAAAATAAAATTTCCTTGTACAGATATTCTACATTTTGTTTATCCATCATTTGATGGTCATTTGTGTTGTTCTCATATTTTAAGAATAATGGTTTTATAAATATTGGCATACACTTTTTTGTGTGGACATATGTTTTCATTTCTATTGGATGTATAACTTGGAGTGTTATTATTATTGGGCCATATGGTAATGGGTAGAGCTGAGGGTAGCTCTTTACCAGATGATCCAACAATAATAACGCTCTAAATTATATACCCAATAGAAATGAAAACAGTAACTCACGGGTAATAGCTAAAGGGTACTGGGTTTCTTTGTGAAATAATGAATGTTATAAAATCAACTGTAGTGATGGTTTCACATATCTATGAATGTATTAAAAAGCTTATCAAATTGTACACTTTAGAGGAGTAAATTGTATGATATGCAAATTATCTCTCAATAGAGCTATTTTAAAATGTAAAAATAAACAGGAAAAAATAATTTAGGCCCAGATTTTGTAGGGCATATTTTCTCCACTGTGCTCTACATTGGAGCATAGGCAGTATAAGATAAGTATTAGAAAGGAAGGAAGTACTCAAAGAATGAAGGGGATTTATCAAAACCACATAGGAGCCAGCTTGAATGAACTCCCACTGGTATGCTGGCAGTATTTGATTACCAGAATAAATAATGTTAAGTGATGAATTATAATTCATTTAGTTAACAGGAAAGCATCATGCACCTGTGTATACGTAAATGAATGAATATAATGTACATTTGAAGAGGAGCAAAATTTTTGCATGATTTCAAAAAAAGTTTTCCACAAAATTTATTCATTTTAAAGTGGTAAAGATTGACAATGGTAGAGAAGCTGGTCATATACTATTTTGATCAAACGATCAAATAATCACCACTGAATAAGGTGCAATAAAGTGACTGAAACATATTTTCTGTGAAATTCTCACCAAAGATGCACAAACTTATTCATGAGGAAACAACAGATAATCTTAAAAGTAAACAGATAAACTGAAAACTATTCTGAAAAGTAACTTGGCTGAAATTTTCTGGAATGTTTCCAAAATAACCATAAAAGCAGAGATAAAATAAAGAAATTGTTTCAGACTGAATGATACTGAAGAGACATGCCACCAAAGCAATATCTGCTTCAAAATTTGATCCTTTTGCAACGAAGGACATTAGAAAGACAATTGAAAAAACCTGGGGTCCGAGGATTAGACTGTGGCTATGTATCAATGTTAAATACCTGATTTTGATAACTTCAGTGGTAGTACTGAGGTTATGTTGTGTCATGTTCATGTTCATAAGAAATGCTGCCAGTGTATACAGAGGTAATAGGGCATTAGATGATCAACTTACTCTCCAATAAATCAGGGGAAATATTCTTCATAGTATATGCCCAACTTTTCCACAAATTGGTATATCAGTTGTGGTTCCACCAGACAAACAGAACCAGGAAACATAGAGATAGATAGAGACGGAAAGATAGGGACAGGGATAGAGAGAGAAAAATATATATTACTAGAAATTGGCTTCCTCAATAATGGGGACTGGCTGGCAAATGTGAAACCAGGAATCAGTAGGGCAGATAGTCAGAAAGAACAGGTTGGAAACTCTTAGATATGAGCTGAAACTGTGGTCCACAAGCAGAATTTTATCTTTTTTTGGGAAGTTTCAGTTCTAGTCTAAATTCCTTTAACAAGGTGAATGAGGCCCACTCAGATTATTGGGGTTAATTTCTTTTACATAAAGCCAAGGAATCATAGATGTTAATCACATCTATAAAATACCTGCAAAGCAAAACCTGGATTAGCATTTGATAAATAACTAGTGACTGTAACATAGTCAAGTTGACATATAAAACTGACAATCAAAATTGGTTATTATTAAATCAAAAAAGTACACCACTAGAAAAAATTAATTGCTTGAATTAAGTGAGTTATTAAAATTGATGCATGTGTTAGTTTTCCAGTTCAGCATCACACCCTGGTTTCCTGTAGTCTAAGCTCCAGATTGAGTTTGTACCATAGTAAATTAAGAAGGAATGTTTAAAAAAAACCCTGCATATAAGATTCATGTAAATACATATGGTATATACACATGTACACACACAGAAATACACACACATCAACCTTTAAACGTTTATTTTAAATAGAAAATGGAATAAGCAGGTAAGGAGTTTCAAAATTGAGAATTTCTTATTTTTGGAAAATTTGCTTGAGGTAATTTTAATCTATTTGATGTGAAAATCTTTATACCAAATATCAGTTGTCACTGGCCTAAAAATCTACCACATCTGGTAGCTCCATAGTGCCAATAATATTAAATACTATTGTGGGCTGACTGTGCCCTTCATAAAAGATATATTGAAGGTCTAAATCCTGGTATCTCTCTGAATTTGACCTTGTATGAAAATAGGGTCTCTACAGATTTAAACAAGTTAAGATGAGGTCATATAGGATTACAGTGAGCCCTAAATTCCATGTCTGGTGTTCCTATAAGGACAAAGAAAAACACAGAGAAACACAGACATACAGTGAGGGAGGCCATGTAAGGATGGAGATGGAGATTTGAGTGATACAACTGCAGGTCAAGGAGTGGCAAGGACTGTTGGCAACTATCTGAAGCCGGGAATAGGCAAGAAAGGATTCTTCCCTAGAGTCTCCAGGGGGGTGATGGCCCTGCTGACACCTTGATTTGGACTTTAGCCATCAGATCCATAAGAAAATAAGTTTCTATTGTTTTAAGCTACCCAGTATGTGGTACTTTCTTATAAGACCCCTAGGAAACTAATACAAGTATCATATGCAGACATTTGCAAGTAATATTTCAGTAGGTCAAACATTTCTTTGACATGTCCTTATATGTATGAGCAGTTACCATACCTGTATGGTCTGTGATTTATGGTTTTGCCTCTGTGGCCAGACACATGAAATGAGCTTTATAACAACAACAAAACTATTGGATGAACACACAGTGTTGTTTCTCATGAGACACAATTAGGAACTGCCTTCAGACAGGGCTAGATGTGGAGAAAACACAATGTCCATAAAGAAAAATAGTTAACTAAGAGCATTTTACTTCAACTAATTTTTCACAACCCAAGGAAAAATCTCCAAAAGAATTCAGTAGTAGAAAAATTGAACTTTAATACAATAAATAATCACAATTTCAAACAAAAACTGAATTATGCTAGCCATAAGTGTGAAAAGTGAACCAGAAAAGTGTACACAAGGTTTATTTTCACAAACTTCCTCAGTTACCAGATTTATATACATTTCCATAAAGTTAAGGATCTTATCTTTTGTATTCTCTCCAAGTTGGAGGAAGAAGTCAAGAATTATAGGAAGGTTTTGGTAAAGTGGAACGCATTCTGTTGGAACCCAGATGTTTGCAACAGAGGAGCAGGAAGCTGGAAAAAACAAAAAAAAACTAAGCAAACATTTCTACCTTTTCTATCATGGCTTGGTAGTTGCTCCAGTGAAAGCTGCATTAATTAAAGAAGAATAGTTATAGAGACAGCCAATCCATGATTTTAATGCTGGATATTGTCTACAGGCTCTCAGCAGTTTGCTTTCTTTTCTGCACTTTCTTTATACCTCTGGGCTGAAAACCTGCAAACCACATTTTTTAGGTGTTATTGCTAGTTGGATTCCTCTTGGTTTCTGTGAGTGAGAGGTACTGAGCAGAATTTGGAGGAAGAAAGGATAAATAATATGATTTTTCTGCTTCTCTTGGCGTCTCTGGTTTTGACAGTGACCATACCAGAAGGGCAAAATAAGGTGTCACATTCATGGTTTTCTTGGCAAGGAAACTCCAACCTAAGAGAGGGTTATTCAGGGGTACAGGGATTGAAAAGCAGATCAGTTCTGTAAATATATTAAATTAATTTTTTTTCTTAAAATAGGTCAATTTTATAGTATGCAACCTATATTTTATAAAGCTATGTTTTTAAAATGGTGATTTCGGGCAGCAATGGATGTCATCAGCATTGAGAATTTAAGCAGTGAGAGAGTGGCCTTTTCCATCTTTAGCTACAGAAGATTTTCTGTCAACCAACTAATTTGTTGAGAAAGAGTTTGGAAACAACATCGTTGAATCCAAGCCCTGGGTGGCCTCAGTTATCACAATTGCCAAAATCTTTGACAAGAAACAAAATAATTAAATAATTCAAAGATTAGTTATAATTATAAAGAAATGAGTTCTATGCACAGAAGTTATTTCCTTTATTTAACAAAAGGAAATTTCTAACGAAAAGATAGTCAAAGTAAAATAAAGGAAAAATGAACAAAAGTTTCCTTTTTCATAGAATTTATAGATAATATCATCTCTATAAATTATAAGCATAATTTGAACATGAGAAAAAAGTGTTCAAAGAAGACTTTAAATAATGTCCAAAATATATAGAAATGAGCTGGAAATGCTACAACATGAGAAAAAATAAAAACAGGGCAGACAATAAATGTCCACTATAAGTGAAAGAGTTAGATCCTCATAAGCAGTTATGAGGCTACTACATACAGAGAGAGAGAAAGAAAGAGAGAGAGGTCAATATTAGCACAGAAGGAATGACAGGCTACAAACAATATATAACTAACATGCATTATTGGTATTCTTAAGAATAAGCAAATAAAATATTTAAAATATAGAAATAAAAGTACAGTTTAAAAAAACTTTTCTGTAACAAAGACAAATTGAAAGCGCAGAATCAAGGTGTTCATAGGGTACCAAGAAATAATGATACATAACATTCAAAATCAAAGTATATTCTAGCAAAGTTGTTAAAATTCAAGCACAAAGAAAGAATCCTAGGATCAGCCAGGAGAAAAAAAATCATGCTTCCTACTACTGTAAAATATCAAGTTAGATTTGACTTCCTACAGTAACAGTCAATGCAAAAAGACTGTTTGATCAGTATCTAAAATACACTGACAGAAAGAAAATGCGATGCAAGAATTTTATAATCAGCCAATTTATACTTTGATTATAAAGAAAACTTTTGAGTGTAAAGTATGCACAAAGTTATGCCATTTGTGAATAACAAGTTTGAATCTGCTAGGGAAGAAGGGTGGATGGTGATAAAGTAGGAAAAATAAAAGAATGGAACTGAAAGCTACTGATCAGATTATGAGAACTAAGGAGTGGTCAGGAATAGATACCCATTCCCACCAGCCCTCACTCCCACCCAAAGGTAATAAAATTGCTTTTTATTTAAAGACAGTCACAGAAACAAAATACAGTGGTCACAAAGATTAGGAGAAAAAAAAAAGAAGCATACTCAGTGATATGGTTAGTCTTTGTGTCCCCACTCAAGTCTCATCTTGAATTGTAATCCACATAATCTCCAGGTGTCTAGGGAGAGACTTGATGGGAAGCGATTGGATCATGGGGGTGGTTTCCCCCATGGTGTTCTTGTGACAGTGAGTGAGTTCTTGTAAGATCTGATGGCTTTATGAGTCTCTTCCCCTTTCACTCCTCACTCTTCTCTCTCCTGCCGCCATGTGCTCTGAAGTTATTGGTGGAATAGTCTATAAATCTCAATATTTTCCTCTTGGTTCATTAAGTTTTGAATTCTTCTATATCCTTGCTGATTTTCTGTCTAGTTATTGAACAGTGGTTGAGGGAGGGGAGTTGAAGTCACCAACTGTATTTGTGGTTCTCTTTATTTCTTCTGTCAGTTACAAGTTTTTGCTTTATGTATTTGTGCAGATGGACATTTGGGCTTGCCTTTGTAAACTTTTTTTTTTTTAAGAGTCAGTGTCTTGCTCTGCTGCCCAGCCTGGAGTGCAGTGGCTCAATCATAGCTCACTGCAATTCGGTACTCCTGGGCTCAAGTGATCCTCTTGCCTCAGCTTCCTGAGTAGCTGGGACTACAGGCATGCACCATCATGCTCAGCTAACCAAATTTTTATAAAGATATGGGATCTCAGTGTGTTTCCTAGGCTAGTCTGGAATTCCTGGCCTCAAGCTATCCTCCTGACAGCCTCCCAAAGTGTTGGGATTATACATAGGAGCCACTGCACCCAGCCTGAACATTCTTGTACATATCTACAAGTGAAAACATGTAAGTGTTTCTTTAGTATAGATATACAGCTATGTGTGTGCATGCATACACATGAGTGGAATTGCAAAGTCTTTGATTTTTTAGTTCATGGATTGAAAACTAGACATGATTCAATGAGTAGTATACATAGAACAGAAGAATGATGGTATCCTGGGAGATTGTTATCTATTTTTTATTTTTTTTTTGCCCTCAGGAATTATGCTTTTTTAAGTTTTACTGATCTTTAAACTTTGATAATTATAATTAAGGTTTTTGAAACTTATTCATACTTATTTAATAATCATTAGGTTTTATTTACCAGATTTTATTATTGACAAAATATTTGTATTTTTTAATTGTACAAATTACATTAATATTAAATAGGACACCTAGCTTTACATAAAGATTTCAAATTCATTAAATCAGAGTAAAAAGTAAAAATGAGAGTGAGCCCGAGAGATATCTTTTTCTGAGAAAAATGTTTTCGTAAATAAACTATTGTGATGGTACCATGTGAAAAAAATCAAAGGGATAAAATATGAAAATTCATACTAGACATGTTAATTGAGTCATGCTTAAAGAATATGTGCTTTTATCTTGAACATCACAACTTATTACCAGGAGCTAAATTTCTTTTCTGGTTCAGGTTTGCCTGCTTACTGTGGAAGTCTCACCACAAATGAGCATATTTTCTCCTTAAACCAAGTTGTTAATAGCAATAATTGAAACTACTAATTTTCGAAAAATTTCCAAGGAGTTTTTTTAATGATAAACATTGAGATTAATGAGGAATATTTTCCCCTTCATTTTATCTCTCATAAAAAACTTTATTGTAAGTAAGACACAGTAGAAACACAACTATACAAATGTATTCACATTTGTATTTAGTCATACATAATATACACTAGAAACTGCTCAAGTCTGGGGAAACAAAACGCACAACAGAGAAAACCCTTCTCCTTTTACAAGGTTTGATTTATAAGAGAGGAAGAGAGATTGAAATGATGTCAGATGGTGGTAAGTGCCATTATTTTCTAAGGGGATAAACTCAAGAGTAGCATGAGTAATTTGGAATTGAAAGTTATGAATTTCTCTCTAGAGATGACATTGGAAGTGAAATATAAAAGATGGTGAAGAATTAGCCATTTAAAGACTTACATGCAAAAGGAAAAGAAAATGCTTTGAATGCCACATGACTCAGGATAGACATGGCTCCCAGAAATACTCCTACTTCTCAGACACCTGGTGTTAGGTCATGAATGTGAAGCAGATGAAGTCCTATTGTTCTTTGAACTTGTCTTAAACACGTGGTACCACAGACATGTGAATGATTAAGGAAAAATGTTATAAATGCCTGAAAACAGAAGTTAGCCAATGGAAAATTGTTTCAATCATCAGATTTAGAAAACACCAAGCAGAAGTTAGTTCATTTTTATGTCCTATTTAAAATTAAAATCCTCTCCTTAACAGAGAGTATACAAAGCTTGACGAAACCTCTGAAAATTTAGAAGATTTTGCCAATACTACATTGTACAGTTTTTCTGAATTATCAAGTTAAAAAAATCAACCACAGTAATAAAACGATTTACCTATTCTCTCTGTAGAAAATTATATTACAAAATTGCCATCAAGTGTAAGCGTGATCAAATAAGTATTCCTTTAAAAATATGAAAAATAGAGATATATGAGGTATGCTGGCATTAACCAATAAAAATGTCATGCTATTTTCTGCCTTTTTTGAAGTTTATAGTATATTATGTTGTGGAGGATTTTCCATTATAAAAGTATTTACTTCAGTGCTTACTTTCCCATTTCTAATTTGCATTTATATACTTTAAATAAAACTCCCAATTTTGTTTAAGTTTTAGGATCCATATGTATACATATGAAGAGAGAGAGACAGAGAGAGAGAGGTATAGATGTAAGATATAGATCGACAGGGAGATAGATGTGTATATACAAATGTGTCTCTCGGAATAGTTTAACGCATACAGTATTTGGTGAAGAATAGATTGAAAAGGGCAAGAACAAAAGTGGGGAGATAATTTAATATTACTTTTTTTTTTTTTTTTTTTTTTTTTTACCAATTCTGATGCTTTAAACTATAGTGCTGGCAGCAGAAATGCGTAGAAGTAAATTCAAGATATATATTTGTGGTGGAATTAACAAAAATGATGATGGAAATTATGAAACTGATGATTCAAAATTAAGCAAAAATTCAAAAAATTTATTTCAGATAAGTGGTCATTAGCTGTGCCATTTACTAAAATGGTGAAGACTGAAGAAAATTGGATTTGGGGGTAGAGATTAAATTCAGTTTCAGAAATGTCATGTTTGTGACCATTGTAAGTTTTCCAATGAAATCAGCAAATGAGAAGTACAATACATATCAGAAGTGAGATCTGAATGAGAGACACACATTTAGAATTTCTCACAAGAAAACAATTCAGAACCATTTGAATGGGTTATATATACAGCTGTATTTTATGTATCCTAAGTTTGCTAGTGCAAATCCTGGCTGGAGTAAATTTTTAATAATATTTTATTATTCCAATTTTAAACATTAAAATTATTTTCCCCATGTGTTTTTAGCTTACAAAATACCAACTTTTCAGAACATGATAACTATATTGCTGATTTAGTAGTAATTACATATATATTTCAATTTTCTTCATTGTCAATAATCTTGCAGAAGACATAAAATCATTCAAAATAGAAATAAAACTGTGGTGTATCTCATTAAAGATGTCATACCAAAATCATGTTTTTCTCTACTTTGCCCCAATGAAAATGAAAATGTTAAATTTTTTACCAAACAGAAATGAAATGATAAAAGAAAGTTTGAAACATCAGAAGAAAGTACATTGAGCAAAAATATGGGTATGTACAAGAGAACTACTTTATTCTCTTGAGTCTTCTAAATTGTGATTAATAATTGAAGCAATAATTTTAAAATTATTTAGTTTGACTGCAAATATATATCAAGAAAATATTTAAGATAATTATCTTAAAAATTTAAGAGTGGAAAATAGCTTAATAGTAGGTAAAGTTCTATATCTCATCCAAACTGGTAAACGAATGACACTACTAAACTGTGCCAAGTTTATATATAATATTTATATTTTATATATTATACATTTTTATATTTTATGTATTATATAAAATTTATACGTAATACATAATAGATACTATATGCCTAGTATATATTATATACTTTTATATATACTATATACTATACTAAAATTTAGATATACTATATAACATATATTTTCCTGGTATATACAATATTATACAATTGTATATATTGTATAAATCATATATAAATACATCATATTAATATCATGTATTACATTCATATAATACTAATACACTATATTAATATATTATTTTATTATAGATATCATATTATATCACACATATCATATTAAGATAATATAGTGTATTAATATTAATATATTACTATAGCATGTAAATAGTAATATATTTATATAATATATAAATATAATTATATATCATATAATATATTAATATAATATATAATATATTATATATGATATAATATATTATATATTATATGATATATAAATATATTATATAATATATTTATATATTATGTTATATTTAATATATTATATTATATATTATATATATCATATAATATATTTATATATAATTATAATATATATATCATATATTATATATATCATATAATATATTTATATATAATTATAATATATATATCATATATAATATATAATATATATATCATATAATATATTTATATATTATGTTATATTTAATATATTATATTTAATATATTATAAATATATTATATATGATATATAATATATTTATATATTATATATCATATATTATATGATATATAATATATTTATATATTATATTCTTATATTATATGATATATAATATATTTATATAATATATAAATATATTATATGATATATAATATATTTATATATTATAGTAATATATTATATGATATATCATATATTTATATATTATAGTAATATATGATATATCATATATTTATATATAATAGTAAGATATTATATGATATATAATATATTTATCTATAATAGTAATATATTACTATTATATATAAATATATGATATATCATATATTACTATAATATATAAATATATGATATATCATATAATATATTACTATAATATATAAATATATTATATATCATATAATATATTTATATATTATATAAATATATTATATATCATATAATATAAGAATATAATATATAAATATATTATATATCATATAATATATGATATATAATATATAAATATATTATATATCATATAATATATGATATATAATATATAAATATATTATATATCATATAATATATAAATATATTATATATCATATAATATATAAATATTATATATCATATATAATATATATATTATATATCATATAATATATTAATATAATATATAAATATATTATATATCATATAATATATTCATATATTATGTTATATTTAATATATTATATGATATATTATATATATATCATATAATATATTTATATATAATTATAATATATATCACATAATATATTAATAATATATAAATATATTATATATCACATAATATATTAATATATTATGCTACATAATATACTATAATATTACTACATTATATTGATATATTATATATATTACATTAATATTGTAATATACATTATAGATATTGTATATAGTATTATATATCATATTATATATTATTATATATTGCATAGATATTATATAATATTCATATATTAATAGAATATTCTATTAATATATTAATTCTATTAATTATTATTAATTCTATTAAAATTAATCTAATAGAATATATTAATTCTATTAGAATTAATCTAATAGAATATATTAATTCTATTAGAAGTAATCCAATAGAATATATTAATTCTATTAGAAGTAATCTAATAGAATATATTAATTCTATTAGAAGTAATCTAATAGAATATATTAATTCTATTAGAAGTAATCTAATAGAATATATTAATTCTATTAGAAGTAATCTAATAGAATATATTAATTCTATTAATATATTAATACATTAATATTATATTAGTATTATATAAATAATATATTAATTAATTAATATAATACTAATATAATAATATATCATATTAATGTAACAATGTACATCATATACATACAACAATAATATATCATATTAATGTAACTATATAAATATGATATATAATTATATATAAATACTATGTATATACAATATATAGTTATATATAAATACTATGTATATACAATATACTAAAATTTATATATTAAATATACATTCCTATTATATATAAAATATATATACATATATAATATATATATTCACAATTTTTAGTAGAACCACTAAAACTATACAGTAATTGACACACTGAAAAATACCAGCCAAAGCAAAATGGAATTCTAAAGGAAAATGTTTAAATAATCACAAGAAGCCAGAGCAAGAAGGAAAAATGAAGAAAATACAGAAAACAAGAAAAATAGCTTAAAAACAGCGATAATTACATAAAATACAAATGGCATAAATGTGTTATTTAAAAGAAAGATTGATAGAGTGGGTTAAAAACATTGCTCAATTACATGCTCTCTACAAGAAATTTCAAATATAATGATGTAGACCTATTAAAAAGCAGGATTAAAAAGTCATTTTATAAAGAGAAAGTGGGAATCACTGTGTTGGTATCAGAATATTTAAATAGACTTCAGAGCAAACAAAATTACAAGGGCAGAGAAGAAATTTTATTATGAGAAATGGACCAATCCACCCATGACACATGGTACTTCAAAATATGCATGTAGCAAATAGTAGAGCTGCAAAATACATAAAGCAAAAACTTGTAACTGACAGAAGAAATAAAGAGGACCACAAATACAGCTGGTGACTTCAACTCCCCTCCCTCAACAACTGATCAATAACTAGACAGAAAATCAACAATGATATAGAAGAATTCAAAACTTAATGAACCAAGAGGAAAATGTTGAGATTTATAGACTATTCCACCAATAACTTCAGAGCACATGTTCTTTTCAAGCACCCCTTGGATTCCATACCCTGATGGAGCATAACTGGGCCATAAAACAAGTTTTTTATTGTATCACTTACCTTAACAAATTTGAATTAAAATTATGCACAAGTTATCCAGCCACAATACAATGACGGTAGAATACAATAACAGAAAAATAATAGTAAATTCTCCAAACACTTGAGAAAGAAACAGCACACTTTAAATAATCCATGTGTTAAAAAGGAAATTTTAAGGAAAACTTAAAAATTAATTGAATCGCATAAAAATGAAAATACAAAGTATCAAGCTTTTTGGGACACAGCAAAAGCAATGCTGAAACGAAAGTGAGCAGCAATAACAGTATACATTTGAAAACAGCAAACAGAAGAGCAAAATAAGCCCAAAGCCATAAAACTATAGTTAATAATATTAAGTAATTTATTCCATAGTTTAAAATAAGAGTGAAATTCGAATGTTTCTAAGACAAAGAAATGATAAATCCTTGAGTTAATGGATATCCCAATTACCCTCGTTTGATTATTACGCGTTGTGTGCTTGTTTCAAAATATCATGTGCATCATAAATATGTACAACTATTATGTATCCATATAAATTAAACAGAAAATTTTAATCATCACAAAGATAATAACAGTAATATTAAAATTAAAAACTCAAAGAAACAACTGATTATTTAAAACAATCAAGTTGACACACCTCTAGCAAATCTGACAAAGTGAAAAAGATAAAAATTATGAATATCAAAATTGAAATGGGGATATCACTATAGACTTTGCAGACTTGAAAATTATACTAAGAATACTATAAACAATCCTACACGTATAAATATATCTTAAATAAAATGAACCAAATCCTTAAAAAAACACAATTTGACACACCCACTGTAAAATAAATCATTTGCATAGTATTATAACGTGTGAGAGGACTGATTTTGTAATTTAAAAGGCAAATCTCCAGTTGCATGTAGTTTCACTGGAGACTTCTATCGAATGTTTACAGAAAAATTAACATGAATTATTCAAAATCTCTTTTAGACAATAGAAGAGGAAGAAAGATTTTCTTTTTTTCTTTCTTGAGAGGGATTTTCGCTCTTGTTGCCCAGGCTGGAGTGCAATGGCATGATCTTGCTCAGGCTGGAGTGCAATGGCACGATCTTGACCAACTGCAACCTCCACCTCCTGCCTTCAAGTGATTCTCCTGCCTCATCCTCCCGGGTAGCTGGGATTACAAGCATGAGCCACCATGCCTGGCTAATTTTGTATTTTTAGTAGAGACGGGGTTTCTCCATATTGGCCAGGCTGATCTCAAACTCCTGACCTCAGGTGATCCACCTGCCTGGGCCTCCCAAAGTGCTGGGATTACAGGCGTGAGCTACACCACCTGTCCTGGAAGAAACATTTTCTAATTCATTTTAGAAAGCTACAGTGATACCAAAATTTTAAAAAGACAATACACACACAAAAAAACTAGAGACCAATATACTTCATGAAATAAATGCAAAAATTTTTAACAAAATATGAATAAATACAATATAGCAATATATAAAAATAATTATATACTATGACATTTAATCTCAGAATTCAAGGCTGGTTCAGTGATTGGAAAATATTAATGTAATTCACAAAATATACAACCTAACATATTGCATGATCAAATAATTCAATGCAGAAAAAGAATTTGACAAATTTTATAGCCCATTACTGATTGTAAATAAAACTCTGAGAAAGATAGGAATAGAGAAGAACTTCTTCAACTTGATAAAGAGCATCTACCAAAAAAAGAATGAAAATTAAACCAAACAAAAACAAAAAACCTACAGCTAACATTGTACTTAATAATGAAAGGCAGAATTACTTTCCCCCGACACCAGAAACAAGGGAAGGATATTCACTTTCACCACTCTTTTTTTTTTATTATACTTTAAGTTCTAGGGTACATGTGCACAACGTGCAGGTTTGTTACATATGTATACATGTGCCATGTTCATGGTATGAGAAGTTCTGACAAGGACTTCTCATACTATGAACAAAAAAAAGTAATTAAAGTAACTTAAGGGAAAAAAAGTAATTAAAAGATATATGGATATAAAAAAAGGAAATAAAATTGTCTTTATTTGCAGATGAAATGATTTTCTATCTAGAAAATGTAGTCATACACGTACACGTGCAAAATAATCCCCCTGAGATTAATAAATTCAGTAAGGTGCACAACACAAGATAACAAATAAAATTATTTGTGTTTCTATATACACAAAATTAAGACATGGACACTGAAATTAAAAGTTTAATGACATTTATAACTGCTCAAAAAATGAAATACGTGTAAAATGACAAAACATGAACAAGACTTGCAGTCTAAAAATGATGACATTAATCAAAGAAGATGAAACAAATGGAAAGACATACAGTGTTCATAGTTTGGAAGATTTGTTGGTGTTTTAGTTTGTTACTGCTGCCATAACAAATTACCACAGACTAAATGGCTTAAACCACAGAAATTTATTTTCTCACAATATTGAAGACTAAAAGTCAGGAATCAAGGTGTCAGCAGGGTTGGCTTCTTCTGAAGTCTCTCTCCTATTGTCTTTTATATGGTCATTCTTTCCTTCTGTGCCCCCATATGGTTTTCCTCTGTGTGTGTCTCTGTCCTTACTCTTTTTAGAACGCCAGTTATATTGGACTTGGGCTCATCTGAATTACTGCATTTTAACTGAATTACCTCTTTAAAGACCCTATCCACAAATGCAGTCACATTCTGAGCTTTGGTGGTGTATTAGTCCATTTTCACGCTGCTGATAAAGATATACCTGAGACTGGGCAATTTACAAAAGAAAGAGGTTTATTGGACTTACAGTTCCACATGGCTGGGGAGGCCTCACAATCATGGCAGAAGGCGAGGAGGTGCAAGTCACATCTTCAATGGATGGCAGCAGGTAAAGAGAGCTTGTGCAGAGAAACTCCAGTTTTTAAAACCATCAAATCTCGTGAAACCCATTCACTATCATGAGAACAGCATGGGAAAGACCTGCCCCCGTGATTCAATCATCTCCCATCAGGTCTCTCCCACAACACATGGGAATTATGGGAGCTACAAGATGAGATTTGGGTGGAGACACAAGCCAAACCATATCAGGTGGTCATACATGAATTACGTGACAGGATGGGGCACAATTTAGCCAGTAATAATAGAAAGAATGTCAATTCTACGAAGATTAATAAAATTTATGAATTTAAGGCAATTCCCATCAAAACACCAGTAAGAGTTTTTGTAGTTATAGACAATATTATTCTAAAATATATATGGAATTCAGCAAAGGAACTAAAAGATCTTAAATAATTTTCAAAATGAAGAATACAGTGGGAGAAAACAGTCTATCCAATTCTAAGATTTCTTTTGTTAGCTATAGTAATTAAGACTATGTGGTATTGATGGAGGAATAGACTCATAGCTAAATGACAAAGGGAAGACAATTCAGGAATAGACCCAAAATATGCCCAGTTGATTTTTAACAAAAGTGCCAAAAGAATTCAATGGAGAAAAGATAGCCTTTTTTCACCGATGGTGCTAGAGCAAAACGCACACAAAAAAGTGAGCGTTTACATAAGTATTATGCAGTATATGAAAATTAACTCAAAACTGATTATGGAATTAAATATAAAATGGAAAACTATAAAATTTCAAGAAAAAACTTGGGAGAAGATTTTGGAATCTTGAGTGTTCTTCGATTTTGACACCAGGATTCAATGCATAGAAATAGTTGATAAATTGGCCTTTATTGAAATTAAAACTTTTTGCTCTGTGAAAGCCTCTGTTAATGGCACAATACAAGCTTTAAAATGGGAGACATGTTTGTTAATCATATATCTGACAAAGGGCTATGATGTACAATATGTAAAGAACTCTAAAAACTTAATAAAATAATTATTAACTATAATCAGGTGGATAATTAGAAACCAGACAAAAGACATGGAGAGATATTTTACCAACACCATTAACCATTAGATAAATGCAAATTAAAACCACAATGAGCTTTTATTACACACTTATAATTGCCAAAATAATATCCCTATAGTGAGTGACACCACCAGATGCTGGGAAGGATATAGAGATTCTGAATCCCTCATATATTGCTGACGGAAATTCAAAATAGTGCAGCCACTATAGAAATCAGTTTAGCAGTCTCTTAAGAAAAATATGTGCAATTATGTATGATCCAGCAATTGTACCCCAGAGGATTTATCCTAGAGAAATGAAAAGTTATGTTCACATAAAACCGGTACATGACTGTTTAGTTATTTGTGATAGCCCCAGACAAACAATGACTCATATGTTCTTCAGTCGGTGAAAGGTTAAACAGACTACAGTACCTCAATCCATACCACCAAATACTACACAAGAGTAAGAAGGAATGGACTACTGATAGACACTAAAACCTGGAATGAATTTCAGAGAAGTAAGTTGATTTTTTAAAAGTGAAAAAAATTGGCCAGGCGCAGTGGCCCATACCTGTAATCCCAGCACTTTGGGAGGCTGAGGTGGGCGGATCACGAGATCAAGAGATCCAGACCATCCTGGCCAACGTGGTGAAACCTTGTCTCTACTAAAAATACAAAAATTAGCTCGGTGTGGTAGTGCGCGCCTGTAGTCCCAGCTGCTCGGGAGGCTGAGGTAGAAGAATCGCTTGAACCCGGGAGGCGGAGGTTGCAGGCAGCCGACATCACACCACTGCACTCCAGTCTGGGTGACAGAGTGAGACTCTATCTCAAAAAAAAAAAAAAAAAAAAGTGAAAAAATTGAGGAAAAAAACATGTAAAAGTTTACATACTGTATTATTCATACTGTAGTATTTTATTCATATAACATTCCTGAAATGACAAAATTATAGAAATGAAGAACAGAATATTATTTGTCAAGGGTTATAAAGTGGAGGGTGTATCATAATGGGGCCACATAAGCAACCATTGTGATGACAGAATTATTCTCCTTTTTAACGATGCCAATATATGAATGTCCTGGTTGTGATCTTGTACTATCATCTTGCAAGATAAGACATCACCATACCCAGAGACTGGGTATAGGATACATGATATCCCACTGTATTATTTTTTATGACTGCACTGCATGTGAATCTATAATTACCTCAAAAATAACATTTTATTTAAAAAATCAAATAGCAACATATAAATGCTAAATAAGAATTGTAGTCTTATCGTTGATATCATAGAACAAGACTTTTGCCAGTTTGATGTTTGTATTGTTATGACTTAGACTGACTCCTATGACCAAGTCCAAAGAAAATATTACTCTGTGCCTCCTCTTGTTCCACTATGCCCCATATGAGTACAGACCCAACCAGAAGACAGATCTATTTAGCAATCAACTGAGGGAAGCCTACTAAGTGTGCTTTTAGAGATATATTGACTAAGATTGCCTTAACGTGTCCCTCAGCTTGACTCAACTTTAGACAGATTTCTTCCTGACTTCACACTCCTTTTTCTTAGAATCTTTATGTAGAAAACTTGCAATTGTAAATTCCTTCTCTGTACCTTTAGAGATTTACATGTTTTAAAACTGCCTCTTGGCAGTTTACAACCCAGAAAAGTCTTTTCAAATACCTGGGAGCTATCTCGTTGAAATTAATCATCCAGGAAGCTAGCACTTATAGCTCCCATTTTTGTGGGAGAGTAGGATCCTAACTTTTTGAGGGATCTTGTTTTATGTTGTCAAACTGCTTCCTGTTATGAAGATAGAAAGTTGACCCTTACTTTGGGTATGTCAGTTAGCAAACACACATAGCATATAATTCCTTCATCTCAACTCTTAAAAGCTCCCGAGATTTTTGGTTCAATGGAGTTGAGCTCAGACTGTGTTCTGGCTTCTCTCCACTATTGCGATAGTCCTAATACAGTTACCTTTGTCCAGTGCAATCTTTGCTTGAGAAATATGGATAGACGTCTGTGGTCATAAAAGATTTTATGATAATCAGTAGAAACAGAGAAAAAAAAAGGTAGAGATTTTAAAAAAAAAGTAAATCTATTTTGGCAAAATAGAAGTTCTACAAAAGCCTGACAATAAAGTTGATGTTATTTTTTAATGGAGAGGAAGTAGAGGGGACAAGAAAGACAAGGATGTTTAAAATATAAAAATAAACTAAATAGGAGACTCAAACATCTTACTATATATATGGGGATACACCAAGCTAAAATCGAGAACTAATTTTTTGCACTGACAACATTCATGTTAAAAAAAAATCCTAAAAACTTCAAGGGAAAGGTTCATGAAAAAATAAAGCAATCTAAACAAATACAATTCATACCGTATTTAATTCTTATCCACTTACAAAATATCAATGATGTGTAAAAACAAACTAAAAAATATATTTTTTTAACATCCAAGGCTCAGAAATGTCACATTTTAGTGTCATACCTTAGGAAGATCTTTGATTATGAGCTTAAGGGAAGAAAAAAAAAAAACTGGTACATAAATTCACTAAAAGAAAGTTTTCTTTCTTTTTTTAATTAAAAAACACACACACACACACAAAAAGGCAAAAACAAAAACACAAAAAACAGTCTCATTACACTGTAGCCCAGGATGGAGTGCAGTGGCACGATCTCAGCTCACTGCAACCTCCGCCTCCCAAGTTCAAGCGATTCTCCTGCCTCAGTCTCCCTAGTAGCTAGGATTACAGGCATATACCACCAAGCCCAGCTAATATTTTTTGTATTTTTGGTGGACACAGGGTTTCACTCTATTGGCCAGGTTGTTCTCGACCTCTTGACCTCAAAAGATCCACCCACCTCGGCCTTCCAAAGTGCTGGCATTACAGGCATGAGCCACTGCACCTGGCCAATAAGAAAGTTTTTAAAATATACATTAAAAGGAAAAAAAGAGAGAGAAAATCAATACAGCAAGTAACGAAATTCCAGTACAGATCATTAGTAGGACTTATCAAAGAAAAAAAAGACATTGAACAGAATGAGAAGCGTGGCTTAAAGTTGACAGATGTTGAGGATGAAAGCCGTTAATATGATTGTTTAGATGGTCAATATGAACTCTAGAAATGAAAGAAACTAAGGATGAAAATTATTTTCAAACATTACAATTTTTACCAATGGAAGAAATCTTACTAATGTAACATTGTCTGACAAGTGGTATTTGAATTGTGACTTTGAACACATACAGATGGAAAGGTAATTGGTATTCATTCTCGAATATGTTCACAACAATAATACTGCAAATGTTGTTTATTGGCTTTCAATTGTGAATCATTGTTTAGGTCAAGGAAAGGCAATGTTATGCTTAAAGGATGGAATGAAAGAAAGAACTACAAAAATATAAAAGTATAACTGATACAAAATAAAATATGGAGAAAATTTGGTAGAGAGAGAAGAGGATTTATATTACATAAGGTTAAAAGTGAATCAAAAGATGATAAAATGATTATAGTTTAATCATGTTGTTTATCTTACAATAATTGATAGAAAAAACTAAAACAATTGTCAAACACAGAGATAGAGGAGAGGATTTGAGTAAGGGCAAAATATATATTAATATCAAGGGGTTCATAACTGTTATCTTGGGAGGCTGAGGAAGGCGGATCACCTGGGGTCAGGAGTTCAAGACCAGCCTGGCCAACCTGGTGAAACCCCATCTTTACTAAAAATCCAAAAAAAATTAGCCAGGCATGGTGGCACATGCCTGTAATCACAGCTTCTTGGGAGGCTGAGGCAGGAGAATAGCTTGAACCTGGGAGACGGGGTTTGTGGTGAGCCAAGATCGTGCCACTGCACTCCAGCCTAGGTGACAAGAGTGAAACACTGTCTCAAAAAATAAAATAAAAATAAATAAACAAACAAACATCTAATTTTGCTAAGTTAAGAAAATAACATACAACAGTATCTATTGTTATAGAGGATAAATAACTGAAATATAAGCAATTTTTAAAGAATTCCTCTGGAGGCTAAACTTGGAAGTGAGAAGGTTGTACGAGAGTGCTAATTTTCTTTATAAGATCTTCATCACCATGTGATTATTTTATGGCACATGCCTATATTACTTGATAAAAACAAATATTTGAACAGTAAAACTCTACTTATTTATAATTGATCGTGATTTATGGTATAAAGATACTTACTATTGAATTAATATAAAAAATTTAGAATGGAAGTAATTTACCAATCAGGAACCAGAAATATAAATATTTCTTCAAACATTTTTTAACATATGAAAATGTTCTTTTTCCTTGCTTTATACCACTGAATTTGCAAATATCACCTACCCAAGACTCTTCATTCCCTCCTGGATACTTGGTTAGAAGCTGCATCTATTAACAGGTGCATCATGTGAATTACAAGTAAATAAAATAATTGGCTTTCAATTAGACTAAATTCCCACGAATTGAATCATGCCCTAATTATGACTTCCTAGTTTCAATAGCCACACTCCAACTCATATGTGCTCTTAATTTAATTAATTATATTTTTTACTTAGGAAATTTTGTTTTGTATAAAAATATGCTTTCATGAAAATAGCTACAATAAAAATAAAGATTACACTTCACTGGGAATATACAATAAAGAGTAAGACTTACATAACTTTAGCGTGAAAGTATGATGACACTCATGTCTAACATTTGAAGTTATGAATCTTAAATATTGCTTCACTTCTCAAAAAAAGTTATCATCAATGTTTATATATCTGTGCTTCTGAAATAAATCATCCACTTATTCTATTTCTATGTTTAAATTCCCCGGCTCTTGTAGTAAAAGATAAGTCACTATAGCTTTGTTACAAATAGGGAGTGGCTAGATCTGTAATCCTATCTCAGAAACCCTTAGTTATATCTTCTGAAATAAATGTTCCGGTTTGTTTTCATTTTATTTCCATAATTTTTATATATACCTATAAAATCATTTAGTCGCACATCTCGGCACCACATCACACACCTTTATAAATAAATGTATTACAAGTAAAAGGATGTAATTTTCCTTCTCTAGGTTTGATTAGTTTTCCATAATTTATGTCTCCCAATAAGGAGTATCATTAAAAATAATCACTGAACATTTATTTTGATTTAAGTCAATAAAGACTATTATTACTAGATAAAACATATTTCTTTATTTTAATTTTAATTTTTTAAAAAGTTCAAAATAAAATGATCAAGATAATAAAAGTCTGAAAATATTTTATTTCTAAATTTAGAAATGCAAGATATGACAGGTTATAACTTTATCTTTGAAAAAAGTGCATGCAAAAAGCATAGTATTTTTTTAAATAGTGATTTAACTTCGGTATCCCAAAAGGGTTTTGAAAATTAAATAATTGGATGAGAAACTAGGTAGTCAGATTTCCAATATGATAATCACTCCTATCAACATTCCATGCATCTTAGCTATTGACTTATAATACAAATATATATAATAAAGTTTACAATTTATTTTTACATTATATACTCATTCAGTACATTAAAATCATGGTCAATTTCATTACAGTATTTACAAATTGAAAATCTTGTTAGTTTTGATTAAATTTATCCATAGCAAGATAGTAAAAATTGAGAGACATATTTTCATTAATTAATTTTCAATTGTTTATGGTAAATCAGCTGACTCTGTTCCTTAAATGCATATAACTATAATTGTAAATATAAGATTTAAAAAAAATAAGAAAACAGAGAGTAGAAGACAGATTTTATAAATATTTGCTTTGAAATTTTATTTTTAACATTATTGTCAATTTGAACTGTTTCTTCTGAATTTCATTTGCTATCTTGTATCTTATAATTATTTTAGGGTTTTCACAAGTATAATACATGTGAAGCTAACATTTCATAATGTGTGTTCTAATTTTACTAATTAAAACAAATATCAAAATTTCTCTAATATTTAAAAGACAACATTGATGATGAGGTTTGAACTTACTGAATACTAAAATATTGTGAGAAAACAGAGGTGTAGTTAGACATCACACTGGGCTCTATGAAAATGATAATATTTGACCACTATTTACATACATAAATAGCAATTCGTATGGTTCAACATATTGGATAGATTTTTGTTATATTTGTGAAAAAATGCTGTAAGCATCAATATCTTGAATTTAATGAAAACAGGTTATTGCTTCAATAGCCTTTTTCAATATCTATTAATGTAGTCCTGCATGTCTTTGTAGAAAGGTGAAGTAGAAATAAAATAATACTGAGTATCAATATTTTTTCATTGTAGCTGAATACTTGGGAAAGACTAAACATATGTACCATAAGTATCAATATCTTGAAAAACAAGTTAGTGAAATAATAACCTGTTTTCATTAAATTCAAGGTATTGATACTTATAGCTTGTATGTGCTTGTCTTGTCCAAGTTTTCAGCTACAATGAAAAAATATTTATTGATACCTAGTATTATTTTATTTCTACTATGCCTTTCCATAAAAAATGCAGAAATACATAAACAGATATTGAAAACAAACATAATCCAGAAGAGGAGGAAAAGAATTTAAAGCAGAAGCAAGTCACAAAACACAGTAATATTTCAAACATATTAGGGTTGATAAATGACTCAGGTAGATGACCTAACAATGCAAAATCACTAAATATTTTATGTTTGAGTGAAAGCTGTGCCTGAATAAATCAAATGCAGTTAAAGTTTTGAAACTTTAATATTCTATTCAAATAATTCAAAATTTGGGGGGCACCTATTAGTATGCAAGGCAATGTGTTAAGCCATGGGAATGTGAATATTAACAATGAAGAGTGCCTGTGCTTACGAGGGGATTGGTACAGCTGCTATAGTGAGCTATTGAGATAATTACTAAAAAGAAGAAGAAGAACATGGTATCAAGAGAGGTATTCATTCTGAGAAAGGGATAAGAGCTGTCATTTTACTTAGATCTTAAGGATAATGCACAGTGTTCAAATAGAAAAGAGAAAGAACGGGCAGAATCCAGGCAAAGAATTTGAATGTTCTAAAGTGTGGATACTTGGAAGAACTTGGTGTGTTTAGAAAATTGGAAACTGATGATAAGATGGGGCCTGGTTTGACCATCAGATGAGGAAGCTGTGATTTAACTGACACTTGAGGTCTACTTAAAAGGCCAAGATTAGGGTAGTAGACTTGGTAAGATGCAGCCCAGTATAGGTTTTATGAAACTCATGTCTGCATGCAATTTTGAAACATAGATGCTAAGTAAGTGTTTTCTGAGGTGAATTGAATGGAAGTGAATCAAATTATACAACTGTAAATGTCTAATCATGGAACATACATAATAATATCTACATTTTATAAATCTAACTGTTAAGTCAATCTGAAGAACAAGAGTAACAGATTGGATGTGGCAAAACAAATTGAACCCTACTCATTTGGCCCAGAGAGACTAAAGAGGACAAGAAACAAACTGAGAAGGTGGGAATCAAGTGAATATATATTTGAGAAATAAATGTTGAACTTTTCTAATATAAATTTTATCAGTACTTATTACTTAGTTGTAGGACTAAGCATAAATAAAAATAAGAATGAATACAATATGTATATAAAATGATACCAAATTATTCTGTTGTTTTAACTTTTTATCAAAAGTTGAAAGATAAATACAGAAAGTACACAAAACTCTATTTACACTGTGTAATATGAAATTGTATATCATCTAGTTTCAACAGTAATGCTTTCTAAATGTAACATTTCATTTTTCTGAATTTTATACAGTAATCCAGGCATAATGCCACAATGCCTTTTTGTAGTCATATAAAAACTCCAATAATTCTTTCAAAGCACATTTCTAATCAAATTTCTCCAGTTGTCTAAAATTATATTTTTACAATATTAAAATTTGAATCAGGATTATAAAAGTTCTACTCACTGTATTTTTGTTGTTGTTGTTGTTATTCTCTTAGGTTTTATTTAAGTTTCTTTTAACATACTTTGGATCCATGCATTTTGCTTGTTGAAGAAATAAGTTGCTTTTTTCTACAGATTATTTATTTTCTGGGTTTACCTGGCCGGTTTCTCTTGTTGCATGTTTAACTTCTCTTCTCATCCTCCCCCATATTTACTGTAAATTTAACATTTCAGGTAAATTCAGCTTTAATTTTATTCTGACAGCTATATGTCATTGGAATGCTGAAACATTTTGTATTGCATCATGCTAGGAGTCACATGATATTTTTACACTACCAATGCTAAGACTGATTAGTGATTGGTGAGTTTGGGTTGTATACAACTAATTCTTTTTATTGTAATCTTTCTTATTGATTCTATATTTTATGTTCTTTCCATCCATTGGGGACCATTTCCTAGGTAACTTTTTCTTTGGAATTACAAATTTATATTTTCATTTTTTTCTGATTTATTTAATGAATTTCTTATCTGGAATTCTTATATAAAGAAGAACATTACCTGTTACACTATGGCTATTTGATTTCTGTAAGAAAGAGTTTAAATCAGGAACATATACTAAATGCTAAATTCTTTCACTTTATTTGTCAACATCAATCTTATCAACAATTTCAATAATGTTTTGCTCTTTCTTTTCATAATTTTTAAATATCTTATCAATGCAATACTTTTCAGATATTCAAATATTTTATAATAAATTTTAGCCATTCTTTTTTTTTTTTCCCGGAGATGGAGTCACGCTCTGTCACCTAGGCTGGAGTGCAGTGACATGATCTTGGCTCACTGCAACCTCTGCCTCCCCAGTTCAAGCGATTCTCCTGCCTCAGCCTCCCAAGTAGATGGGATTACAGATGTGCGCCACCATGCCCAGCTAATTTTTATTTATTTTTTTTAGTAGAGATGGGGTTTCAACATGTTGGCTAGGCTGGTCTCAAACTCTTGACCTCGTGATCCACCTGCCTCAGTCTCCCAAAGTGCTGAGATTACAGGCATGAGTGACCGCGCTCAGCCCTAATCATTCTTTTTGAAGCTCAAAAAATCTCATCTTAGACCTAAAATCCTTCAGGCTGGCACCTGTGTCTATCTGATCAGCCCCCATCATGTTTATAGTTTTTATCTCTGGCACTACAAAGCAGCCTAGGTAATTTCCTGCTTCTACATAGAATCACTTCCAGGCACCCTAGATTTCTTTTCTTGATGGTACTTAGACACCAATATCTTGTTTATAAGGAGTGTTCATTGCTATTATGTTGTTACTGCTTCCAGACTTTTTCAATGGAGAGAGCTAGGATATACTAACTTTAAAGAGGAAAATAATAAACCCACTTAATATATATATTATATCTACTTTAAATTGAATATATATCTACTTTAAACTGAAAAATGCAGTTTTGCTTTTTTTTAATTTTCATAATTGTACCTTTTAAAAATATTGAAACATTTTAGATATTAAAAACAGTGATGCACTGGACTATTTCAATTACCTTGCAATATATTTATAATCACTTCAAATTAGTAACAACAATATTATTATGATCAAAGAATGACTGAATGTAGTGTAAGATTATATGCAGTTCTGTGTTTCTAATGTTAGGTACTTAAATAGACATTAGCAGCTGGGAGGGAATGAAAGGAGGAGAGCAGAAAGACTGTCACTAAGGCAGCCCCTGGCCCACCAACGTTCAGCCCCAAGACCTCCCTAACTTCACCCTAATGGATGGAGTTTGTGGTAAAGTCTGTGGCCAGCACATCCTGTAGAAAGAGAAACTAGGACACAGGTGGAAATTCCCTAAAGTGGCACATGCCCAGTAATATAGAACTGTGTCCTCAAGTTAACCCCAAGCTCATCATACCATCATTATAATAAAATTTATATGTGATTTTACCCCCTCTCCAAGTGGGCTTTTCTGTATGAATTATGGGTAAGAACATGTGCAATTCAATTTTAGTTATATAACCATAAACTGCTGATCAAATGACATCATCCTGTCACTCCGACACAGCCTAAATCTTAACTCCTCCCCACAAACCCAATACAAGCACCTTTAGCTCTGTAAAGAGGGGCTGACTTCACTTCGCAGAAGTCAGCTTGCTCTCCATCTGAGAGTGTATTACTGTGCTTCTATGCTTAAATAAACTTTGCTTTAAGCTTGCTTTTTTTTCTTTTTTTGGAGACAGAGTTTCACTCTTGTCCCCAAGGATGGGGTGTGATGGTGCGATCTCGGCCTTGGCTTACTGCAACCTCTGCCTCTCGGGTTCAAGCAATTCTCCTGCCTCAGCCTTCCAAGTGGCTGGGATTACAGGCACCTGCCACCACGCCCAGCTAATTTTTGTATTTTTAGTGGAGATGGGGTTTTGCCTTGTTGGCCAGGCTAGTCACAAACCGCTGACCTCAGATGATCCACCTGCCTCGGCCTCCCAAAGTGCTAGGATTACAGGCATGAGCCACCACATCCAGCCTGCAATTTCCTTTTATTACTTAACAATTTATACTCCAGAATATACAATATATAATCAACTACACAAAGATTCTCCCACTGCCTTTAACAGATACATAATGCAGTAGTACATAGTGCAAAGATTCTACAATTTACCCAACAAGAATTCTACTGTTGAATTTTTTTGGTTGATTCCAATTTTACACCAGTAAAAATATTGTTGCATTGAAAAATGTTTGCCTTATATTATTCCAAAGTAATGTCAGTTTACCTTTGGTCCCGGGAAAGACTCCATTAAGTGAGATTGTTGAGTCAAAAGATAAAAGCATATGTAATAAACTCCATAGGAATAGTACCATTTAAATACAATAATGTCTTTTTCCCTTTAGTCTATTTTCCCTCTTAGTCTGGGGTGTGTTATCAAATTTTTGATATATTTCTAATCTTATGGGGGAAAAATGACTGCAGTTTTATTTGCATTTTTCTCATTATGATGCTTATAATATAATGGATATAATTTACAACAAATATTGATCCATCTAATATATGAAATCTGAATTCTTTAGCTCTGAGTGACCCAGGAAAGCATCTTGTGTTAATGGCATATGTAGTTATTTAATTATAATCAATTTAGTTAATCTTAAACAATCTATTTAACCCACTACTGCATTTTAAAGAGATCAACTAGGAAAAAGAAAAGGGAGAAAGAGGGGTAGAGTAATAAGACGGAGGAGAAGAAGGAGGTGGGGGAGGGAAAACAGTAGGGAGGGGAAGCAGGGAGGAAAAAACGAAGAAAAAGTCCAAAGACAATGAAGTGTGAGAATTAATGGGAAGGAACCGCTTAAATCAACGTTATTACTTTTGTTTGCTTGAAGCTTGTGCCACAACTACTCTGTTATAAACCACTGCACTTACATGTTTCGCTCTTAATCATATTTCTCTTAGATGCTACTTGCAAATTAAACATTTAAAAGTTCTGCCAGCTTTCAGCAATAAACCATACATTCATAGGCTCTGAATTAGATTGGTGTTTCTTGTTAATATATATTTGTCCATCTTATGCTCAGTGGGAGCTGCAGATTAATACTTTTATCTTTTAACTTTGTTATCACATTTAACAAAGCACCAGAAGGGACATTACACAACTATTTACTAAGAAGTGAAGCCTGTGTTAGCTATTTGATCAAACATGTTTCATGCAAACTGCCTAGCTACATCAAAACAATTAGCAGGACCTGAAATTCAATCTGAGCTAGCATTCATATTCAAAGATTTGAATTCAGATAAGTTTAGAGACCAAATATTGTATTTTGATTTGTTTTGAAGTGGCCATCTGCCCATATCAAAAGCTACTACACCAGTTTGGCAGGCGGCTTAAAGAACTGAAATAACTACTTTGTGCAGGTCAGGTTCACAGACATACCCAGTGTTGCTTGGAAAACACAAAAAGTCATGTTCACAGCATATGGTACTTTACTAAGTTACCATCCAAAAGTGTCTATAACTTCTAAATTGTCAAAAATTGCAGCTCTCATAGGAAACCTTTAAAGAAGCCTTCCAAATATATATCAAACTTGAATTATCTGTGGCCAAGACACTTAAAAACAGTATAAAAATCTAACAAAATATTATAGAAAATTACAAGATATAATAATCCTGATGTATGTATAACTTATGTTCTGAGGCATTTGAAGTGCTTCTTTTGATTAAAAAAGGTCTTCCAAGAAATTAATGGCTGTATTTATAATTTTTATAAATATTTATGTGCTGGTCAATTGCCTAATTTGTAATTTTTCAAAACAAACGCCGTGCCACAAAGGACTTTAGTGGTGCCTTGCAGGCATTCGGGTGGAATAACCTTTACTGTCACTCCTCTGTCCTTACCCTCTCCCTACAAATCTCCACATTTATTCCCATCTCAGGTCTATGTCTGGGTCCTGTGGGCCTTTGAAATTCCTTGTCTTGGAAGAGTGGCCATTGAAAGGAGTTGATAGTGGTTCTTGGGTAGCGAATTGGAGTTATAGGGGACTGTGGTGACAGGTAGTCAAGAAGAGGAGCTCCCTTTGTGCACGGGGCTTAGAAAGAGCCTGCAGTACCCGGTGAACACCTGGCTGAGCTCTGTGGAGAGCAAGTTGCAGGCCAACAGTGAGGAGGGTAGCCCCATGCATTGGCCCAGGAGCTACATGTGTTTGCACTTCCAGACGATGTCACCAAGAAGGACAGAAGAGTTTTTCCAGAGCTGAAGCTGAATCTGTCTGGCCTGGACCATAACACCATATATTCTTTCCTCCTGCACTTTGTGATCTAGCTGGCCACCTCTGGAAGTGTGTGGGCAGAGATTGGGTGTCCTGGGGTAAGCCCAAACTGCCAGCCCTAGCTCTATCTACATCCACTCTGACTCTCCAGACATCAAAGGGCACTTGTTTCCTTCATCAAAGTCAAACTCACCAATTAGCTCAACAGAGGGTGCCAGATCATGTTGAACTCCTTGCATAAATATGAACCTCAAATTCCCAAAGGAACATTTCCAGAGGGGATGATCACCAGCTACTTCATTCCCCAAATCCAGTGTACATCTGTGATGGCTTAACATAACGAGGAGGTTCCAGCTCCTAAAGTTAGATACAACCCATTTGCAAAGACTTTTCTTTCTGCAGAGAAAAGCAGTATTCACAATGATACGATGGAAAAACCTGGAGACAAACAGCAATCTGAGTATTCTTAATGAAAATGGCTTATTCCTAGAACCAGTACCTTCTGTTCAACCTCCATCCTTGATTTGGAAGTCCTCTCTTACTTTCCTTCCCACATGGCTGTAAAAGACACTCTGTTCTGAGGAAACACTATTCCCCTTCCTACCCCAACTCTCCAACCTGTTCTGACAAGTCATTTGCATGTTATTCATGCTCCAATCTCATGACAATTGATCCAGCCTTGGGATGTCTGCACAGATCAGCATGCTACTCATGAGTCAAAACAGGAGTTCATCAGTTCCTCAACCGCTGGTCTGCAAGTACGGTACCAGCACACCAGGGTTTCAGAGAGCAGGGCTATCTAACTGGATGGGATTCCATTTTTTTCCAAGGTCCACTGAACACTGGGCCCCTTTTATCCAGTCTCAGGTCCTTCCTTCCCAGAATCCCCACTATCTGAAGATCCTGTCATGACCACAGATAGTCTTGACAGCTAATATCATGCATTGGCACAAGCCCAGCTTATAAACTCATGGATATCCCTGTCATCATCTTCTCTGAAAGTAAAGCCTTTTTTAAAAAGATACACTGACTTTTTTTGTGTGGGGCAATCAGTGTTGATTTGATCTACTGAGTAAAAAATGAGTCTTACAGGTCAAGGGGAAAAAAACATATTAACATCATTTTAAAGTATGAAGAATATGTGTTCTGCTTTTACGAAAATAAATAAATAAATAACCCACTCCTTTCCCATTGTCAACAATAGCTGTGTTTATATACTACAGATGAATTTGAGTTTGCAAGGAAAATTCAGTTGGCCTAATTTGTTATTATTAATTCATTATAAACATATATTTGCTAGGGTCCAGAAATTTATTTTTTATTTCTAATAATAGCATACAGATGACTTGGACATATTAACATTTATAAACTCCACTGATCTTACTTTAGTGACATGAAATCACACTTAATTCTGTTTCTTATAGCTTTAGAGTACTTTTCAGATAGTAATTGAGCTGTTAAGGATATAATCAATCCATTGTGGAGAACAACAGATTTTAGTTGAAATGGAAATTTCACCATTCTGTCCATTAGAATGAGGTTATTTTGAGCACATGTAATTGTATCTTGTATTGTTAAACTTATAACAGTTATATTTTTCTTCTGACAAAATAGCCAAAGACAATCAGCAAAATATTTTCTGCAAAATAAAAGCAATATGCAAAAAAAAGACAAAAAACAAAAACAAAAAACAAGCACAGTGTTAAAAGGTCTAGTGAGATAATTTAGTATTAGCAATTAGTGATTCGAATATAATCCACCCAAATTTGCCAAAGTTATACAGCTCTGCCATCATTCTAATGCAAAAGGATATATTTTAGGATATAAATTTCTATTACATATATATTTTTTAAAAAGCCAATAAATGATTAAAATGACATTTTCTTATTAAGTATCCATTCATGTTGTTAAAGGCATCCCACAGCAGATTAAAATACAGTACATTTTCAAAAGTAATATATTATTTGTTAGAGAAGTTTATGTTAACAGAAAATTTGAGCAGAAAGAACAGAGCTCCCAATTACTTCCCTATATTATTTAGCACTTTTGCCTGGATCACAAAAATTTCAGATTCAGTAAACCTTTTTATTTACTTATTTATTTATTTATTTAGACAGAGTCTCACTTTGTTGCCCAGGCTGGAGTGCAGTGGTGCAATCTCGGCTCACGGCAACCTCCACCTCCTGGGTTCAAGTGATTCTCCTTCCTCAGCCTCTCAAGTATCTGGGATTACAGGTGACCACCATGCCCAGTTAATTTTTATATTTTTTTAGTAGAGACGGGGTCTCACCATATTGGCCAGGCTGGTCTCAAGCTCTTGACCTAAAGTGATCCGCCCGCCTCAGCCTCCCAAAGTACTGGGATTACAGGCATGAGCCACCGTGCCCAGCCCAGATTCCCTAAACTTTCAATTAGAGGCTCACGCCTCTAATGCCAGCACTTTGGGAGGCTGAGGCGGGCGGATCACAAGGTCAGGAGATCGAGACCATCCTGGCTAACACGGTGATACCCCGTCTCTACTAAAAAAACACAAAAAAATTAGCCGGGCGTGGTGGCGTGCTCCTGAGTCCCAGCTACTCCGGAGTCTGAGGCAGGAGAATGGTGTGAACTCTGGAGGTGGGAACTTGCAGTGAGCCAAGATCGCGCCACTGCACTCCAGCCTGGGCCTTCAATTTAATCCATCCCTAGTTAACACTATCTGAGTCATCTTAAAATGAAAATCATATTTCTTCTCATATTTGTATTAAATCAGAGCCAAAATCTTAGGAAATATATCAGTCCATTAGTAAACATCCCCGGCTCTAGCAGGTAGATAAGGACCTCATTGTCTTGAAGCAGTGGTTCTCAAACATAAACACACATGAAAATCACAGGGAGAGTCTGTTAAAACATAGATTGCTGCTTTTGGGAGGCCGAGGTAGGAGGATCGCTTGAGTCCAGGAGTTCAAGACCAGCTTAGGCAACTCAGCAAGACCTCGTCTCTACAAAAATAATAATTAAAAAATTACAACTTAAAATAATAAGTAAAAAATTACAACTTAAAAAATTATTAAAAAAACCAGATTACTGATATAGTTTCCAAATCAGTGGATCTGGGTAGATCTTGAGAGTTTGAATCATGTTCAAAGTGATGCCAATATTGCCGGTTCTAGAACTATACTGTGAAAACTATTTGCCTTATAACTTTCATATTTCTGATGAGAAGTTGGCTGTTCTATCTTTAAGTGTTCTAGTTTTTCCATCACTGTGTTTTAAAATCTCAATATTATTATATATAACTTAATAAAATTGCTATATTTAGTTCTCAAATATAAAGTCTTTAAGGCCTCTTCTAAGAGGAAACATTTTCTGCGCCTTTTGCTCTACTTACTCAGACTGCATTTTTATCAGTTTTGGGCCAGTTTTTTTTTTTTTTTTTTTTTTTTTTTTTTTTTTTGAGACGGAGTCTCACTCTGTCACTAGGCTGGAGTGCAGTGGCACGATCTTGGCTCACTGCAACCTCCACCTCCCGGCTTCAAGCAATTCTCCTGCCTCAGCCTCCAGAGCAGCTGGGACACAAGCGCGCGGCACCACACCCAGCTAATTTTTGTATTTTTGGTAGAGACGAGGTTCACCATGTTGGCCAGGATGGTCTCAATCTCCTGACCTCATGATCTGCTTACCTCAGCCTCCCAAAGTGCTGGGATTACAGGCGTGAGCCACCGCGCCCAGTCTATTTTTTTTTTCTTGTTCATACTTCTTCCTGTCCTGTGCCCTTCCTTTTGTAGGTTTGTATCATTTTGTTATTGAATATTATTTGATTGGTATTTCTGGAAAAAGTAAGCTTATTAAATCATCATTGCAAATAAACGTATCTTTATAATTTTTAAAATACCTACATCCATTAATATAATTGTATCATATATAGGAGAAAAATATGAGGATAGATGACTGCAAAATATTTTTTAGGGCCTGGTCAGAAGACAGAATTGACTAGCAGGAACAATCATAAAGATAAGAGGAAATTTAAAGTCTTCATTGTCATAGAAATCAAGAAAAAACAGAAGCAATGGTAAAATAGGAATGGGAAGAGGATTGAGTTGATTAGTGTCTTCATTTGGGCAAAATGTCATAATTTTAAAATGAAATTTTGTTAGCCCACATAACATGTTTTCCTATGGAAAAATTCCCTGTTGTTATGAAGGACAACGGGCAGGACTGTTATGCAGTACAAGAGGCAGAAGAAACTCAGGAGCTCACCCCGGGAGAACCAGACAAAGAGTTCACTGAGACCAAGGACCTCCCCCTCGTCTATCAAGAGGAACTTTCTTAGCTTTCCCCATGAGAAATGTGGCTTTACTTCCTGACAAAAGCAACTACAAAATCCTATGGGTCTCAAGCTATCTCTGGATGCTGGGAATCTGGTTTGCCCACATAATACATACAGGCAAGTGGCATCCTAAATTGATATTTCTTGGCATCAAGCACTCTGCATATTCCAAATTGACAAGCTTTGAAGTTTGAACCTATAAAAGAAAAGAAAGACCAGGGGTGAGTCTTTCCAAGAAAAATCAGACTAACCATAGGAGCCCAGCAGCACCTTGGCTTTGTCATCCATCTCCCTGTGTGGCAAAGATGGAAGGAAAACCCATGCCTTCCTTTCTTTTGTTATCATGCTAAAATATACATAAAACGTAACAAATCAATTTAACCATTTTAAGTGCAAACAGTTAAGTGGCATTAAGTATATTCGTATTGTTGTGCAATCATCACTATCATCCTTCGATGGAACTTTTTCATCTTCCCAAATTGAAACTCCATACCCATTAAATAATGCACCAGTCCCCTTCACCCCAGCTTCTGTCTACTGTCTGTCTCTTTCTACTTTCTGTCTCTATGAATTTGACTACTGTTGTTACTGATGCAGGATTTTTGCTCCTTAACTCAGCTAAAACCCTGGGTCTTGTTCCATGACCAGGAAAAAATTAGGCACACAGACATGTTGAAAGGTGAGGAGAGCAGAATTTATTAGGAGAAATCTTTCAGCAAAGAAAAGGCATCCTGCCAACAGACTCCTACCTCACAGATTGAATACCAGGCCACCACACATGAGCTGAAGAGTCCAGGCTCCTCCTCACTGCACAAGGCACCAACTTCCCATGGCCCCACACCATTCTCCCAGTGTGCAAGCCGGCCCCAGTCTGTTGCCAGCATGTGCAGATAAGACCCTGGACAGGTTTCCTCCTGTGCACAAAAGCATCTGAAGAAAACACTTGTGGGGTGGGTCAGACATTTTCCGGGGACCCTCGCTCATCTGCCTCCTGCATCTAGTGGTACTTCATGTAAGTGGAATTAGACAATAGTTGCCCTTTTGTGACTGGCTGATTTCACATAGCCTAATGTCTTCAAGGTTTATCCATGCTGTGGCATTTTGCAGAATAATCTGCCTGTTAAGGCTGAATAATACATCATTGTATGTTTATGTCACATTTTGCCTATTTATTCCCGTGTCGATGGGCATTTGGGTTGCTTCCATCTTTTAGACATTTTGGATAATGCTTCTTTGAAGATGGATGTACAGATATCTGTTCAAACCTGTGCTTTCAATTCTAATTCTATAGGGTATATTCTCTAAAGTGGAATGGTTGGATCGTATGGTAATTCTTTGTTTAATATTTTGAAGAACTGCCATTCTGTTTTTCTTAGCAGCTACATCATTTTACATTGCCGCTGGCAATGCACAATGGCTCCAATTTCTGCACATCCTTACCAGTACTTGTTGGGATTGCTGGATTGAAAGGCAGTTCTATTTTTAGCTCTTTTAGAAATTGTTTTGGGTTGATTTATAATAGCCATTCTAATGGGCATGAAATGGAGTCTCATTGTGGTTTTGATTTGGCCTCATTTACTTTTATGCAGGCCAGTTTTCTATGTAAGTTTTCATTTCCCTGGGAAAGCCTGTTTCTTAAAGCAGCTATGTGATATTGAGCCATTTGTCTTAAAGCTGGTGCATAACATCTAGCAACACAATAGGGAGCTGCTTTATATAACAGGTGGAGTCCTCGCAAAATCCACTTTTCATAGAGTGGTTGCCACATCAGAGTTTCTCTAGCCAGAAAAATGACAGATTTTTTAAACAGTTTGAAACCAATTTTTGTACAAATGAACTGATAAATTCATAAGTGATAAACAAGATATATATATATAATTTTTATGAGAGGATGAAAAGATGTCTTGTATTTTATTTCTAAGTAGCAACTGAACCTTACATTTGATCTTTCTCTTTGTCAATAAAATTTCTCATTAAATATTTAGCTGGATTAATTAATTGTTTGATGCGTTTTGTCATAATGTTACTATATTAATTAGCTTATAACACCAAAATTTTGAGTAGACATGACATAGACCAAATAAGATCATTGAATTTTAAAATTTTAAAGCAATAGTTATTCTCTTTAAGAATATTAAAGATTAGAAGTATAAAGGATATATATGTATATATATGTGTATATATGTGTATATATATACACATATGTATATATATGTGGTTCTATTGTCAATAAATCATCTTTTTTTACCTCTATACTATTCGTGTAAAATGCTTCAGTGTATCCCTTAATGTGGAAGAGAAAAATACAGCAAGCATTTTGTCCTAGTAAAAATAGTAAAATAGGGACAGTAAGGAAACAGCGATTGAACCACTAGAATCCAGACTTGTCTCATACACAAGTATCCATCAAAGAGAGTGGAAAAATCAGGCAGACATTACACGTCTTAAGTCATGCACCTTTGTTTTTAGAAACATCCAAGTGATGATTTACTTTTTAAATCTTTAAAACACAGTTGTCATAACATGAAAAGTTTCACACTCCTGCAGAAAGCTAAATTATGTTTGAAAGCGCAGGTAAAGAATGTGAGCATTCTTTTGTTTGTGTGTATAGGCAGTTGGTTTTATGAACAGAAAATTATCTGCTAAAAATTGTTCCACTTTAAACAGATATATCTCATCTATTGGCTACTATTAAACCAGGTTGTTTATGTCAACACTGTTTATATTTTATGTCTTCAAGAATCTTCTTTCCAGTTTGAAATAGATTTTGCAATACTCTGTGTCATTTTTCCCATAGCACTTGAAATCAATAATCATCTACTTTTTAAATACAGATTCCACTTGAGAGCTTGAGTCAGTATATGAGAAAAATTAACATGAATTTTTAAAATTTTTGTCTTTTCTAATTTTGTTTTGTTCTTAAAAAGGACTAAAAAATTGTTCTAAATTGCCCTATAGCAATTTCCTTCGAAGTCGTTGATTGCTGGCAAAATATGAGCTTACCCAAATATATAAATTGAAGGATGATAAAGATTTGTCCTGCCTTAAAAGTATATGATATTCTTTTTATCGTCAGTGTTACAAAATAGCTATTTACATATGATTTATTTGGGAAATTATTGTAAGTAATTAAGAATCATTTTATTTTTCAGTCAAATAGACACATTTTATGATACTGGGAAAACTTGTTTTGCCAAAAATATTATAAGCCAATGTAGAACTGAATGTAGATTTTTTAGCCTTGAGGTTGGATTACCAAAAGGAATAAAAAGCTTTTTGCTTTCAAAAGAGAAATGAACTCAAATATTAGGGTAAGTCAGCCAATACTTTCAAATGTTAAATCATTTTTCAATGAGATCAACTTTCTCTCTAAGTTTTTCTAACATTCCCACTGTTTCTCTAGTGGAGAAACATAAAAGTGAAAATCTTGTCTGTCGAACACCGTGAGGAGAGGCATTACATCAAAGGATTGAGGGACTTTTTAGGCGGTAACTTTAGCCCATTCCCTTTGATACTTTAGCATGAATTTGAAAAATAAATTTACAAGTTTTTATTGTGAATATGTTGGAGAAATAGTGGTAAATTCAGACAAGGCATATTTAAAATACAGAAGAAAATAGTAAATAACATGTTGGGGCTGGGAAAAAATAATAAAATGTTGAATAAAAAATGTGTTGGATTCTAAAATGAAATGAGAACCTTGATGGGAAACCCTATTTGTTTACTTATTAGTGCAATGAATTGGAGGATCTTCCACTGCTAGAAAGGTGGTAAAATCAGATTAAAGTGTATGAAAGTTAAACAGAGGTGCTGTTTGCAAGGCATTAAATTTATAATTGATTTTCACCCGCTAAAGACTCAAGTGTACAATAAACAAAGTTTCCTATTTAGGGTAGCTTAGTAAAAATACTTTTCTGAGATAATACTTAAGGCATTTACAATCAGTTTTTCTTCTTGCCCTTTTGTAAGCGACAAATGTGGGCATTTGTATTAAATGTTCTAAGGGTAATATTTCCACAGAAATTCATCATTGAAAGTTTGAATCAGGCTTTTTTATACCAATTAATTATGTCAATGATTACACAAACACATACATTCATAGAATTTTAAGTTGTGAACATTTACTTAAAGTTGCTAATATTTATTTAACTTAAAGAACTTTATATGCATTTTGATACTGCTTTAATATTGTTAGATCTGTCCTTTGAACATCAAAGCTCTAATCATTCTTACAGAAAATTAAATGCTATAGCAAATTTTTAATTTTCTGTGAAATACGGTCAAACTCTAGTCTACTGTCAAATTACTGTGTATCTAGATATATTTATTTTGCGAAGAAAATTGAACAAACTTCCTTTGAACACAATGCAAAACTTTAGGGTTTAAGTTGGATTACACAAAGGAACACATTCTTTTCTTTTCAAAGGAGAGTGATTTAAAAAGCTTATGATGACTTAGCAAAGCATTTATTTCTGAAGATCAAATGCTACTTAAATGCTCCTTCCTTTGAGTGGCAACTTCTAAATTAATTGGAAGCATACAAAGTGGTTCTAAGTTAATAATTAAAAAATCAACTTCAAATTATTTTAACCGGCTCTTTATGTTTTATTTTAACAAACAGCAGGTCATCATATACCTTAAAAATCCCTGATGAGTTACTCAGATTAAGTTCATCCAAAGGAGGAAAAATGAATTTCTCCCCTCATTTGTGATAATTGGAGCAAGGACTGTGTTAGACTTAAAAATGATGCTTTGACAATATTAAGATGCAAACGTATGTGGAAATAACATTTTGTCACAGATAAGGATATGTGTTTTTATACAAGCCCTGATTCAGAGCTTTTGAACAAGATAATTATTTTGTCTGGATATGACTTCACCCACACAATTGGCTTACTCCTTCAATTTTACTTTCTAACAGAGGCCTTTCTTGACTACTGTGGGACATCAGCGGCCCCAGTGCACTCTGAAAATTTCTTGATCTGTTTGATTTTGTTCAAACATCAATTTTTTAATCTACTATGTTAGTTCTCTTTTATTTTCTACATTGTTTATTGATTGCCCCCTCCCCCTCACCCCAGCTGTCCCTGCCATGATTTATACTTCTCAAGTGCTGGGATATTTTCTAGTCTCAATAGTTGGTCTATTCTCAAGAACAAGAACAGTTTTTAGAACATAGTGAGAGCTTAGTGCATATGTGTCAGACAAAAGAATCAATAATCTAGAAGAAATTTTTAAGAAATCTTTTGCTGTTCATCATCATATAAAAATATGTAATATCTATGAAATAGGAAAAAAGATCACATGGAAAAAACAGGCTACAATGAACACATAAAAGCCAAAAATAGATTTGAATGAGATTTAAAAAACTGTTAAGAAAGTAAAATAAAATATAAAAATACAGCCACAATAGAGGCCATAAGACAAAAGGGAACATTAACATGGTTATAAGTGTTACAGAAATAAACATTTTTCATTAAATTCCTGAAACACAAAGTCTAATATTTTAAATTAAAAGACAAAAGATCTTCCAATATAGAGACAATTGAAACCAAATTACCCAAATTTTTGACAAGGAAATAAAGAGTTATATACAAGGTAGAATTTTTTTTAAAAGTAATAAAGAATAGAAGAAATGTCAATTAATATTGACAAATATTCCAGTCTAAAATAGAGATATAATTAACCTGAAACCATTCAATGCTATATGACATGCCTGAAAATGAAAAAAATATTAAAAGTACAAAGAGAAGTTGGCCGGGCACAGTGCAGTGGCTCACGCCTGTAATCCCAGCGTTTTGGGAGGCTGAGATGGGAGGATCACGAGGTCAGGAGATCGAGAGCATCCTGGCTAACACAGTGAAACCCTGTCTGTACTAAAAATACAAAAAAATTAGCTGGGCATGGTGGTGGGCGCCTGTAGTCCCAGCTACTAGGGAGGCTGAGGCAGCAGAATAGCACGAACTCAGGAGGCAGAGCTTGCAGTGAGCCAAGATCTCGCCACTGCACTCCAGCCAGGGCGACAGAGCGAGACTCCCTCAAAAAAGAAAAAAAAAAAGTGCAAAGAGAAGTTAACAGGGAACACAGTAATAGTGAAGAGAAAACAAAAAACTGGAAAACAATGAAAAGGCAATAGAAAAAAATGGTGTCAGGGATTTATGTAACTGTAGACTGATTTTTCTCTGTACTTATCACTTCAGTGTAGCTAACTAACTGTTTCTTATGTTTCTAACATATTTTGGACATTTTAAAATAGGTTACAACCAACTTTGAAAATGTATAAATAGAGTTTTAAGTCACATTTTCTTACCACAGTATTATAAAGTTTTAATTAATAATGAAATTTAAATAATATAAATAAAAATATTATAAAAGTAAAATACATATCTCTGAATGTTTAAGAAAATAAAAACTGAGCTTTTAGGTTTCTTATAAATATTAAATAAAATTATGTACCTCAAAACTTAAGCAGAAGGCTGATTCAGAAAACTGTCTACAGTATCTGCAAAAGGCGAACATACTTATTTTCAAAAAGCAATTCCGTTCCTATGTACATACCTAAACCGAACAGCAGTGCATCGGTATTTTCAATAAAAGACATTCAGGAGAATATTCAGAGCAGCATTATTTGTGAGCTAAAACTAAAAACTACCCAAATGCCCAGCTACAGGAGAAGACATAAGTTAATTGAGGAATAGTCACACAATGAGAATAAATTATACACTATGTACACAATGAATAATTTCATTTATATTAAATACAAAAAATGTGTAACACTAACCATTGGTTTTAGATGTCAAGTGAGTACTTAACTAGTGACTGAAATGAGAATGTTCTGGGATGATGGCATTATACTGTTTTTGATCTGACTGATTAAACAAATGTCTTCTGATTATAGAATCCACTGAAGTTTACGATATGGGCACAATTTTCTACAGACGTTATACTTCATTAAGAACTTAAAAGGACATAGAAATTTAAAAATGTGACTACCATGTATTGACTTTTATAAATAAAGGAAGGAAAAAGCTTTTAATGCTTACATGCTTTGCAAAACAACAACAAAAAAACAAACAAAATTTCTTACTTTTCGAATCACTTAGGAAAAAAAATTTACAGACTATTGTAATTTTAAACCTCTATATTTTCCTGTTGTCTCAACATTCACACAAACAGGCTGTGAACACCCCACCGAGGTAACCAGGCATACCAGCATGATAAGACTAGCCCCTGCTACAATCTCCCTTTCTTGCCCTCACATGGCTGTGGACTCGTGACATTCACATGTATCAAGGAAATTGTCTTGCAACTTTTGCTTGTGTTCACCACTCTGAACCCGAGTAAAGCCACTTGCCGCTGGGTCTTTATGCTCTTTCAACTCCACACCTGTGAAACCAGCTCAGCTGTCCCATAGAACTGATGTTTATAGTTTCTTTTGAATGAACATAGAAATTGATCCTCCCAGTCTTGAAACTTGAGAATGTTACTTTTGTCTTACCCAAGTCCCTTTCTCAGGAAACCAACCAATAGGGCTCCCAGATAGTATCAAGGCACTGAAACTCATCAGATGACAGCATCTGGACATTGAAATGCCAGACCCTCTCACCCATCATGATTGCCTAACTGTCCACCTACTTCCTGTTGACTAACTCCTCTTCTTTACCCCTCTCTAATTTCCATTTTACCTCACATGGTTACACTTCTTCCCTGCTAAATAAACTCCTACTTTTAGTCAGTTGAGGAGACGGATTTGAAACTGATCTCCCATCTCCTCAGCTGCAACACCAAAATAATGCCTTCTTTCCTGGAAATATTGGTTGACTCACTGATTGGCTTTCTGTATGGCAAGCAACAGGACCTAGATCAAACCTCTGTTGTTTCAGTAACACTACTTAGTAGAGCCTGTGCCATTGGTGCTCCTCTCACATGGTCCCCTGCGTTGCATGCTATCACTCTATCTCTCCCGAACATGTGAATATAATACGTTTTGTTTTCCGATAACTCTTCTGTGTCCCCTCTTGTGGTTGCACCTGACTGACGACTTCATAAAAAAAAAACAAAAACAAGGAAGCATCAGGAAAATCAGTATAGCAAAGTACATAAGTAAAAAAACAAAAGTAAGTGATTTAAACAGAAAAATAGTGTTATTTGATATGTATTAGAATATTTGTTTAAAAATTGTATAAAGTCTTGCCAGATCTCTTCAGGAAACATCTTTAATGGGAAAAGCTTCCCGTCTACTGACATAGAAGTTGCAAAATGATAACGGATTGTTGTTGATGATTCCATGTGAATATATTTAATTGTATACAATCATTTTTATTAGAATACATTAATCTATTGAGTAATATATTAGCAAATTTTTGACTAATAGATGAGAAGAAATACTGAACAGTACAATAATAATGAATAATTTTTTTTAAAAGCTACCATGTTAAAAAGATACAGAAAGGCTTATATAATGTGGCTTAGTGAGGAATTAGCTGTATATCTAAAATCAACTAATTATCATATAGCATTTAAACGACTCTCAGATATAGGTTGAAATGGACATTGCATTTTTCAAAGCATAGATTGAATATCAATTTTTTGAATAAGCAAATGTTAAGTCTCACTAAATATCAATTAAACCTTCAGAAAAATATTTTTATATTTGATAAAGTTTAAATCAATGTTTAATACTATTCAAAGAAAAGTATAAATAATAATACACATACCTAAACATGGTTAAGAATGTATATCTCAATCCATCTATACTCTAAAATATCCTGGAATATAAAAGGATTAAAATAATATTGTAAATGTGAAAAGAAGCTTAGTGTATTTGACCTAGAAACTACCATAATGTACTATAAAACCATATCTTTTGGCTTAGAGTAAAATGTCATGTTTAAAAATAATGAATACAGATCAATCAATTAAAAATCCCAGTATATAGAAAATTTATTACTATCAATGGGGAGAGACTGATGCATTGAATATTGGATAATTATGTCAAATTAAGTAGATAAGACAGCCTATCTCTTAGTTGTGCCCAATTGGAGATTATACTTAGCCATCAAAATCTGGCTAGGCCAGTTCAATTACCATTGAATTTACCATACCCCCACAGGAGTGATAAGTATAGACACTGAACTCTCCGTATTCTTCAAAGTATTTTAAGATATATTGTTTGGTAAGCACTGTATGTTTTTCCAGTTGTTCTCTATTTTAACTGTAAATTTTGGTTCATTACATTTTTCTATACTATCTACACTTGAGATGCTTGGAGATATCTTGTAGATACTATATTAGAAATCACTGTTAGCCATATCAGGGTTAGATCTCATAAAACATTTATGCAATCTACAATGAGAACTTAGAAACAAGGTACATGTATAGGGAGTCGCAGTTTATTACGTAATTTAAGGAGTACATGAGATGGCAAAATAATAACACTAAAATCCAAACAAGGCCTTTTTCAAACAAGCATGATACTTGCTAAAAACATTTGAGCCTTGAGGCTCATCTCTCCTTGAGGGGCAAGGAGAGAGATGAGTAAAAACAAAGAGAAGAAAGTCATGATATTTTGGTAAGCCACATACATGTGAAAACTAAACGTTTTCAGGATCAAATAATTTGATGTAGTCTGGATGTAACTGTAATTAAAGTGCAGGTCGTAAGTCATGAAGATGTTTTGGTAAGACACATTTGAAGAAAAAAATGACAAATGTGATTTTGAGAATGCATTGGTTTGTGAAAGTATTAGTTTAATCATTACATTTTGTTGTAAAGATACAGGACAAAGTTGGAGATTATAGATGTATCACTTAGCCTAATGACACCCAGAATAAAGAGCTTTAGCTATAGCTCATTATTCTGAAATTTAATATCTCTCCCATTTGTTTCCTGGAGAAAGCAAGAAAGTGAACCTGTGATGATGAAATGTTATACAGCTATATCTATGGGTGGTTATACCTAGCATGGTCTTTGTAAAAGGAAGTTACTGTTGTTCAAATGGGTGTTGCAACATTTTTTTGGTTCTAAAATTTATAATCTAGGTTAAACACAGGAAATTTAACTTACCAACTTTCTGTAATTATCCATAGACATAGAGTAGTGATCAGTTTTAATTAACCTAAACATTACATAAATGTATGTAAATCATCTTAAATTATGAATAGCATTGTAACATTTTAAGGGTAGATTATAAATTTAAAATTATATGTAGAGTAGGTTTATTTAAAAAGCAAAACAGGCCGGGCACTGTGGCTCAGGCCTGTAATCCTAGCACTTTGGGAGGCCGAAGCAGGTGGATTACCTGAGGTTGAGAGTTCAAGACCAGCCTGGGCAACATGGTGAAATTCTGTCTCTACTAAAAATACAAAAATCAGCTGGGCGCGACACCACGTGACTGTAATTCTAGCTACTTGGGAGACGGAGGCGGGAGAATCACTTGAGCCCGGGAGGCCGAGGTTGCAGTGAGCCGAGATTGCACTACTGCATTGCAGCCTAAGCAACAGAGTGAGGTGCCATCTCAGGAAATAAATTAAATCAATCAATAAATATAAAAATATAAAGCAAAACAAAATGTGTTTTTTTCCACGTAAAGTTTTATGTGAAAAAAAATTTACTTTACCTCCATGCCTACAGGAATTTGTTGAGTCTCTTAGTATCAAATAACATATCCCCAAAATCACTAATAATTATTTCCTAATCATATGGGTTATGAATCATACTATCTTGCTTCAAACCATAATTATGATACTTTCTAGTTTATAATCCTAGGAAAGATAACTAATCTGTCTAATAAATTAGACTCAATTTATTCATACACTTAGTCTAATACATTAGGAGAACATACAGCTTCTCCTCATAGGTTAAAGAAATTAAACAAGCTATATAATGTAGACCACACATAGAATAAATTATCAATGTGTTGACTATCATTAACATTAATTCTAATGTGAGTAAATTTATTTGATAATTCTACCCTGCCAATCTGTTTCCAGTGCTCCTAGCCCCTGAGTTATTATGACAGCCATTTCCACTAAAGGTAGGAAATAATTCCATTTCAATACAAGGCGCTTCATCCAAATATGTCTTTGATATTGTTTCTAATAAGTGTTCTGTAATGTGCCTGGAATTCTCCAAAGGGAGTGAACCCTTTTTCGCTACACTTTGTAAACAGATTTTAATCTTAATCTCTGACAACACAGCAGAGTTTACCTCTTCAGCACATCGTGTGTTTGTTTTTACTCACAACATTGCTCAGTGTGTCCTATTTTCTATGTACTATAAATCAGTTCCTGTATCACCATTTCTAGGGATATTTATTTCTCTACCTTTGTATCACCAAATCATTGTAAGTGTAAATTGATTAAGACCTTGGTTATTTTATATCTCAAAGATACACCTTATTGATTGCAGCTCCAGAAGTCTAGATTTTTGCTCTTATTCCCCATACCTACTAAATACCAGCTAGATAAGAGGCCTATATGCCATTGCTCCCAAAAGGAAAACAGTTTCAGATGATTTTTTTTTCTACTATTTTCTGAAGCCTTCTCTTAAGGAGGCATATTGGAGTTGAATTCAGTTCTTTTGATTTTTTCTGACTCCATCTGTCAGAGGCCTGTGAACCACAGCAACTCTATCTTAAATAGGAATTGGGTAAAATAAGGCTGAAACCTACTGGGCTGCATTGCCAGATGGTTAAGGCATTCTAAGTCACAGAACGAGATGGGAGGTCAGCACAAGATACAGGTCACAAAGACCTTGCTGATAAAACACGTTGTGGTGAAGGAGCCGGTCAAAATCCAGCAAAACCAAAACGGCCACAGAAGTGACCTCTGGTCGTCCTCACTGCTACACTCCCACCAGCACCATGACAGTTTACGAACGCTATGGCAAAGTCAGGAAGTGGTCTAAAAAGGGGAGGCATGAATAATTCACCCCACATTCAGCATATAATCAATAAATAACCATAAAAATGGGCAACCAGCAGCCTTCAGTGCTGCTCAGTCTATAGAGTAGCCATTATTTTATTCCTTTACTTTCTTAATGAACTTGCTTTCACTTTGCATGCGGCCTCTCCCTGAATTCTTGCAGGGGATCCAAGAACCCTCTCTTGGGGCCTGGATTGGGACCCCTTTCCTGTAACATCCGTAACAGAATGGCACACATATATATCCATACTTATAAAACTAGCTCAAATATTAAGACTTTAACTCTCCCTATATGTCTTGGCCTACAATTATGGTTGTTCCCATGGGATCTCAAGCTGGGAGTAAAGGTCTTCTGCTTTGTTTGTTAGGAAGTGAAGTCATATCATTGGCTGTAGTTTGTTAAATTTCTCTTCTTAAATTGGCTCACGGTAATTGTAGAAAGGCTATTTTGATTATCCTACAATTCCGACTTTCAATTGTGAGCATGTCTACCTTATCCTGGGCAAAACAGTTAGGCATCCAAAGATGAATCATCACCCTTCTGTTCTTAAAAGGACAAATTGTGCCACTACCCAAAGGAAGATTGCTTTTAGTAAATCTATTCAAGCTTTCTGAAAAGATACAATTAAAATGTAGACCACAAACAAACAGTATGCATATTATAATACATTGTGTAAAGAAACAAACACAGGTAAATAAAAGTAGAACTTCCTTCAGAATTTCACAGTTCACTAAATAGATCAATAAAACGTCTTTGTAAAAGAAGATAATAGGTCTGTCGTTGGTTTCAAAACAGTTCGCAGAGGGCAAGTGTTGTGAACTGTCACCAAATGTGGCATCCATCTTATCTATTAACAGTCTAGGGAAGCCCGTTTTCAGAATGCAAAGTTTAAAAATGAAATTCTTTTCTTGGGGTTAGAGCTTTTAATGGACTGACTGTCGTTGATAAGGAAATGATGGAGAGCACAATGTTTCTGCAATCTCATTAGTTGGATGTATTGTGCGAAGTTGAAGTTCCCAGTCTTCAGAATACTAAGATACACTAAAAGCTGAGGAGAGAGAAAAGCAATTCAAGGTTCTATATATAACTTTTATTCTTTTGAGTACAGTGTAAAATGACAATTTCCATAACATTGTCTTTTTCTCATTTTTATTATTAAGAAATAAAGAACAATCCCATATTATTTTAGCATAATATCATCCTTCAAAATAAAATCTACCTCAAATGGTCAGAGAGCTTCCCTTAATTCAAATGAAGTTGACCACTGCACTGCTTTCTTCATTAGAAAAAGACAAGATAATATATTAAAATCATCAATGTCACAAGGACACTCTTTACAAGTGTTTTGTTTAAAACTTCTAATGCTATGAAAATGTGGCATTTATAAAATATTTATTTAGAGGAAGCCAAAATAAATTTGTTGACCTTTAATCATATTCCCCATTATGTTAGTCTTTTTTGTGTGTGTGCTGATACAATACGTGAGACTGTGTAAGTTATAATGAATACAAATTTACTGGCACACAACTGTGGAGGTTGGGAAGTCCAAGACCAAGGCACTGGCACCTGGCAAGAGCCTTCTAGCTGCATCATTATACAGCAGAAGTCAGAAGAAAGAGGATGAGCACACTTCCACAAGCCCTTTTTACAGCAGCATTAATTCATTCACAAGGGTTCTTCCCTCCCATTAGGCCGTGCCTTCCAACACTGTTACGTGGGAGATTAATTTCGGATATGAGTTTTGGAGAGGACAAACATTCAAACTGTAACACCCATGAAATATGATCTTCTATGGATCATTTTTGTTAACTGTGGATGTGTGAATCTAGATCTCAAAATGCTGAAATATCTGGATGTAAATGCAAACTATGCCAATCATCTAGAATTGGTTAACAGGTAGACAGCTGTTTGTCACACTATAGCTTAACTGACAAAATTTGTTTCTCTATAAAAATATTGGCTTTCTCTTGTTCATTTGTTCCTTTCTTTTTAGTTTAAAATTCAGAAATTTTTAGTTCATAAAATTCAACATTTTATGAATTAAGGCATGATTTTATTATCTATATTTTCAACTGAAGTGATTGAAATATAGTCAGATAGAGATATACAATAAAAAAAACAAAACCTTGCATTTTTGTTCTAGTTTTGCCATATTAAAAAAAATGGTCCTAGTTAGATCATGCAATTTTTCTGAGTTCTAGTGTATCCATTTTTGTCTAATAACCAGATAATTGTCAATATAATATAATCTTAGAATAATGTAAACAGTATTGGAGATGGGATAGGATAATCTTAAAAAATACATTACATATGTGTAGCAGTGACTAAAAATACTAATTTTCCCCAGGAAGGTAATTGCTATAGGTATGTAAAGTTTCAGTTGAGAGAAAAATGTGTCTTTTGACACCCACAACGGTATTTCTACATTAACTAGAAAAAGAAAGTGACTTCAAACAACATAATAAAAACTAAAATGCATGGAACACTTTTTATTTCCCAGTTGTTACGCTGATGGCTTTAAAGGTTTCCTTACAAAATTCTCATAACAAGCCTAGGAGGTAAGTAGCATAATGACCATTACTTTAAAAAATGAGGAACGTGAGATTCCAAGGGAGTTTGGTAATATACACAAAGTGAAATAGTTAGTAAACACCAGAACGTGGATTCAGGATCTGAGAGCCTGGCTATAAAGCTGATATGATTTAACTATGCCTACAGCAATGATTTTGCAAACACTGTAATTCCTTTAGAGAGGTTAGAAAAGATACGGAAAGAGATCATATTTTAGGCAAACAATGCTTTGAAAGGCAGTCTCTCTGTGTTTCAGAAAATAACTGTACTACAGTGACTTCTTAAATAATCTCTCAAGTATCCCTCCTCCTCTTCAAATGAGAAACAATTATCTAATTATTGAGAAATAGATAAGGAAGCTTACATTCACAACATGATTAAAGTTCCTTTGTCCTTCAACAATGGTTTTGGTAGGCAATATAATTTTCTTTTGATGTTACCTCCCCAAAAAACTGACATAAAAAATTATCCCTTAAATATTTTTAAAAAATGCTTTTAAGGACTTTGATTAAAACAGCTGCGGTCAAGTGGTGTTTTTTTTCAGTGTCACTTTCTGTTCACTTAACAAGGAGAAGCTTTCCAACTTATTTTGCTTGGGTCACAAGGAATCCTTTTGTTAACACCAGCATTCAAAAATTGAGAGAGATCATATTAAAATATAAATTTCTGTCATTTCTAGAAACACTGGAATATCTGCCAAACCTGGTTCTGAATTCCAATGTGGCAAAGATCCACGGTTGCTGGGTAGCAGCTGCCACCTTTCCAGAGGCAGTGCACTTTGCAGTCTTTCCAAGACACCTGGGGCCTCCTTCACTCATTTGCATTCCCAATCTAGTCTAAAAAAAGCATTTCACTAGTTTTGCAATCTCCTAATACCACCATTTAATACTTTTTTTTCTCTTCTCAGTACTCATTAGGGTCTTGTGAGATGCCCTGAATCCAAAGCAGCAAAAAAAAAAAAAAAAAAGTTGCCAATAGAAAAGAGGATGGATTAATTTGATTAATTTCCTTTGGATGCTTTGAAGTAAAGCATCAAAGAATCACTGTTTACCTCTTGAAATGTTCAGATTTGATGCTGGAATGAAGAAAATCTGATTCAAGTTTTATTCAAAGGACAATTGTAAAACGTTGGAACTTTGCACTTAAATGTCACAATTCATTTGAATCTTTTCTTGAAAAATACGTATTTAGCATTAATATTATTTACACTCTGGCTTAAGTTAGTAAAAATAGTCTATTTTAATGTGATTTTTAAATGTAAATTTCTAATTAAAATATATTTGCACTATAAAAGAAGCTTTCATCCAAAGTAAAGAAAATTTTAAATTATTTTTAATCTACTCAAATTTGGACTTTCAGAAAAACTTCTCAAATTATTTCATTATGGTAGTTGCTATAAAATAACGTAGCTCATGAAGTTCTAAAAATAACCTTGTATGTTAGCCCTAAAATTATATGTGCATTATCTGAGTCAACTGAAAACAAAACGAATCAATTTATGAAATTATAACATGCATTATTTAAAATACCACTTAAACTTTTTATAACATTATTAGTATTTTGATTCTTTACAAAGCTAAAAAAATAAAAAAGGTCCGGGCGCGATGGATCATGCCTGTAACCCCAGCACTTTGGAAGGCGGAGGCGGGAGGATCACGAGATCAGGAGATCCAGACCATCCTGGCTAACACGGTGAAACCCGGTCTCTACCAAAAATACAAAAAATTAGCTGGGCGTGGTGGGGGCGCTGTAGTCCCAGCTACTCGGGAGGCTGAAGCAGGAGAATGGCGTGAACCCGGGAGGTGGAGCTTGCAGTGAGCCGAGATCGCGCCACTGCACTCCTGCTTGGGCGACAGGGAGCAACTCCATCTAAAATAATAATAATAATAATAATAAAATAAATAAATAATAAATATATATATAAATAAAAATACCAAAATAAAAAAGGAGATATAGCTGTACTGTCTTTTCAATCCTTAGTTTATCTCTCTCCTTCTCTCTACCCGTTTCTCTATCTGCCTTGCTTTCTCCTTGACACACACACACCACACACACACACACACACACACACACACACAGAGAAAGAGAGAGAGAGAACTGCAAGAGCTTTTCCCCTTAAAGTCTGAAAGATAATACTTAAATGATGTTTTGGAATAAAGAAAAATTGATGCTATGACATTCTCTCCTTGGAATAGTCTGTGGTATACTCACCTGTGTTCATGGTTAGAATAGACAGTTTTAAAATTATGTATAAGAAAACAATTTACCACTAATTTTAATAATACGTATCCTCTGCTGTGGTTTGAATGTGTCACCTCTAAATTCTAGGTGTTTCCCATGTAATAGTATCAAGAGGTGAGGCCTTTAACAGCTGTTACTCTCTTCGTTAGTGGGATTAAAGCCCTTGTAAAAGGGGGCTCAGGGAGGGCGTAGGGGCTCACGCCTGTAATCCCAGCACTTTGGGGGGCCGAGGCGGGCGAATCAGGAAGTCAGGAGTTAGAGACCAGCCTGACCAACACCGTGAAACCCCTTCTCTACTAAAAATACAAAAATTAGCTGGGCGTGGTGGCGGGCACCTGTAGTCCCAGCTACTCGGAGGCTGAGGCAGGAGAATTACTTGAACCCAGGAGGCGGAGGTTGCAGTGAGCCGAGATCGCACCACTGCACTCCAGCCTGGGCCACAAGAGTGAAACTCTGTTTAAAAAAAAAAAAAAAAAAATGCTGAGGAAGCATTTGACTAGCTTGCCTCCTCCCTCCCCCAGCCAGCCCTGCGAAGAAACAGCATTCCTCCCCTCAGATGATGCAGCAATAAGGTGCCATTTTGAAAGCAGAGCAGCCTTCACTTGACAACCAATCAGGCTGGAGCCTTGATCTTCCCAGTCTCCAGAACTGTGAGAAAATAAATATCTGTTCTTTATAAACTATCGTGTCTCAGCTGTTTCCTTAAATAAAGGCAAAAATGAACTAAGACATGCGTTAACAGTTCACTTTATAGACACTATATTAAAAATTCTAAATATAATTTAGATTACCTTTATGCATAGAACTGTTCATTACAGTTCCTAATACTGAAAGCCTGGAAACATAACTTTTTAATTAGTGGATAATAATTTTTCTTATACTACAATGTGTATTATTCTGATGCATTTAAAACGATTATACTATATCGTATATGTATATTACTTTATATATATCATATCATATATGTAAAATAGATTATCCTATATATAGCATTGATATATATGATATATATGTAATATATATGTAGTATTATACATAGCATAATATGTATTACATATATCCCTCTGCAACTTGTTACATATATATATCAATGATATATATAGCATCACATATATTACATATATATAGACAGAGAGAGAATTCTTAAAAACAAAAGACATTAGATATATTTCATCTAATGTTAAAAGACCAAAAACTGCCAGAAATTTCAAAACATAGTTTATGTGTATGTGTGTATGTTTGTGTGTATATTTGTGTGAAGATTAACAAGATGAATCTAAAATGTATATGAAAACTCAAAGAGCAAAACATGGCCAAGACAATCTTATTTTAAAAAAAAGTGAAAAGAATTACATTAAAGTATGATAATATAATATGTGTTAATTTTACATTACTGAAAATCAACACATACTCTATTATCATACTTTAAAATACAATATTTGTTATAATCTATAGAATCTAGACTACAGTATTCTATATATGCACCCTAAAATTTAGCTTTTAAATGTTTTTAAAAGCTTTGGTTTTTCTGATTTTATCCTATTTTGTTTTCATTTTCTTTTTCAGTAATAACCTCAAATAACACTTTTGATCAAAAATAAAATTTTTAGAAATCATTAAGTAGTCCATACAGATGACATGATTGTATATTTAGAAAAGCCCATTGTCTCAGCCCAAAAACTCCTTAAGTTGATAAGCAACTTCAGCAAAGTCTCAGGATACAAAATCAATGTGCAAAAATCATAAGCGTTCTTATACACCAATAACAGACAGACAGCCAAATCATGAGTGAAGTCCCATTCATAATTGCTTCAAAGAGAATAAAATACCTAGGAATCCAACTTACAAGAGATGTGAAGGACGTCTTCAAGGAGAACTACAAACCACTGCTCAACGAAATAAAACAGGACACAAACAAATGGAAGAACACTCCATGCTCTTGGATAGGAAGAATCAATACTGTGAAAATGGCCATACTGCCCAAGGTAATTTATAGATTCAATGCCATCCCCATCAAGCAACCAATGTCTTTCTTCACAGAATTGGAAAAAACTACTTTAAAGTTCATATGGAATTAAAAAAGAGCCCACATTGCCAAGACAACCCTAAGCAAAAAGAACAAAGCTGGAGGCATCATGCTACCTGACTTCAAACTATACTACAAGGCTACAGTAACCAAAACAGCATGGTACTGGTACCAAAACAGAGATACAGACCAATGGAACAGAACAGAGCCCTCAGAAATAATACCACACATCTACAACCATCTAATCTTTGACAAACCTGACAAAAACAAGAAATGGGGAAAGGATTCCCTATTTAATAAATGGTGCTGGGAAAACTGGCTAGCCATATGTAGAAAGCTGAAACTGGATCCCTTCCTTACACCTTATACAAAAATTAATTCAAGATGGATAAAGACTTAAATGTTAGACCTAAAACCATAAAAACCCTAGAAGAAAACTTAGTCAATACCATTCAGGACATAAACATGGGCAAGGACTTCATGTCTAAAGCACCAAAAACAATGGCAACAAAAGCCAAAATTGACAAATGGGATCTAATTAAACTAAAGAGCTTCTGCACAGCAAAAGAAACTACCATCAGTGTGAACAGGCAACCTACAGAATGGGAGAAAATTTTTGCAATCTACCCATCTGACAAAGGGCTAATATCCAGAATCTACAATGAACTCAAACAAATTTACAAGAAAAAAAAAAAACCCATCAAAAAGTGGGCGAAGGATATGAACAGACACTTCTCAAAAGAAGACATTGATGCAGCCAAAAGACACATGAAAAAATGCTCATCATCACTGGCCATCAGAGAAATGCAAATCAAAACCACAGTGAGATACCATCTCACACCAGTTAGAATGGCAATCATTAAAAAGTCAGGAAACAACAGGTGCTGGAGAGGATGTGGAGAAATAGGAACACTTTCACACTGTTGGTGGGACTGTAAACTAGTTCAACCATTGTGGAAGACAGTGTGGCAATTCCTCAAGGATCTGGAACTAGAAATACCATTTGACCCAGCCATCCCATTACTGGGTATATACCCAAAGGATTATAAATCATGCTGCTATAAAGACACATGCACACGTATGTTTATTGTGGCACTATTCACAATAGCAGAGACTTGGAACCAACCCAAATGTCCATCAATTTGACTGAATTAAGAAAATGTGGCATATATATACCATGGAATACTATGCAGCCATAAAAAAGATGGGTTCATGTCCTTTGTAGGGACATGGATGAAGCTGGAAACCATCATTCTCAGCAAACTATCTCAAGGACAAAAAAACAAACACTACATGTTCTCACTCATAGGTGGGAATTGAACAATGAGAACACTTGGACACAGGTAGGGGAACATCACACGTCAGGGCCTGTGGTGGGATGGGGGGAAGGGGGAGGGATAGCATTAGGAGATATACCTAATGCTAAATCACGAGTTAATGGGTGCAGCACACCAACATGGCACATGTATACATATGTAACAAACCTGCACGTTGTGCACATGTACCCTAGAACTTAAAGTATAATTTAAAAAAAGAAATAATTAAGTCATCCATACAAACAAATTCACCACTCAACTTGGAACCAAGGTGGTGCTCATGCTCCCTCTAGAGTCCCTACCACCATGACAGTCAGTAATTCTAGAATTAATGTTTTTTGCGTTTGCTGAATTCTGTGTTTGCCCTTCCCCTACATTATTTCAGTATTCACTTCCCCTCTGCAACTTGTTGCAATTGCTCTTCCCACGGCCAGATATCTTAGTTTTGGCTGGTGTGACAGAATACCACAGACTGGGTCGTTTAAACAGCAAACATTTATCCAAGATGAATGTGCTGATGGTAGATCTGGTATCTTGTGAGGGCACTCTTCATGATTTGCCAATGGCTGTCTTCCGGTTATGCCTTCACATGGCAGAGATAGAGAAACAGAGAGGAAAAAAAAAAAAAAGCTCTCTCCAGTCTCTTATTATAAGGACACTAACCCCATCATGAGCGCTCCACTTTCATGACCTGATTACCTCCCAAAGTCCTCAGCTCTTAATACCAAATCCATTGGGAATCAGGATTTCAACACTCAAATGTTGAAATGTTTCACCACCCCCATTTTGGGGGGATGAAAACATTCAGTTCATAACATCAGACATATTGGTTATCTTGACATCTAAAGAAATAGTTCTGGATATAGCAGTGCTTCAAGAATTATAGACAATAGAGATGAAATATTTTTCATATGTCGTCCAAGAAATTCAAGTATAGGTGCCACTCACTTTACTTTTATTTTCTTCCTGATCTCTGAAAATTAAAAAAAATATCATTTTAGTTGGAGTATCATTGTGATGGTTAATTTTAAGTGTCAACTTGATTGGATTGAAGGATGCCTAGATAGCTGTAAAGTGTTGTTTCTGGGTATGTCTGTGAGTGTGTTACCAGAGGAGATTGACATTTGAGTCAGTGGACTGGAAGTGGAAGACCCACCCTCAATGTGAGTGGATACCATTCAATCTGCTGCCAGCATGTCTAGAACAAAGCAGGCAGAAGATGGTGGGATAAGCCGACTTGCTGAGTCTTCTGGCTTTCATCTTTCTCCCATTCTGAATACTTCATTTGGTTCCTCCTGCCCTTGGACATCAGACTCTAGGTTCTTTGACCTTTAAACTCTTGGGCTTACAACAGTGGTTTGCTGGGTGCTCTCAGGCCTTCAGCCACAGACTGAAGGTTGTACTGTCACCTTCCCTGCTTTTGAGGCCTTGGACTTGGATTGAGCCACTACTGGCTTCTTTCTTCCCTAGCTTGCAGATGTCCTAAGTGGGACTTTGCCTTGTTATCATGTAAGTCAATTCTTCATAATAAACTCCCTTTCATATATACATACATCCTATTAATTCTGTCCCTCTGGAGAACGCTAATAGAATCAAATATGTGCAAAAACATACACAAAATGAAGACAAAATATATACCATATACAAGACAGACTATTATTCACACCCTAGAATCATCCTTTTCTCCATTCAGGCATACCAACTCTCTATTCTAAAATTAACCATTATCTTCCCTTCTAGCACCCTAAACTATTTTACCCTGGTTTTTATCTTATATTAATGGAATTGTACAGTATGAGTTAATTTCTCTTTATTTTGTTCAATATTGTCTTTTTGACACTGACTATGTAACTCTGTAGATATTTGTGCCTTTTTATTACTATACGTTATTTTACTGTGCAAATATATCATAATATTTATCAATTCTAATTTAGATGAGGATTTTTGGGGTAATTCCATGTTTTGTCAGTCAAGAACACGCTTAGACTTGTGTCTAAGGTGTATATGTACATATAGCTGATGAATATAAACTTAGCAATGCAATGGGTGCATCATACAAAATACATAAGCTTGGCAGTCAAATAATTTTTCAACATGTTGTCTAAGAAATCTGGTTGCTCCACATTCTATCCAATATTTAATATAAACAATCAGGTGTGTGTTTAAAGGTATCCCACTATGGGTTTATTTTGCATTTTTTGAAGACAGATGATATTTAAATTATGTGCATATTTGTATTGTCCTTTTGAATACTCTCTTTGAGAAATCTCTGAGCAAGTATTCTTTTTATCTTATATGTACATACACTCATGTGCATGCACATATATATGAATGTGTGCATGTAAACACATAAAAATGCTCTGCATTAAAGAACATTATAAGTTATATGTACTGTAAATATCTAAAGATCTACTTCCATGCTGCAGTTTGCCTGTTAGCTTCCTTAGCAGCATATTTTCAATATATAAAGTCCTTTATTTGAATCTATTGTAATTTCTCAATATTTTAATTTTTCCCTATGCTTTAAATATCCTCTTCAATAAAGCATCGCCTTATCTTGTGTCAGGTAGGTATTCAACGATATTATCTTCAGGAAGCTTTATGTTTCCATATGCTGTTTTCTCTAGAATAGAACTGAGTGTATAATGTGAGATTGGGGGAAAGTTTTACATTGTATATAAACTTATAATTTGAAATTATATTCATTTTAAATATCTTTCTTTCCTCTTTTCTCTGCAGTGTTACATTAAAAATTGTAAAGGTCATGTATGAGAAACCCATAGCAAACATCATATTTAACAGGAAAACTGAAGCTTTTTCTCTAAGAACTCAAACAAGACAAGGATACCCACTATCGCCATGCTTATTCAACATAGTACTGAAAATTCGATCCAAAGAAATTAGGGAAGAGAAAAAAATAAAGGGCTTCCAAATGGGAAAAGAGGAAGGCAAATATCCCTCTTTGCAGGTGACATGATCTTATATATAGCAAAACCTAAAGGCTCCAGAAAAAGAAAAAAGAAAAAAGAAAAAAAAACTGCAAATAAATGAAAATTGAACTGATAAATGAATTCAGTAAAATTGCAGGATATATAATCAATGTATAAAAATCAGTAGTGTTTTCATACACCCATAAAGAACTTTCTGGATAGGAAATTAAGAAATCATGCCCATTTAGAGTAGCTACAAAAACTAATTAAATATCTAGACATAAATGTAACTAAGAATGTGAAACATCTCTACAATAAAAACAACAAAAGACTGATTAAAAAAAGTTGAATAAGATACAAACAAATGAGAAGACATCCCATACTCATGAGTTGGAAGAATTAATATTGCTAAATGACCATACTACCCAAAATGATCTACAGATGCAATGCAATCACTAACAAAATACCAAGTCATTATTCACAGAAATTAAAAAAAATACTAAAACTCATATGAAACAACAAAAGGCCCTGAGTAGCCAAAACAATACTGAACAAAAGGAACAAAAGTGGGGCATCACACTACCTTACTTCAAAAATACTACAAAGCAAGAACAACCAAAACAGCCTAGTAATGATATTAAAATGGACAGACAGACCAATGAACAAAATAGAAAATCAAGAAATAAATACACATATTTACAGCCAACTGATGTGCAAATGACATGCCAAGAACATCGATTGAGGAAAGGGACACTCTTCAATAAATCATGTTTGGAAAATGGGAGACCTATATCCAGAAGAATGGAACCAGACCCCTGTCTCTCACAACATACAAAAAACAACTAGAAGAGGCTAAAAACTTAAATGTGAGACCCAAAACTGTTAAACTACTAGAAAAAAATGTTTCAGGACATTCATCCAGGCAAAGATTTTTATGGGTAAGATAAAAAGGGAAAAAAGCAAAAAAGAGACAACTGAAACTATGTCTAACTAAAAAGGTTCTGCACAGCAAAGGAAACAATCAGCAGAGTGAAGAAATAGCCTGCAGGAAAGGAGGAAATATTTGAAAATCATTTATCTGGTAAGGGATTAATATCCAGAATATATAAGAAACTCAAAAAATTCAACAATAAAACCCAAAATAACGCAAATTTTAAAATTGGCAAAGAATCTGAATATAGATTTATCAAAGAAGATATACAGAGGGCCAAGTATATGAAAAAATGCTCAACATCACTAATCATCAGGGAAATGTAAATCAAAACTCTAATAAGATATCATCCCAGTTAGAATAACTACTATCAAAAAAGTGACAAATGTCAAGAATGCAGAGAAAAGGGAACTCCTATATACTGCTGGTGGGAATACAAATCAGGACAGACATTTTGAAAAACAATGTGGAAGTTTATCATAAAATGAAAAATAGAACTACCATGTGATCCAACAATCCCACTACTGGGTATTTATCCAAAAGAAAGGAAATCAGTATATTGAAGAGATAGTTGCACCCTCTTGTTTATTGCAGCATTACTCACAATAGCCAAGATATAGAATCAATGCAAATAACCATCAACAAATGAATGGATAAAGAAAATGTGATTAGATAGATAGATATATACATATATACATACATGTATCTATCCATACATATATGTATCTATATACACACACATAGATCTATCCATATATATACATACATGTATCTACCCATATATACACACATGCACACACACGCACACATAAATGAAATCTTATCTTTTGTGACTATATATATATAAACCTGGAGGACATTATCTTAAGTGAAATAAGTCAGGGACATAAATACTGCATGTTCTCACTCCTGTGTGGGAGCTAAAAAAACAGAGCTCATAGAAGTAGAGAGGGCAGTTTTGGTTATTAGAAGCTGCAAAGGGCAGTGGGGAAGGAAAGATAGGAAGAGGTTTTTTAATGGACACAAAACAGCTATTTGGAGGAATAAGTTCTACTGTTCTATGGCACTGTAGTGTAAATACGGTTAATAGCAGTCTATTATATATGTTAAAATGTTAGAAAAGAGGATTTTGTATGTTCTCAATGCAAAGGAATTGTAAATATTTGAAGTGATGGATGTCCTAATTACACTGATTTGATCATTACACATTGTATAGAGGTATGAAAATATCACTCTCTCCCCCATAAATATGTACAATTATTGTGTCAACTAAAAATAAAATAAAACATTAGATACACAATACAATGCTTTGTAATCTTATATGGGCTGCTGACTTCTTTGGTAGTTTCGGGTAGAAGCTATAGATACTTATAAACTACATCAATAAAAAGATGTGGCATACCAAATAAAAATGAGCTTATTGATTTTTCTCAACAGTATATTTGGATTTCACTCTATTAATTTTGGTTCCTCTTTTCATTGGTGTTTTTCTATTACTTTCTTTGATGTTAATCTATGGATATTTTCATAACTTTCTGAAACCGACATCTTGACCATAGATATTTTTCAGCCTATTTGCTTAAGACAATGAGTTTCTCTACATTGCCTTTGTGATAATACACAAATTTCAACCTGCTTAGGATAAGATACTAAGCCTTTTAAAAAAACTTTTAAGTTCAGGGGTGCATGTGCGGGATTATTATATAGGTAAACTTGTGTCATGGAGGTTTGTTGTATAGATTATTTCCTTTCCCATGTATTAAGCCTAGTACTCATTAGTTATTTTTGCTGATCCTGTCCCTCCTCCCACCATCCACCCTCAGATAGGCCCCAGTGTGTTTGTTCCCCTCTATGTGTCCATGTGTTCTCATAATTTAGCTCCCACTTGTAAGTGAGTACATGTGGTATTTGGTTTTCTTTTCCTGTGTTAGTTTGCTAAGGATAATGGCCTGCAGCTCCATCCATATTCCTGACAAAGGACATGATCTCATTTTTTATGGCTGCATAGAATTCCATGGTGTATATGTACCACATTTTCTTTGTCAGTCTATCATTGATGAGTATGTAGGTTTATTCAATGTCTTTGCCATTGTGAATGTGAGCGCTGCAATGAACATATACATGTATGTGTCTTTATAATAGAACAATTTATATTCCTTCTGATATTATACCCAGTAACGAGTTTGCTGAGTTGAATGGTATTCCTGTTTTTAGGGCTTTGAAGAATTGCCACAGTGTCTTCCACAATGTTTGAACCAGTTTATATTCCAAACAACAATGTATAAGCCAATATATAAGGATTTTTTTTCCATGAACTTACCATCATCTGTTGTTTTGACTTTTTAGTAACAGCCATTCTAACTGGTTTGGGATGATATCTCCTTACAGTTTTTAATTTGCATTCCTCTAATGATCAGCGATGTTGAGCTTTTTTTCATACGATTGTTGGCCATGTATGTCTTCTTTTGAAAAGTGTCTGTTATGTCCTTTGCCCACTTTTTTATGTGTTTTTTTATTCTTATAAATTTGTTTAAGTTCCTTATAGATGGTAGATACTAGACCTTTGTCAGATGCATAGTTTGCAAACATTTTCTTCCATTCTGTATGCTGTCTGTTCACTCTTTTGATAATTTCCTTTGCTGTGCAGAAGCTCTTTAGTTTAATTGGGTCCAATTTATCAATTTTTGCTTTTGTTGCAATTGCTTTGGCATCTTTCTCATGAAATCTTTGTCCGTTCCTATGTCCTCAATGATATTGCCTTGGTTGAAGATAAAATACTAAGTCTTGAATGATTTTTCAGTATTAAATCCTTAATAATTATTTTTTTGTAAGCATTCCTTCTTTACCAGCTCGAAGGATGTTAAGTTTTGACAGTAAAGGACACTAGAGGGGTACTGCATGGGGAAGCGGCTTCTTGTCTGCGTGTGTCTTCTTTTCTTTTTGTCACAGAGGTGCTCACCTGTTGTTCAGAACACTGAAGCTAGAGCAAGCCTCAGCAAATAGCCGAAGTCAACTTGAGAGCTAGTTCTCCGGGCCTGAAGTTGATTTGACAGCAAGTTCAATAGCATCCTTAAGTGTATGCTAGCCAGCTTCCCAGCAAGTTCAACTGCACTCCACCTAACCCAAATGCAGCTTTTCCTGTTTCCTTTACACCAGAGGAGGCAATTTCCTTCTTGCCAGCCTCACCCTGTGGAATGTTAGTGAACTCCTCCACTATCTGCTGGGCTACAGCCACACCTGCTCCAGGAGGCCTGAGCTAGTGGGAGAGGCATGACGAGGAGGGTGGAGTATGGGAGAAGAGGAACTCTCCTAAATGTATTCCTTCCTTTTGTACTATACATTAGCTCTAAGACCATTCATTGGTTGCTTTCTATATTGGTTTTCTTGCATTCTTTAGAGCTCTATTTCTCTTGATAGCTAATTCCCATTTGCTCCATTCACATGTTACTAATAATTTTTTGATAAACTGCCCCCATTCCAATAACTACATACTTTATCTTATGATTAAAGCAGCGTGATTAAGAGAAAAAGACAGATTCAATGAATCCAGCCGACAAAATATAATTGTTAAATATTTGGGTCAAATAGAAGGCACACAGAAACATGAAAATACTGTCTGTAGATAAAAACTTCCTTGCTGGAGAGGAACAAAAGAGGGGAAAAACAAAAACAAAAACAAAAACAAAAAAACAAAACAACAACAACAACAAAAAAACAACTATGGACCTAACGACTAATCTCCAGAAATAAGAAAAAAAATCTCTTCCTTAACTAATCACAAGAATTATTGCAACGGTAAACATAAAGGCAGATTTGAAAACTGTATGGCATATTTGATAGGTTCATTCCATGTAAAAAGAAAAAATCAGAAATCCATAAGAATAGCACTAACAGAAGTAAAAAAAAAATGAATCAAAATGTGATTGAAATAAAATGGTTTAAGTGTTATTCAAGTTCCAGGTGTTATGGACCACCGTGTGACTGATGTTTTGGTGATGCAACCACGTCTGTATTTTTACAGCAACTGACAGTTTTCTGAGTCTTCCCAAACTTACATTTCATCCCATTGGTTCTGTTCAGGCAATGCCCTTAACTTCACCACAGCCAATCCTTAATCTTACAGATCAACCAACTTCACTGCCCCGGATGGGACTGAAACCTGCCTCTCCATGTGGGATATTTGTAATATCCAAATTAATGATTATAATCTAAATGCCATCTTAAGAAATCTAACAAAAAGTGGAATTTATGGTTGAAAATATGTCTGCAAGTTTATCACATCTCTAAAGTAATCAAAATAAAGAGGACAGGGAGTCACTTCTCAAAGAAACAATTTTACTTGTACAGTTGACTCTTGAACAATACAAATTTAAACTGCACAGGCACAATTATATGAAGTTTTTCAGTAAAGTTACAATGACTGTTCTTGCCTCTCCTGTCTCCCCTTCTACCTTCTCCACCTGTTCCATTTCTGCCACCCTGAGACAGCAAGCTCCCTGCTTGCTCTCCTCTTCAGCCTACTCAATGTGAAGATGATGAAGATGAAGACTTTTATGATGATCCTTTTTCACTCAATAAAGAGTAAATATATTTTCTCTTCCTTATGATGCCTTAGTAACATTTGCTTTTCTCTAACTTTATTGTTAAAATACAGTATATAACACATATACAAAATATATATTAATCAACTGTTTATGTTATCGGTAAGGTTTCCAGTCAACAGTAGGTTAATGGTGATTAAGATTTTGCAGAGTCAAAAGTTATGTGCAAATTGTCAACTGTATAAGATCAGTGCCTCTAACCACAGCATTGTACAGGGGCCAACTGTATTTTAAATTTTCAAAATTCATGTGTGTCCTTCTAAGTCAGTAAAATAAACTGAATTCTGATTCTGTTTGGCCTGTGAAATCTCTTCTTCACAATGTTGAAATAATGAATGAACGAATTAAATTTATTCCCGACAATTTTAAAGTTTCATTTGTAAATTGATTAAAGCAGAACTTACATATAAAATTTCAAGGATCTCTGTTATAGAAGGAATTTTTCTGAGTCAAACTTTATTTATTTATTTATTTTTTTGAGATGGAGTCTCGCTCTGTCGCCCGGGCTGGAGTGCAGTGGCGCTATCTCGGCTTGCTGCAAGCTCCGCCTCCCGGGTTCACGACTTTCTCCTGCCTCAGTCTCCCGAGTAGCTGGGGCCACAGGTGCCCGCCACCATCCGCGGCTAAATTTTTGTATTTTTAGTAAAGACAGGGTTTCACCGTGTTGGCCAGGATAGTCTCGATCTCCTGACCTCGTGATCCGCTCGCCTCCACCTCCCAGAGTGCTAGGATTACAGGCTTGAGCCACCGCGCTCGGCGAGTCAAACATTTTTAATGCTATATATTAGTATATTGAAATACACATTATTTATTTGTTTACACTTTCCTATATGGCATCATATAATGAACGAATAATTGTGACTTTTCATATTTCCTTTGTGTTATTTTATCTTACCAGTTTCATTTTTTTCTTTAACTTACTGTGGAATTCTGAATGTTATGTAAATTTTATTGAAAAGTTACTTAAAAGTAATTCACAAAGAATCTGTCAATGCATCTCTCACTCCAAATTGTTCAAAGGCCATTTTTTCTCTCTTCATTTGATCCAAGTAAAAGAATAATCATGTTTAAACTCTTCATTTCAAATCCATTCCTTGTGCAAATTCAAGCCCAAATCTAAAATGAACCAAAATATGAGCTAACTTCACATTTTCAAAATAGATATTCTTTACTGCATGACTTTTTTCTCTGTATGGATTTAGAGTTAGTACCCATGAACATTTAAAAATATATGTATAATATTCAACATTCTTATTTTTTAAAAGAATGTTCATACAAGAACCTGCCTCTCAACTAGATGGCAATTTTATAAGTCACTTCTTTCTTCTTTTGACAGCCTATTTGTCCTACTATATAAAACTCATGAAGAAAGGCTTGTGGTAAATGACAGTGTATTTCACAGGTCATGTAATTTGCAATTTGTCATTCTTCATGTTGCAGGAAATGATACATGGTGTCAACAACACATAAACAATATATTAACATTTTTGCTGCCTTTCAGTATGAATATAGTGTTCTCTTGAATTCTGATGATACACAAGGCAAACTAATTTTTTTCAACTATGAATTGTATAAGATATGAATTATGCTGTATATGATGCTATTACCCTGATATATCTAATAGATGTGTCTTGTTTGGTGGAAGCATTATATAAATTTATAGAAAGAAAGGTACTTTTTATCTTTCATTCATTCAAGTATTAATCCAGTCTCTAAGGAATTAAAAAATTACTTAGGTTTGGGAGGCCGAGGCAGGCAGATCACAAGGACAAGAGATTAAGTACACCCTGGCCAACATGGTGAAACCCCATCTCTACTAAAAATACAAAAATTACCTGGGTGTGGTGGCGCACACCTGTAGTCCCACCTGCTGAGGCAAGAGAATTGCTTGGACTTGGGAGGTGGAGGTTGCAGTGAGCCGAGATGGTGCCACTGCACTTCAGCCTAGTGACAGAGTGAGACTCCAGCTCAATATATATAAAATATATAATATTATATATTATAATATGTATTACATATATTTATAATATATATTATAATATATATATTTAGGTAACAAAGATAACTGTAAAATATTTTCTGCCCTTGTAAATCGCATGGAAATGGAAGAGATGCTAACAACCATGTATTATTAAATGTTAGCATTTGTTGTTTGGGCACATGGGTGTTGCCTGGCAAGACTGCTTGCCAAATACCCCTCTTTTATTATGTATGTACTAACAGAGGAGGATTTTTATGCCAATTATATATTTCTCACTTAATACCTCTTGCAGAAGTAGAGGTAGCAGCTACTTCATTGGGTGCTATGGCCAGACATGTACCCAGTCTTAACCAACAGGACATTCACCCTTTCATGTGGCCTCTCAATGGGGACTGAAGAGTGTGGGAAAGGTTTGTTTATTGGGCCATCACAGTGAATGCAACAGTAATAGCTATGGTAGGTTTAGCTGTGGCAGCTCTCATAGCTGTCTTGGCAGAGGTACTACTGGTGATATCTTTAATAGACTAAACCTATTGTATTTCCTTAGACTTGATTTTTTGCTTCCCAGCATCTGCTGATGTGGGCTTTATTTCAGTTCCAAGATTTCTGTTTCCTGTTGTTTCCACGAGGGTTTCATTTACATCTAAATCCAATGAACCCTCCACTGACAATAAAAAGTAAAGAGGGTGAGAAAGATTACCTAAAATAACCTGCCTATCCATAAAATAAAAATTACTGGACAATAGTTTATGTCCCCAAAGAGTACAATTGTAATTAAAGCAATAGAAACACTGTCCATGTGGAGCATAACAGTCCTAACATGTTGTAGTTTTATGTTTTCATTTGTTCTCTTTTCATTTATTCCATGCATTAAAATGTCTAGACCACTTAGAATAAGGGCCATTGAGTGGTAAACATGTAGTCAGTGTGGGCTATTTTATTATTTATTGAGGGTGGAGTCTATAGGGTAACAGCCCAGGTTACAGACCTACCCTGACTGCATTCATAAACTAGCTCTTCCATTGTCACAGCTATGTGACTTTGGGCAAGGTACTTAACCTCTCTGTCCTTGACTTTGCTCAAAGGTGAATAAACAATAGTATCATTCAGCACTGAAATAGATAATTTATGTAATTTTTTTAGAAGAGCTGTGATGGTTAATTTCATGTGTTTACTTGTCTGGGCCATGGATACTCAGATACTGTTAAAGATTATTTCTGGATGTGTCTGCAAGAGTGTTTCCAGGAGAGATTAATTTTTGAATCACTACAGTGAGTAAAGCAAATTGCCGTCCCCAATGTGACTAGGCATTATCTAATTCATTGAGGGCTTAAATAGAAAAAAAGGCAGATGCAATGAGAATTCACTCTCTCCACTTGACTACTTGAGCTAGGGCATTGGTCTTCTTTTGCCCTAAGACCAGGACTCACACCATTAGTGTTCCTCCTGCTTCTCAGACCCTCAGCCTACTCAAGCTTTCAGAACTGGACTAGAAATTACAATATTGGTTATCCTGGTTCTTTGGCCTTTGGACTCAGACTGGAACCATATCACCCACTTTCCTGGGTCTCCAGCTTACAGATGGCAGAACGTGAGACTTCTCAGTCTCTGTAATCATAGGAGCTAATGTCTCATAAAAATTTATCTCCCCCTATCTATGTACAGTTGTCCCTCAGTATCTGTGGATGATTGGTTCCATGGATATTAAAATTCTTAAATACTTAAGATCCTAATATAAAATGTGACAGTATTTGCATACAGTTATGTACATCCTCCTGTATACTTTTAATCATCTCTAAATTTCTTATAATACCAAGTACAATGTAAATGTGCTGCAAGAGTTGTTATACTGTATTCTTTAAGGGATAATGACAAGAAAAAATGTCTGTACATGTTCAGTACAAATGCATTTTTTTTAGTATCTTTGATCCACAGTTGGTTAAACTTATGGATACGGAGGAACAATTGTGTGTGTGTGTGTGTGTGTGTGTGTCTTTATAGGTGTATATCTTATTGGTCCTGTTTCTTTGGAGATCCTTTGCCCCTACAGGGCAAGAGTGGTTCTATAGAAACACAATTTTAAGAATGAGTTTTCTAATTTTATTCTGGATTTCCTGGATTTGGCACTCTAATATGATTAGATTTTAAAATGATAATGACTTATATCAGAGTTCTCTAGAGAGACAGAAGCAAGAGAACACACACATTTGTATATATATGAATACATACACACACATACATACATACAGATAGATTCACACACATAATTTATACATATGGGGGAATTTAAATCACATGATTGTGGATGCTGAGAAGTCCCTGAGAAGTCCCACAGTAGGTCATCTGGAAGCTGGAGAACAAAAGAAGCTGGTAGTCTGGCTTAGCTTAAGTCCAAAGTCTTAAGAACCAGGGCAACCAGTAGTGTAACTCTTAGTCTGAGGCCAAAGCCTGAGAACCTGGAGAACTGCTGATGCGAGTTCTAAAACCCAAAGGCCAAGGAACATGGATGTTCAACATCAGGAGAAGAAAGTTGTCCCTGCTTCAGAAGAGGGAACATATTCACTTTTCCTCTTCCATTTTTTTCTATTCATGTCCTCTGCCAACTGAATGATACCCAACCACACTGGATGAGGGTGAATCTTCCTTACTCAATCCACTAATTCAAATGCCAGTCTCTTCCAGAAACACCCGAACAGGCTGATATGGATGGGCTCTGTGTCCCCATCCAAATCTCATCTTGAATTGTAATCCCAACATGTGGAGGGAGGGACCTGATGGCAGGTGATCAGATCTTGGCGGTGGTTTCCTCTATGCTGTTCTCACAAAGGTGAGTGAGTTCTTCAAGATCTGATTATTTAAAAAGCGTGGCACTTTCTCCTACGTTCTTTCTGTCTCCCCTTACCACGTAAGACATGTCTTGCTTCCCCTTCACCTTCCACCATGATTGTAAGTTTCCTGATAGTCAATTAAACCTCTTTTTTTAAATAAATTATGCATTCTCAGGTATTCTTTACAGCAGTGTGAGAACGGACTAATACACAGACATACGCAGAAATAATGCTTTACCATCTATCTGGGTATCCCTTAATCCTGTCAAGTTGACACATAAAAGTAGCCATCACACAATTCTGTTTCTTGTAGCAATGATAGCACCAATGATCTGTGGCATGATTTGGTAACAGAGATATCCAAAATATCTCCTTTGAGTACTCCTAATCAACCACTTATAAGAAGCAAGGAGCTGGGACATTGTGTATATACAGTTTAAAAAACTGTTTTCAAACATGTTTGGAAAACTAATGAATATCATGAGGCTAACTTGTTGCTCCTAACATCACTGGACAAATTGGTGAAGGAAAATAATGAACTCGGAGGTTTGAATTCCTAGCTCAAGTGGCACATAAGTGAACTAAAATCTTCTATGTGTGCTTGGAAAGAGACTCTTATCTCCTGTAGCCACAGGACTTGGATTGTTGAAAATCAAATACAGAATCTCATTATGTGACTGGCTGAATAACAATGCAAGTTGAATTCCAAGCCTCATGGGATTTCTCAGGGCATTAATTGGAAAATAATGGGATCCTGTCAGTTGTGATGGAGATATATGGGAAGACCCTGACAAAGCAGAAGAAATTGAGCTCATGGATTCTAACAAGTCTTTTCTGCCAGTGGAAGAGGCTTCCCCATTCTCAGTGGTATCAACTTCTGCACCCCATCTAAGGGGATTAATCCTTCCTTGCCTGAGAAAACTGTAGTGGCTTTTCCTAGGAAAGTTGTCAGGCAAGACAATGCTTTCACCTCAGAACCAATCTCCACCACCTCTCTTTGCTTCTACACATATAACTAGATTTAATTCCCAGCAGACCCCTAAAGGTAAGATACAACGTGTAACCCATGAGGTGGTATGCTATACTTCAAAAGAATTACCATCCTTGGACTTATAGAATACCTTCTTCACCATTATGGTAATTTTACACAGAACTGATTATGATTCTTTAATGCTTCATTTCACAGCTTGAAAAAAAAAAAGTGTGGCAACTGGCCCATGTTAATGGGACTACTCTTATCATGTCTCCCAACATCCTGTAGCTGGCCTGATGTAGAATGGTGGAATGGCTTTTTGAAGAATCAGTTATAGTGCCTTTTATCTGGCACTACCACTGCATGAGTTGAGAAATAGGTCTCCTTTCCTTGGAGTGAAACTTACACCATCAGCACCTCTTGTTCTCAGGTCTTGGGGCTGGAACTAGAAATTATATCACTGGCTTTCCTGTGTCTTCAGCAGATTTTATGTGGTAGATTATGGAACTTCTCAACCACCATAATCATGTGAGTCAATTCCTCATAATAAGTCTCTTTATAGATAAATATAAATATATACATTTCCTATTGGCTGGTTGGTTCTGTTTCTCTAGAAAACCCTGACTAGTTCAAAAATGTTGACATATATTAATAATATGCAAACATTGAATGTTATCTAGTTCTTGTTTAATTAAATTTTTGTCCAGTATTTTCCAATAAATAAATTTAAATTTAATAATGACATGACACATATTTAATCTCGCTTGTTAATAATAAAAACTTTCATATTTTTTCATGTTTTCTTTGACTAGATCTTTATATATATATTACATATTTGTTATGTTTTGTTCTGCAAGTCCTTAATTATAAATAGTTATTTCGATTTTGATTTCCTCTCAGAGCAAATAGAGTTATATAAATGAGATTTATATTATAATTTTCAGAGCTTATTGTGTGTGGTATTAAGCTTATTAATTTCTCGAGTTACTGCACTGAAGCCAGAGACTATAGTCTCTTTCTAATTTTAGTAATTGATTGTAGTTTATTTATAGCCTTGAGAACATCAATTTTGAATGCTTACTGAACATGTGAGAAATCTTTACATGTCTATTTGATCTAATTTATAAATTTCCACATAAACTTATTAACTCAGGATTATTAATTATGTTCAAAATCTGTATCATTTCTGATATATTATTTTGAGAGATGAATTAAAGATTTACACTTACATTGTAAGACTCCATATTAATCATGTTCCCACGATACTAAAATAGTTTGCATTCATATTATATTGTGCATTTACCATTATAGAACAATCCTTTTTGTAGTGAATTTAATTTTTCCCTTGAATTTTCCTGAAATATTGATATTAACACGCCTTCTATTTTTTGTTTGTCATGAATGGGCTCTTTACTAGTGTGCCAGTGGGAATATTCTCAGCAGAGCCAGACTTCACAGGAAGGAATAAAATGGAGGTTATGGACTTATTCAGAGCTTTAGAAAACAGTCATGTTCTCATCAAGTATTCCTGAAGTGAATGGTTCATTTATTCTACATGGCCAGCAGTGATGCCCAATCACTCTTTCTCTTACACAGAAATGACAAATTTCCACATTAATGTCACCTACACAGTTTAACATTATCTACGGCTGTCTATGTATACAGGACTGCTTATCAAATTTGCTGGGCATAGTGCAAAATGAAAATGCAGGGTCCCTTGTGCAAAGATTCTTAAAAATTTCAAGATGGCAACAGTGGAACATTGAACCAAGTGTGGAGTCCCTTTAAGTGTGTGGCTGCAATGAATGCATGCCTATTGTAGCTGCCTCTGATTGTACCTTCTGATTTTCAGTAGTAACATAGTAACATTGCCACATTTTCCCTGAGTCACTTCAGAAGAAACAATGCGGAGCAGGAGGAAACCCAGTAATTTGTTTTCTTCCCAGTCATTTATTTTCAGTTTTAACATGTGGTAGATTAAATTCAATGGAGCCAAAGACACAATTGAAGTACTATAGTCATAATAACCCATGAGACTACTACATTTTTTATTTATTTTATAGCATACAGAGAATTACTTTCTGTAACATACCTTCAAGTTAAAAATTGAAGGAAGTTAATAATTATAAAAGTATCTGGAATTTAGATGAGATACGACTTATGAGTGCATAAAATATCTTTTATTACCTGTAATGTTACTTCACTTTTACTATCAATATTGCCATACGAGGCATTTTCTTATTTGTATAATTATGGTTATTTTTGTTTTTGTCATTGTTATGATGTGGTAATATTTATCAATGTTATTTATTTGAACCATATTTCAAACACTTTTATATGATGATGAGGATGATTGATGATTTGATAACTAAATGTACATTATCCATGAATTATTTATACTAAGATTATATACATGCAAGAATCAATGGACTCTGAGACTCTTATAAAGTTCATTAATTATGTTTTCATTTACTCCTTCTGTGATATTTGTTGATATCATTTTATTTTAAATAACCTGTTGACAAATGAATCTTTTGCAATTTCAAGACTAGAAAAAAATTTATTTCCACTTCTTGATTTAATTATATTACTTAGTTTTAAAGTCTAAATGCATAATTCAAAGTTAATTGCAGAGACTTTTTGTTAAATTATTTCAACGTATTCTGCTCTTTGTATTTATAAGCTCTTTAACCTTGCCTCTATTTAAGATATCAAAGTAGCTTTAAAAGCTTATTACAAATGATAGCTTTTTTACTTAGATTAATCTGCTACTATGATACAAAGGGTGTTTTATTAAAATTTCATTTTCCTCTATCAGCACTTATATTAGTAATTTAAATTTGGTCACAGAGTAATCAATTAAAGTAAAGCATGCTGTGTGAACACTAAACCTAACACATTAATTTAGTCTATTTTGGCTACTCCTGCTGTCTCACAAATCATTTCTATGGTTACAAGGCATTTGTCAAAGTTTCTAATGGAAAAACATCCCATGATGGCAAGGCCTTTACTAAATAAAGGTAAGATTTATGTATGATAACAATATTTGAATTAAATTTCAATAAATTGAGTGGCATTTTTCTAATACCACAGAACACATACAATAAAAATAAGCTAACTACATTAAAATCTAATTTTAAATTACTACAAAAAATGGCTGTGGAATATTAATCATAGGAGCTGTACAAATGATTCTATAAGAAAAGCATATAATTTAATTAACTATCTGATATGCCAAAGATAGTGAAGTGGCAAAGCAAATCTTAGGGCTGGCATGTAAGTGGGATTGTGTCCAAATATCACCTTCTCCTTTGGGACTGGATCTTTTTCCATGTTCCTAGTGAGGATTTGTTAATATTTCAGCAGAATAATAGAACAAATGACTTTACAAACAATTCTGTCTACAATCACAGAAATCTGATGTAAATTCTTAAAATTATAAACTAAACATAAACTTTGGTAAATGTACTCATAAGGAATTTACCTTCGCACAAAAAGAGATCTGGTCTTTGCCCTTGCCTTTTGGAACAGAATCCCCCTGGAATGTAATGCCAGCCAGGTGTGTCTTTGTGTGGGGTGGTTGCTGGCCACACTGGATTAGGCTGGGGTGTGATCAGGATAGAAATGACCAACAGTGTAATAAACAGTGGGGTTTTGATCCATACAGCATCATTTGAATTAGGTCAACCAGGTGAGCAATTAGAGACTTGGGAACAACTAATTACTGAAGTTGAGGTGAGCTTCTCTGTTTGGCAGTACTCTGTGGGTATTACTACACATTGATAGAGTAACACCTCCTGACTCCACAAGGAGAAGACAATGAAAGCTCTGCATTCGGCTCTCCCCAGACTCTGCCCTCTTGGCTTCATTCTTTGACTGATTTTAATCTGTATCTGTTTCCTATAATAAATCATAACCATGAATATGATAACCTATAGTGGGTTCTTGGAGTCCCTGTAGTAAGTCTCTTGGATTTGCAATTGATGTGAGAAGGGAAGGCAGTCAGGTGTTGTTGAAGACTGTGTTTCTTCTAACTTTATAGTTGGCCTAATCTCTGGCAATACTACACATTGCATTGGAGAAAAAAAAAAAAAAGGAAAAATGTTCTTTTATCTGGGTCTTGAAAAATAAAGAAGCTGAAATAAGTTGATAGAAAAAATCATGAAAAAATGGACAGATAATTACATGCATAAACTAAGTGTATATTAAAGAAAATGAAACAGGTATTTCCAGTGATTTTAATCATGTCATCTGAAGAATTTAAACCTGCATATTTACCTTTAGGAACCTAGAAGGTTGGAACTTTAAAACTCCTGTTATCTTATTGGAATTTTTTTGTTTTGTTTTGTTTTTTGTTTTTGAGATGGAGTCTTACTCTGTCGCCCAGGCTGGAGTGTAGTGGTATGATCTCGGCTCACTGTAACCTCTGCCCCCTGGGTTCAAGCAATTCTGCCTCAGCCTCATGAGTAGCTGGGATTACAGGCGCCCGCCACAGAACCTGGCTAATTTTTGCATTTTTGGCAGAGACGGGGTTTTACCATCTAGGCCAGGCTGGTCTTGAACTCCTGACCTCGTGATCCACCCGCCTCCTCAGCCTCCCAAAGTGCTGGGATTACAAGTGTCTTATTGGAAATTTTAATGTGACAAATATGCTGCTCCTGAAGCATAGTTTTTTATTTCCTTTGCCTCTATTTTGTTAAACTGCTATAAACTTCAGCTGAACTCTCCATGGCCAACTCACGAACTTACTCCAGAATTGCCATTAATATCTCACTTTTGACTACAGTCAGAAGTCTTTCAATTACACTGTATTCTCGCTTGTTTTTGAGCCAGTTGAAATTTACACTCATTGAGGAGCTCACAGCAAATTTTGCTTTTTTCCATAATTACTTTAGGAATATGGTGAATAATTTAATTGACTTTTTTATTAGCATTCTTCGTTCTCTCCTTCATCCTTTGCCTCAGTATAAAGGTCCCCAAATATTGTACAAATATTCCCAGCAACGTCCTTCTTTCTTAATTCAAGCCTATTATTGTTCTCTAAACAGAAAGGCATAATTGTTCACATGCTCTGTTTTGTGTGCTGTGCTAGGCGCCGGGGATACAATGCTGACCATGATGGAAACCATCACTGCCCTTAGCATAAGCGATCTGGGAAAGAAAAGGAAAAAAATACAAAGCCCCGTAATAAACTCTGAAATGGGTTAAGTGGAGAAAAAACATCAGAGTGATCTAGCCAAGTCAAGGACAACAGAAATGTCAATGACTACTTCCCAAAGAATGTGCAGTCTAAGCAAGATTCATTGGCAGCCTTTAACGTCAAATTTTAAAACACAGTTCTAGTCAATTAGCCAAGCTCTGAGGAACATTTGCCTTTACTCTTATTCCTATGTATTCTTTGTTTTCTATTTCCATTCTGAGAATACCGATAATAATCTTCATCTACTTTTTTCTTCAGCTTTATTGATGTATAATTGACACATAAAAAGTATATATATTTAAGTGTAGAACTTGATATTTTGGTAAACATAACATCGTGAAATAATCATCACAATCAAGCTAACATATGTATCACCTCACATAGTGACTTTATCTGTGTATGTGATGGGAGATTTATTATCAGCAGATTTTAAGTAAACAATACAGTATTTTTAGTAGCCACTGTTCTGTACATCAGATCTCCAGAACGTATTCATCTCGCATAAATGAGACTCTATAGCCTTTGACCAACATCTCCCCGCTTTCCCCATTCTCTAACTCTGCAGTCACTCTTCAAATAATTGCTCTCTTACTTCCCCTTTTCAGTGTTCCACTGAAACTATTTTGACAAAGACAATGGTATATCTTCAAGCCTCTGACTGTATTAGCTCTTGGAGGTATTTTAGACAGGCATTTAGAAATGCATTTAGATATGCATTTAGATATGCATTTATTCATTCACAGATTGTATATCTAGAGACACATGTAATCTTTTAACAAAAAAAGTAGTTGAAGTTGACTCTTTGGTTCTACTATTCCTGAAAAAAAAGGAATAAAGGAATATTGATTTCTTAAAATATAATGTTAATTTCCACAATATTACTTTCCCAATTCTTCTTTTAATTCACTTATTTTCCCTATTTTATTTCCTTAGCTTCCTTGTGTTGTCTTTGTCCCGGTACCTTTTACCTTAGTCTTCCTCGAAACAACCAGTGCTTTTAACTATGTATTTTAAAAATTGCCTCATTAATCAGTATCTCTAATGTTATTTTATCCAGCCCTTCCTTCCTTCCTTCCTTTCACTATGTATTTTAAAATATTGACTCATTAATCAATATCTCTAATGTTATTTTATCCAGCTCTCTCTCTCTCTCTCTCTCTCCCTCCTGTGTTCACGCCATTCTCCTGCCTCAGCCTCCCAAGTAGCTGGGACTACAGGCGCCCGCCACCTTGCCCGGCTAATTTTTTTTTGTATTTTTAGTAGAGACGAGGTTTCGCCGTGTTAGCCAGGATGGTCTCGATCTCCTGACCTCGTGATCTGCCCGCCTCGGCCTCCCAAAGCGCTGGGATTACAGGAGTGAACCACCGTTCCCAGCCCCAGCACTTTATTTCAAACTGCTTGCTAGGTCTCCCCACCTTGATGTCTACTAAAAATCACATATTTAGCATGACAAAAACAAAATATATGTGTGTGCATTATATAACAGTTTTGTATATGTGTGTTTTTATTTATTTATCTATAGCACATTTGTTTATTATCTATGTTCCCTATAGCTGCAATAAAGAAGTTTTATAGTTTTATTGATATCTCCCTTGGCCCCTTAGTGAATACTTGGTAAGTTACATTTATGAGTAATAATCAAGGTTTTTGTTTCTAAAGATATAAAATTTGGAGAGAATAAAGTAAGAAATGACTCAAATTAATTATTTAAGTGTGTAATGCCTTATATGTAGAAATATCAGGAGGGGAACTGAGAAAACAATAAAAAAAGTATTATTGTTTTAATTTCATCATTTTTACTTTATATTCAGGGGATACATGGGCAGTTTTGTTAAATGGCTATATTGTGTAATGCTGAGGTTTGGGGTATGATTGATCCTATCACCTAGGTACGAAACACAGTACCCAAAAGTTAGTTTTTCAACTCTTTCCCCGCTTTCTCGCTCCCCTCTCTAGTGGTCCTCAGTGTCCATTGTTTCCATCTTTATGTCAGTGAGTACCCAATATTTAGGCCCCACTTATAAGTGAGAACATGCAGTATTTGGTTTTCCATTCTGCATTAATTTGCATAGCATAATGGCCTCCATCTGGATCCATATTTCTACAAAAGACATAATTTTATTTTGTGTGTGTGTGTGGCTGGATAGTATTTCATGGTGTATATGCACCACATTTTCTTTGTCCAAACCACCATTGTGGGCACCTAGGTTGATTCCATGTCTTTGCTATTGTGAATAGTGCTGCCATGAACATGTGAGTGCATGTGTCTTTCTGGTAGAATAATTTGGTTTCTTTTGGCTATATACCCAGTAATAGGATTGCTGGGCTGAATGGTAGTTCTGTTTTTAGTTCTTTGAGAAATCTCCAAACTGCTTTCCACAGTGACCAAATGAATTTACATTCCCACCAACCATGTATAAATGTTTCCTTTTTGCCACAGCCTCACCAACATCTGTTGTTTTTTGACTTTTGAATAATAGCCATTCTGATTGGTGTGAAATGGTATCTCATCATGGTTTTGATTTGCATTTTTCTGATGATTAGCGATGCTGAGCAATTCTTCATGTATTTGTAGGCTGCTTACATGTCCCCTTTGAGAAGTATCTGCTCATGTTTTTTGCTCACTTTATAATGGGGTTATTTTATTATTATTATTTTTTGCTTATTGAATTGTTTAAGTTTCTTACAGATTCTGTATATTAGACCTTTGTTGGGTATATAGATTGTAAATAAAAATATTATTTTTAAAAATCCTAATAAGGAATTTTTCAGAGTTGCAACATATCCATCTTCGTAACGAAAAACTAACCTTCCCTAGGTCCAGGAATGATATGTTCTTTCCTAAATGAAGCATCATGAATTCTCATAGCACTGTGGGTAATTTGAAACATGTTGAGGACATCCGGGGATGGGAGTAAGACAGTGAGAGGAGGTCTCTAGATGCTGTCCAGTGTCTCCTGTGGAGGGATGGGCTGAGTATCATTCTCAGTGGAGACCAATAATGTAAAAATAAATATGTGAACTAGAGAATATAAGAGTACATACACCTATGGCAGTATATCAATATAAGGAACACTTAATATTCTAGTTATCTTTATTAATGGAATATTAAAAACAATTCTTAACAATAGTTTCCCTTTTGACTTGTTTTTATTTTTTCAATATGTAAGTTTTGTTAATCTTCTGTGTCTTTCTCCTACTCCCACCCTTCCTTCAGGAGCTGTGTTTGGTGGATTTCTGATATTAGGCTTTTATGACTATATGGAGAAAGTAGCTTCTTGATGTGATGGCTTACATTCAAGTTCTTATCCCATGATAAGTAAAAAAAAAATTATTTTCTATAAAATATATTTCTCATCAATTTTAATTTAACAGTGAGAAAACAAGGGATAAATATGTGCTTTAAATTTGTATTACAGGTTATTTAATGTTTATTCAGTCTGCACTAAGATGCAACTGCACAGTCTTGTGATTACACATGATCTTTTGATAGCTCAGTTTCAGTACAAATATTGAAACAAAAATCAAATGTAGAGCTTCTTTTACATTCACATTTATATCACTTTTTAAGCAGCTATCGAATGCAATTGTTGAATGAATTATTTCTCACTCATGTAAAATGGGAATGTAAGACTCTAGTGAAATCACACATTTTCACAGCAAAATGTATTTTTTGACATCTGAATATCTAAGGAAATATACATACATATAGGCACTTTAATTCAGTGACATAAAGATAAGAGTTTTTTTTGTGTTGTTGTTGTTTGTTTTTTTTTGAAACACAGTCTCACTGTGTCGCCCAGGCTGGAGTGCAATGACGTGATCTCAGCTCACTGCAAACTCTGCCTCCCTGGTTCAAGCAATTGTTCCACCTCAGCCTCCTGAGCTAAGTAGCTGGGATTACAGGCATGTGCCACCACACCAGGCTAATTTTGGTATTTTTAGTAGAGATGGGTTTTCACCATGTTGGTCAGGCGGGCTTTGAACTCCTGACCTCAGGTGATCCATCCTTCTCAGCCTCCCAAAGTGCTGCAATTCCAGGCATGAGCCACTACTCCCATCCCAAGTTAAGAGTTTTAAGTACTCAGAATGAAATTCAATACACTTAATTTGTATTTAGCAAATTCCAAAGTTTACCTGTCTCTAAGAATTTAAATAAAGACACTTTCTTTAGTTTTCTATTACTCTGTATTCTTATAGTCATAGATGTTTCAGAATCATTTGAAAAATTACAAAAACAAATGCTTACTGAAATTTTACTCAGAAAAAGGTGAATCCATAGATCAAGTTGGGAAGAACTGATGTCTTACAAAATTGAGTCTTTAACTACATGAACATGGTACATCCTACCATTGGTTTAGTTTGTCCTAAATTCATCCAATAACATTTTCTTGTTTTCTCTTAAAGATTTAAAGATATCTTTTATTCTAGATATTCCCCCAAGATATCTGACATGCTTGGATGTTATTTCAAATTTTATAATTTCCCAAAGTTTAACTTTCCAACTGTGATTGGCCTATAGAAATATAATTGATTTATCTATGCAATGGCCTTCCTAAATTGACAGCCCCAGTTCCTACTGGATCAGCTTTGTCTAAGAACACAACAACGCTGTCCAAATCCTGACACCAAGAGACTTGATCAAACCCTAGCATGGCTTCTAGCAGCATAAGGCCATATTCCTCGATGGCCCTAGCATTCCATTAAAATATCCGCCTAAGAAAGATCTACACTGCCCGGGAACTTACTATTTATTTGTTGTAGGTGATACCTGACAAATGGCCTCCCTTTCTTGGAGCATTTACTTAAAACATCTTGCTATTGTAAATGTGTATTTTTTACAACTCAGAAGTATGTCTCTCAAAGGTCCAAGAGTCATTTTTTTTTTAAATATAATCATTGGGAAGACAGGGCCTCTATCTTCTAGTCTCTGTGGGAAGCTAGAATTCTCACTTGATAACTGTCAGCTAGTAGACACAGCTGGCCTCACCACATTCACATTGACCAATCCTTTGTAATTTTTCACTTCTTTGAATCTACTGGACCTCTGCTATCTCTCTTCCATCAGTTTTATTTTAAAATGTCCAGTCCCCTATGCAAAATTTGGGATGCAGCTCAGCTCTTTCCCTACTGTCAGTAGTTACCGAATAAAATCTGTTCTCACCGCTTTAGCTAATGTCTAGCTGTGTTAATTTCTGACATATTAAACTTGAAATTTATTGTAATCCTGTGGCATTGTTTGGATTACAATTGCTTGAAAAACTAATTTTTGTGTGATATGTAGAAGGTAGAGTTAAAGCAGCAGTCATTATTTCCTGAAGATCACTATTATTTGATGTAGTGACATACAGAAGTTTTCAGGTTGCCCTGCTGTCCTGTTGACAGCCAGATATTCCTCCTAACTGCCATCCTTGCTGAGCATAGAGGCCCCAAGCTCACCATTGAACACTTGACTATGGCCATAGAAATGTATAGAGGCAACATTATTTCCATAGGCTATTCTACAACATCTTCTTCATAGCCCCACTCCAGTTGCAGGTGTCCTAGATTCTCCATTACTTACTAACTTACCTACCTATGCCCATATTCCTCGAGTCTTGTTACCAAATTTTCATCTAATTTTTCAACTTTGGATTCTTCTACTTTCCTAGCTTCTGATATAGTTGGTGAGATTTTGTATTATGAATTCCTTATTCCATAATATTCATACTGGCTCTACTTCCTTGGACAAATCCTATCAAATACAGTTAATAGTGCTAGAGTTAGGGTGTTACTGTATAAAAACTAAGATATTTTACCTTGCATTGACTGTAAAAAAAAAAACAACCGGCATTGAATGTTGGAAAGACAATAAGAATATTATTATTAGGGGTTGAAAATAAGGTGGGCCATATCATATATGGAAGAATGTTTTGCAACACTATTTGATATGGAAGGTGGATAACATATCTAAATGAGTACTTTTGTGGGATTGGAAAACAAAACTATTTCTCATTATCAGCTTCTTTAGCAGAGGAAGAAAAAGAATTCTCAGTGTAAGGAAAGGCCTGGGCGTCAGAAGATGTCTAATCAAAGGCACTGACTGACCCTAAAACATCAAGGTAAACTCAACAGTATAGACTGAGGACCCTTTAATAAGCATTTTAATTTAAAAAATCAACAACAAAGGAATTGAATTATAACTTTACTTAACTGTTCAAAAGGACTCCAAGTATCTAAATGGCATGTAATTCTGTACCCTGACACATAGCCCAAAGTAGACAGTGGCCTATCGCAAAAAGGGTTATTGTTATGGCTTTTGTTAAAGGACATAATGCCGATAAGTTTCATAGATTAAAAAACGTATAGCATTTTCAGGAGAATTACATAAACAGAAGAACTGCTAGTTTAGATTCAAAGGGACAGTGACACTTTAAAATATAAAGACGTCATTGGGCCAGTAAAACATAGGAAATAAACTGAGAAAACTTCTCAGTTGAAGTGTAAGCCTTTTCTCTGTTGAAAAAAAAAATAGACAATAACACATAGCTAAGTCCCCAGCCATTGGAGCAAAATACCTAAAAGAGGAATTCCTGAGGATCAGAACTTGGCCCTAACGTTACCTTCCCTCAGAGAAAGGAGAATTGGCAACATGTGCCTGACTCAATTTCAAAACTGCTGTGAAACAATGCCTGCTCTATGCTTTCTGATTCATTTTCTTAAAGAAAAAAAAAAGGAAGAATGTCTGCTACAGATATTGTTTTCTATCTCTACTGGCCCTAATGGTGGCTTCCAAAAAGATATATCCCCATCTTAATTTCCAAATACTGCGAATATTATTTCTTATAACAAAAAGGTAGTATTTGTTATTTACAGCAAATGACATGATTAAGTTAAGACTTTTGAAAGGAGGAACTTCCGTTATATTGTCTAGGTGTGTTGTAAATGCCATCACATATGTCCTACAAACAGGAGGCAGATTAAGATGAGAGAGACAGACACATGCAGGGAAAAGAAATGCAAAGTAAGAAACAGGAGATGCAAGCCAAGCCAAGGAATGTTGAAAGCCACCAAAAGCTTGAAGATACAAGAAACAAATTCTCCCCTAGAACCTTCAGAGGGAGCATAGCCTTGCCTTAATTCAGGCTTCTAGTTTCCACAGCTATTGATGAAGGAATTTATGTTGTGTTAAGCCACCAAGCTTGTGGAATTTGTAACAGCAGCTACAGAAAACTCATACACTATCTCACATTGTATATCGGGTGTGGGATTATTTCACATGACTTTTTTTAAGTCACAGATTTCTGCCCCTGAGGTTCCGTATCCAAAGTTTCACACACAGACTTAGTTTAGATAATGAGATTTTGCACTGAGAGCCTGAGCTTGTGCCATGGTTGGATAAAAGTTTGAAGGTCCAGGGCATATTTTGCAAATGGAAATTACCTAATTAATTTTTAACCAGAGAGCATTCTGTAGCAAATTAAAGAATTAAAGATGGCCCCCAATTATTTGCCACTCCTCCAAACCAGAGTTGGAGTCTATTTCTTTTTCTCTTTTTTTTTTTTTTGAGAGGGAGTCTCGCTCTGTCACCAGGCTGGAGGGCAGTGGCACCATCTCGGCTCACTGCAACCTCTGCCTCCAAGTTTCAAGCGATTCTCTTGTCTCAGTCTCCTGAGCAGCTGGGATTACAGGGGTGTGCCACTACACCCAGGTAATTTTTGTATTTTTAGTAGAGATGGGGTTTCACCATGTTGGCCACGAAGGTCTCCATCTCCTGACCTCGTGATCCGCCTACCTTAGCCTCCCAAAGTTCTGGGATTACAGGCGTGAGCCACCGCTCCTGGCACCTTTTTCTCTTGAACTATGACACTGTCATTAGAATCACTGGTTTCCTGTGAAATATTTTCTATTCTGTATTACCCAATTTTATGATGTTTACGATTGCTTTCTACGTACTGTTCTTATTCAACTTCTCTGTTGGATAATCAAAGTTAATGAAAATCAGATTAGCATGCTTTTCTTATGAATTTGCCAGTGAGTCATGGAGAAAGTAGGTACATAATCTCACACTGGCATGTGCGTGTGCTATGGAATGACAATGGAATATAAGAAAGGAAGTACCTCATGTTCTAAAAACATGCAGTACGGAGATTGAATTTGGTTATGGTGATCAGGATGTTTTTTACTGAGAATGTGACTCTGACACTTAATGATTCAAATTTGTCTTGGTAGAGATAAGACAAAGGAACTACCTAAAGAGGGAGCAACATATGGAAAGGCAAATGGATCCACAAATCTGAAACAGGACCTCTACAGCTAAAACTAAGAAAGCAAGGCATAACAAGATATAGAATGAGGCTGGAGAAATATGTTAGCCCTAGACCTTAAGGCCTTAAAAAGACATGTTAAGAAACATTTTTTAAACCTAAAAGCAATGAGAAATTGTGAAATGATCTAAACTAAAAGTGAAGAATGAGGTTTGTTTTATGAATATTGTTTTTATTTCAGTGAATATTGTGTTTAAAGTTTTGTCAATTTAATTAGATGAAATCTTATGGCAGTTTAGTCAAATGTGTTAGATAAAAAGTGGAGTTCAGATGCTGGAACTATTTAAATGTTAAAAGAGAACACTCTTGGTCAGATAATTTCAATAAGGTTTGAAGAAGATTAAGATCACAAGAATATTCCCTACAGTTAGTAACTGGATAAAATCAATTCTCTTTCATTGATAAAGCCAAAATATACTGCCACAGCTTATGACTTAAATTTTTCTTTTAATGTATGTAACTTCTAAATATATATTCCCTAAATATATCTATATAAGGCCAACTAAAATATGATATTATAAAAATAGAAATCATTTATTGATTAAAATATACATTAAAAAGTTAACATTCTTGGAGTAAGTAGAAAAATATAAATTATTAAACTAAAAATATTCTTGAATTTGACTGATATAATTCATTTCACCAGTGATCAGAATAAATTTTAAATAACTAAAATTTTGGAAAATTTTACTGCCTAACATAAGTGTTGAAAAAAATGAATACATTCATGATTACACTATAAATTCTAGTGATATTTTAAGCATATTTATGATAATAAGTGATTCAGTCTCAATTTTCTCTTACTTTAGAGAGGATATAAATTTAGTTTTTGAGGTCTTCTAAGGACAAAATTATTAAAAACAAAGACACTGATTATATGCTAGTGTTCACAAATTTTAACCTTTGTAAATTTTGTGTATAAATGACCTTTTTCCCTAGTTGTTGGGACACTGAGCTTAAATGCCACATATTAAAAAAAAGTTGGCATCTATCAAGATTACTAAGTAGAGTGTTATCTATATGGAATTGTCATGTAAAATATATGTTTCTACCGGTTAAGTTCTGCCACCAAATTGTTGTTTAAACCATCTTCCTGGAAAAGAACACAATCAATTACTGAAGAAAATGGTTGTGTGAGTGAACTTTTTAATTATTAAAATTGAGAAGCTTTATAAAAACTAGTAGTTCCAAATCTTTTTTAGAATTTCAATCTCTGAGCCACATAACTGTTAAACTTTAAATAGGAGTTTCCCTCAACTTATTTCTCAGGCACACTGTGTGTAAATCTCAAAAACGATGAATGAATAATGCAGGTTTTTACCACATGAAGAATGAGGCAAAGGTTCAGTCAATGTTTATTGACTGCATTATTCATATTAAACAATCAATATATGTTTGTATTAAAAACTGATTTTACTTTTTTACACAGGCAAAGTCACCACAACACATATACAAACATACATCAAGCCTACTCATAGGTAAAAAAATTTGTTTTCTACATAACAAATCATAATTAGTGGACCTGCTTATCTATAGGAAAAGATGTTTATGAATGGATTCACAGAATTAATTAAATGTATTATGTCTTAAAGGATCCTGTATATATATATGTGTGTGTGTGTGTATATATATATATGTGTAACTTCATTTGATTGATCAAAATTGTTTTAATTTAAAAATCTTGGCATGGAATGGTGGGATTAATTCGACAGTAAAAGTAATTCAAATATTATTTTCTCTACAATTATTTTGTATAATAAAGATGAGATGTGTTTTGATTGCTAGATTACGTTAATCTACCACAAAAAGTTTTAGAAGTTCTTATGTCCTTTTAGGTAGGCAATGTTAAAAATTGGAATTAACGATCTGATATCATTTTTAAATGTGAGACTTCTCTCAAATAGCATGTACTATCATCATGTTAGAATTTTATCTAATCTAGCGATAGTTAGTCAAGATGAGGAGGTAGAGAAAAATCTATTGTTCCATTTAACCATTGTCATAGTAACAAACTCAAATATACTGCCACGCTGTGCCTAAAAAATAAGAAATTTAAATTTAATGTTAAATAAATGCAACATATATTCAATGGCCATGTATCTGTAGCACATTTATGATTAAACAGTAATTATTAAAATATTTATACACAAATGTATGTATTAGTTTATAATTGTAGAACACTTAACTTTTATTTTATAATATATTTAACTTTTTTTTAGTAAGGAAAATGCAACTCCTTGACTGTCTCTTATTTGTATGTATTAGTGTGAACATAAGTCAGAATTACTGCAGTCAACCCAATTTACTCACAGGAGCAGGTTTCCCGGTGGTAATTGTGTCTCCACTGGAAATGCAGCGAGGCATATAGTTTGAGTGACCCATGCTTGCTTCCGATATGTCTTCCTACTTTTTTATTAGACTATTAGAAATTTGGGAGAAAAAAATTAATTCTGGATATTTTCTTCACTTTCCTAGGAAGAAAATATTTTATTTATTCTCACTTAATGCACTTGCCCTCTCTTCTTGAAATTATAAGTTAATTCCAATTCAGAACAAAAAGAAAGTAGTCTCTGGAAGAATTTTAATTATTTCCAAACGCCTCTCCAGCATATAAATGCTAAACTGTGTGACTTTTCCATTTATGGGCTGTGAGAAATAAACAGCTGGGATAAACAGCAGGCATTTCAAGATATTTTATTTATTTCTCAGCAGAAGTTTAAGCATATGTCATAATGATGGCATTTACATCATAATATATGTTGCTTCTTACAGCTCTGCAAACCCATCAGAATCTGCACAAATGACTGTGGAATGTTAGAATAAGAAGAGTCTATCAAACAGACTTCCATCTGCTTCGATTCCAAAAGTTCAACCTTTATTATAAACTAAGCAACTGAAAATCAAAGTTCTGAAAACTTAATTGCTTTCCTTAAATCTTAGTTTCAGTTTAACTTTTAGAATGATCCAATATGCCATGATATAGGAATTCACATTTTGTGTTGTAATTTTCCTTTCCTTAATATCCTGTTGCCTGTTGTCTTCCTGATATTTAATCAATGACATTTATTACAAAGGAAAAATATATACTGGTGAATATGAAATGGTCTATATCATGCTAACTCCATAATAAAACCATTCTTTTGATAATTTGATTTGATATAAAAAGAAAAAAGGAGAGAGTTTTGAATAATTGTAGGTTGTGTGAGCATATTCAGGACAGTTCTTGGAGAGTCGACCATATCATAATATTTTATTAGACCATAGACTAGAGAGAACTTAGTGTAGAATGTAACTGTCATCATATTATTTCAAAAAAAGGGGAAGGGTAAATTTTTTTTTCCAGTTCAGAGGATTATAGGAAGGGAGACACCGATAGTTTTTCAGACGTTTTGGGTTTGCCACATTCCATTCAGACTCGTAGAAGACTGCTTCACAAATTGGTCCTGAGGTTTCATGCAGTAAAGAAGGTGTAACAAAATGAGACAGTGATTCTGAGCAGCACTTCTCCTGACTCTCCATGACCTGCTCACAGTGCGAAAGAAACCCAGCCTCTGAGGCTGCGAAACAGAAAAACAAGCTAAATGGTTGGGAGTTTTCTATATGCATTTACTGTAGTAGGTAACTCACTCTGATGTCAGATAAAGAAATTTTGGGCAGTTTGCCTGGATGGTAACTAAAGGAGAGTCACAGCAAGAAATATGGTTTAGATGCTTAACTCTAGAGAAAGCTAAAGTGGGGTCAAGCCACTAAGGACAATATAAAGAGCCTGAAATTGTCAAAGTGTAGATTATGACTTCCCCTGTCATTGCATTCATCAGTAGATGACAAGAGAGAGCCAAACCCACCCCATGGGCAAGAAACTAGCAGCAGTTTCCAACTAGCCCCAGACCTGCTGCTCTCAATCAAAGATGGCTAGTGAAACCACCCTAACACCTTCACTTGCTATGTTCTTAGGATAGTAAATATGAAATGTTGCCTTCTAAAAAATCATTATTGGAATGAGAACTAAAACATGTCAAACAAGATCCCCTTACAAAGGGGATCTTCAGTTGAGGATGTTAGGAGATTTCTAATTTTGAATGTGAAAAAAAAAGTGTTTTCAATCATCTGTAAATGAAAGTTAACATTTCTATTAATTTGTAATGTAAGCAATAAAACACAGTAGTATAGTTATATTTTCAATTTAGTCACCAATGGAAATCACAGAAATTTTTATATTGTATTACATTGTTGCAGATATAAATTATATTTTACTATGATTACTACTTCAAACTTAGAGAAATTATTAGAGCTTCTGATAGCTTCTGCTATTTACTTCATTGATGAGAAATCACATTTATTACTATACTACATTTTAAGATTTTGAGAACTATATTTCAGAATGATAATTTTACTTTTAATACTTTCTACTTGTGTTGTATTTTTATGAAAAGCACTGTTATGAGAGTGCATCAATAGGAGTTACTCCTCTGCCAAAGTGGTCTGTGGCATTAAAGGACAAAATAAAACAAGACAAAAACAGATAACATGTACTTTCCAGTGACTTTGCAATGATGAGTTATTATATCATGGATGCTTACAGATTGAAAGAGTTTAAACCTGAGATGACTGAGGTATTATTTAAAATAGTTTAAAAAGTTAAATTCATAGAAATGGAGAGTAGAGGGTTGTTACTAGGGATTGGGGTGTGGGGGAGATGGGGAGATATTGGGCAAAGGCTGCAAACTTGCAGTTATAAGATGAATAAATTCTGGAGACTTAACATACAACATGATGACTACAGTTAATAATAACGTACTACATCCTTGAAAACTGCTAAAAGATTAGATCTCAAGTATTCTCATACACCCAAGAAAAAGTAGCTATTAATACATGAGGTGATGGGCACACTAATTAGCTTAACTGTGAAAATCTTCACATTGTGTAGATATATATAAACATCACTTTGTATACCTTGAGCATACGCAATTTTTACTTGTTATTTATGCCTCAGTAAAGCTGAAAAAATTTGTTTTTGTTTGTCCATATGAATGTTTACTTACTTTCTCTGCTGTCAGCAGAATTGGGGCCTTGAATAAAATGAGATTAAGTCAGTTATAAAGAAATAAATTACCTATATTTTCCTTATATATCTAAGTTGTGTTGTGAACAAACTCACAACTACAGAGAGTAAATATGATTTTCCTCATGCAAAAATATAAGTCACTAATCTGAACAATGCATATTTATTGAAAGGATAGAATATATTCCCTTTTTATTAATGAGTGCAGCAATACTTTACACCTGTGCTGAATTCCTAGTATTGATCTAAATAGATAGAACTAACTATAATAAGATTACACAGTATCTCTAAAAAATAGAACAGGTAAAGTAAGAATTTTAAACTTTTAAATAATGACTCGTAAATAAACATACTCAATAATAGCTGAGTTCAGATTCATAAATCTAAAAGCTATAATGAGTGGAAGATAACCCATTAAAGTGCCACTTATTAGGCTGATCTTCAAATTATATTTGTAATATTCCAAATAGAGGATTCTCTGATATGCTGAATAGAGAATAATTTTATTAAGCATTATAAACTTTTTTCTAAGATAATTTATGTCTAAAACTGGAAAATGTATGCAATTTGTAAGCTAATTTTACTGATTAGAAATGTGCATTATGAGAAATTTGCCTTCTGTAAGCAACATCTGAGTATATTTAGATAGGATAATTATATTCAAAAATAATCCACTCATTGGTCTTAGGTGTTAATGATCATGTGATATGTAACTAATATGAAGTATAACCATATATGTGCATTAGACTAGTCTCAAACATTTGAACTCTTGCCATTGTCGAGGATCCTTTACTGATTTTTTGTCATTGAATATTAACTGAGTGATATTTACCTTGGGAACATAATTTATAAATACAAAGATACTAAAATTTGTTCTTTTTAAAAATGCTTACATTTTTAGAAAATAATACACCAGTTCCACCATCTGTTGTTCATGGCCATTTAGTCTGTCTATTCGTCTATCTCCTCTAGGTTGTGACTTCTAAATATAATATTCAATAACAGTGCCTCTTTTCTCTGGCTACAAGAACCATACTTACTAAAAATTGTCTTTATATATATATTGGTTTATCTTTACTGAAAACTGTTGTCATCAATCAGAGTCAATTGAGAGAGTAATCATTTGATTATTTTTGAAATAACAAATTTGTGACATGCATATCTTGGGAATACCAGCAAAATTTGAAGTTTGAGGAAGAAGGCATTAATCAAGCCTTATAGGTAGTGTATTTGGGAATAAAGGCATAGTTGTTAAAAATTCTACAACCTTGACTGGATGAGTTGAGAACCCTAATTTTCCCATGCCTAACTGTTCCATCTTGAATGTTACTACAGCCCTCTGTCTTTTTTATCTTCTCTGTAATGTGGACATTATAAGTGTATCTTATAAGAAAATGACGTTGTAAGAAAAACAACCTGGCATATTGTAGGGGTTAGCTAAGTTTAGACACAAAAATATGAGCTCAATGATGGCTGGAATTTTGTCTTTTATCTTCACTATGTCCCCAAAGCCTAGAATATGACTAGCATATACAGTATGCTAGGTATCCACCTATTTATGTTATAATAATATGCTATATCCACCTATTTACAGTTTTGCTTTCCACACTTTCAGTTACTTATGTTCAACTGTGGTCCAAAAATATTAAATGGAAAGTTCAGGAAATAACTCATTAGTTTTAAATTGCACACCATTCTGAGTAGTGTGATGAAATCTCCAGACAAGCCCTCCTGCTCTATCACAGGTGGATGCAAATCACCCCTTTGTCCCAGGTATCCACTCTGTATACACCATCCACCCATTAGTGACTTAGTAGCATCTAGCTTATCTGATCAAAAACGATAGTACAGTACTGTACATATAGGGTTCAATACTATCTGCAGTTTCAGGCATCCACTTTAAGTCTTGGAACATATCCCTAATGGATAATGGGGTGCTACTACAATAGATACTAAATATGTGCTCAGTAATTATATGTTTATACAAATAAAATACATAAAATAAAATTTCATTTTAGCTAAATAATATTTTTTCTGAAATGTTTGTTTTATTTAATAAATTTGTTGCTAAGACCTAAAAAAAATTAATGTGCATGTGATTTCACAAGCAGAGACTCTTGGAAAAAAAGAACAATGCAAGCTAATATAAGAAAAATGTATTTGAATGTATTCGTCACAACCATTTAGCATGCTTTATTTTAGTCCATGAGCTCAATATCCACATGAGGTCTATGGGCAGCATCTTCTACTTGGAGAACTATGGAAACATTCAATTGCCTAACGCAAACCAAATTATTTGATCATCTGCCTAACGTCCTCATTAGATTAATTTGCTGAATATAATCTATTACATAATATCATCATTTCACAATACCTATAAATAACTTGAGGATATTTATACCTATGGAAACTTTGCAGAGGTACTGGGGAGAGAGTGCCTAGGAAAAATAAATAATTTAATTGGAGGGGGTGCAGAGGGGACTAGAGAATTTCATGAAAAGGCCATTATTCCCTCTATGTCTCACTAAATATGCGTAGTAAAATATTCAATTTTCATCAAGTACTTATGAATACAATAGTAAAATATGTCTTATATTTATTCAAAGATAGTCTAAGTGCAGACCTTAAAGCCTTTATAATTTGAATGAAATTTGCTAATTTTGATTATTAGTAAGATATTTTCTAAAAACAAATTAAACTTTCAATGTCTAGAGTAAGAGTAGCTCTCATGATCCTCAAGATTACGTTTTGCAAAATGTATCCAGATGACATTACAAGAAATCAACGACATAGTAATGCAGAAGTTTCTCTCAAAACTTTTAATTATCTAAATTATTTGGAATACATGGTAACATTCTTTTCCTGAATTCCCATGAAAATATTTATATAGACTAAACATTTTCCTTCATCCACAAAATGGTTGCGAGGAATGAATATCAGCTCCAGGTATGTGTGATCACCTGGTATGTGTGATACTTGAGTATCTTTATAGTGCATTAGGCTACCATATTTTTTTAAGTAAACATATCTGCCCAGAAATTAAGGACATTACCATAGTAGGACATATTTTTAATGATTTATTATTAACATGAAAATGTTCATTGTATGTTAAAACAGACCTTCTCAATCTATAATGTGCATAAGAATCCCTCATTAAAATGCAGATTCTAATTAAGTTTGTCTGCATTTCTAATAAGATACCAGGTGATACTGAGACTACCCTGAGGACCACACTTTAAGTGGCAAGATATAAAACATCATATTAAATACTGAAATGCCACCAGATTTGATAAAACCTGTTTTCTAATTTCAGAAAGTTCATAAGCTAGAAGTAAATTAAAAATAATTAGTCATGCTAATTTCTCTAAAATGAAATAGTTACCAACATCTTAAATTCAAAACAATCTTGATGAAGAATATAATACAAAGTCTACTGGAATTAATTGAATTTTTTTACAGCTAAAGAATATGCTATGCTTTTTTAAATTTTAAAATATCTGCATCAGTAATTTGTCTGTATCTGTTTAAATAAAATGCCTATTTAAACATTTAACAAAAACAGAACAACAATTAAAAAAAAAAAACACCTCTCTATGGTAGGCAATGTGGAATGGTAGTGGTTTCCACTCAAATAGAAGAGAGGTCTGCAATGTATGGCCTGTGGGTCAGATCCATACTACTGCCTGCTTTCATACAGACCACAAGCTAGGAATTTTTTTTTTTTTTTTACATTTTCTAACAGTTGAAAAACAATTTACAAAAGAGTATTTCTTAAAATATTAAAATGATACAAAATTTAAAATTCAGTGTTTATAAAACTGCTGCTGTCACACAGCAATGCCCATTCATTTATGTACAATCTATGGAGTCTGCTATGGCCTGAATGTTTGTTTCCTCCCAAAACTAATACGTTGAAACCAAATCCACAATGCGATGGTTTTAAGAGGTAGGGCATCTGGAGATGATTAGGTGATGAGGATGAAGTCTTTATGAATGGCATTAGTGCCCTTATAGAAGAGGCCCAGGGGAGTTTGTTTGCTCCTTCCAATATGTGAAGAAACTGCCAGAAGGTGCTATCTATGAACCTGGAAATGGACCCTCATGAGATACCAAATCTGCCGGCACCTTGATTTTGGACTTCCCAGCCTCCAAAACTACGAGAAATAAATCTCTGTGTATGAGCCACTAGTTTAGGGTATTTTGTTATTGCAGCACAAACTGACTAAGACAACTGCTCTCATGTTACAGCAGGCAGAGCTGAATGGTGGCCACAGGACCACATGGTCCATAAGCATGGAATTTGTATTTTCTGTTAATTTTGTAAAAGTATAAAAACCAACCAGGAAAGTAATGTGTGTATGCATTAGATATTTTTTCTAGTATTGTAGTCATGTAAATATACATTTTCTATTCCTTAGAAGAGGTATTTTTTAGTTTTAAAAAGGCCATAGGACTTGAAGTCAGGAGTCATGTCTTTAAGGATCTGGAGCAGAAACTCCAATGCTGTTAAATGAGAGGGTCACATCACAAGGCTTCTATAACCCTTTTCTGATCCAGCCTTTACATACGTATATATTAAGTTTATATTTATTTCTTTGCTTTAAATTTTTCAACTCTGTGATGTTGTACTAAAAGGAAAAATTGATATTATTTAAACTGTTTTACACATGACTTTCCTTTCTATGAACCTTGAATTTGTTCTTGTTTCAAATGTTTTATTGTCTTGGCTCTATAAGCTTGTTTCTTTTGCATACTGTGGGAGTTTAAAATAGGTTATTTGTGTAGTCATCTGATCAAAGTTAGTGAAGTTTTATTGCTACAATAAAATAACGTTTAGCACAAACTCCAAATTTCAATAAAAATTCCATCTATATCCAAACATAAAACACACTGTGTAGCTGAGTTGTAATTTTTGCCTAAAATATACGCTGAAGATTCATGAAGGAAACCTAAATATATGAAGTATTTAAATAGCCAGCTTAGAGACAGAATTACTTATGCTAAAGGACACAAACTTTCTACAGGAAAAGTAAAATAAATGGAAATGTTAAGCGGTTTCGCAAACTGCATTTGGCATTTGATATAAAGAAAGCAAAACAATATAAATTTTATGAATAGTAAGAAGGATCCATGGGCTTTTGGAAAATTTCTTATATAGGAAATATTTCATAGCAGATTAAATAAATAATGCAATGTAACAAAGGAATTCTCCAACAATTACTAACCTTTAGGAAGGTTCTGTATATACTGTTTCCTAGGCTGTAATTCCTTGCACTTACTAGCTGGATGATGTAGTCCAGTGAAATTATCTCTTTAAGCCTGCGTGTGTGTAAAACTGATAATTAACTATTATATATGTCTTGTATATTATATGCTATCCAACAATATTTTTGTTTGTATTCAATAAAATAATTTATTAAATTTAGTCTTATCAACAATAAATCCTTGATAAATATTTGCTATTATTATAAATTTTATGGGCACACACTTTTAGGTAAGAAAGGATCAGACTAACTGACAATATTTTCAAATGTATAATTTTAATATAATTTGTGATATTTTAGCAATTGAATGACTGACATTCTTTGATATTTTATCCAAGCATACAGAAATAAGACATCCTAAAAAGAGGAAAAAATGGCAAATAATGGTATTTCCTATCTATATCTTTAAAAATAGCCTTAGTGAGGTACAATTGTATACACAAAAACTGAATGTTCTCGTATACGATTTGATGAGTTTTGATATATGCATACATCTGTAACATCACTATCACAATCAAGGTAGTAAATATATTTATCACCTCTCAGAATTTCTTTGTGTCCCTCTGTGTTTTTGTGTTGTTTATGTGATGAGGACTTTTAACATGAGATCTATCCTAAGCACATTTTTAAGTGCACAATACCATACTATTGCCTGTAGACATTGTGTGGTATAGTACACCTCCAGACCTTATGCAGCTTGCATAACTGAGACATTATACCAATTAAGCAACAATTCTGATCTATACTAGATCTTCACTCAAATAGTCATGTAAGTATTCCAACTTCATTAGCTAAAGTGCATACGTTCCACAAGTAGGTACTTTTCCAGGCAACAAAAGATTTATCTGGGGTTATTCATGCCTTTATTGTTTCAACACAAATTTATAGCATTACTGATATGAGACAGTCACTTTTTCAGAAACTGTAACACAGCAGTGAACAAAGCAGAAACGCCCTTGCTTTTTATGGAACTTATGTTCTAGTGCTGAGAATTAAGTAAATAAGATAGAAATGAATAAATGAGATATTTTCACAGCTATATATACCATAAAATAGAGGAAGAAGAGAGAAACTAGAGAAGAAGTGATTTACGAGTTGTCTCTGAAAAATTTCTCCAGATGTAGGATAAGCAGCATGTAGGAGTTTGTGGGACAGGGGAAATACGTAGCCCCAAGATACTAACAAGAGTATCATTAATGCATAAATGATAGATAAAACCACTGGACTAGATAAGACAGTAGAAAGAGAAGAGACAGAGCAAAGAAGCGATCTTATCAACTTTGTGAATGCAGAAGAGCAAGGACCAGAAAAGGGGACATGAGAGGGCATGGTCTGTGAGGTAGAGAAAAACTATTAGTGAGAGTTCTCAACGGAGTGGTCACTGAGTCCCTGTTTCTGAGAAGTGGAGAAAGACCATGACAGGTCATTTGTTTTTGAAATTGACATTGTGAAAATTTGGGGGATTTTGTTAGCGTCAGTTTGAATAGAGAGGTAGCATCAGTCAGACTATGAGTGTTTTGAAGAAATAAATGAGGACACGAGAGCAAATATAAACAACCATCAAGGAGTTTTACTGTGAAAGGGGCAAAGAAAAAGGCATTGGCTGTGAAGAACTGTAGTTTAAAGTAGGATATTTTATAAGAAGGAAACACCACATAACTATGCTAATGATTATTGATTAGACACACAGAAGTTGATGATCCAGGAAAAAGAGATATTTTCAGCAGAGTCTTTGAGCAACACTGAAGTATAAGATTCTGACTACGAGTAGAGAAATTGGCCTGAGTTACAATGAAACCAAACTGAAAAATGAAGATGGATTGATATACAGGTAAATGGATGTATTTGTTCATGGAAACAATCCCTGTCTGAGTGCTTCTATTTATATTTATTTATTTATTCATTTTTTATTTTTTATTTTTAAATAATTTAAGACCTATGAGAGAAGAATAAGGGGAGAGCAAATGCTGTGATAAACTGAAGTGTATAAAAAGTATCATATTATATGCTACATACCAGGAAAATAAGAAAGCATTTTTAGGACACTTGTCAGTATCCCATTTGAGATTTTTCACTATAAATTTAAAGTTAACCCAGACTGCTCAGTTTCATGCTTCTTCAGTAGGATTTAGCTACTTGAAATAGATGGCTATGTATATTGAATGAGGCTCTTAAATTTTCCCAAGGAAGTAGAAAAAGGGAAGAGAGATGCAAAGAAGTTAGGTATTTTATCAGAAAGAGAGACTTTAAGAAAATAGAAACTGTGAGAAGTATTTCAAACAAAGGTGACACTGAAGTTAAATGGCTAAATGGCAAAAAAAAAAAAAAAAAAAAAAGGCAACTTTAATGTAATCCAGAGTGTAATAACTACATAAACCAGTTGCCCTAAGGCTGATAGGAGACAAAAGAAAAATGATGTTTTAAGAATTGACTGGAATGGAGTTCTCTAAAGCTTGGTGCTTGGAGTAATGGGGGTGCTCATTGTGTAAGTGGAGTCAGCCTGGGGCTCAGTCTCAGTGTGAGGAACTGGCAAGGACTTGGCCCCCCACTCCCGCCCCCACCTTCTCCTACTTTCCCATTTCCATCAGAGCTACTGATTGGTAGAACCTAACTAACAGGAAGTTAGCAAAGGCATTTGGGAAATGAAGTTAGCAAACTCCCAGCCCCAGTATCACAGAGCAAAAAAAAAAACATACGTAAAGGTTTTAATTGACACTTTCTGGTATTTCTCTTGTGTTTCAACAGGAGGTAACTCCTGAGTATAACTATGTCCTATGTCAAAGCTTTTCATAATTTGTACTTAATTGCTTCATTTAAGACAATGGAAGGAGTAAAAAAACACAATACCAGATATAATTCTTGACCTCCCAGGAGGAAGCTGAACTGTCATTCTAGAACCTTTTTCACCTTCAAATGAATTTTTCAGGGATGTTTATAGCAGAGATGAGGCTGCCAACATTAAAACTGTGTTGATTCAGTAGGAACTTAAGTCAATGCAAGCACTTTTATTGTCATGACAAAGGAGGGTATTTATCCTTGTAACAATTTAAACTCTTTCTCCTTCATTGTCATATTACTTGTCCTTGAAAAGTCTTCATGTTGATTCAGCGGTGATTTTAATTTTATGGCAAACACAGGGTTGTAGAAAAATTCCAAATGAAACAAAAATACTTATAGGAATAGATTATTCCATACATATGCTTAAAGAAATTAAGTAAAGTTTAGCTGATCTATAATATATTCTTTATTGGCAGTTAAAATGATTTATTTATTATGTAAACATGTAGTCATACATTTGGTTTAAAGAAAGCATATTGATGCAGGCACTTATGATAGATGAGTTATATAAAAATTATATTTTCCCAATAAGATGGAAAAATAAGCAATTACCAGAGAACAAATATGCATTAATCAAAATTATAAAACAATTGGACATGGATTCAAAATATCTAAACAGAAAAGTTTTAAAGATAAAAATATTTAATTTTCTGTTATTTTTCTCTAATCATATAATGATGTTAGAATGATAAACCCACTTGTTCCCTCAGATGACTAGATATTAACTCGAATAAGTCCTTCTAAAAGAGCTGAAAATTATGATAAAATTTATTTTCAATATTTTAACAACCTCACTTCATTCTCTTGTCTTCCAATTTTTCAACATCATTTAGTTGGACCCCCTGAAACTTTACAAACTAATCCAAACCCAAGTTAAGCAGTATTTTTAAAAGTTCTGGCCAGGCACGGTGGCTCAAGCCTGTAATCCCAGCACTTTGGGAGGCGGAGGCGGGTGGATCACGAGGTCAGGAGATCGAGACCATCTTGGCTAACACAGTGAAACCCCGTCTCTACTAAAAATACAAAAAAAATTAGCCGGGCGTGGTGGCGGGAGCCTGTAGTCCCAGCTACTCGGGAGGCTGAGGCAGGAGAATGGCGTGAACCTGGGAGGTGGAGCTTGCAGTGAGCCGAGATTGTGCCACTGCATCCCAGCTGGGCGACAGAGCAACACTCCGTCTCAAAAAAAAAAAAAAAAAAAAAAAAAAAGTTCTGAGTAGGGCCCTGGTCAAAACTGTCTCATCCTATTTTTCGAACCAAATACTCGTGGAATACATAATCCTAATAATTAAACCCTGACTTGTAGTTCTTAATGTAAGAATGGAGTTCCATCATTGCTTTGTGCATATTGTGCTTGATACTCCATTCCAAAGAATAAGATGGTTCCTTTTAATTTCCATTTGGAGGCTAGAGACTAACAAAACTTTGGGCAGTTCTACAAGTTGCTTTTCCACTTACTGGATCATCAAACAAAACCATTTTTTACTATCTGCTTCCCTGTTCTACGTATCTGCTAAGATAATCCTCTCCTGTTTTGGGGCCTACCGTGTATTGCATATCTTGCCAAGTAAGTATTATGGCTCACTTGCCAGGTGAAACTTTCTTCTCCTCTGTGATGAGTAACAGATGTCAGGTTATAAGCCCGTTCCCCCTACTCCCAATCTCACTTTTACCTCTTAGGTCTTAAAAATGTTTAAATAAATAAATACATAAAAATAAATACAGTGCTTGAGACATGTTATGGCTTGAGAACTACATGCATCTTAGAAATAAATTAATGGTTTTCTAGACTGAAAACAATGATTAACTCATTTTAATATTATTCTAGAATTCAGAGTAGATTGTTAAAGAATGATAGATTTCTCTTGAGCAATAATTGGGGGCTTCTATTACATGTTGCAGTTATTGGATGCTGTGTTATACTTCTAAAGTTTGTCATCTTGTCATAATGGCAGCATTGATGAATGTGAAATCAGAATATTGAAAGTTCCTTCGAACACATGTGTGATGGCATCAACTGGTTATGGCCTACATTATCTAGCATAAAAGAAAGAACACACCTTCCAGGTGGAACAGCACTGTGCTGTCTACTGTGGGTGGTTCTGGAGTAGGTCTTGCCAGTAGCTGTCTGCTCTCACCCTGTGACCTTTCTTTATATGCATAGTCTGGTATCAACCCTCTCTTCTGGCTACTCACCACCATCCCTCATAAACATCTTTATAGTTATTACACTTCTTTTTTCCTCTGACAAAGGCTTTTTTCTGTCCTGCTTCAACTTCTTTTTTGGTGTTTCATACTCACACTTCTGGTTACTCCAAGGGAATTATCAACATTGGTTTTATTAAAGCAATGTTTGAATTAGCCACTGATCTGATCCTGTGACAACTTGTGCATAGAACCATGACTGAATCAATCATGTGACTTCAAGCTAACTTTTAGTATTTCCCATGTTCCAAAGCATGGCAACTTTTAGAAACAATGACTAGTATTTATTGTATTTAAAGGGCATTTACATTGATCTTGCCCTCTCAATTTCAATGTGTTGCTTTTATTTTCAAATGGCACTTTTTTTTTTCTTCTTTTAAAGTTGTTATGATCTGTATGTGGGCTACTTACAAAGTAAAACTTTAATTATTCTAAACTCTACATCTAAGAATTTTCTACCTCTAAATGCTAATGATTATTAATGTTCTATTGACAGTTCAATTTTTAAATTCATCTAATAATCTGATTTCAATTTGGAGATCTAATACTTTATTCACATATATTATTAACCTTTTGTTTGAATTTTGCTTTATTGTTAACTGTAAGAAAATAGCACTTATACATTTGTAAACTTCTATATCATAGCTATTTTACATATTCAACCCAATTATTTGCCATATGAAACCTTCAATAATTTTCAATTCAAAAGGCAGAGTTTTAGCAAAGTTTATTTTGGGTTTTTAAAATTATTTTCAGTCCTTTTCTTTTTTAATGTTTAAATTCCCAGGGGATTAAATTCGTTAAAATGAAGCTCATCTTCAATTAGCAAGAAGAACATATGTATGCTCTTCATTAAAATCCCCAGGTATCATGAGTAGCAGTTCATTTTGGGTTTTCAGATAATTAAAACCTCATACACATTTTCTGATACTCCACCTGGCATTAGAGTGTATTCAACTACAGACCACTTGAGTTAGTAGACTTCTGAAAAGCTTGATATCAGACATTAATATTGGGAACAACTTTCCTTTGCTGTTGTATAGACAAGTGCATTATTTAACCTCAAATATCCTCACAACAAGAAAAATATAAAAGATGATGAATATTATCTATTCTGTTAAACTTGCTAAACTAATAATTAGAAGTCTCTTGAAATTTTCAATTTAAACAGTGCTTAAATACCTGCTAAAGTGAAAACAGAGGTGCAGAACAATGTTTTAATATTTATCTCAAGAAGTAATATTTCTATTTCACTCCCCAGCTACAATGCTCGCCTCATTTACATAGCCATTGAAATGTTATAAAAACAGTGATTATGTGATACTTGATGGCTGAGAAAAGTTTCGTACATCATTAGTGCCCTATAAATATTTATTGAAATATTACATACCTATTCTTAAAAATTTTAAAGACTAAGGTAGTATGATTTGTTATTTAACCCATTGATTTATCATTGCAAGCTAGCCCCAATCAAAAAATAGGATTTTTTGATTCCTAAGCAGAGTCAGAATTTTTCATGATAAACAGATTAGTTTGTTATACTACATATTTTTAATCTAATCATTTTTATCTAATCATGAACATCTCTGAAATAATGGAGTAATCTTCCATACAATGTTAAGTACCAATATCTGATGAATCATTGTAAATTTATGGCTAAAGTCTCCTCTTTATGTAGAAGATGAAGGACTTGATAGTAATAGATATCTAGATATAGCTTCAAAGAAAAAATGGGAACTTTTATTATAATGTGTGCTGGTCTTAAGACAACAGTCATTATGCTGGATGTTTCCATCCGTTAACTTTATTTACCTAATAGATTCAGAGTTTGATTCTATTTCATGCTTATACATTGTGGCCTTCAGATTTCTCTAGCCCACACCCTATTATTTAGCGTAGATATGGGTGCTAAAGTCAGCCTACTGATACTCTTCCTCCTGCATTACTTTACTTGGTAAACAAGTGAATAAATTCAGTTGATTCAATAGTGTCTTATATCATTTTGTGCTGCTGTTACGGAATACCACAGACTGGATAATTTACAGTGAACAGAAATATTGACTCATGATTCTAGAGGCTGGAAAGTCCAAGGTAAATGTGCTGACCTTGGCAACGGCCTTCTTGCTCTATCATCTCATGATAGAAGGTGGAAAGGTAAGAAACGGTGAGAAAGAGAAAAGGGGCTGAACTTACCCTTTTGTAACAAAACCACTCCAGCAATGACTGTATTAATTCATTCACTCTGTGCTCCAGGCCTAATCACCTCTCATTAAGCACCACTTCCCTACCTTGTTGTATTGGCAATTAAGTTTCCAACACATGCTTTTTCCAACACATGGTTTTTGCTTCAAACCATAGCAAATAGTGAAAAGAGATCTAATATGTCAAAATAATTGCACAAGCTGAGGGTTTTTTTCTTGATTAAAGTCAATATAATTATTGTAGTTACTAAAAATGTCTATTGTATTATTGTTGGTTTGAAAGTTAATTTTTTGAAATATGGAGAAAAAAGTATAGATGTTGCTTCCAAGTAAAGTTAGAGTTGGCATTGATTGCTATAATAAAGACAATTTGTACTTTTTGATTCATAATAATAGTTCCCACAAATTTCATGAGTGCTTTTCTGAATGCAAATGACTTTATTAAAATGTTATTTAAAAGTTATTAGATGCTATGTAAATTCAGGGATATATAAGGAGGTAAGGTAGAATGCAAATAATACAAAAATACTATAATGAAATAGATAAATAACTGGCCTTTTCATCAGAATGAACTGGCTAATTGGAAAGATAGTCAAATACTGGATAATACAGGTGGAGCTAATACACAATTGTTTCATGAAATTGTCAGGTAAATCAAGGCAATCTAGTCAATGGCCTTACTGAGAAAGAGTAGAACCTAGCATGAAGACTGGAAGGGTAAAATTATCCTGAGGTCCTGTTGCAGATTCAAAGAAATTTTACAAAAGAAGGGGAGCTTTTGTCCTTAAGAATGTATGTTAGAGACTTACAGTGTTATACATACATATATGTATGTGTATATATATAATGTGTGTATATATATATGTGTATATATATGTGTGTGTGTATATATATATATTCACACACACATAACATTTTATATAAGAAAAATATATATATATATAATTTTACTTAAAGTAAAAAATGAAATACTAATCGTCAGAAGGGTTTGAACCAGAGCTACTCCATTCTGAATGAGGGCTAGGAAAATGAGGCGGAGACTGGGCTGCATTCCCAGAAAGTTAGACATTCCTAGCCTCTAGGTGTTTATCGTTAAGGGAACAAATTAATAATATTTACTAAACAGACCCAGACTTGGGAGTGTCCAGATATCCCAATATCTGATGAACAAAGGCTTTCCTAATTTTGTTTTAAAGATAATAATATTGATTCTTGCAAAATATAGTAATTTAGAAAATTAATTCTTTATCACAAACCCTTGTACCAGAGTACATCTACCCATATATACAAGCATTGTACCTAGGGTGGATGCGTTCCTCCTCTTACTTTCAGGAACTACCTGCTCTGCCTATGGAGTAGCTGTCCTTTCACCAGTTTATTTTCTTAATAAATGTGCTTTTGCTTTGCACTGCAAACTCACCCTGAATTATTTCTTGCATGAGATCCAAGAACCCTCTTTTGGGGTCTGGATTGGGGCCCCTTTCCTGTAACACTTCTGCTGACATTAAAACATTCTTAGTTCACAGAGATAATTATACATAAATATTTTTCCTTACTATTGATAATGTATTTTGAAAGTAAAATTACTTTAGAAAAGTTGAGAGTACTTATGTTTTTGAGGATATTACAGATGAATGTTGAATTTAAACTATAATCAAATATAAGTACCTGCATACAGAGAAGTTTATATTTTAATGTAGAATAAAATTTGTTTATAATTTTATGAGCAAAAGATAACTATAGAGAAAGATGAGTTCTGTATTTTGAGTTTAGAAAAGATACTTTAAAATTCCAAATAATGACATACAAAAACAAATTGATAACAAGCAGGAGATCATAAAACCATTTAAAATAATTGTATTTTCTAATAAAATAGAGATACATATTTAAAATATCTACAAAATATATGTTTCAATTAGGAATATTAAATTGAAGTAAACATGAAATATATACATTTTTATAAATTTACTTCTGTGTAAATACAGTAATAATACTTACCATTATTGAATACTTTCAATGAACAAAGAACTAACTTTTAAAAAACTGTTAGATATAAGTTCTAAATTTTTCTTCAAAGAATCAGTGTCAGTGTGTTCAATTCTTTGTCTTCTACTTTTAAATTTAACTTCCTCATAAAGCAACCTTTTTCGATTACCTGCTCCACTCTGACTCATTCCGATTACCTGCTCCATCCTGACTCATTCGGATTACCTGCTCATTTTCCACCCTGACTCATTCCAATTTCCTGCTCTGCCATAACCATTTTTCCCACCAAACCACTCACCCCATCACTCTCTTTAAATCAGCCAATCGGAATTAGTTTAGCCTGTGCCGTCTAACACTAGCCAATAAGGGAATGAACAGCAGCAGGGGCCACGTGCGTCAGGGATAAGAACCCCTTCCCCTCCCTTGTCCAGGAGTACGCTCACCATTGCTCCATCTGTAAGGGCGCACCCTTCTATAGAAGTACATTGCCCTGCTGAGAATTAAAAAGGAAATTTTATATTCGAGTGCTATTTCTTTTGAGGCACCGAAACTTTATTTATAACAAAACCATATATATTCCTTATTTTAATTATAATTTTACAAGTCTGGCAAGAAATGTGCCATTGTCCTCAATTTTCAGATGAAGGCATAAAGGTTGAGAGCCTTTAAGCTAGCAATGTACTGAATAAAAAATCAAACAAAGTTCTTTCTGACATTAAGGACTACATTTAACCACCATTTATACAAAAAAGTGTAGAACAAATGTAATGTGTTTGTGTGTATGTGTCTGTGTCTGTGTCTGTGTTTGTATTTTTTTCTTCCGTGCTCCTGGGTTTTCTGATTAGTATGCATATTACTTAAGAAGTTTTGCTCCTTGGAATGGATCTGGCCATGCCTGGCACACTATAATCCATTTTATCAGCTTCATGTAGATAGGTTTAGTGTGTAATTCTTCTTATTCCTTCTTTCTCATGTGTCTTTTGAACAACAAGGACCGAGTAGTGATTTACCTTTATCTTCTGCTGCAAATCTTTAGAGTTGGTGAAAAACTGGTTCTTTTCCTGTTGCCCAATTGAAAGGGGTATGAATTCAAATCGCTTCCTAGTTTAAATTGGCTTTTCATTTATGGAGTCCTTCCTCACATATTTGTCCTGGTTGATGGCTGAGATTTTTCATTGCTAAGTGCTTTGGCTTTCTTCAGAGGAAAAGCGCTAAGTGCCAAGTGTTACAATTAATATTAAAATGAGGTTCATTGGGTTTTAAAAGATGATTTAAAAGAAGCACAAGGGATTGCATAAGAAAAGCAACATATGGCTCTTTGTATTTTATAGATATGTTTTTCCATAAGGTGGACATTTTTCAATATATGTAGTTTTTATAAGGGAAACATAAAACTACATATAAAAACATGTAAAGAATTCTGAAATATTAGAAAAAACACAAGTTACTTTTCGTATTACACACATTTTAATTTTAATCCAACAGAAGTTTCACTTTGCTCTATTTTCTAGCTTTAATAACTGATCAAACATATAATTGACTATAACTGTAGCATTAATAGTTTTGGACAGTAAGAAGTGTCTCATTGTTCTTTAAATGCAGCAGTGATGCAGAATGAGGCAGTGAGAAAAACACCAATATAACAGCAACTGTTTCATAATGCTCTAGAAGTAGTAAAAATAGTGCTTATTTAATTCTGAGTTGCTTTTGTTCAAGATGGAAATAACTTCCTACTATACGAATACAAAAGAAATGCATGTTGTTTTGAATTATTCACAGTTTATATAATGACATGATATTTTATTCAATCTTATGTTTGTAGTTTTTCAATTTTGTCAATTTGTACAATAATAATATGGTTCTTTAGAAGAAGACATGAATAAATCATGGTCACTCCATATTTTTCTAAAGAAATTATAGTTCATGATTTTATGATAAAAGTAATATAAAATGTACTTTACTTTAAAGTATAAGATAAATACAGTTTCAGTATGCATCTCTTTTTCCTTATCTGCTTACACATCCATCAACCTGTGTGTAAATAATTATTGCTATTATTTCTAGCTGTTTCTTCAAACAAAATAGATCTCTAACCACTGAATCACATGATTCATGACATCTGAGAATCAATTATAACTTTCCAGAGAGAAAATGTCAAATAAAATTACAGGTACTATAACAAACATTTTAATGTGATATTTAAAATTTTTAATCTAATCAAGTCATTGTAGGGGCCAAGGGAAAACTTCACACTCTGAAGTTTTGCTGAAAGATCAATTCACAAAAGGCAGATTCATGGGAGAAATGGCATGCAAATTTATTAGCATGTATGGAGGAGAATCATGGAATGATTGCCCAATATCCCAATGGGGTACATACACCTATATATCCTACTTCTAAGGGGGTAGGGGATTCAGGAAGTGTGGATAATTTTAGAGAGGTAGTAAATGATTTTTAGGGGAATTAAATGGGCTTGAAGAACTTACAATGGCATGGGACAAAGTTTGTTGGGCGCACTGAGCAGATAATGGTTTGTGACAAAAGTCTGTCCAGGTTTGTTGACAGATTTCAATCTTTCTTTTTGTGATTTGAGTCAATGGATGAAAGTTCAGGGAAGGGACCAGAGGTAATTGTTTTCTTCTTTGGCAGATCTGAACTTTAGACAGATAAGGAAACTTTAGAGAACAATTTTATCCTGTGCTTTAGGAGAGACAGCATTGAGAGACCAGAGGAAGGAGTGAAGGTCAGAGAGACCTTGAGAAGACTTCTTCAGTTCAGCATGTCAAAGTGCCATGGTTTGGGATATGTGTTTTTGAGCTCCAATACCATATTCATAGTACTGTCTTACAAATGTTTAAATAGGATGCTTTTCATAAAATTCCATCTGTTGGACAGATAAATATTTCAGAAATAGATTTTATGTATTCAAAGGTATTTTATTATTTTGATGTAATGTGAATCTCATTTTAAAAAAAACTCCAAAAACACAGTAGATTTTGAGTGTATTTCATAAGCAAAAAAGCAATCATATGAATTTGTGTAGAAAGTAAATGTAAGATAATGATTTTGTAGTGGATCTTTTTTCTTTTCCTGGATTGAATATTTATGACGCATATTGAAACAGATCTCCATAACGTATTTTTAAGGGGAAAATTCAACTTAAAATAATTTTAAAAACATTTGACAGATGATGAAATCAATCAGCAGATAACATACCCACATAGGCCACGATACTTCTATCAAATGTTGCTAAGAGAAATTAATACTGCTAATGGAAATAAGAAAAGATTTTGATAATTGTAAGTGGTAAGCATCATTATAAAGTAAAATCTTCAATATTTTGGTTTAGCTTATTTTTAACAAGCAAGCGTAATTGTTTTACTTAATTGATCTCTTCAGCTTTCAGTGTTGCATGTCTAGCTGTTCATCTGAGTAGCTCTGTTGTTCATTCCTGCATATTTCCAAGAGTGTGTGTATGTCACTACCCAATACGATGCTCTGGTTGTTCACTAGTGGGGGAGAATAAAACATACCACCCCTAAATATCAGGGACTATAGAGGTGAAGGCAATTACAAAGAAGCAGGTAGAGAAAAACTCTGTCATCCTTCTATATGCCTAAAAGCAAGACATGGATATACAAAGACAGAAGATATTCTTCCCTGTGACCAAATGCTTCCAACAGGCAGAACAAAGGTTAGCCACTGAAGAAAACTTTAGACTCTTACAGGATGATACCAGAGGAATCTACATTAACAAGCTTTACTAACTAGCCATTATGTGCCATTTATTTGCCTTCCCTTGATTTGCTAACCCTAAAGATTCCTTTTCCTTTGTCTTGTTACTTCTTTACAAATTTATTGTTGTTGAAGATGACATATAACCTGGATTGCAAACCCACCTCTTTGAGAACTACTCATTCTCTGGGTGTGTCCCATATTCAGAATTTCCTTGATATATGATAATTCAACTTATATATATATATATTTTTTTACTTATGATAGTGTGAAAACAATAGGTCTTCAGTGGGCTTCTTGATGAAACAAATAACATCTGGATAAACCCATTATAAGTTGAAAAGTTTTGACTTACGATATTGAAAACTTACAAAAGGTTTATTGGGACATAAGAGCATTGTAAATTGAGGAACATCTGTACATACAAAATATGCATGCTAATAAATTTAGGCTTGTTTATCTCTTGCTAATCTGTCTTTTGTTACAGGAGTCCAGTCCAACAAATAATTTATGAGACCAAAAGAAAAAAATATATTTCCTCCTCTACACTGTTTAATCTGTTTAATGTTCAGTTGCAGAAACATATTTCTAAAAGTACATATTCCCAATGGTAATGTGTCATTTACAATTATTAATGAAGTCATCTATTGGTTTAAAAAGCAAAGATTCAGATATATATGTTATATTAAATCAAAGTAAAATCATTTTCTATATTCTTCTTCCTGGCAGTATTTCCAGAAATAAATTATAACACTTTAAAGACAAATGACTATTTAGTAAATCAAATAATTTAAAAAATATTCTTCTTTTGAGAATGCTGCATATGTGTCCACATGCAAATTCATTCAAGAAAATTTACCAGATATTATTTTTATGGTGCTGTGTTTTTGTAGTTTCTGCTTTATGAGACATATATATACATGTATATACATACACACATATATGTCTTTCAAATATGTAATGAGTATTTAAAATTTATTTATGAAAAATTGAACAACCCTCTCCCCTTTATATATTCACTGTTTTTTTATCCATGTTTAATGTTTAATACCCCAAATTTATCTTAAGCTTATTCTTTATTATTCAAATCAAGTCAACACATTGGTTGCTTAAACAATATACAAAAAACTTATTTGACAGCTGTACAAACTGTAAAAAATGTTATTTTATTTACGTGTGTATTTGTTTACATGCATTTACTTCCTAATTGAGCCACAAAACTTTTCATTCCCGTAATATTATCCATGGGGAAGGCAGGGGCATAGAGAACCAGAACAGGTTTCCATATTGCAGCTCATAAGCATTAGTTACAGTGAATGAATAAAGACTACTTGTCATAAAAACTCTAATGTTTTTCTCTTGTAAATTTGCCAGATGTTGAGTCACTTAATGTGGGAGGTTTAAAATTAATTATTCAAATCATTTGTCTGTCATTACATTCTCTGGTGTCATACAAAGTTGTGGTTGATAAATGCAAATGGCTAAACATCTCTTTATGAATGTAAACTTAAGGGCCTTTTTTAAATACATGGAAGGAAAATGAAAAAAAAAACAATGTGTACTCTAGAGAGGTCATTTAGACAGTATTCTTGAAGCATGTACAATATTTCTCAACTTAGTAACTAATAACCTTTTATAATAGAAAACATAATCTCTTAAACTCACCTTTATGTGTCACAGTGAAATTAACTGTGATATGAGGCCAGGAAAATAGCAGAACCATTTGTGTCACATTTAAATATCTTTCCTAACTTAAATGAGAAATCACTACAAATATTATAGCCTAATCGGTTATTGCCATTAATTTCAGATTACATTTCATATTAATTATAGAAAAATTAAAATTACAAAATATTAATTGGAAAATATCTTAATACATTCTTTAAAAATGTTTTCTTCATTTGTGTAAATGCATATAAAGGTACCCAGATGAGGATCTTTAAATAACTCCTATATGTATTTTTTCCTTTACTTTAAATTTTGATCACTTTTTTGGGGAAATGTGATTCAGATAATAACATGAAAATGTACCTTTTCCTTTCTCTTATAAGACAAAATGCTAGAGATGCTTCCAGGGAGGCTTACCCCTTTCTTTTAACTATGACTTGACGTGAAATTGAAATCATTAAATATGAAGCCTTTATAACTTTCATAGATACAAGGGCCACATTGTCAATAATAAACTCAACTACATTTTCTGTTCTTCCTTGGAAAACAAAATGCAAATAGTTGGGGTTTCAAATCAACTGATGACAATTTACTCATTATTCTCTTTTTACAGACTTTCAAGTCACAGAACTACAGGTTTCTCACCAGTTGCTCTTAGTCCCTTAGCTTCCATTAAATTAAGTGCCTGAGATTTTTTGAAACTCATAGAGCTCACTTTCTTTTTCTCTCAAAAACGGAAAATGACATTAGCATTGGAAAATAAAAAACAAAAACTGCTTAAGAGGCAATCCTCTAGGAACCCACTGAACACTCTGTCCCTATATTTCTATTTCTGGAACACAAAGAGAAAATTTCTCCTAATAAAACATTTTAGGACTTACTCAACTCTATCCCTGAAAACATATGGTCCCAGTGCACCACTGCCGTTGATCACATTCATCAGTATCAACAATTAAAATACAGATAGATGAAACAAAAAGACTTCCAAATACTAAACAATACCTTCATGCCAGAAAGCCATTCAGGAAATCAAGGCAATTATTGAGGATTACCCCAAGCAAGGGTAATCATTTTATACACTAGGCAATTTAATACACCAATCCTACCAGTACAAAATTCAAATAACTGATTTGGAAATTTGTCCAAGACTTTACAGACATCAATAAAATTATAATATCCCACCATCCTGTTATAAGTAACCCACACACATTTCTACCAGCCATACCACCAGATAGTTAGGCTTTCTTTGTGACTGACCTCTGCAGTGCTTTTCCTAGCATCCCAGTTGATCCAGATAGCCAGTTTTGTTTTGTTTTTTCCTTAACCTGGGAAAGAAAGCAATATATCTGAACTGTAATGCCTTAGGGGTATATTGAAAGACCCATGTACTTTCCCCAAGTCTTAAAAGAAAACATAGCAGATTTGGAATTTCCTCTGCATTCTCTTCGTATTGCATATGTGAAGGACATGACTTTGTTCTCCACCCTAAAGGCCTCCACAGAGAAAAGCCTCTAACTATTAAAGAAGTTAACCACCAAAGTCCATAAAGTCTTTTAAAAAAGAAGCTACAACTCTCTGTCTTCCATAAGTAAAATATTTAGAACATTACAATTCAGGACAGAGTCTTCTGATTGATCTTCAAAGAATAAAATAAATCTTGGCTATTCCTACCTGTGTTACCAAAACACAACTCCAGTGAGTCTTGGGATTACCAAGATAGTATCGGGGGTCAACAACCAATACTCCAAAATATGGCCCTTTGACATGCTGAACTGAAGAAGAAAACTTTCAATGTCTCTCTGACCTCCGCTTCCCACTTCTGCCTCTCAATCCTCTGTGTCTCCCAAAGCACAAGATGAAGTTGTTCTCTGAAGTTCCCTTATATGCCTAAAGCTCGGACATGCCAAAGAAGAAAACAATTGCCTCTGATTCCTTCCATGAGTTTTCATTAGCTGAACTATTATCACAGGAACAAAGATTGAAGTCTATCTGTGCACCTGGAAAGATATGTTACAAACCATTGTCTGCTCTGTGGGCCCAACAAACTTTGTCCTAGGTCACTGTGTGTTCTGCATGCCTATTGAATTCTCCTAAAGACGATTTACTACCACACTAGAGGCATTAACGCTTCTCCATCTCCCTTTCTCCTAATAAGAAAGATATATAACCATCTTGTATTCCATGGTGTGGTAATCACTCGTGATTTTTCCTCTGTGCACATTAATAAACCTGTGTGCCTTTTTTCCCTATTCATCTCCCTTTTGTCAGTCTATTTGCAGCAACTTAGAGGTTGAAGAGGAAGTTTTCCTTTGACCCCTACAATAAATGTAAACAATGGACCCCAGATGTATCTGTCATGGCTCAGCCTCTATATTCTCTCTAAAAGCTGACCATCCCAAACTTCTACAATGTCCTAAAGAAGTCTCCTCCTCTTTTGAGCATTTTAAGGAGAGTCCTATTGAGAACCCTGCATTAGAACATCCTACTTTTAACCTTTTCTGTTCCCTTTTTGTTTATGAACCAACTGGAAACACCTTAGTGATTCTTCCCCAAAGTAAGGACACCAAGAGCAACCCCTCAAATATTACAACCAACAGTACAAATCTGTGGAGAAAATACTCCTATGCTGTATGCAAGCCATTGCAGTCACTGCATATTTATTAAAGTCAATTGAACAGTTAATGATAGAATCTGTTAATTATTTATGTCTCACTCTATTGAGGCCCTCCTCAACTCTCATCATACCCAACTTGTCTCTTGCGAGGAAACTCATTTCTTTTGAAATCCTATTATTATCACCCTGTACTGTAAATGTTACGGACTACAATTCTTTGAATCTTGCCACTTTTACTTCTTCCTTCTGACAAGATGCCACATGACTGTGTACCCCTAACTGATAACTTAGAAACCCCCAGACAGGACCTATAGGAAATCCCTGTTTTAAACGCTGAACTTATCTGGTTTACTGATGGATCCTACCTTCAAAATAACTCAGGGAAACATCTAGCTGTCTATGTTGTAGCCTCACTCTTTGAAAACACTGAAAATGATCCCCTACCCAACACCTTGTACTGCTTAACAGTCTGGTCTTTTCCCTCCTCTTAGTTGACAATTTTAACATACAAAATAAATTGTCAAGCAATTTAAGATGAGTCTATAGCTATCCCTCTTCACATATAAATTCACTTAAAATATGTATATCTCACTGCTTCTCTTCTCTTACATATAAGTTAAAGAGAGAGAAAATTAACCTGACTTTACCTAATCCATTTATGTTTTTAAGTCAATAAAGTATTGAACAATTATTCAATGAATGAGAAATAAGCAGATGTGAAACTTAGTATACCGAAGATATAATATTATATCAAAATATGGGTGATTGAAAGTAAATGCAAAAGTTACTTATGCTCGATAAAATGTTAGCAGAGTAATCACTGCCTTGGTCCACATAAGCATAACTACAGACTTGTGCCACACAAAATATTTAAAATTCACTCCAAGGTAGGATCATAACTATAATGAACATTCAAAAAATTAAGGTTCTGTTGAAAACAATATTTTCACCTTGTCTGCAGACAATTATTTGTAGGTACAAAAAGGTGCTGGCAAATATTAAACTTTGCAGTGCATTTTGAGGCTGCAGTTGTGAATAAGGAAGATTGGAATATTATATTTTAATACTCAATAGATTAACACCATTTCCTTTAAAGATTTGTTTATCTGCAGACAAAATGTTAATAAGATAATCATTTGTTACTATAAATATATTATAACAATATGTCTCCATTAGCCTAAAGCAAAAAGTTTACTTTAATTAAAACCTGGGTCTTATAATTAAAACATCAAACACTACATATGCTAAGTTATCACACCACGTACAGTACTAATACATGGACTGTTTGAAATTTTTAACCAGAGATGCTGCTCTGGTCTTCAGGGTTTATTGAAAATCCCTTGAAAAAGAACTGTTTCATCTCTTTTGTGCAAATGTACAGCTGGCATTTATATTTGATAGTTTTTAAATAAAACATATTACAAGAAAAATATATTAAATTTTGGATTTAACCTTAACGTAATTTGAAATTTTATAATGACAAATGGTTATTTTTAAAGAGTGACTTCTGCAGAAGATATAATTAGTCAGTTTTAAAATTATTTAAAATATTTTATTTGCTACTATTGGAAGTCTGGATAAGTTGGCTTTTCCAAAGCTCTAAAATTTGGGCTCTCTTGATTCCCTTTTCTTATTGCCTGCAATCCCCCTACTTATGTCTTGCTAAGCTCAGCCTAGAATAGCTAACACATACTTTAGCATTATCTCCCCTTAAAACAGCAGACTTAATATATAGTCCAACTTGGTGTGACTTCCATGTCATTATAAGTGACAGAATTATGAAGCATTAATTTCCCCATTAATAGCATAAGTCACCATTTCCCAGACTCAGATAGGTTTCCTTACTGCTGCTACCTAAGAGCAATGAAAATCCTGCATATTTTAGGTTATTGTAACAGCAGCACACCCCTTTAAGCAATTACATATTAATTACAGTAGCTGTAAGCAAATCAATTTTTTTAAACAAAGGAACAAATATGTGAATTTCACTCAACTAAGGTAACTTTCCTTTTGCCTCCTGAAAACCTACATTACTTGTGTTTTATTTCTATACTGAATTATTAAATTTTCTCATAATTGAATAATAATGTAGAAAACATCCTACATAATGAAAAATAAATATAAAACAATCAGGTGCCCATCATATGCAATTAATAACATTGAATTTTATAAAATCTCACTAATAAATAAAATTTATTAGAAATAACACTTGATTTTCTTACGGTGATGGTGATATACTTCCCTTTTCTTTCTTCTTCTTTTTTTTTTTTTTTTGTTTTTTTGAGATAGAGCCTCACTCTATCACCTACACTGGAGTGCAGTGGCATGATCTTGGCTCACTGCAACTTCTGCCTCCCAAGTTCAAGTGATTCTTGTACCTCAGCCTCCCAGGTAGCTGGGATTACAAGCGTGTGCCACCACACCTGGCTAATTTTTGTGTTTTTATTGAAGAGTTTCACAGTGTTGGCCAGGCTGGTCTTGAACTACTGACCTTAAGTGATCCTCCCACCTCAGCCTCCCAAAGTGCTGGGATTACAGGCGTGAGCCACCATGTCCGGCCTGTACTTCCCTTTTCATAAATCATTGAGAAGCAGAAAATGTTCCCCTGTCGTTTCTTCAGTGTCTCCCTGCTCAAACCTCTAGGGTGAGCATGAAGATTGAAGACTGGTAGGTTGTGGGGCTCCGACCCCATGGTGGTGTCTAGGGGTGAATGCTTACAGCTCCTGAAGCCCCAGTGGGCTGTTTTGATGTCTGCAGGTTGCTTGTGTTCATCAGCTCAGTTACACCCTCTGCCTTATTGCAAGGACAGAGGGCTTTCTGTATTCCCGGGTTCTTTCCTTAGTGTACTGGAAAAATTGGATCACACATGGGCTGGGAGAATGAGTGCAAAGTTTTATTGAATGGAGGAAGCTCTCAGCAGATAGATGGAGAGCCAGAAGGGGGATGGAGTGGGAAGGTGGCATTCCCCTGGAGTAGGGCCACTGAATGTCCAGACTCTCCTCTGACCGCCCCAGCCAGATTCCCTTCCACGTTGTTCCACCATAGATGGCCTTCCAGCATCTGCTGATGTCTGCCGGTGTGTTCTTCTGCCAGCATGCTTCTCTCAAGTTCCAGCCACTTGTGTGTTCTTCCATCCATGTGTTTCTTTTGACATCCAGCTGTTTGTGTCTCTAACTGTTAGGGTCTCCGGGTTTTTATAGGCACAGGATGGGGGCATGATGGGCCAGGGTGGTATGGAAAATGCAACATTTGGGCACGAAAACAGAAATATCTGTCCACACCTAGGTCCGTGGACACAGGCCTGGGGGTGGAGCCCTAGCCAGGAACCCGTTCTTCTCTACCCAGCATTTACCTGCCTCCCTCCTGTATCCATTAGAATATATTTTAATTCTTTCATACATTTAAATGCATACCATCTCGAGAATGACTATTTCTCTAACCCTTTAATAACCAACCAAAACCTGAAAGCAATGTTTCGCTGTCATTTTAACTTGTGATTTCCTTTATAAGAATAGAAGCATCTTTTAAAATATGTATAAGCCAACTATAATTTTTTTTCTACAAATTGCCAGTTCACATCCATTGCTCATTGGATCACCAATAATATTTTAATTTATTTACAGCAACTTTTATTTAGAAGAATCAGTCATTTTCTTATTACATCTACTGCAAATGTTTCTATCAATTTTGCCACATAATATTTAATGATTTTTCTTCTGCAGACATCTTTGATTTTTTTTGTAGTCAAAATTATTTGTCTCAAATTATATAACTATTTGGTTTTCTGTCATACTAAAATTAAATTTATAAATCTATGGTTCTAATGTTTTAATTGATTCACTTTTGTATTTAATCTTTAACATAGTAAAGGGTAAAGAGTGACAAAGAAATAATTGTACCTGATAGATGACAGCTTGTAACTGGCCTAATTTCTCCAATGTAGGTCATGTGGTTCTCCTACCCATATTAACAATTCACAGAAAATAAACATCTGACTAGAACTCTCTGTGACATAGATAGAACAGAACAAAGAAACCCAAATAACTCATGATCTTTCTAAATTAGAGACTAGAAACAAAGGTATTAGACACTACAAAAATGACTAAATATTCTTATGGTTTCTCAAATGCTTCAACAAGTAAGAAATCCAGCTTTGTTTGGTTACATATTTGTTTCTTGGGTCTTTGGCTTGTATACATCAACTGAGTCGAAATATGAATTCAAAGCGTCTTGTTTTTTTTGAACTGTCTACCTATTTTATGAACATCTTACTGTAGATGTTTTGCCAACTCTAGAATACAGACCGATATGTATATGATCAGTAGTATATTTAAATATAGAATTAGGGAGTTAACACTAATATCACATTTAAATGTAAAACTGAGTGATAATCTGTGAATACTTGGGCACATTGGAAAGAGGAAAACAAACTTTAGTAATCATACGTTATTTTAATGTACCTGTAATTTTTAGCATTATAAAATAATTACAGTGAATAAATAATTTTCAAATGTCTTTGAAAATGTTATTGTATACCTATATATTTTGCCACATGAAATTTTGTAAGGATAAAATGAAATGTGTGCTCACGGGAAAATATAATAAAGTTTCAGGTTTTCTTTTTTCTAGTTTTCACTGGTGAAAACAATAATAGTATATCTGACAAAACGTGCTTTTTTTGAGAAAGAAAAGAGCTTGGTAACTTGCAGAGAGTCTGAGATTATTTGTCTGTAGCTAAGTGAAAATGAGTGGTCAAAAACTGAGAAGATATTTGTATCCTATGTGAGCACTCACCAATGGTTGACCTTAGCAGAGAAGTATTTTAATAATCAAGTGGATGGCACGACCGCTTCTGTGGACCCCACTCAGCCTCTTTCCCTAGTGACCTTTGTCATTGCCCAATGAACCCATGAACAAAGTGGCAATGGTGCCAGGGATGGAGGTTATTCATGGGCTCAACAACATGGACTTCCACTCACCAAGGCTGAAGTGGCTACAGACACTGCTGAGTGCCCAATTTGCCAGCAGCAGAGACCAACACTGAGCCCTTAATATGGCAGCATTCCTTGGGGTGATCAGCCAGCTACCTGGTGGCAGATTGATTATGTTGGACCTCTTCCATCATGGAAAGGGCAGAGGTTTGTCCTCACTGGAATACACACCTACTCTGGATATAGGTTTGCCTACCTTGCACGCAGTGCTTCCGCCAAGACGATCATCCATGGTCTCATGGAATGCCTTACCCATGATCATGGTATTCCACACAGCATTGCCTCTGATGAAGGCACTCACTTTATGGCTAAAGAAGTGCAACAGTGGGCTCATGGTAAGACAATTCAGTGGTCTTACCATGTTTCCCATCATCCCGACTCAGTTGGATTCTTAGAACGGTGAAATGGCCTTTTGAAATCACAATTACAATGCCAACTAGGTGACAACACTTTGCAGAGCTGGGGCAAAGTTTTCCAGAAGGCCGTGTATGCTCTGAATCAGCATCCAGTAGATGGTACTATTTCTTCCATAGCCAGGATTCACAAGTCCAGGAATTAAGGGATGGAAGTAAAAGTGGCACCATTCACCACCACCCCTAGTGATCCACTAGCAAAATGTTTGCTTCCTATTCCTGTGACATTACATTCTGCTGGCCTAGAGGTCTTAGTTCCAGAGGGAGGAATGCTGCCACCAGGAGACACAATAATGATTCCATTAAACTGGAAGTTAAGATTGCCACCTGGACACTTTGGCTCCTCCTACCTTTAAGTCAACAGGCTAAGAAGGGAGTTACAGTATTGGCTGGGGTGATTGATCTGGACTATCAAGATGAAATCAGTCTACTACTCCATAATGGAGGCAAGAAAGAGTATGCATGGAATACAGGTGATCCATTAGAGTGTTGCTCAGTATTACCATGCCCTGTGATTATGGTCAATGGGAAACTACAACAGCCCAATCCAGGCAGGACTGCAAATAGTCCAGAACCCTTGGGCATGAAGGTCTGGATTACTTCACCAGGAAAAAAAAACCAAAACTAAAAACAAACAAACAAAAAACTATGGCTTCCTGAGGTGCTTGCTGAAGGCAAAAAGAATACAGAACGGGTAGTATAAGAAGGCAGCCATCAATACCAGCTACAACCACATGACCAGCTGCTGAAACGAGGACTGTAACTGTCATGAGTATTTCCTCCTTCTTTTATTAAAAATGTGTTTGTGCATGTATACACCTGTACTAAGATAATATCTTCATTTTATTTCCTTTTCCTTCATCATAAGACATAAGAAATATTGACTTCATATTAGCATTTAAGTATTGTTAACTTTAGGTAATAGTATTTGGGTTGGGAATTGGTGCTTTTCCGGTTGTACGAAGGATAGTTGTATTATGTTACATGTAATTTTGACCTTATTATTGTCTTTATTTGAAGATTATATATCATCTCAGGAGATGTGTATAGGTTCAAGCTGACAAAAGGTGGACTTGTATTGGTTAATATTGAGCGTCAACTTAATTGGATTGAAGCATACAAAGTATTGATCCTGGGTGTGTCTGTGAGGGTATTGCCAAAGGAGGTTAACATTAGGGTCAGTGGGCTGGGGAAGACAGATCCACCTTTAATCTGGTGGGCACAACCTAATCAGCTGTTAGTGAATATAAGGCAGGCAGAAAAACGTGAAGAGGCGAGACTGGCCTAGCCTCCCAGCCTACATCTTTCTCCCATGCTGGATGCTTCTGCCCTCAAGCATCAGACTCCAGGTTCTTCAGTTTTGAAATTCAGACTGACTCTCCTTGCTCCTCAAGCTTGCAGACAGCCTATTGTGGGAACTTGTGATCATGTACAGTAATACTTTAAAAACTCCATATATAATATATAATAATTTTATATTGTATATAATATATCCTATTTTATATATGTACATATGTATATATACATACGTATATAAAATAGGGTATATAATATATATATATCCTGTTTTATTACATATCTTATTTTATATATGGGTATATATTAGGATGTATAATACATATATCCTATTAGTTCTATCCCTCTAGGGAACATTGACTAATATATAAGGTATTAAGGGAGATTGAATAAGCAGTTACAGAACAAATTAGGCAGAAATGTCCATATCCTATTCAGGATTTTTACTTTTGTGCAAAATCAAATAAAAGCCATTTCATTCTGTTAAAATGTATTTATACATGGATTTTCCTTAAAAGTATAAGAAGAAGTTTGGAATGTGTACTCTATATGATAAATATATATTTTTTTCTTAAAGAGATTGTTATTGTCTGTTAAGATCATAATTTATTAATTATATTTTAGACTAAAGTTAGAAGCTTTTTAAAAAATTCAATTTTTATTTATGAGGGGTACATGTGCAGGTTTGTTACATGGGAATATTGTATGATGCTGAGGCTTTGTGTATGGATCCCATCACCCATGTAATGATCATAGTACCCAATAGGTAGTTTTTCAACCCATTCCTCTTTTCCTCCCTTTCTTTTCTAGTAGACCACAATGTCTACTGTACAATGTTTATATCCACTTGTACTCAATGTTTAGCTCCCTCCTATAAGTGAGAACACGCAGTATTTGGTTTTCTGTTTTTGCACTAATTCCCTTAGAATTATGGCCTCCAGCTGCATCCATGTTGCTGCAAAGGACATAATTTCATTCTATTTTTATGGAATTAAATAAATGATGGATGAATAGTATTCCATGGTGTATATGCCATAAATTTTCTTTATCCAATCTACCATTGATAGGCACCTGGGTTGATTCTATGTCTTTGCTATAGTGAATAACACAGCAATTAATATACAAGTGCATGTGTCTTTTTGGTAGGATGATTTATTTTTCCTTGGGTATATACCCCATTATGGGATTGCTGGCTTGAATGGTAGCTCTGTTTTAAGTTCTTTGAGAAATCTCCAGACTGCTTTGCACAGTGGCTGGACTAATTTGCATTCCCTCCAACAGTGTATAAACATTCCCTTTTTTCCACAGCCTCCCAGCATCTTTTTTTATTTTTTTTGACTTTTTAGTAATAGCCATTCTGAATGGTGAGTTTCTCATTGTGGTTTTGCTTTGCATTTATCTGATGATTAGTGATCCTGAGCATTTTGTCATATGTTTGTTGGCTGCTTTTATGTCTTCCTTTGAGAAGTTTCTGGTCATGTCCTTTGCTCATTTTTTAATGGGAAAATTTATTTTTGCTTGTTGATTTAAGTTCCCGGTAGATTCTGGATATTAGACCTTTGTCAGATACATAGTTTGTGAATATCTTCTTTCATTCTATAGGTTATCTGTTTGCTCTGTTGATGTTTCTTTTCCTGCGCAGACGTTCTTTAGTTTAATTAGGTGCCAGTTGTCAATTTTTGTTTTTGTTGCAATTACTTTTGGGGACTTAGCCAAAAATTGTTTGCCAAGGCCAACAATTGAGAAAAGTATTTCCTAGGTTTTCTTCTAGAATTTTTATAGTTTAAGGTCTTACATTTAAATCTTTGATATATTTTGAGTTAATTTTTGTATATAGTGAAAGGTACAGGTCCAACTTTAATCTTCTGTATATGGATAGCCAGTTATCCCAGCACCATTTATTGAATACAAAGTCCATTGAATATATACACCATTGTTTGTTTTTGTCATCCTTGTTGAAGATCAGATGGTTGTAGGTGAGTGGCTTTATTTCAGTTTTCTCTTCTGTTCCATTGGTCTACATATTTGTTTTTGTACCAGTACCAACATGTTTTGATTAATGTAGCTTTATAGTATAGTTTGAAGTTGAGTAGTGTGAAGCCTCTGGCTTTTTTCTTTTTGCTTAGAATTCCTTTGGCTATATAGGCTCTTTTTTGGTTCCATATGAATTTTAAAATCGTATTTTTTCTAATTCCTTGAAGAATGGTGTTGGTATTTTGACAAGAATAGCATGGAATCTGTAAACTGCATTGGACAGTATGGCCATTATTACAATAATGTTTCTTCGAATCCGTAAGCAGGGAATGTTTTTCCATTTATTTGTGTAATCTCTCTTTCAGCAGTGTTTTGTAGTTCTCCTTGTAGAAATCTTTCACCTTCTCAGCTAGCTGTAGACCTAAGTATTTCATTGTCTTTGTGGCTGTTGTAAGTGGCATTGTGTTCTTAATTTGGCTCTTAGCCTGGATGTTGTTGTTGTACAGAAATGCTACTGAATTTGTACATTGATTTTGTATCCTGAAACTTTACTTACATCGTTTATCAGTTCTAGGAGCTTTCTGATAAAGTCTTTAGGATTTTCCTAGGTGTAGAATCTTATTACCAGCAAAGAGAGATTGTTTCACATTTTTTTTTTTTAATTTAGAAGTCTTTTATTTGTTACTCTTGCCTGATTGCTCTGACTAGGACTTCTATTAGATGTTGAACAGGAGTGGAGAGAGTGGGCCTCCTTGTCTTGTGCCAGTTCTCAATGGGAATGCGTCCAGATTTTGCCCATTCAGTGTGATATCGGCTGTGGGTCTGTTATAGATGACTTCCATTATTTTGAGGTATATTCCTTCAATGTCTATTCTTTTGTGGGTTTTTATGACGAAGTGTTGTTGGATTCTATCGAAAGCTTTCTCTGTATCTATTGAGATGATCATACAGTTTTTGTTTTTAATTATATTTATGTTGTGAATCACATTATTGATTTGTGCATGTTTAACCAGCCTTGCATCCCAGGAACAAAGCCCACTTAATTGTGTTGGATTAACTTTTTGATGTGCTGCTGGATTTGACTTGCTAATATTTTGCTGAGGATTTCTGCATCCATGTTCATTAGGGGTTTCGGCCTGAGGTTTTCTCTTTTTGTTGTGCCTCTGCCAGATTTTGGTATTGGGCTGATGCCAGCTTCATTGAATGAGTTAGCAAGAAGTCCCTCCTCCTCAATATTTCAGAATAGATTCAGTAGCATTGGTATGGGTTCTTCTTTGTATGTCAGTTAGAAACTTTAAGTTCATTACCTATTGACTTATTTTAGCAAAATGATTCCTAATGATTAGTAGTATTTGTGACTGCGGTTGTAAATATTATTGATAACTACTTTTTACCTTTACAAAATGTAATGTTTCTCTCCTGAAAAGTCTTGCGTTTTCAAGCTTCAAATTCAGAATATAGAAATTTTAAGACGTATTTTATGTTTAAAATATCTTTGGCTTTCCTGTATTGGCTCACAGGTAATAAAGATTTGGTTCTTTATTTTATAAAGGTAAAAATAATGGAAATAATTTAAGTTTGTCTTGACATTCTCCAAAGAGTATTTAACTTAAAACTATTTTGAGAGCTCTGTCGTTTATCAAATTTACCACAAAAAGATAAAGACATTCTTCCTATGTTAATTCTGTGAAATTAAATTAAAACATATGTTCCATAGTTTTCAGTATTCAATATAAACCTACTCAAGATCAACCACAAATACTGGTACAATAATTTGTCTATGTATCTCTCTCTCTCCATCCTCCCCCAACCCTTTCTATCTTAGTTAAACACCCTCCTAAGCCAGAGAAAATATGGTGATGTTTCTTGACAGTTTTGTGAAGGTATGTGTTACGTTAAAAAGCAGTGTACCCTCACTGGTTAAAATAGATTATTGTTCAAAAAAGATACTTAAGTACAGACTTACATATTGTATGTTAAACCTCAAGAGATAATTTTGTGCTCTTTTTTTTTGCTAGCATTCCTAAATGTAATAATATTAGTCAGAACTATTTAGTATTTTACCACAATAAATACAAATTATCCATTGTTCTCAAGCAATAATTTTTTTTTTTTTGGAAACTTGACTAAAAGTTTTGACAGTGTCTCTGGTGCATGTTTTATATGTTGCAATTGTAAACCCAGTTAAATTGCAAAGGTGAGATATTGACAGGTTCCTATACATTGGATTGAGGATTTTTTTAACATCTCCTAATAGAATTTATACTACTTACCTGCAATATGTATTAAATAAGTTTTTATCATTTTGTGTTTATTCTCGAAGTTAATTGAAGCTTTTCCTTGCCAGAGAGGTATTGTCCTAACAATAACAAATAATTACTTGATTTCATAATTAAACCTAGGAGATTCCAAAATAACTAATGACAAAAGCACCCATTTTACCGGAACTTAAAATCTGGACAATTAATAAGAAATTTCACTGTGCCAATCCCTCTTGATCTTTGGAAAAGACAGTGAGTAAGTACAAATGAAATTCTGAAAGTAAAATTGGCAATGCTTTCAGAGACGCTTAAACTTCCATTGCCCATGGTATTGCTATTACTTTTAATTCCAGTGAGATCAGCACTTTCGGGGTTTATTATTACCTTTAAAAGTTATATAAAGCCTTTAGACGCCACCCTGTGTTTCTGAGAATGTCATTGCCAACTCAAATTTTCACTCTCTGGCAATACACTTAGTATTCTCACTGAATCTTGGCATCCATTTCGCAACATCATACTAAACTATCTCTCCATAAACAAATTCTGGACAACTGGTTCCTTGGGAATGTATCAGAACAAGACATAATTTGAAACCTACTAGAAAGAACCTTATCAAATATGGTTTACAATTATCACATCAGTGAAAATGCCAAGGGCTTTGTCCTTGAGTCATTGTTTGTCATGTAGAGACATGAGCCATTCTCAAATCACTTGAAGACTATCAAGATAAAAACCTTCAGGCTGAAGATGCTTAGAAATCTTTGAGAAGCAAATAGACATCAGGAGGTAGATAGTTTCCACTCAAGATCCAGAGAACAAGACCCAGATAGCTAGAGGGGCATGTTGTCACATTGTAACACGTATGCATATTTTTTCCTAGCTACTTTGTTTTCTTTTGGCTGGCTTAAAGTTTTGAACTATTTTAATACACATTTGCTACCTATAAGTCCCACATTCTTAAAACTTGTTTTTTGCATCTTTATTCACTTACTGGCATGAGTCAATAACAAGTTGCAATTTACTCATGATTTAGCTACTGAATAATCAAACTCATTTGATGAGTCTGCACATTTTCTTATGGGGGCCACCAAGCTTCCCTTGATACCAGTTTCTATTAACAATCAGTTGATTTCCTGTGTAATTTGGCTCAACCTCTATGTGCCTTTTTTATGTGGCAAACACTATAATAACCTAGACATCTAGGAACCTGCAACTCTAAACTATTCAAGAGAAATTCTAGTTGCCTTCTATTGTCCTTAAGCCTCTTCAATTTATTCTTTAAAACAGGCCTTCAAAGTTGGGAGGATACTACATGCCATAGTCTGAGGACAGCAAGAGAACTAGGTCAAGTTGTCAAGGTTACAGAACTCTTAGACCAAAGGATTCACTAAATTGGAAATTAGTTTGCTTGGAATAGGTCTCCAAAACATAATATCACCTTCTCAAGAAAGAGCATGTGTTGTTTAAGGAGAAGAATATTATACTCAATCCCTACAAATCTTTTGGATTTTAATCTTCTAAAAGAATCTAAAAAAAATAAAAAGCCATAAATGTAGATACTTTGGGTAATAATGCCACATATTTCTGTGGGCTCTTTAGATTGGAATTAATATATGTTTTCAGAGCAATTTAGGAAGTGGGCCTCAGCTTACTTTAGGAATTAAGATTTTTCTTAAAAACTGAATCACAGGATCTGTTAATATAACTTTTTTTGACTATTATTTTCCACTTTGTTGTGTTCAAGTGTATAATCTCCAAAGTTTAAATTCTCATGTATTGCTGCTGTCCTGTCAAATGATCTAAAAAGTGACCCTTCAAGTAAAAGAACTGGAAAATTTGACACTCATGGAGTTGAAACAAATACACTCAAATACTTAATATGGTGTCATATGGTTTGGCTGTGTCCTCACCCAAATCTCAACTTGAATTGTATCTCCCAGAATTCCCATCTGTTGTGGGAGGGAACCAGGGGGAGGTAATTGAATCTTGGGGGCTGGGCTTTCCTATGTTATTCTCATGATAGTGAATAAGTTTCATGAAATCTGATGGGCTTATCAGAGGTTTCCACATTCGCTTCTTTCTCATTTTCTCTTGTTGTTACCATGTAAGAAGTGCCTTTCACCCTCTGCCATGATTCTGAGGCTTCCCCAACCATGTGGACCTGTAAGTCCAATTAAACCTCTTTTCCTTTCCAGTCTTGGGTATGTCTTTTTCAGCAGCATAAAAATGGACTAATACAGTAAATTGTACCAGTAGAGTGGGACATTGCTGTAGATACCTGAAAATTTGGAAGTGACTTTGGATCTGTGTAACAGGCAGAGGTTGAAACAGTTTGGAGGGTTCAGAAGAAGACAGAAAAGTGTGGGAAAGTTTGGAACCTCCTAGAGACTTGTTGAATGGCTTTGACAAAAATGCTGATAGTAATATGAACAATAAGGTCCAGGTGGAGGTGGCCTCAGATGGAGATGAGGAACTTGTTGGGAACTGGAACAAAGGCAATTCTTTTTATGTTTTGACAAAGAGACTGGAGGCATTTTGCCCCTGCCCTAAAGATTTGTGGAACTTCGAACTTGAGAGAGATGATTTAGGGTATCTGGAGGAAGAAATTTCTAAGCAGCAAAGCATTCCAAAGGTGATTTTGGTGCTGTCAAAAGCATTCCATTTTAAAAGGGAACCAGAACATAAAAGTTCAGAAAATTTGCAGCCTGACAATGCAGTAGAAAAAAAAAAAAACAAACCCATTTTTTGAGGAGAAATTCAAGCTGGCTGCAGAAATTTGCGTAAGTAGCAAGGAGCCTAATGTTAATCCCCAAGATCATGGGAGGCAGGGCGGGGTGGGCGAGGGGGAGGAGTGGAATGCCTCCAGCTATGTCAGAGACCTTCATGGGAGCCCCTTCCATCACAGGCTAGGAGACCCAGAAGGAAAAAGTGGTTTTGTGGGTCAGGCCCAAGGTCTCCGAGCTGTTTGCAGCCTAGAGACTTGGTGCCCTGTGTCCCAGCTGCTCCAGTCATGACTGAAAGGGGCCAATGAAGAGCTCGGGCTGTGGCTTCAGGGGTGGAAGCCCCAAGTTTTGGCAGCTTCCACGTGGTGTTGAGCCTGCTGGTGCACAGAAGTCAAGAACTGAGATTTGAGAACCTCTGCCTAGATTTCAGAAGATGTATCGAAAAATCTGGATGCCCAGGAGAAAGTTTGCTGAAGGAGTAGGGCCCTCATGGAGAACCTCTGCTAGGGCAGTGTGGAAGGGAAATATGGGGCCAGAGCTTCCACACAGAGTTCCTACTGGGGCACTGTCTAGTGGAGCTGTGAGAAGAGGACCATCATCCTCCAGACCCCATAATGATAGATTCGCCAACAGCTTGCACAATGCGTCTGGTAAAGCTGCAGACACTCAACACCAGCCCTTGCAAGCAGCTAGGAGGGAGGCTTTACCCTACAAAGCCACAGGGGTGGAGCTGCCCACGACCTTGGGAATCCACCTTTTGCATCAGCATGACCTGGATGTGAGACTTGTAGTCAAAGGAGATCATTCTGGAGCTTTGCAGTTTGACTGACCCGCTGGATTTCAGACTTGCATGGGCCCTGTAACCCCTTTGTCTTGGCCAATTTTTCCCATTTGAAATGGCTGTGTTTACCCAATGCCTGTACCCCCATTGTATCTAGGAAGTAACTAGCTTGCTTTTGATTATACAGGGTCATAGGTGGAAGGGAATTTCCTTGTCTCAAATGAAACTGGACTGTGGACTTTCGAGTTAATGCTGAAATGAGTTAAGACTTTGTGAGACTGTGGGAAGGCATGATTGGTTTTCAAATGTGAGGACATGAGATTTGAATAATATGGTTTGGCTGTGTCCCCACCCAAATCTCAACCTGAATTGTATCTCCCAGAATTCCCACATGTTGTGGAAAGGACCCAGGGGAGGTAACTGAATCATGGGGGCTAGTCTTTCCAGTGCTATTCTCATGATAGCGAATAAGTCTCACAAGATCTGATGAGTTTATCAGGGTTTTCTGCTTTTGCTTCTCCCTCATTTTCTCTTGTCACTGCCATGTAAGAAGTGCTTTTCACCTGCCACCATGATTCTGAGGCTTCCCCAGCCACGTGGAACTGTGTGTCCAAGTAAACCTCTTTTTCTTCCCAGTCTCAGATATGTCTTTATCAGCAGCATGAACATGGACTAATACGATGTGATTATAATACCTCGTAGGAAATGAAAAATGGACTGACCACTTCTCCAGATGTTGATGTTCTATCCTTCAGCTTAAACTGAAGAATGACAACAAAAGGTGATCGATACTAACCTGGATACTAACAATCAAATCATCTGCACCCTCATAGCTTAATGACTTCACTAGCACAATCTTACTGTTGTATTTCTCACATTAATATGATCATGTAATGCTGGAAAACATCTGTTCAGGAATGCATATTTCTGCGTAACTTTTACTACTTGATTCAGAAACTTCCTGAAAGTATTCAACTACTAAAAATAGATAGTTCAACTAGGCTCAGTGACTCCGCAAGACTTTTCTCTAAGGCCTAGCCTTGTGATATGGTTTGTCTATGTCCCCACCCAAAATCTCATCTTGAATTGTAATTCCCATAATCCATATGATCCTCATGGGTCAAGGGAGAGACCAGGTGGAGGCGATTGGATCATGGAGGCGGTTTCCCCCATGCTGTTCTGATGATAATGAGTTCTCAATAGATCTGACGGTTTCATAAGAGGTTCTCCTCCTTTGCTTACTCACATATCTCCTTCCTGCCACCTTGTGAAGAAGATACTTTGCTTCCCCTTCACCTTCCACCATGATTGTAAGTTTCCCAGAGCCTCACCAGTCATGCAGAACTGTGAGTCAATTAAATCTCCTTTCTTTATAAATTACCCAGTCTTGGGCAGTTATTTATAGCAGTCTGAAAATGAATTAATACACCTCGAAACTCTTGACTCTCTCAAGATTTATACTCAAAGACAAGCAAGACTCCCCACCCAACTTAAAAAATATTGCACTTATACCCTTCTGAGATGCTAGTAAGAGTCTGTCAACATTTCATCTTATTGTGATAAGCAATAAATTCCACTTTGTTTTAATCAACAGATTGTTTTGGTGGTATTGTCAGAGAGCCAAGATTTGGCATTTTGAGTGCTTTGATGGGAAAAAAAAAATCAAAGCTAGAAGTCCAATTAGGACTTTGATAGCACAAGGTTACTGGAACAAATGTAGGCAAGGCTGAGTATATTGAGAAAATAAACATTTCTTTTGTGAGTGAAACTTCTACCTGCCCCAAATTGCATATGTATTAGAAAAGGAATGCCTTTCACATACAGTAATATAGAAAATATTGTGTGTACATACAAACCATATGCATGCACATATATACATGCATTTATTTTTATATTCACAATATATTTTCATAAGATTCAAAGTGCTCAACTGAATGAATTGTGGTGGGAGGAATGACTTGATTGAACTGCCTATGCAAATTGTTACATTATCACTACTCACTTCCATGTCTTTAAAAGCAAAAAAATGATCTAGTACTCCCTCAATGCATTAATAAAAGTTTGAAAGTATGCATATATTCTTTATAGTTCTTCACTTTCATTCCCAGAACAATAAAATCTACAAGGATAAATGGTCCATTCAAATCAAATGACGTATCATTTACAAAGTTTTTTTTGCATTATATCTTTAAAAATAGAGCACTTGTGAAGATGGGCATACCTTTGATTAAACTTTAAGGAAATTTGAAATGAAGTATAATATATCTCATAGAATTTTCAGCAGGAAAATATAAGTAAATTCAGTGTCTGAAATTTTAGAAGACAAACATTTTACTGTGCCTTATGGGCTTGCAACCATGTGTTGACTGTATAATCTTTTTGTCCCTAGTTTTTTTTGAACAGATTATTAAATTTGAAACATTTGTAAAAGTTCATCATGATGTGCTCTTATGATTTTGGGATTTCTTTGGGTATGATACTGCAATGTCAATAATAAAAGGAAAAATAAGAGGCAGATTGTCCATGAATATAAAAAGTATAAGTTTTTTCCCTATTTCCAAATTAACTAGATTTTTTGAGTCCTGCATGTAACAATGAAAGATACTTTATAGTAGGAACTTTTACCTGATTTATTATGTATCTCTTTAGATGTCCCAGCAAGGTTAAAGAGGAAGAAAAGCAGATGGAAAGCAGCAGGTACACACTTTTTGATGTGAGAAACTCATTCATGATGATGACACTATTACTGTTCAAGATGGAAACAATAAAATGTAATTTAAGGTGAATGAGCAATAGAAACGCAATAAATCAAAGTAAATGAATAGTAACTCTGTCTGTAGAATATAAATAGTGGCAGTGTATTTTATTCAGCTATAACTGCTCTCTTAAAAGTAAAATGGAACCTTATTTCTCCTTAGTAATAATTACCTACGTTTCCTTATTAACAAGCACTTCTCCGTTACAATCTTAAAGATGCAAGCTGGTATGAAAATAATTCCACTTGAAAACCAACATCACGCTTCAAAAGTTTTAGTATCATTACTGTGAAAGAGCTATTGAACTATATTATTCTTCGCCTAAAAGCAGTACCACAACTGAGGTATCAGAAAGAAAAAGAAAAAATTCTGTTCTTACTGTCCTCCTCATCAATATATTTATCATATTTTCACTATATTCAATATTCAATTTGGATATGTAAATAGTATTTATAGCATCCTAACCTCAGTTTTTATGACCACAGATCACTATTATTTATTTTTATCTTTTTTAGAAGAAATGAAGAGCACTTGTTTAGTATCTTTACATCATGTTCCCTAATGCATTTTATGACCCCAAAAGGTATTACTTCATTTCATTTCATTTCATCTTGCTTCTTCCATTGAGATTTTCAGTCTTTTAATTACACTTATTTCTATCTTAAGCCCATTTCTCTCCAATTGCAGAGTGTGGAATTATATAGTACTGTAGCCAGGGTTTACTCTTTTTTGAATGTAAGCTAAGAATAGTCTTATTGATTCTTCCGAATGGCCCATTGCATTTATTTATTTTTGACAAATATTACATATTCAGCTCATTATATATTTTGACACTTAATTCATTAATTCTTAACCAGATGTGGCAAATTCTATCGAGTATATTGAGATTTTGCGTGAAGGCAAAATGTCAGTGACAAGTAAAAACAAATCTGAATTTAGGTAAAGAGAGATATTGTTAGAAAAGATGACTACAATTGGGAAAATGTATTAAAAATAGAGACAGGTAAGCATAGCTAGCAGGATGTTTTGGGGATCTAGGGAGGTGGAGGGTGAGCAGTGGAGTTGAGCACATATGAGAAAGATGGTTTAACAGAAAAATATTTATTTCTTCAGTCAGAATGACGCATTAAGGGAAAATATTGTCCTGATTAAGCTTATCTATGAGCCAAAGTTCAGGGGCCTTTGGAAAAAAAGAAGTCTGACTAAAGCTTGATCAAGTCAAGTAATAAATAATTGTGAACACTTGGTTAGCATAAATACAGTGCTTAAATTTAAGCACAGTAGGGCGAGGAGCCAACATGGCCAAATCGAAACAGCTCCAGTCTGCAGCTCCCAGCAAGCCCAACGGAGAAGGTGGTTTATTTCTGCATTTCCAACTGAGGTACTCAGTTCATCTCATTGGGACGGATTCAGGCAGTGGGTGCAACCCATAGAGAGCGAGCAGAAGCAGGGTGGGGCATCACGACTCCCAGGAAGTGCAAGGAGCTGGGGGACTTGCACAGGAAGCACTAAACATGGAAAGGAAAAACTGGTACCAGTCACTGCAAAAACACACCAAAACATAAAGACCAATGACATTACGACGAAACTGAATCAACTAATATGCAAAATGAGTTAAAAACAGCTAGCATCATGATGTTAGGACCAAATTCACACATAACAGTATTAACCTTGAATGTAAATGGGCTAAATGTTCCAATTAAAAGACACAGACTGGCAAATTGGATAAAGAATCAAGACCCATTGGTCTCCTGTATTCAGGAGACCCATCTAACATGCAAAGACACACATAGACTCAAAATAAAGGGATGGAAGAATATTTACCAAGCAAATGGAAAGAAAAAAAAAAGCAGGGGTTGCAATCCTAGTCTCGGATAAGACAGACTTTAAACCAACAAAGATCAAAAAACACAAAGAATGTACACTTTGAAAGGGTAGCTGCATTTTAAATTAAAATATAGAAGATGACTATATAAAAATATATCTTATTGAAAAAATGATGGTTTTTACCTTAACGATTTCATAGGCATGCATTTTGAGTAATAAACATGTTTCACTTTTGTATAGAATAATTTATGAAAATCTAAAGATAATATGTTCTGCCTTTATAAAATTAATTAGAGACATTATCAGGTTATTTATTCTATAATAATTGACATTCCTATTGACTTTAGACTGGCAAGTTATAGTCTAAAACTTTTAGGTGCTAAATACTTTTCAGTCCATATGAATAACTATCATGTGAGTAGTTGCTGGAAATTTTTAAAATCTAGAGGCTTAAGGAGATTCTTATTAGAATATCATATCCTTGAAAGTAAGATAAAAATCTCTTTTTATGAAATATAGTTTCAGTTCATCATGAAAATTTAAATAACATTACTAAAGGTGGCACACATTTAAAGAAGTATGTGCTTGCTCAGTTAATTTAAGCTTGAAGGTTAATTGATGATCATGTCTCTCCAATTTAGGTAAAAAAGTAAAGCAAGAATTGCATTTTCTTAACATTTAACCTTTTTTTCAATGGCATATGAAATATTCAAATATTACAGAAAAAAGGAATGGAGAATTGTTGCAACATTCTAATTGAAAACATGGACATTCAGGTATTTTTCTGTTTTCCCTATTGTAATCACATCTTGCTGGAAGGGAAAAATAAAAAGGCAATAAAACTTATCTCAGAATTATTCAGTGCTTGATTAATTCATTCATTGTTAAAATGATTTTTTTAAAATATGTTTTGATCATACTCTTCATATTGTTACTTTCTATTTCTCAAAAATAGAAGGGTTAATTGAAAATGAACACCAATGCGCTGCCTTTTACTTACATTTGAATAACTTTTTCTCTTTTTAAAATTTTATCCAAAATAGGCTCAGTGGGGGCACTGAGGCATTATGTCTAACTAACCTACCAGACACAGCAAGCCTATAGACCTCTTGAATCTTAAAAGACTCACTGTAGGAAAATACAAGTATAACAGGCTCCAGTGGAGCCCAACAATGTAATTAGAAGGGCATTTTATACTTAATGCCATACATCACAAGACATTAGGGGATACAAATTAGTCTACTTGTATATGATTTGCCTGTTAGGGAAATGGGTGATGAAGGAAAATGTGCAATGTTTATGTTTTACTTTGTTGCAAATCATTTAACTGGTTTCAAAAGGCAGAATGAATCAAAGAAAAATCAGCCATTTTATTTTATTGCCTTTAGGTCAATATTTTACAAATTTAAGATGTCAAGTAGAAATGTATGGCTCAAAAAAAATGGTTGTATACAAAAATAAGCCTAAATTTTAAGTGTCAGATTTTTTTTGGATAGTGTCAATTTAATTGAATAATTTTGATATTTACCCTTTTGATGGAGAGTTCTGTCAGAAATCTTCTTATTTTGTCAATACTTGAATAGTATTGTATGACACATATGTTTAAATTGACATAGTTATTTTGATTTAAATAATGGTTATATATTAAATCAAACAGTTTGCCTAGATTAGCTAGATTGGCAATAGTTAAAGAATGTAATGTTTGAAATATTATATAGTCTATAAATCAGATTAATGCCAACTCATTAGAAAATGTAATGTTCATAATTAAAAGTTTATATAATAATATATATTTTCCTTAATTTTTAAAGACCTACTTCTCTTGATGGTGATATATCATAATGCTATTTTTTGATATACATGTAACATAGTTGTACTGTTTAAAAAGCTGGAAAACAGAAAAGTATATATAGGTAATAACTGCCTCAAATATATCAACATGGAAATCACTACTTTTAAAGACAAATTTTACTTATTTTTAAATGTTCTTTCCATTTCTATCTCACTTTCTAATTATACATACAGATACGCACAATTCATAGTATCATTATCATACCATATTATGTTAGTACATGATTATTACATATCAATATTTTATATTTTTATTATCTTCTCTTAGCTTGGTGGCAATGTTAACACAGTAATATATTTTTAATTTTTACTGACTTCATTAACAACTCTGGCTCTTTTTGATTTCTTTTATTGCAGCTTCTCATCACTTGAATATTTCAGGAATCCTTTCTGCTTATTCAATCTTAAGTTGTTCTGTTTTCAATAATGAGAAAGAGAATTTTCAAGTTTGTCTATCCTTTTAAAAACATTTCTCTAATGTCTCTTCATGATTCTGCAATGCATAATGGATGAAGTTTTACAAATAGCTTCAAATTCTTGCCAACAATACAATGTCATGCCATTCTTTACTCACATGGTAAAATTTTGTTTCTATCATGTTTCAATGCATAGCTATTATTTCCCCAAGTCTGTAGATACCATGGCAGAGTAATTAAGTATTAACGCCTTCACATGAATCAGATTTTGTTGTTAAGCCTAAGTAATCAGTGTGGGGGTGCTGAACCTCTGTCAGGGACCTGATGTAACTTTCAAGAGTATTTAAGATCTTATTTCATCATGGTAAGTTTCCTTTTGAAGTCTTAGTTTTGTCTCATTTGGGGCTATATATATATATATATATATATATATATAATATAATATTATATTATAGAAGATTTATATTATATATAAATATTCTCTTTCAATATGACAAGTAACCAAAGAATTCACCAAAACAAGAGCTCTTGAGAGATATATTTTTGAGTCACTCTGAAAAATATTTGTATACATCTTTTATTCCATTAACTAACAGGCATTGGCTAGCAACGTGTTTACAATATTTTAGATACTCAAGAGATGCTATAGAAGCAATTATAATTAATAAAATTGTATGCAATAATAATAATAAAATGTTATTTACAAAGTCTTTTTTTTCACATAGGGTGAAGAACCAGTTTCTCCTTTAAAATATATTTGTCTTTTAAATATATAAAAAGGCATTTTCAAAATTTATATTATAGTTATGACTGTCTTCTGATAGCAACTTTAAAGTAATCCTTTTATCTTGGAGTTTTATTTCCCTTTACTTATACTTTAATCATTGGAAAATTCTGTACCATCAAAGAATACTGACTTAGAGAAAAATGAAACAGGCCAGAAGATATCCTGTGATAATCATATAATGACTCATCATTGAGCAATAATTAAGGATTGAAATTCACTGTTTAAAATGCATACATAGAATCACATTCCAAAATATTTCTATTTCTTATTAAATATAAAAATTTCTGGAGGGAGTAATTCATGTTGATATATAATAATTTGGCACAATTATTTTATATATGAGTTATATGAGTATCAGTGTCATTTCATGGTCTTTATAATCCCATCTATTTAGACAATCATTATATATTATTTTGAATAGTTATAAAAATTACAATTATTAATGTGCTGGTTCTTACAAATGCAAAATGTTAGGAAATATACACTTTCAATTACATTATCATAGATTCTTTTGAATATGTTCTGGAAGAGCTTAAATTACTCAATTAGCTGGAAAATCTGTTGAAGTTTATATCCTAAAAATGTTCTGAATTTCTTTAATTATCTAATTTATAATTCTTGATCGCTTAACAAAATCATTTACTTGATAATTTTATTGACTTTATTCTGTTATAAATAGGGGTGTTAGTATCTTTATCTTATTGAATATTTTGCTGTAATTTTTATTTAAAAAATTATTTTTTCATAGATTCCTATTTTGTATTCTTCCTTTTGAAAGATTTCTTATCTACTCTCATCAGTTTATTTTCCAAGGTACTTGTGTTTTTTTGGTTTGCATTTAATTATCCTCTTGCCTACCTCCCTGCCTTCATATTTTGGCATAACATTTAATATACAAGAAATAATTAAGAACTGAGTTTAAATTGTGTTGCTTTGTAGGAAATGCCACATTTGTGTTCCAGTTCTTTTTTATCTTTAGGTTAGAAGTTGTGTTTTATCCATTAAGATCATCATTTTATATATTTTGTAACTTATATTAATTTTGATATGTATCTTCAATTTAATGTCTGGTATATTCAAAAGTTGATTTTGAAAAATACTTTTGTGCCTAACTCTTTCTATGTTGTTATTAGACACTAAAGTTTTAATGTTTCTTAATTAATTTTATGTAAATGTTGTAATATTTGATCTTCAAAAATAATTTTGATGCAATAATTGTTTTTCTTATTTTAGTTTTATTGATGTATTGCATAATCTAGACTAATATTAAAATGTTATTAATAACAGGCAAGCATGACTATTTGTAATTCTAAAAGTATTGTCTCTGGTGAGCATTTACATTATACATTTTTTAACATGTTAAGTATCCATACATTCATACTTCTTGAATAATATCCTTTTGGAGAAAGAAAATAAAATTGTATGGACTGTCTTTACAGTACGTGTTGGTAAATATTATGCATTTATATTATTTCAATATTTATATGATGTGTTAGATAATTGTTCTCCCAGAATTAAATTATGCCAGGATTCCTCTGACTAATTTTAGAACAAGGAGTCCAGAAGTTATTTCACATCTCTGGTGGTTCTTATCCCAAATGGCCCCTTATAGATGCTGGTCTGATTGGGCTATTATTATTTGACAGCCACTTTCTTTGCGCTGCACATATTATCACTTCTTTGGTTTAACTATCAAATCTTTCCTATGACAATATTTAGTGAATTAACAGATGAAATACTTCTTCTCTGTATCCTTCCTTCCATCTCATTTTTAAAGGATGGATCACACCATAGTTTCATGGTGTAAATGGATTACATCACAGTTTTATGGTAGCCCTGCACAGAGTTCTCTCTTTAAAATACTCTGAAGTTACCCTTACTCACTTTCTCCCAAAATAGCTGGTTAATGATTGATTCATGTAAGAGTATTATTATGTTCGCTTTAATTTACCCTTGTCATTGCCTTTTACAAATATAGGTCTGTCTTTCTTTTTTTTTGACGGAGTCTCCCACTGTCGCCCAGGCTGGAGTGCAGTGGCACGATCTCCGCTCACTGCAAGCTCCGCCTCCTGGGTTCACACCATTCTCCTGCCTCAGCCTCCTGAGTAGATGAGACTACAGGCACCCGCCACCACGCCCGGCTAATTTTGTTTTTGTATTTTTAGTAGAGACGGGGTTTCACCATGTTAGCCGGGATGGTCTCGATCTCCTGACCTCATGATCCGCCCACCTCAGCCTCCCAAAGTGCTGGGATTACAGGCGTGAGCCACCACACCCGACCAGGTCTTTCTAATATTTCATAAAATGCTATTTTTGAGCTCTTCAACTCTTACCTTTATCTAAAATATCTGTGTATAATTTAAATCACAATGGCACATAAACTTCACCTTATTTTTTTCTTTCAATAGGCAAACCAGAAATTGTGAAAACTGATACATGGAGAACTTTGGTCATTTTAATCTAGCTTTTTAAAATATGTGCAGTGAAAAAAAAGAAAAATTACAGATACATGAGAGGCATTTAACATATTATTTTTTTTGGCTAGATCAAGACGCCCAACATGTTCAGTTTCAAATAACATTTATATTTTTATAACACATAGCTGAAGTCTATTTAAGAATTATGTTAAGTGAACATATTATAAAAATTTTATTACATCTACAGTTATTTCAACTGAGACCCTCTGAACCAGAAAGAGCTAAATAAAAGGTTCAATAAATTATTTTTAAAAATTGAATTCATGTAAATATTTGGAATGTTTGTCTATATACTGATGCAAAAATATAAAACAGAATTGTGCAAATTAGTCAACCATAACTAGAACCCAATAAAAATCTTCCTATTAAAAAAATTCTTAGAAAGTAACATTTAAAACTACTAAATAGGATTTTATTTATTTTGACAGAAAAAAGTAGTACTATAATAAATATATGTCAAACACTGATAAAAATCTCTTCCTTTTTTTACAAGCATGTTATATTTAAGCTACCATTTAAATATATTTCCTTTCTCTATGACAAAGATCAAATACTATGTGCTTTCAGCAGCAACTTTCCCATCGCTTTGTTCTTATGTCAAGCTGTTACTTAGTGTATTATGCAGAGAATAAAAAGAGAGGCATGAGTTACCTCTATCTATAAAATTTTGTCATAGCTTCCCTTTATTAGTTAATTTATAGTGGCTTGGCAAGGTTCTTTACTGGTCAGGAAGGAGAAAAATAAAACAGGTAGGAGATGAGTGTGCTTTTTTACATGTTCATGAATATACTTCTGTCAATCAGACATATAGACATAGAGAATAATGTCTAACCTTCAGAAACAAATGATAGTTTTAGGTGAATAAAAATATAATTCATCACCTGAAGTGAGCCACTGTCACTGTCCCTATTATTCCTTTTCATAACATCTATAATAATAGAAGAGGCAAGCAAGGAGATATTGTACCAACTGAAATTCTAGTAAAATTTCAATTATGTCAAAGTCAAAAACTTTTTAAAAAGCCTGACTGAGGGAATAAAATAAATGCAATTTTTGCCTAGCACAAGTACCCTGGCCTAAGAGCTTTTCAATCAGGGATAATGTAAAAACTTGTCAAATTATCGCAAAAATCTTACACATTGATAAAGGAGGGGGATAAGAAATAGATTATGAGAATCCTGAGATTTTAATCACATGCAGTTTTATAAAAACAAACTTTTGAGTAAGGTATTTTTGTTAAATAGAGGATTCATTAATTCTTCTAAACTTTTTAAAAGGATATTTATTGACTGGCTTATGCCTTAAAAATAAGATAGAATAAATTAATACAAAGGAGTTATTCATTGACTGGAATTTAGCAATAATGAATGATAGAATGGTCTCTATTACTAGCAAATTGAGGAAACTTAATGAATAGATGTTCTCATTTCAAAAAGATTAGCATAAATCCAGATGGTTGTACATTCTTGATAGTTGGCAAATGAAGCCTAGACAAACCAATCAAGAAAAATGGCATCTCTCATGCAGTGTTGGAAGTAGTTTCCCTGTATTACAGTGTTCAAAGAATAGGGTAACCCTGAACTTTCACATCTGGAGTATGATTCCCGAAAACTGAGTCTGGACTCTGAGCTCTCTCCTGGAAAGTTTGAACGAGAAAGAATTGAACCAAAAATTTGAAATATAACTTTATGTTCTCATTATTCAATAAGATGTGGTCTCAAGGTTACATTTGTCACCTTATTGTTGTTTCAGGATCAAACAACTTTGGAATAAATCAAACATTGTGTGAGACAGTACAACGTGTACAATTACAAAGTAAACATTTGAAAAAATTTCGGTCATTGAGTTTAATCTCAAAACCTATTTGATATTAACTTTCTGATTATCTCATTTCATTCGCTTTATGATCTCATTCTAAATTAGTCTTTCAAAAATGAATATTGTGTATTTCTATAAAAGTAAAATGATGATTTCCATAATTTAAGTGATGTAATGAGTAAATGTGTCATGACTTTTTTTAGCCAACACAATTTGAAATCTTTTCTAAATAAATGATTTTATTTATATTGCCAAAAATGTTGACTTAATATATAAATATAACAATTCATAAATGTTAGTAGTCATAATTTACATTAATTCTAAATTTAGATAACCATAAGATGTTTAGAGTAGACTTTAAGATCTAGCAAAAAATAGCATGTAGAAGTTTCTTTGTCTTTCACTTATTTACTAAATTTCTTTGTAGTAATATATTTATCTTAAGATTTATATTATATTTGCATTATAACAGATTTCAGTATTTTTCCTAGATCTCCTAGAATTGTATTGAATAAGAATAGATTTTCTCTTTAAAAAGTGCCTATATATTTGCACAACTACTAATGTATTTGAAGAATATAATTTCAGATAACAATTAGCATTGTCTGTATCACATGTGTAATCATATCTAGATAAATGTGAAAACCAATAAAAATAATTTGCGAGGATCTCTAATTCTAAGATATTTTAACAGATGGATAAGTTTTAAAACATGATTTAAACAAGGCAAACTTCTGGTGATTGACACTCAGAAGACTGTGATATTCCCCGGTAATTGATGAAAATATCCATGAGGGCAGGATCTGTGTTTGAATTATTAATACATACAGCACCTGACACATATACCTGCTCATACAGTTGAAATAGTTAGTTAAATTGAGTGAAACCTTTGCTTCCATTTATTTATTTTTAAAAGTCTCTTAAAGAAAAATAGTCTAAGATATTGAATAGTAAATCTTACAGATGACTCTTTTCTGTATACAGCTGACTTCTCATTGGGGGCGAAGTCAAGAAGCGAAGCAATTAATACCCAGGAATTTTTACATTTTCATATATGAAATTACCAAATAAGCAGGGAAAGCCAAAGTATATGACATGGTAAAGGTTACGGAGTGAAGCAGAAGAATATATAACTTGAAACATAAAACTTCTTTTCAAATAAAGTACGATGGTGTTGAATATCATCTCTAACCAGAATTTCAGCCTATCTTTCCAATTTTATTGTGTATTTTGACTCAGGTAAACAGTGTAGAGCTATATTCTATGCTATGGCTTAAATAGAGTTAAATTATATTTGGTAATTTTAATTCAGGGTACTATATAATACTTTTTCTATTTCAGAAAAAAATGGTTTTTTTTTAAATTTCTCTATATGTGCCCTAGAAGAAAAAAGTAACATGTAGAAGGTATCCTAGAAGGAAAATAATACTGTCCAAGAATAACTACTGAATCTATATGAGAGGTACACAAAACAACTAAATAAACAAAATAAACCAAATGGCTTACTTCAGTATAAATAAATTCTATTATATTGTCTTTATTATAATGTCAGTATCATTCATATTCTGACTAGGAGAACATATGTTTTATATAAATAGTTTAGCCTACCAAATAACAGGAAGGCAATAATGAAAATTTCTGTGCTTGTATTTTTAATTTTTACAATTTTTATTTTAATGCCTAGGATAACAATGTCTATATTCAGTAAGTCTTTGCACCTAATTTTTTTTACTATTATATAAGAAGGGTAGGAAATCTTTGATTCTAATGAGAAGTTATTTAAGTAAGCTTGTTATGGCACTGACAATATTTTAATAGATCAATAAAATGAGAAAATAGGCTGAAAGTAAGTCAGTAAGTTTTACAAGACCAATTCGTTTGCAAACAAAACTCCAAATCAGTGAAAAGGGCATCCAAATGACTCTATTAAGCTTAATCTAGATTGAAAAGAGAGTACTCTTAAGGACTTAATGAAAATTGAAGCACTTCTTTAATTACCTGCATAAATTACTTAGCCATCAGTATAAAAAAGTAATGCTTTTTGGTTTACAATTAAGTATATAAGCAAGACAAAATGACTAGATTTGTACTAAAATTCTAAGCCAAAAATATCACTATATGATAATTTGATCAGGCAATTATATAGATCAATTGCAATGGTATTAACTCTTGGTGACTAGTAGAAGATGATCAAATATTGAATACCTGTATAAGTTTAATGTTACTATTATGTATGTTATTTTAAGTATTCGGAACATTATTTAAAAATTAATGTGAATACAATTTTTAATGTTGTTCTGAAAATTTACTAGTAATTGAGTAATTTACAATATTATATGTCTCTTAGGTCAAAGTTAATACAAGTCTATCCTTGTGTTAGGCCTTCCAAAATTGTAGAAACTCAAGAGCTACTAGACTAATTTCATTATAGAAAGAAAGAAAACCCAATAATATTAGTGCAAACACTTTGTTCTCTCAAATTTTAGTTAATAAAAATTATTGTAACTTATACTTTCACAAGTATGATGTTAGTGGGTTGACACAAATTAAATAGTTTTATAATATGTTTAATTGGTGTCCTTCAGGCAATTCAATTGAGGGGGGAGGAAAGGTAACTAACCTCAAAGGAGGTTTGGAATGTTTGAAATAACTACTTTTTAAAAAGGTGAACAATAGTTTGAATATTATTTGCAGATGAAATAGGAAGAGGTTGTATCAAGGAAAATAATTTTATTCTGCTTTACCAGCTTATATGTCACTTTAATTCAATTAATTTAATCTACTTAAAATATTATAAAGTATTTATAATAAAGTGAAACTGTTGAAAGAAAGAATGCTGACTTTCAAGAACATTCAAATAATTTCTCTATGAGGGGCTAGGCACCTGTTATCCCCAAGTTAATTCAAATCTGAAGTCTTTTCCATATTACACTCCAAAGAGCCTGGAGACCAAAATGGCCTCAAAGGGTTATGACTCCTGTCCCTTGACAATCTTTATTTACACATTTTATATAAACATAGATTTTAAAAACATGGAAACTTCTGAGAAAAACATGCTTCCTTTCAAAATTATCTGTAAAATATATGTGTCATACAATAGTAAACATTTCTTAGTAACCAACAAGTGTCAGATAATTTGTAATCTAATCTACTTTTTGATCTTGCATATGATGAAACCAATTCCCCAAGTAGGTAACTAGGGTGCTCTGGAAAATAAGCACAACCTTCTCACAACAGTATTTCTATGCTTTAAGTAAAGCTCTCCTAAAGCCATATCTGCATTGTATAGCATGCTTCCGTTTCTTCAGTTAATCTCATAAGTTTAAATCACATGTCATGCTCCCTTTATGCTGCTGCAACAAAATACCTAGGGCTGGATAATTTATACATAACAGAAATTTATTTTTCAAAGCTGTCAAGCTAGGTAGATCAAGGCACCAGTACATTGGGTGTCTAGTGAGGACTGCTGTCTCCTCCCAAGATGGAGCCTTGTTGCTGCTTTCTTACAAGGGGAAGATCACTGTTTCATCACATCATAGAAGGGACAGAAGAGGCAAAAAAGAAGCAAACTCCCTCTGTCAAGCCATTTTGTAAGGGCATCTAATGCCATTTATGAAGGCAGGGCCCTCATGACTCAATTACCTTCTAGAGGACATACCTCTTAATAGTGTTGCATTGGGAATCAAGGTTCAACATCAACTATAGAGGAGCCATCATCATTCAAACCATAGTAACATATAAACTGTAGCACAGTTCTAATTAATACCAAAGATTAATAGATGACAGTATTAATTTTATTTGGAAATTCCTCCCATGTGTAGCCAGAATTGTTTCCCCAAAACAATATGGCAGGCTAGAGTCTCTGAACTTCCCCTCTTTTGTCTCCCGTGGTAATGACACAAAAGACTAGAGGCCCACAGATATAAAAAATGATAAGGGAATAGGTTCAGAAATGAATGGAGTACTCAACGACGACCAGGAGTGGAGTGGAGGAAAGATGAGAAGCATATTCCCCATGTTGCAGGTAGAAATTCTTCTGAAGTCTGCCATATTTACCATCTTACATCTTACTTGAGACAATACAAAGTATGCATATTAGTCTGTTTTCTGTTGCAGTAACAGGATACCACAGACTGGGCAATTTGCAAAGAATAAAAATTGTTTAGCCTCATGGTTTAGGAGACTAGGAAGCCTACAAGCATGATGCTGACATTTGGGCAGGGACTTCTTGCTGTGTGGAGGGCATGCATGGTGAGAGGGCAACGGCATGCCAGCTCAGGTCTCTCTTTCCCTTCTTGTAAACCACCTGTCTCATCATGAGGATCCACCCTGGTGACCTGATCCTAATTACCTCCCAAAGGCCTACCGCCAATCAAAATAGGAGCTTGAGGATAAGTTTCCAACACAAGAAATTTGAGAGACACATTCAGACCATAGCAATATGGCACGGTAAGTTTACCTCGCCACAGCAGTGGAGACACCCAAAGAGAAAAAAAGAGAGAAAATCACAAGCAAAACAGTGAGACAACCTTGGAGGAAAAAGACCTGTGGGGGAGAATCAACAAATAGAAAAATCTAGCATAGAGGAAGAGAATTAATGGGGAAAAAAGTAAACTTTTAAAGAACATAAACAATATATTCAGACTGACAAGAAGTCATTAGAAATATGAAAAACATGAGTGTTAAACTAAAGAAATCAGTGTTACAAGTGAATGGCAGAATAATACAGTAGCAAACAAGTGGTACACTGGAAATCAGTGAAAAATTCATCAGAGATATATGTAAAAATGCATCAGATGATAGAAAAATGAGAAAACCAGATTAGAAGATCAACAACTAGAAAGAGGCCTAGTATAAATAGCAAAGAGGCAATATTTGTAGAAATAATAAACTAAACACAGATTGAAAATATTCATAAAGTTTTGAACAGAATAGACAAGACAAAGACAGTAACAATAAACAAAAAATAGAAAAGCCATATCAAGACTGCTGGACACACATTGTGAAGTTTAGAGGATTAAAAAAAGAGGAAATTCTAAAATTTCTTGGAGAAATGAGGATATCATTCATAAAACAATCTGTCAATTTAAATCTATCAAATATACAACTGGTGAATAAAGACAAAGTAATGAAATCTGTAAACAACAACATAAGGTGAAGACAGAATTTGATTTAAATCCAATCCAAGTGTCAGCAAACTATGGCCTGCAGAGCAAATCCATCCTGCTTCCTATTTTGTATATAAAATTTTATTGGAACATATTCATTCATGCTAAGATATTAATATGCTGTCTGTGGATGCTTTTCTGTTATAACAGCAGTGTTAAGTAATTGAGGGAGAAGCCAAATGGCCTGAAAGGCCTAAAATATTTACTCCCTTGCCCTTTACGGAAAATTTAAAAAAAATTCACCTCTCATCTAAACTCTCAGTTAAATAAGAGAATGAATTACATATGTCTTCAGGCATTGAGAAACTCAGGAAAATTGCTACAAAAAGATCGACCTTGAAATTACTTTGGGGATTTCCCAGCAAGAAGATTAATTAATCCAAGTTAGAAGCAACAAGACATAGAAAATAAACCACCAGTCCCACCATGGAAGTGCAATTCTAATAAAAATACAATTGTAATAAAATATCTATTGATGGCTGGATTTTTTGAATGGCCAAACAATAAAAGTATAAACATAGAAATTAACATACAGTATTTCAGATGAAACTAATATTGGACCAATGGAAGGAGGACAGAAAGAACAATAGATTAGAGGGGTAGAAAACGTTCTTTTTCTACAGAAAATACAGACATTGGTAAACGTTTGACACTGATAAGAAAATTGAGTTATCAGCTAATGGTGTTCATCAGAGAAATGAAAATGAAATGGTGGCTGGGGATGGTGGCTCATGCCTGTAATCCCACCATTTCGGGAGACTGAGACAAGATGATTGCTTGAGGCTGAGAGTTCAAGTCTGGCCTGCGCAACCCAGTCAGACCTCGTCTATACAAAATTTTTTTTTTTTTTTGAGACAGTCTTTGCTGTGTCACCCAGGCTAGAGTGCAGTGGCATGATCTCGGCTCACTGCAAGCCGAGTTCACGGGTTCATGTCATTCTCCTGCCTCAGCCTCCTGAGTAGCTGGGACTACAGGTGCCCACCACCACGCCCACCTAATTTTTTTTTTTTTTTGTATTTTTTAGTAGAAATGGGGTTTCACCATGTTAGCCAGGATGGTGTTGATCCCCTGACCTTGTGATCCGCCCACCTTGGCCTCCCAAAGTGCTGGGATTACAGGCATGAGCCACCACACCCGGCCTATACAAAATATTTTTTTAAATTAGCTGGCATTGTGATGCACACTTGTAGTCCCAGATACTCAGGAGTCTGAGGTGTGAGGATAATTTGTGCCCAGGAGTTCAAGGCTATAGTGAGCTGTGGTTGCACAACTGCACTCCAGCCTGGATGATGCATCAAGATTCTCTCTCTAAAAAGCAAATAAGCAAACAAAATATGAACACATTTTCAAGAAGCAAAATAAAATGATATGCATATAAATTAACGAAGGTGAGGAAAAGAAACAAATTTATTTTAAATAAACAGATAAAAGTGTTTTAGGAAAAAGTGTAATGGTTATACTTAATAACTGGAAGATAAATTATTTCAGATAAGATGATGAAAATAACAAAGAAAGTCAAGTAATACATTATCTGTAAAAGGCATGTTGCAAACAACAGAATAAAGTATTGTTAGAAATAAATGGGCAATAAATACATATACCTAAAAACCAGAATGAGGTGGTAAATCATATTAGATATAGTGGAATTTAAGATGGGAATCAAGAGAATGTTTATACATGTAAATGAATTAACATCTCAATAAAACATAATAGATACTTGCAATTGATAAAATTACAGGGAGCTATAGATACAGCAATAACTATAATTTAATATCTTATAATAACCTCATGGTATATTAATGTACAAAAAGATAAGAAAACTATAAAAGATTAGAATAATATAACTTTAAAAAACTGTTAATGTACAGAGAATAAATTCATTTTAAGCAGATGTGGGCTTTTAATAAAATTGACACCTAGTGGCTGACAAAACTTCAGTACATTTACACAAATGAGTATTATTTAAAATATTTAATTAATTTAGGAAAGTATGCCAGAAATATCACTAAACAACATCCAAAAAAGTAAACAGGAAGAATTGTTTTTTTCAAATTATAAGAAGTTATATAATTTGAAAGTCATTAAAATTTTTTCACATATGATAAAATTAGTAAGATGCAGGTGTACTATTTAGAGGATAAAGTGTAGCTTTAAATAAATCTATCAAACAACAAGAAATAAACTGTTCAACTAAAGAAAATATTTAAACAATACAGATATGATTTTACCATAGCTATAAGGTCATTTTTTCACCAGAAATAGCCAATGACTTTTAAGTATGCTTGAAAATTTCCGCTGGGAAAATGCAGTTCCCCTAGTTTTTTTTTGGAAGGCATACATTATCAAATAAAAATAAATCAACAAAAATATGACATTTGAGAACAAATTAAAAAAAACTTAAAAATTGGGTCCTGGTCTGCATTAGTCCGTTTTCATGCTGCTGATAAAGATATAACAGAGACTGGGTAATTTACAAAGAAAAAGAGGTTTAATGGATTCACAGTTCCACGTGGCTGGGGAGGACTTAACAATCATGGTGGAAGGCAAAGAAGAAAAAAAGTTACATCTTACATGGCAGCAGGCAAGAGAGAATGAGAGCCAAGCGAAAAGGGAAACCCGTTATAAAACCATCAGATCTCTTGAGACTTATTCACTACCACGAGAACAGTGTGGGAGAAATTGTCCCCATGATTTAATTATCTCCCACCAGGTCCCTCCCACAACATGGAGGAATTATGGGAGCTACAACTCAAGATGAGTTTGGGTGGGGACACAGTCAAATCATATGATGGTCTAAATTTTTTGGGGGGGTAAGTTTCATCAATCATCCAATACATATATATTTTCTAAACTAGTTAATAAGATTCGAACATAGAAAACCTAAAATTTCAAACTTGTTAATATATCTAAAACATCTCTGATACTGAAACTTAATTGGAAAGACTAAAGAAAAAGAGAAAAACAAACTCAACTGTAATTACTACAATTACAAAGTTATAAATAGTGACAATCATCATTATTATATGTTTAAAGTTAATAGTTCATAGACAATAGGCATGCCTAAGGAGTAAAAACATGAATGAATATTCAAAATATAATACCAAAATATCAAATACGTGAGTTAAAATATAAATTCAACAAACATCACAAACATGTTCACCCTGATGGTTGCCAAACTTTATTTCATAAATTCAATATGCACTCTTAATAACATAAGATAATTTTAAATATATATTTCTCCCCTCATCTATATCTGGTGGGAGCTAATGAAGAACCAGAAGGCTTTAAATGGAGTCAGAAAATACACTTTTCTCTCACAGGTTAATACAGTGTGAATAAATTTGTGGCCTTGCCAGAAATGTTAAAATAAATAATTTCTGATTTACTCATTTTCCATTAATGTGTTGGCAAAATACAATTATACTAATTTATGTCAATCTACATAAAATAAAAATAAATTACTTTTATTCAGAATTACTTATTTTTATAATAATACCTACTTGAGCAACTGAGAGCACTCAAGAAATTATGTATTGTCCTATAGAAATTTTTAATTAGATGTGTGTAAAAACATTAATGCAGAGTAAATGGAAATGAAATATATTAAATATTTGAATATATATTTTGTCAAAATTTAATAGTTATGTCCTCATACTATGTCAGCTTTGTTAAGATTCTATTAATATGACACATATTCAGACAGTATCCTGGAGACCAGGGAACACAGAATACCTTTGCTTACAGGAATAATTCATGATTTTTAATTTAATTTCTTCTCTGAAGGAATTAGTAAATAATAAGTCAATTTCAATTTGTCCTTACTCCTTAAGGAATATTTTGGGATGTGTAAATTAAGATATCAAATGTTAATTAACAACTGCTTTTGCATAATAGTAATTTGTATAACTTTATAAACCAAAAAGTTTTTATATAATCTCTTAACTGTTTATCATAATAATCCTGGGAAGGAACATTGTAACATTTCTTCATTTAAAATTAGGAAGCTCATGTTCAGACATAAAGTCATACAATTGAGTTGAGTACCAAGAAATATGTTTAAGTATACAGATACAAATCGCTTAAACACTTATTTAACAAATCATTTAACAAAACGACAAACTTACTTTCCTTCATCTTAGCTGTAATACTGGTATGTATGTGTTACCATGGAGTCCAACTGATTTGCTAAATTGTTTCAAATAGTAATCTAAGGACCCAACAATCATTAATGACTATCTGACTGTAACAATGTATTGTTTAAACCTCATGTGATCTGAATTTTGGCTGCAAAGAAAGAACATTTGAGCCACTACTAAAAACAGTACATAGGATAAAATGGCAAAACACCTGAATAATATGGAGTTCAGTAGGATGATTGTCACTTAAATAACTGAACGATGACTGATGACAGGTACCAGTGACATTTTCTTCTTTTTAGTCCTGGGGTCTAGTAAAGTGCTTTGACCTATAACAGCTTCTTAGTAGATTTTGTCAGATGAATGAATGAATAACATTAAGACACTATAAAATATTGATATATTAGTAATTGCTTTATGGAATATATTGACATGTAAGTAATATATTACTACTTGCAAATATTATTAAGTTTTTTAGCCCTATCTATTAACTAAGGGTTAGATGGGATAGTACTAACTGAGATGGACAATATTTATATTTGATTTTAAGTTTCTTAAATTCAGGAGTTCTAAGAATGTTAGAGAAGAACAGGCCGGGTGCGGTGGCTCACGCCTGTAATCCCAGAACTTTGGGAGGCCAAGGCAGGTGGATCACCTGAGGTCAGGAGTTCGAGACCAGCCTGACCAAAATGGAGAAACCCCATCTCTCCTAAAAATACAAAATTAGCTGGGCATTGTAGCTCATGCCTGTAATCCTAGCTACTCAGGAGGCTGAAGCAGGAGCATTGCTTGAACTCAGGAGGTGGAAATTGCAGTGAGCTGAGATTGAGCCACTGCACTCCAGCCTGGGTGACAGAGTAAGATGCTGTCTCAAAACAAAAAACAAAAAACAAAAAAAAACCAGAATGTTAGAGAAGAAGAATGGTATACTATCATAGAAGGAATTTAATTTCTGAAATTAAAAGACTGAAATTCCAACAACTCTGTTGATGTAATCTATTTCCAGCCTGGTAAAAAACTTAGTTACTTTGCTCTTACTTAGATACATTCAGGATAAACTGATGTCTGAAAATCATTTTGTCCCAAGGATTAGCTACTACCATTACCTAAAATATCTGGCTGTTGACTCAAAATTCTGATGCCGAGCTTTACTTTTCATATCATTGGAGGTTTTAATCTTAAACCAGAATTCCCCTGCTTCTGTGAGCCCCACACCAGCCTGACATCCCATGTGGGGACACACACAGGCTTACATATACACACAAATGCATATACACATATAAACATGGATAGATAGTATGGAGACTAAGATGCATATAATATTTACATATTTTATACATAATATTTCTAGAAATAAAATATACCTTCTCAACTATTTGTTTAAATATCTGTGGTAGTTAAAATTAGATCTCTACTATTTAAACCATGGTGAACATATAAAACAATTTCATGTTGAAAGATAGCTTTATGCTGAGTGATCAATTGTGCATAACTGCATGATTAATGACTACATTTCCTTTCAAGTTTATGTTATTGCTTTTTTTTGCAGAGGGGAGAACATATTAAGCATATTATTGCACTAAGAATATTCACTGTGATTCTTCTTCTAGTTAGAGTCATCTCTTATAGTGCATCATTGTTCAAAAGGCAAATCAGAACTTCTAACTCTTAAATTTCTCTATAGAAAAATAAATTTTGGGCAATACTTAGACATATTATATGTATAAAAATACATGAGTACTTATTGAGGTTATAAAAATATTCTTCATTAACATTTACAAATCAGAGTGATTTCACGGTGGTACATTTTACAATCAGTTTCCCATTTAATAGCATTCACTATTATAGCATTCCATATAATGAATTTGCCATTCTAGTGAATTTTCCAGCAATATTAGTAAATGTATCATCTGTAGAGTTCCTTCTTTATTCAAGTGCATACACATATTTTAGTTTTATAAGTTTATTTTATTTCTAAGAATGATAAAGATTACAATCAAAGTATATTGCCATTTATTTTGCTTAGTTTATGGTAAGTTACAAATACTTTTATATTTTCTCATTAGTCATGTTAGCATGCCCAAAGTAATTATAATATTATATAAGTATAATACCATGTAGGCAGAATTGGTTTTAAGATGTAAAAGCTAAAACTGCGTGATACAGATTATCTTACAAGCATTACAACTATTTAATAGACTGCATATCTATTATGACATTGTTTAAATGTACCCTAAAACTTAAAGTATAATAATAAAAAAAAGAAAAAAAAATCATAAAATGTGTATGGAGTACAATGACAAGAACATCTTAAAAATAACTATGTTATAAATGCAAATAAATTTTAAAATTCAAGAGATCAAAAAGCATTCACTTGCAACTCACCTTTAAAACAATATTCATGTTTTATATTCCTCATATAGAAGAAAAATATAAAAGATATTGCATTTCACTTGTATGTAGAACATTTAGTTTGGTAGTCATTAATAGACTTTGTCATCTCTTAAAATGTAAAGCTTATTATGAAAGGAAGTTATATAAGAAATGATCTTTGAGTAAACAAGTTTTGGCTTCTAGTATTTTTTAAAGACTTGTGACCCTCTTCTTTGCCCAAGCAGCCCAGGGACAGATTTTATATAGAATGAAGTTTGCACATTACCATTGAAAGACACATTATGATAAAAGGGAAAATGAGGTTTAACATGGAAAAATGATGTGCTCATCAACACACTGAACATTTTAAAAACAAATATTCTTGAGATACTAATTTTAATCTTTGTAAGATAGTCACTGACAACCTGATCTGAGACTTTATTTCACCTTGCTTTCCTCTAGTATGCTTAATTTACATAATGTATTATATTGATTTTTTTCTTGATTGTGCATTATTGAATATTTTAACTTCCTTCTTCTTAATGTAATCCTAATCACTTCACCATTGGGCTACTTTAATAGAAAACCTCCTCCATTCAATAAAATTAGAGAACAGAGCTTTTCTATCCTTTATTTCTATTTTAATTATAATATTTTATTTTAACATCTGTTTACAGATCCATCTGGCTCACCACAAAATACATTTCTAAGTATAAAATATTGAGTTATATTTGGAAGAGAGCACATGGAGTAAATCCATTTATAGTCAACATTATCTTGGAAAACCCCTTAAAACACTCAAAAGAACAAAATGAAATATAGTTACTAAATTTGACATCATGAGTTTTTACTCGTATTTGATGAAATATAGCCTTTTACTAGGATGGTAATCAGCTCAAGTAGTTGTCTCACATTTAGGAGCAATAATGTAAAATATACATATATCTTAATAACTGCTCACTTAATGTTGGGTTGGTACAGTCGATTTTGCTTAAAGTAAACGTATATCTGATTCAACCACACTGTACTTCACTAATCTTTTCTACTCATTAAAATATTTTGATTGAATGCCAACTCTTGCAGGGTAATAAATCTTGATGCCTTGTACACCCTGAAAGAATTCTCACATGTGGAACTTCAACATACTGGATGTAATTTCTTCTAAAATTTCTCTGTATGTGTATGATGGTTAATTGTATGTGTCAACTTGACTCTCTAAGGGATGCCCAGGTAGCTAGTAAACTATTTCTGAGTGTACTTGAGATTTTATTCTTGAAGAGAATAGCATTTTAATCAGTAGACTGAGAAAGAAATTGTCTAATCAGTGTGAGTGGACATCACCCAATTCATTGAGGACCATAATAGGACAAAAACGCAAGGAAGGTTGAATTATTTCTCTCTCTTTCTCTCTCTCTCTGACCTGGAATACCAATATTTTCTTGCCCTCAGACATCAGGACTCCTGGTTCTAGAGCCTTTGGACACACACTGAATTATACCACCAAGTTTCTTAGTTCTCGATCTTGCATATGGCAGATGGTGGAAATTCCTGACTCCATAATATCATGAGCCAATTCCTATAAGAAATCTATCTATCTATCTATCTATCTATCTATCTATCTATCTATCTATCTACCTATCTATACACACATGCACCCACACACACATACACACACAACATAACCTAAAATATGGATATCTATCTATATATGTATACATGTACACACACATAGATATCTATATATCAGGTTTTGTTGGTTCTGTTTCTCCTATTTGTTCTATTTCTCTGGATAACACTGAATAACACAATGCTCTATAATATAAAATATTTATTGAATGCTTATCATGTGTGGAACAGGTTTCTAGTTGCACTGTTAATCTAATTTAATCCCTGCTGTAAATCCATAGATGAGCACTGCAAGAACCCCATTTTATAGATAAAGGAATTGAGAATTTCAAAGTTTATGTAACTAGCCAGAGGCCACTTCATTTCTGGAGGATAAATTTAAAACTCATGTATTCTGATTCCAGAACCATCACTGAACCACTGTGTTGTAATCATTTATGTATCCCAAAACAAACTCACAATCAATGCACAAACATGCACTTTTTCACTTGTGTGTAGAATTTATTTTGGTTCCACAGCTGTGTCTTTTGAGATCTTATCAACAATCTTGAATGCAATCTTTAGAATCTTGAAATTTTAAAACTCATACATTTCAGTAAATATACTTTATACAACTGTGACTTTAACATATCTGTCCAAATTTCACATATATTGGTAGAACTGAAAAGGGATCCAAATCCTCTGATGTAAAATCACTGTTTAATCTATCATATGCATTATTCTTTATTGTATCATTGAATAATGCATAGTTCACATTAAATTTATTTTTTGTTTGACAATATCAATAATAAAAGGATAGCAAAATCAGTGATCATTCAATCACATACCCTTTCGTACCTTTTGAGAGGAGTGTATATTGAATATATACAACGTATTAGGCAAAGTGAAAACAGGAATAAGACCTGTCCATATTGAGTTTACTTTAAGGGCATGAAAAAAATAAGGAAGACCATTTTAAAATTGAAATAATAAAAGAGTGATGATATTTTATGCTAGAGTAAGTAATATAGGAGAAAAAAGCAGTGCAGTAAAATAAGGGGAAGTTGAAGGCTCTGTGTGACTAAAATAAAAAGGTAATGTTTAAATAAATATTTGAAGAAAATGATTATATTAACTATAGAAATAACAGAGAGAAGACTATTCTAGTAATCAGCGGGACCGAGCAAAAGAAGTAAGAAGCTAGCATAACCAGCATAATCAAGGAATAATAAGAACACCAATGTCGTTAGACATTTTCAGCAGAGGAAACGAAAGGAGAAACAATAAGAAATACAGTCAGAAAGGCAATGAAGTGACATAATCAGGTGGCGTCTTATTGAACAATTTAAGATATTTAGCTTTTATGCTGAGTGAAATTGAAGCCACTGATAAATTTTCAGTGATAAAATGATGTCTTTTTTATAGTAACTTTATTTTTAATTGTCAAAACTTGGAAGCAACTGAAATATCCTTCAACAGGTGAATGGATAAACAAATTGTGGTACATCCAGACAATATAATGAGCTAACAAGCTATGCAAAGACATGAAAGACTCTTAAAGGTACATTGCTACATGAAATAAGCCAATCTAAAAGAACTAAGTATGATATAATTCCAACTACAGCAGGTCCTCTAATAACATGATTTCATTCAACGACGTTTGGTTACAATGTTGATGAGAAAAAAAAATTGATTCCTGGCCTAGGGCACTGTCCATGTGGAGTCTGCAAGGCCTCCCCGTGTCTGAGCGGCTTTTCTCCAGGTACTCTGGTTTCCTCTCACATTCCAGAGACGTGCACATTAGGTGAGCTGGTGTGTCTAAATGTTCCCAATCTGAGTGAGTGTGAGTGTCAGTGTGAGTGCGCCCTGTGCTGGGACAGAGTCCTGTCCAGCATGGGTTCCTGTCTTGTGCTCTGAGCTGCTGGGATAGCTTCTGGCTACCTGCAATCCTGAACTGGAAGGACCACTGTAGTTTCCTTTAGTTGAAAATAATCTATAGGAGTTAAGGATAGAAGTAAAGAATATATTAGGAAGCTACTGCAGTAATTCAGGAGAGAAATAGTTGTGACTTGAACAAAGATGGAAGCTATTAATATGAAAGTATGGGAAGTAGTCCATGTATGTCTCTGAATATATTTTGAAGCCACCAGTATTTCCTGGTGGTTGAATGTAACATGAGAGAAAAAGCGGAGTCAAGATGAATAAAAGCTCTTAGACCAGAACACTGAAAGGATCATGTTTTCATAAATAGATATAAGGAAAAGTGTGGGTAAAGCAAGTTTTGGGGAGAGAATCAGCAGTCTACTTTTGTTCATGTTTAATTTGAGGTGTCTACCAGACATCCAAGTAGCTGTAATGAGTATGCAGTTGAAATCATGTGTGGAATTCGTGAGAGAGTTTTCAGCTAGAGATGTGAATTTCAAAGTCCTTGGCATAAAGATAGTATTTAAAGTCATTACACCAGATGAGATCATTAAAGGAGACAGGAAAGAGAACAAAGAAGATCAAAGTTTGATCCTGAGGCATTTTAAATTACAGAGTTAGGGAAATAAGTAAAAGTCCAGCAAAGAAGTCAGGAATAGTACAAAGTAGGGTAAAAATAAAGGAGGGTGTGATCACATAGAGAAGCCAAAGAAAACTGCCTCCATGAAGGAATAATGAACAATGGTAAATGCTACCAAGAAATGAACTAAGAATATTAGGTCTAGCTAGTGAAGGTAGTAATACAGAGGCATTAGAGACATTTGTGGGGATCAGGTAATAGAGTGAAAGGCTTTGGAAATAGTTTATATGGGCTAATGCTTATAGCAAAATTGCCAAAAATGTTAACACAAAAATAGAGTCGTAATTCAAAGAGGAAATGGAGTTAGGAATGTAACTTTCAAATACTGGAGACTGATCAGAAAATGGGATGTTTACTCATAGGCAAAATGTGAGAATCTACACTTGTAAACCCCCAAGTGTGCTCTGTAAATAAATGTAATTAATTTAGTAGTGTTTAATAATAAAGCTTTTTAGTTAAAAAAAAAGTCTATTTACTTTTATGTTAATAGGCCATGAAATAAGGTTTTACTTCTGCTTAAATTTTCACATGCAGTTTCAATATACTTAATAAAGAACTGCTGAAAAGTTTTAAAATGGGCAAAAGCAGTAGTGTTGAGACGAAAAACACAAAAATGCCATTATAACAAAGACAGATACGAATCATGGAAGAAAAGATTGAAATGTTTTGATCAGGGTTCTGAGGGTACAAAAATGAAAGATATCAATGTTATAAAATAAAATTTTATCAGCAAATTGGAAATAAAGATAAGCCATATTGGGTGTACTTTTTCTTTTAATCAGATTGAAGGAAAAAATGCTTTCCTGTTACTGCTAACCTGCAGTTAACAAGAAGAAATAACTCTTTAAATAGCACTTAAGAATGGAATAAAAACGACTCCCTCATGAGGAAGCAACGTGACAGGAAGAGTGTTCACAGCATCATTTTAATTAGAAGAGTAAAAAATATTTCACATTTGAGATAGTTTGTTTCTTATTTTTCTGGTGTTCGGAGTTTATTCTCATTTAAACATACATGTTAAAGAAAGTAACTTATTCACACATTATTTGGGTATTTTTTTTCAAAGAGCAAATGTGTAAACATAACAGTGTCTAACATATCTAGAAAAAACGTCCCCCAACCCCCGCCCTGCTGTAGCTCATTCTCAGCCCTACTCCCTCCTCAGTTCTTCTCTTGCAAGGTAAAACAAACCTAGGCCATTAGATTATCCAACTTCCCGTCACGCAGAGATAGAGTTAAAAAGAGGCATTGGCAGGCATGGTGGCGGCCGCCTGTAGTCCCAGCTACTCAGAAAGCTGAGGCAGGAGAATGGCTTGAACTCGGGAGGCGGAGCTTGCAGTGAGCCCAGATCGCACCACTGCACTCCAGCCCTGGCGACAGAGCAAGACTCCGTCTCAAAAAAAAAAAAAAAAAAGGCATTGGAACGAATAAAGTAGAACATAGTGATCTCCAGAAATACTGGGAGCTATTAGCAAAGACCAATCCTCTCTTTCCTTTCTCTCTCTTCTTCTGAATCAGTTCATCACTTCTGCTAGCAATCTGCATTGTTGTTAAAGAAAAAAAGACTATAGAGAGCTCACATGAAAATAAAGTAGAATCAATTAAAAAAAACAGAATCACAAAATAGACAACAGAAACCAATTCCTACTAAAATATTTTGACAACCCCATGAAAAAGGAAGGGCTATAGAATACCCATCTATTAACAAATAAATGGTTACGAAGCTTCACCTAATATACATAATTCTTCCAGAAGTACATATATAATAATTTCAAAAAATTAAAAAAGTATTATGCAAATCTCAAAAATTAATTCTTTATAATTTTGTACCATAATTAAAATAAGGTAGAAATTAATAATAAAATATAGATTAAATGCTTTCATGTGAAAATACACACATACAAACACTTATCAGATATTCTACCTCTATCAATGTCAAAAAAAATTTTTTTTGAGGCCAGCATCATCCTGATATCAATGTCAAATTAACTTGATTTAGATGAACCATCCTGCCAATAATAAAAAGAAAATTTGGGATATGTATTATAAAATATCTCCGTGAAGGCATTGGAGAGTTACATGGATAGAGAGAACTTGAAGGGTAAAATATTGGAGAGAAGAAAATCTCAAAGGAATAACTCTGATATTTGACATTACTTCTAACAGTATATCTCACAGCCAAAAACATTGGGCACATATTCAGCGGTTTTATGAAAATTGCATTTTAAGACTAATCAAAGGGGAAGGAATTTTATTGGGACTACCAGGCACAGTTTTATCACAAATTAAGGCACTGGCACAGAAATTTTACAGTGCTTTCTACTACCTGCCCAGACCTTATAATCTCATTTATATACAAATTCTTCCAGAATAGAAATAAAGGCAATTATCTACAATTCATTCTGGGATATGTGTAGCATTGAAACTAAAACCAGATAAAGATATTAGAAGAAAGAAAAATCACAGGACCACTTAATCCACAAATATATAGAAAAAAATCCTAAAATTAAAAAAAAATTATCAGTATTAAAAAACCCCCCAAAGTGTGTAAACATAAAACACCATACATTTTTATTTATCTCAAAATTAAAAGGATGGTTTACTATTATTGAATCTATAAATGTATTATATACCTCATTATCTGATCAAAGGAAAAAATGCTTATTTTTATGTTGTTTATCTGATCCAAAAAATGCTTATTTATATTTATGTTTATTTATTTATAATATAAATCAGTATACATTCATGATTGTAAAATAATTAAGAATTTTAAAAATCCATAAGCATAACAAATAATTAGAATATTAGGCACAATTGCATACAAATAAATTAGACAATTTAGATGAAATTGGCAAAGTCCTAGATAAACACAAACTACAATAACTGGTTCAAGAAAAAAAGATCTAAATATACTTAAATATACTAAATATACTTATAGCAAATTAAGAAACTGAATTAGTAATAATAATAATAAATACCTAGGCCTAGATCACTTCACAGGTAAATTTTTATCAGACAATTAAGGAAGAATTAATACCAATCCTTTACAAAATCTTATGAAAATTATGAGTAGGGAACACTGTCCTACTCATTCTATGAGGCCAATATAACCTCTTACAATAAACAAGCATACCAAAAAAAAACTTCAGACCAATATCTTTCATGAATATCAATCTAAAATCTTCAGCAGAATACTAGCAAACTGAATTCGGCAACACACAGAAATAACTATACTCTATGATCAAATGAGATATTTCCCAGGAATGTAAGTTGGTGTAACATGAAAAAAACAAAACGTTACAGGATCCTGACGGTGTCTCTTCACCAGGTGGAAACCTCTGTGGCTGGCGGTGCCGCTGCTTGAGTTTTGCTCATGCCCGCTGGGGTTGTTCCACCCACGTGGTAGGGCAGGCTGTGCTTGGCTCATGCCACCGGCCTGGATCCCACGCCTGCCAAGGGTGAGCCAGGTGCAGAGCAGTGAGGGGTGTGTGCGCAAGCAAGTGTGGGGTCCGTCCACTGTACCCCACCAGGCATGCTAGCTACAGCAGGGTGGGAAGCTCCATGTCAGGCTGCAGCTGAACCAGGCGAATTGTAAATGGATTCCTCTGTGGGCACTGGGGAACATGGTGGCTCCCAGAAGCTTGGAGATGACGAAACCACAGAGCCCCAACGAGGGTGTTACAATGTGTCACAGCCCTGCATGGAGCCCCAAGGTCTGGGCCCCCAGAAAGGCTTCAGCTCTTCTCTCCTTGCCACTTGCAGCATGGTGAGTAGAGGAGGGGGATGTGTTTCAGTCCATTTATGTTAAAGCTGTCTCAGTCCTACTGCCCTGCTTCACTCTGGCCCATGGCTCCTGGGCTATCCCAGCCCTGCTGCTGTTATGTGGGGTGGCCGCCTGGTGCCAGTGGGAGGCAGGAGGGCTATAATATTACAGCAGCTCTGGCTCAGGGCATCCCAAAGTCTGAGCCCCCGGAAGGGTTGCTGCTCTTCACTCCCACAATCAAGGAACATGTCACCACCCATAGCTTGGTGAGCCGCCCAGGAAAGTGTTATTGCTCCTTTCACTCTGGCTGTTTGGTGGTTCTCAAGTTCTTGTCCTACATCCAGGAAGAATGAGGTTAGGTGGACAACTGGTGGACGAGCAAGGTGGAGAGGAGCTTTACTGAGCAACTGAATAGCTCTCAGCAGACAGGAGACACAAAGTGGGTAGCTCCTATCCACAGACAGGTTTTCTTCAAAAGTCTCTGAGTTTGTTTGAGTCTTGGGGTTTTTATGGGCTCAGAAGGGAAGAAGTGAATGCTCACGGGTCCATGGGTAGCCATGGGTGGGCCGGAAAAAGCACCATACGACTGGCCGAAAAACATCAATGAAGTTCTTACTCCAGGCCCTGGACTCCACCTGCAACTGGCAGCCCAGCCTCCAGGCTTCAGGTCTTTCCTGGCTTGAAGGTGGGTTTTCACCAGGGAGCACCCCTTCCCACCTAGAAACCTGTCTGCTTCCCACCCCCATCAACGTCCTACCTGGGGTGCCCCAGCTGTCTGTGCTGAGGGACACCCACAGGACTGAGCCCAGCTGTCCTCAGCCCCATGACCTCCCTACCGTGCTCATCGGTCCCCAAAGTTTTAGCCTCAGTGGCAGTTTCTGAAGGAGCTGAGGTGGCATGGGACAAGAATGTGCACACCAGGGACGTGGTGACAGGGCCTGGGCTCAGCTATTGGGACAGGTCGACAACTTTGCTCCATCACAGAGTGGGCACTGGAGGTAGGGAAGAGGCCAAGGAGTGGGAGCAGGCACTTTAAAACCTGCAGTGGTACGGGGTTTCCTGGACCTCCAGAGTGCTGGGGTGCCTAGGTCAGGAGCCACAGCTGGGCAGCTGCAGCTGCACCTGGGAGTGTGGGCTCCTGCCCCACCAACTCAGTGGTATGCGGGGCTCCCGCTGGGATCACCTGCTCCCGGCCCCTGTCAGCCCCTGCTGGTTCTGCAGAACATGTAGCCCCAGCCATGCCTCCCCTGCTGCAGCCGGTGACCTCTCAGTGGCCACTCCAGATGGGCCACCATTGCCATCAATACTATGTCAATAAAATACACACACACAGCACATACCATCTCAGTAAACTCAGAAAATGTATTTCAGAAAATCCAACTCTCTTTCATGATAAAAACATTAAATAACTAAGAATAGAAGAGCACTTCCTCAACCTGATCATTGCCATTTATAAAAAATTCACAGCTAAAATCATACTAATGGTCAAAGATGGGATATATTCTCTCTAAGATGACAATAAAAACAAGGATGTTCACTCCCACCACTTCTATTCAATATTGTACATGTGGGTTTAGCCACAGAAATTAGGAAGGAAAAAAGAAATACAAAACTTCTGTCTTGTAAAAGAAGTAAAACTATGTCTATATGAAGATGACATTATGTTGTACATAGAAAATTCTAAGGAATCTGTTAAAAATAATTAGAACTAATAAATATCTGTAACAACGTTGCAAAATATAACATCACTATACAAAAGTCAATTGTATTTCTACACACTTGGAATGAATAATTCAAATGAAATCAGGAAAATTGTTTTATTTAAAATAGCATCAAAAGAGCATAATAATTAGAAATAAGTTTCATAAAAAGTGAAAAACTTATATTCCAAATATGACAAAACATAGTCGAAATAAATTTAAAAAGCTCTAAATAGGTTAAAAAAAATCCTGATTTTATGGATCAAAAGACTTAATTTCTTATAATAGCAATAATCTAAAAATTGGTCTATAGATTCAATAAAATCCTGAGCAGAATCATAGCCAGCCATAGAAATTGACAAGTAATTTTAAAATTCATATGAAATAGCAAGGGACCCTAAATAGTCAACACAATTCTGAAAAAGAGAAACAAATGGGAAGAACTCTCTCTCGCTGATTTCCAAACTTACTACAAGGTAACTGTAATCAAGATGGTATTGTACTCAGGTAAAGGTAGACGTAAAGATAAATGCAATAGAATTGAGAATCCAGAAATAAACCAACATGTCTATGGTTGATTTAGACAAGGGTGTAAAACCATTCTGTTCGGGAAGAAACTTTTTAACAAATTTTAGCAAATGGTTCTTGGATGACTGGATATCCACATGCTAAAGAGCGAAGTTGGACTCTTAACTCACACTATATACAAAAAATGACTCAAAATGGATCAAACACCAAAATATAATAAAAACTATAAAATGTTTAAAAGAAAACTTATGCTTTAATTTTTGTGACTTCAGATTTGGCAAAACAATTCTTAGATGTGACACCAAAAGCATGAGCATAAAAAGAAAAATTAGATAAATTTGACTTGATCAAAATTTAAAACTTTTGTTTCAAAAGACATTGTCACATAAGTAAAAAGACAATCTATGGAATGGAAAAAAATTTTCCAAAACATATTTCTCATATGGGACTTACATTTAAGATATAAAAATAACTCTTAGAACTCAATAATAAAAAGGCAACCAATTCTAAAAAATGAGATTAAAATCTGAACAGAAATTTCTTCATAAAAGATATATAAATGGTCAATAATTACATGAAAAGGTGTTCCATAGTATAGTCAGTCACCAAGGGAATGGAAATTAAAACTAAAATGTAGTGGCAACTTAACAACCACTATAAAGAAAAAATAAAGTGATGATAAAAAATATTGGGAAGGATGTGGCAAAATCAGAACCCTCAAACTTCCTGGTAGAAATAGAAAATGGTATACCTACCTTGTAAAACAGTCTGAGAATTCCTCAAATGGATTAAATATAATAGTAGCATGATCCAACAATACACACATATTCATAGTATCATTACTTAAACTAAAAGAAAAAACTCAAATGTTCCTTAATGATGAATGGATAAATAAATATGATATATTAGTTCAACAGAATACTATTTATTCATTGAAAGGAATGAAGTACTGATACATAGTAGAATACATAAGAACCTTTGAAACATTATGCTAAGTAAAACAGTCATGAGACCACATATCACAAGATTAATTTAATATGAAATGTGCAGAAGAGGCAAATCTATTGCAACTTAAAAACTAGATTAGGGGTTACTTCAGTCTGCAGGACTGGGGGCAAAAATAAGTGATAGCTAAATAATATGAGGATTATTTTGGGGATGATGAATGTTTTCTAACAGTGACTGTGGTAATGGTCGTATATGTCTTAATACACTAAACTATTGAAATTAAAGCACTTTAATTTGATCACTTGTTATATAGGTGAATAATATCTCAAAAACTGTAAAAAGTCAAACTTTAAAAGAATAACTGTGTAAATCATAAATTTTGATATTTTATTGCAAGCATTATTTGGGAATAGTGTTTCTTGACTTTAATTCTTCCCACATTTTTCTTACTCTATGAGTCAAAAATCTATCTACTTTTTGTCAGACTTTTTTACTAAGAACTTAGAAAATGAAAATGAAAGCAATACATGATATAGTCTTGCACAAAGTATGCCAAACTAATTTTTATTAACTAATTTTAAAAGATATATAGAAATGAGAAAATATTTACATGTAAATTAAAAGCACGGTTAATATTCCAAGGAGTAAAAACTTGTATTTTCTCAGATACTCACAGAGAGTTCTGCCTGAAGACAGATATGTCTAATTCTCTGATAAATTCAGCTGATACTAACAATTTTAGTTGTTACATGCAGGAGTACACATGTTTCCATTTAATATTATCAGCCACATAATTATTAGTAATGCCAGAAAGTGATTTATTAATTTGGTGGTTTGCTATCTCTCTAACTTTGAACAAAAAGAAAAGTAGATAGTTAACCATCTTACTCTTGATGGAACATTAAACCAAAACCAGGAAAGATGTAAGAATAATGGATTATTGATATATAAACATTTCCAATTTGGGGTGAAGTTAAATTTTTAGTTTAGTTAAAGCATTACTGGTAACAAAATTTGGGTAGCTCATGAATCACACTTTATTCAAGATTTACAAAACTAAATCATATATTTGGACAAATTATTTTTCAGAAAGGCTATTTTTGTTCTATACATATTAACTGTTTGGCCCTACTATTTCTATGGGTTGACAATTCTTTATGCTACTCCTTAATTATGCCAAGATTGAGCATATTCCCTGCTTTTAGGGAAGGTAATTGAGAACTCCAGGGCATATATTTGTTTTAGCAACATTTATATATTTTTCTATCTGTACATAAATATGTTTATTTTTCATTAGAGTTAGAGCATCTTCAATGTTTTAACATATTTTATGTCAAGCAGATGCATAGCATTGTTGAAAGAAATAGAATAGATGCTTATTAAACACACATACACACACAAGTCTAGCTTCAAAACAAGCATTTCACTTGATAGTGTCTAAATTTCCTAATGCTGAACACTTCTGTGTAACAATAATAATTATTGTAATATTTATAATAAATAATAATAGTAAACCAACACCAAAAAATTATTGAAAAATAATCATGTTTCCTATATTAAAGTTGTTAGAAGCCACTCCGTAAACCTGACTTTAGGGATAAAAAAGCAATAGAAATTTTCAAAGGTAAATTGCTAAAATGCCAGCACTGGTACGCTTTCCGCATTATTGACACTTTTGGTTTGCATTTCTAGAGAGACTTGAGGACATAAAGCGCAATGGCCCACACATGCCTATGAAAACTCTGAAATTTCTACTTTTCAGATCGTTTATCTTTTAGAAGTCTTTATAAGAACAGATGGATCTTCTCACGACTTAAGGGAAACAGATCATACCCACCTACGAGAGTAGGCACATTGGGTTGAAACACCTGTTTAAAGATGGTCCTGTGTTCCGATATCATGCCTCACAGATGTTTACATAGCCTATAGTATGAAATCTAATCCATTTTGGTAATTTTAACAAAATAACCCACTAGATTTTTGAGTTCTCTCTCTGTGCCAAACTTCTAACATCATCACAAAAATGCTTTTGTCAAATTCCAATGGATAGATGAAGCAGAGAAAAGAGGCCTGCCTCAGAACCAGAAACTGTTATTAGCAAAATTTTTTAGAGCTGTATTTGTCTCTTCCTTCCAGTAGTATCTTCTTCTTTTCCTGAAGAAAAAATTAAGGGTAGGGAAATATCCGATGACATTTGTCAGATAACTCCTCTTCCTTTGGAATGAAAACTTCAACGTTCACTATCAGAGTGTATTGTATTTTTTGTCACAAGAAATTCCTTTACAAAGACATAGGATCAACCTATACACCCATCAATGGTAAACTGGATAAAGAAAATATGGTGCATATATACCTTGAAATACGAAACAGCCATAAAAAAATGAGATCATGCCCTTGGCAGCAACATGGATGAAGCTGGAGGCTATTATCCTAAGCGAACTAACATAGGAACAGAAAACCAAATACCACATGTTCTCATTTATAAATGGGAGCTAAACACTGAGTACATAAGAACACAAAGAAGGGAACAACAGACACGGGGGCCTACTTGAGGGCAGAGGATGGGAGGGTGAAGATTGAAAAACTACCTGTGCGGTACTGAGAGGTGACAGCTTGCTGGCGGCCCTCGCAGCCCTCGCTCGCTCTCGGTGCCTCTTCATCCTCCGCGCCCACTCTGGCGGCACTTGAGGAGCCCTTCAGCCCGCGGCTGCACTGGGGGAGCTCCTTCCTGGGCTGGCCAAGGCCGGAGCCGGCTCCCTCAGCTTGCCCGGAAGTGCGGAGGGAGAGGCGCAGGCGGGAACCGGGGCTGTGCGTGCCGCTTGCGAGCCAGCGTGAGCTCTGGATGGGCGTGGGCTCGTCGGGCCCCCACACTCGGAGCAGCCAGCCGGCCCCGCCAGCCGGGCAGTGAGGGGCTTAGCCCCTGGGCCAGCAGCTGCTGTGCTCTACTTCTCGCCGGGCCTTAGCTGCCTCCTTTTCTCGCAGGGCCTTAGCTCCTCCTTGCGGGGCAGGGCTTGGGACCTGCAGCCCGCCATGCCTGAGCCTCCCCGCCACCCGCCGTGGGCTCCTGTGCCGCTGGAGCCTCCCGGACGAGCCCCGCCCCCTGCTCCATGGCACCCAGTCCCATGGACCACCCAAAGGCTGAGGAGTGCGGGCCCAGGGCTTGGGACTGGCAGGCAGCTCCACCTGTGGCCACCGTGCGGGATCCACTGGGTGAAGCCAGCTGGGCGTCTGAGTCTGGCGGGGACTTGGAGAACCTTTATGTCTACCTAAGGTATTGTAAATACACCAATGGGCACTCTGTATCTAGCTCAAGGTTCGTAAACACACCAATCAGCACCCTGTGTCTAGCTCAGGGTTTGTGAATGTACCAATCCACACTCTGCATCTAGCTACTCTGGTGGGGACTTGCAGACCCTTTATGTCTAGCTAATGGATTGTAAATACACCAATCGGCACTCTGTATCTAGCTCAACGTTTGTAAACACACCAATCAGCACCCTATGTCTAGCTCAGGGTTTGTGAATGCAGCAATTGACATTCAGTATCTAGCTACTCTGGTGGGGACTTGGAGAACCTTTGTGTGGACACTCTATCTAGCTAATCTAGTGGGGACTTGGAGAACTTTTGTGTCTAGCTCAGGGATTGTAAATGCACCAGTCAGCACCCTGTCAAAATGGACCAATCGGCTCTCTGTAAAATGGACCAAGCAGCAGGATGTGGGTGGGGCCAGATAAGAGAATAAAAGCAGGCTGCCCCAGGGAGCAATGGGAACCTGCTGGGTCTCCTTACACGCTGTGGTATCTTTGTTCTTTCGCTCTTTGCAATGAATCTTGCTGCTGCTCACTCTTTGGGTCCACACTGCCTTTATGCGCTGTAAACTCACTGTGAAGGTCTGCAGCTTCACTCCTGAAGCCAGTGAGACCATGAACCCACGGGAAGAAACGAACAACTCCAGACGCATCGCCTTAAGAGCTGTGACACTCACTGCGAAGGTCGGCAGCTTCACTCCTGAGCCAGCAAGACCACGAACATACCAGAAGGAAGAAACTCTGAACACATCCGAACATCAGAAGGAACAAACTCTGGACACGCCACTTTTAAGAACTTTTAACACTCACCGCGAGGGTCCGCGGCTTCATTCTTGAAGTCAGTGAGACCAAGAACCCACCAATTCCAGACACAGTACTATGCTTATTATATGGGTGAGAAATAATTTGTTTACCAAACCCCTGTGACACGTAATTTACCTATGTAACAAACATGCATATGTACACCTGAACCTAAAAGTTAAAAAAAAAAGATTTAAAAATCAGAGTAGAAAAATATATATTGTATATATTTTCAATTTGGAAGAAATATCTATTTACATATGCAAAGAAGAAACATTAGGAGGATATACCCTGAAATATTAGCATGTATCTCTGGAGATCAGGTTATGCATCGCTTTATTTTCTTGTTTCTATTTTATTATTTCAGATGCTTACTACCCGAAATAAGAAAAAAATAACAACAAATTGTTCTGAGACAGTGTCTTACTCTATTTCCCAGGATGGAGTGCAGTGGCATCATGTGGGCTCATTGCAACCTCTGACTCTCAAGTTCAAGCAATTCTTGTGCCTCAGCCTCCTGAGTAGCTGGGATTACAGGTGTGTGCCGCCACACTCAGCTAATTTTTGTATTTTTCAGTAGAGACAGGGTTTCACCATGTTGGCCAGGCTGGTCACGAACTCCTGACCTCAGATGATCTACCCACCTCGACCTCCCAGAGTGCTGGGATTACAGGCGTGAGCCACAGCGCCCGAAGACTTACTACGTTTTTTTATTATTTATTTTTATTTTTATTTTTTTGGACGGAGTCTTGCTCCGTCACAAGGCTGGAGTGCAGTGGCACCATCTCAGCTCACTACAACCTCCACCTTCTAGGTTCAAGCAGTTCTCCTGCCTCAGTCTCCTAAGTAGCTGAGACGGCAGACACGCGCCACCACGCCCAGCTAATTTTTTGTATTTTAGCGGAGAAGGGGTTTCACCGTGTTTGCCAGGGTGATCTCAATCTCCTGACCTCGTGATCCACCTGTGTCGGCCTCCCAAAGTTCTGGGATTACAGGCGTGAGCCACTGCCTCTGGCTGACTTACTACTTTTAAAGTAGCGATTAACAAGTGATTTACTTTCCAGGGACAGTTATCAATTTAAATTGATTGCTTAAATCACAAGTAATAATTTGTTTCAGGATGATCAACTATTTCTTTCTTACTCAAAGCTACAAAGTCACCCTTAGGACTTTTTAATGGAAAGCCAGGTACAGCAGTTGATCTTGACCACATCTCTAAAAGTTCCTTCCCCAATAAAGGAAAAGTCTTAGAAAATAATAAAAAAGAAAAAGTCTAGGAAAGCAATGGAATCAATTCAAATGTTCTACTTCAGTTTTTCATTAGGTTCACTGACAGAGCTTCTGCGAGACATTTATGATTTATTTTAGTCTCTCTATAAGGATTAAGAGAGATTTGGTTCATGTCATATATTGCTCAGTAAATAAAGAAGGCAACCGATTGAGGCTCATAAATCAAAAGTCTAGGTTGAACAAACACTTTAATTGAATTGTCCTATATTATGATAGTAGTGCAATTATAGATGTAGTAGCATTACACACAGCAAAACATGCAAAAATATTCAGAAATATATCATTGAAGAGGCCACTTGATGCAGGAAATGATACCTGGCAATATTTGACCTTTTTAAGAGGAGACATTGAAAGTGTGAGTTACTGTTTCTTAAAAACTGGTTATTTTCACTGGTAATACATTTAGAGGACGATAAAAGTACCTTACATTTTTACTCAGTAAGTCATAAATGCAATTACTTAAACCGTTAAAATTTATGCACAGGATCCCTTTTGTAGCAATCTTTTCTTCCGCTCTTTATTCCAAGCACCAGGGCTTTGTACGTCTCCCAGTCTGACTTTTTTTTAGGCAGTATCTCAAGCCTCTGATACACACTTTTTTTTTTTTTTTTTTGAGATGGAGTCTCTCTCTGCCTCACCAGTTCAAGTGAGTCTCCTGCCTCAGCCCCCTGAGTAGCTGGGATTACAGGTCCATGCCACCACACCTGGCTAATTTTTGTATTTTTAGTAGAGACGGGGTTTCCCCATGTTGACCACGCTGGTCCTGGACTCCTGACCTCAGGTGATTCACCTGCCTGGGCCTCTCAAAGTGCTTGGATTACAGGCGTGAGCCACTGCACCCGGCCCTCTGCTACACATTTTCAAATTTATTTTTTTCTATTAAATTCTGCCTGTAGTTGCCTCAGGGAACTGTGGCCCTACAGCTGTGAAAGAAGGCAAGTCTAAATGCTGATCACTTTGTATTCCCTTTGTTTCTTAAATATATCAAGTCTATTTGTTTTAAGTTAATTGGAATCGTAGATATGAGCCCACAGAGTGAATCTGGAACTGTGAAAGAGATGGTGGAATTAGAAGTTTTAAGGAAATTTAGCAGGTCAAGATCGTTTAAATCCCATTAGCCATCTAATCCAGTTACGTGTATAAACCATACGAATGGACTCCTCCCAAGCTGTTTCTAAGTAAAAGCTTCCTCATGTTAGCTCACCTCAGATCCTTACACTGAAAATTGGAACTTAATACCCCTTATTACTTACTAGTTTTGAGACAATATGTCATCATCATAATTAAATTACTGCAAAAGAAAACAAAATATAGTCATAATAAGAATTAAGTATGGAAGGTTTGTACCTGCAGTTTAAGAAAACGTTGAGATTTGTGACTTGTACTCCATTTTTATCAACAAATGAATATTTATTATAATTATTTTCAGTCGTCTCTCTCTCTCTCTCTAAATATTAGCTATGATGAGAAGAAAGGTGATAATGAGTCTGATGATAATAACAATATAATAATTTCTATGAAATTTTCAGATACATTGATAACTTTATATGAAGGATTACTTCAATCAAAGAATTTTAGTTCAAAACTTAAAACACTATAATAGTTTATAAATGCAACATAGTTTCAATAAATGAGTACTGTGAATTTTCTTAATGAAATTAAGAAATTTATGAATTTTCTTAATGAAATTAAGAAATTTATGAATTTTCTTAATGAAATTAAGAAATTTATGAATTTTCTTAATGAAATTATTGGTAGCACCATTATATTTGGTTTTGTCACCTGCATCTTTTTCACAAGTAACTAAGATAATGCCTAAGAATCCTTTGATTTTATCTCTTTCGTTCATATTGTTTTCCTATGTCTCATTTCAGAATTATGTAATCACACTGATTATTACATACGAATAATTTCTGAACATAGTTCAAGCCCCAGTGTCATCCCATATAATTTTATCAAAGTGTGGACATATAGCATTTGATATTTTGGGTCACCTTGGATTGCCAAACCAAAGGTTGCCTAGATTTCTTCAATGTTTCTTTCAGATGTTTTATATTTTTGTATTTTACATTTAGGTCTATGATCTATTTTGAGATTATTTTTGGGAAAGGTGTAAGAACTTTATTTAGATTTATATTTTGCATGCGAATGTCCAGTTGTTTCAGTACTGATTGTTGAAAAGACCGCCCTTTCTCTATTAAATTGAATTTGCTCCTTTGTCCAAGACCAGTTAACTAAACTTTTACGTATCTGTTACTGGGATCTCTATTCTGTTGCACTGATCTGTTTGCCTGTCCTTTTGCCAATACCACACTGTCTTGATTATTGTAACTGCAGAGTGAGTCTTGACATCAGGTAGTGTTCATCCTCTAGCTTTTTTTTTTTTTTCACTATTGTGTTGGCTATTGTGGGTCTTCTGACTCTCCATATAAACTTTAGAATAAATTTTTCAATAACCCCCTGGCATTTTTATCAAGATTGTATTGAATCTATATTTCAAATTGGGAAAAACTGACATGACAATATTGAGTCTTTGTATTCACACACATGGAATATCTCTGTGTGTGTGTATATATATATATATTTATCTTTTATATATATTAGAGTTTTATAGTTTTTCCTAATATAGATATTACACATTTTATTAGATTTGTACAAAAGTATTTCATTTTTGTGTCAATACAAATAGTATTGTGTTCTTAATTTCAAATTCCAATTTTTTATTGTTAGTATAAAAGAAAATTAATTTTGTATATTAACCTTATATCCTGTAGTCTTGCTAAAATCATTTATTAGTTTCAGATTTTTTTATTCTCTACATAAGCAACCATAATTTGTAAACATAAACAACTTAATTTTTCTTCCCAATTTGCACATAGTATAGAAACAACAGGATAGACAGGGATGTATCAGAGGGAATTTATTAGGAAAATTGAATCCTGAAATTATGGATTCTGAGAAGTCCCATGATAATCTGTATGCAAGCTAGAGAGCCAAGGAAGGTGGTTATGTAGTTCAGTCCAAGTCTGAAGGCCTCAGAACAGGAGAAGCTGATGGCATAACTCTTAGTCTGCAGCCAAAGGCCTGAGTAACTTGGAGGCTGCTGGTGCACCACTGGAGTACAAAGATTGCAGAACCCAAAGTTCTGATGTCCAAGGGCAAGAAAAGTAGGATGTCCTAGCTTGAGAAAAGAGAGAGGTAATTCACGTTCCCTTGACTTTTTATTCTACCTGGCCCCTCAGCTGATTGAACAGTGCCTGCCCACATTAGGTGATGGTGGCTCTTCCTTATTCAGTCCATTGATTCAAATGTTGATCTCTTCTGGTAATACCCTCACCAACATACCCAGAAATAATGCTTTACCAGCTATCTGTTGAAGTTAACATCTAACTTGCATCAGCTAGGTCTTCTAGTATAATGTTAAATAGGCCTGGTGAGCATCAACATCCTTGCCTTATTCTTGATCTTACTAAGAAAGCATCAAATTTCTTATTGTGTATGCTATAGGTTTTGTACATGCTCTTTATCAAGTTGAGGTAGTCCCTCTCTATTCTTAGTTTGCTAAGAGCTTTTGTCATAAATGGGCATTGGATTTTAACAAATGATTATTCTGAATCTATCTATATGATCATATGATTTTTCTCCATTAGACTATTGATGTGAGGATTTTTGAATGTTGAACCAGCCTCATATACTTTCAAATAAATCACATTTGGTCATGGTGTATAGTTGTTTGTAAACAGTTTCATATTCAATTAGCTAATATCTTGTTGAAGATTTTTGCATGTATGTTCATGAGAGATATTGGTTTGTAGTTTTTCTTTTCTGTCAGGTCTACTTTGGTATCACGGTGCTATTGGCCTCATGGATGAATGAGGTATATTTTTAAAAGGAAAAATATATTCTAATCTGTAAATTCTAATAATATGCTAAGCTAGATAGTCTCATAAAGTTACAATATAGTGAAATGTCTAAACTTAGATAATAAACCAAATATTTTAATGTATTTAATCATTAATTTTTATGCTTTATATGATTGGTTTTTCTATCATTCTTTTTAAAAGATACATTGAATTAAAATTATATCTCTGTAGAAAAGTTTCAAACAAACACTAAAATGCTCAACTATTGCTAATTTTTTTTTACTTAATCAAGTTACAACAACATATTCCTTCATTTTCTATGAGAAAATTCTTTGTAATCATTAACACCTCACTATATTAATCAGGTTTATTTATTTTAAAAGATCACTAATTTTTTATAAACTTAACTAAATGCTGTGTTTTTCATTTCTCTACCCTTCCCAGAATACATCCATCTTATTACCAAAATCTCTTCTCCATTTTTTAACAAATACCCAGATTTTTCAAATATGTTTTAAATAGTTCAATCTAAAAATTGTAAAGTTTTTCAATAGACTTTGAAAGCTAAAACTAGCAGAATTGATAGCAAAGATATGACCTTGTTGCCATTTTATTATATGGCATAATATAGATGTCACACTTTGAATTGAGCTTATTTCACTTCAAGGCTCAGATCACTTTCCAATTTTATGACTGTGGGGAATGGTGGATAAGGATAGAAGTCACTTTGAAACTGGAAGCTAAATAGAAATTATTATGCCCTGTGAGGGCAATAATTTCACAAGTTTTAATGTTTTCAGTAGTAGAAATTAACAGTTTACTAAAGTATATGATTGAGTAGGAAATTATACCCTTCAAATATCTGATTCAGTTACTTAAGTTTATTTTTTAACACATCATTTTCACTTAAGTGGATCTAATTTTCCCATACAAACATGTACCGAAAACAAAATAAAAGCCAATAAAAGGTATCTTGTGTCAAAATATGGAAATGGCCAAGTCCTTCAATTTATAAATTCTAACCCATTCTTTCCATTGCTGCTAGCCAGTAGAATCTAGCAAAGGTGATGAGACATCATTTCTGTGATTAGGATACAAAACACTGTGACTTCTGCCTTACTATGAGACTGTATGGCCTTCTTGGGAGCTGCCATGTACGAAACGTACATGTAGTGAGGAATGAAGTGCAGGCTCCAGTCAATAGACTGTGACCTGAGGCCCCAGGCCACAAAACCCAAGAGGAACTGACTGCTGTCAACATTCAGAAACTATGAAATCAATGTGCACTGTTTAAGCCAATAAGTTTTGGAATAATGCAACAATAGATAAGTAATATATTTCCTTTGGCCATCAAACTCAGCAAATTATGTAATACTTAGATATCCCATTTATATGTTTTGCATAAACTTTTTGAGTAGACATTGAAAATGATAGGTTGCATTTCTGTTGGGTACTAAGAATTGTTGGCATATTACTACACATTTCCATTTTAAAGAAGTGGCTTAGATGCATTTTTTCCTAATATAAAAATGCCTAAAATTATTTACTCATTATAAAGTGTGCAGTCTAATTGTAAAAAATCTAATGTAATTAGACTTTTTAAAAAATAGCTACTTGGCAGCTAATAAACATTTGTTTTCTTCCTATTAATCTATCTTTGTATGGAAGTGTAGTTGTAGTTTGTATCTTAGTTTTATTTTTAATTTTAAAAATAATTGGGTGGTCAAAATGGGATTTTTAAAATATACTATTCTTCCATTAATATAGTGTTTAGAAAGTCTTGCCCTAAACCCAACATTATCCAAATAGCATCATATATGTATTTTTGCAATTAAAGTAAGTCCACAAACACACACACATATTTACTCATATATAGATATTAGCATTATATAATTGAATGACATATCAGCTATATAGTAAAATATCATTAAATTAGAAGAAGCAAAGGTATCTATAATACAGAAAAATTCTCTCCAAGCATTTTTATTGATCCTTTTCCAGTGGTTGTTTTAACGGTTGGCTTAGTACATGCCAGAAACAAAAGCTTTAGAGAAACATTGATTATTCAAATTTTAATAAGAAAAGAATAAACTCTCCTCACAATTTTAAGTATGTGTCACAAAAATTACTAAGAGACTCAATCATAAGTGAGATTAAACATACTTGCCTCAGGAAATCAAACTTTGCATCTCCTTCCTCCTTGAGGATACCAGTTACAAGTAGTTCTTCAACTTGTGGTGAAATATCAAAATGAGATAAAATTGTAAAGTTAACAGACAAGCTGGAATTGCACAGTTTAATTTGATTTTTAATGCACCTCAGTTAAAATATCTTTATTAAAATATATATGTGCTAAGAATCATTATAATTTATTAACTGTTTCAAATGTTATATACATATGTATCTGTTGCCACTGGAAATTCATTCAGTAATCTTAAAAAGATGTGACAATGACTTAGCTGTATTTTTTTAAATATTGGTTCAAGATTTTATTTTCAAAATCAAATATCACTTTGGTGAAGTGCCAATTTCCAAATACTGTGTACCACATTATTATGAACAAGGACAGAAATGAACAAAGAGAACAAATTATCCAGAGGAAACAATATCTAGGCTAAGAAGCTAGTTAGTATTTTTTTATATATTTGAGAGTATTAAAAACAGTACATAGATCTCCTTATTAATTGGAATCCTTTACCATTGTGGAATACTCTTCTTTTTCTTTTTTGATCTTTGTTGGTTTAAAGTCTGTTTTGTCTAAAATTATAAAGGCAACCCCTGTTTTTTTCTGTTTTCCATTTGCTTGGTAGATTTTTCTTAATCCCTTTACTTTGAGCCTATCTATGTCACTGCATGTGAGATGGGTCTCTTGAAGACAGCATACCAATGGATCTTGGTGCCTTACCAAGCTTGCCACTCTGTTTCTTTTCATTGGGGCTTTTAGCCAATTTACACTCAAGATAAATATTGATATGTGTGGATTTTATCCTGTCATCACAATGTTAGTTAATTATTTGGCAGACTCATTTATGCAGTTGCTTTATAGTGTCAATGGTCTGTGTACTTCAGTGTGCTTTGTGGTGACTGGTAATAGTCTTTCCTTTCCATATTTAGTTCTTCTGTTAGAGATCTTGTAAGGCAGTTGTAGTGGTAATGAATTCCCTCAGTATTTGCTCCTTTGAAAAGGATCTTATTTGTCTTTTGCTTATGAAGCTTAGTTTGGCTGGATATGAAATTCTGGGTTGAAATTTCTTTTCTTTAGGAATGTTGAATATTGGTCCCCAATGTCTTCTGCCTTATAGAATTTCTGCTGAGAGGCCTCCTGTTAGTCTCATGGGCTTCCTGTTGTAGGTGATCAGACCTTTCTCTCTAGCTGCCTTTAACATTTTTTCTTTCATTTCCCCCTTGGAGAATCTGATGATTATGTGTCTTGGGAACCATCTTCTCCTAAAGTATCTTACTGGGGTTCTCTGCATTTCCTGAATTTAAATGTTGGCCTTTCTAGGTAGGTTGGGGAATTTCTAATGGATGATATCCTGAAATATATTTTCCAAGTTGTTTCCATTCTCCTCATATCTTTCAGGGACACCAGTGAGTCATAGATTCAATCACTTTATATAATCCCACGTGTCTCAGAGGTTTTGTTAATTCATTATTTTTTCTCTATTCTTTTCTGACTATCTTATTTCAGAAAGTCAGTATTCAAGCTCTCTGCTTCTTTTCTTCATTTGGTCTATTCTGCTATTAAAACTTATGATTGCATTGTGAAATTCTTACAGTGTGTCTTTCAGCTCCTTCAGGTTGGTTACATTATTTTCTATATGGGCTATTTGTCTGTCAGCTCCTGTATTGTTTTATTATGATATTTAGCTTCTTTGGATTGGGTTTTAATGTACTCCTGTAGTTCAGTCTCTATTCTTAGCCATATTCTTAATTATATTTCTGTCATTTCAGCCATTTTAGCCTGTTTCAGAGCCCTTGCTGGAGAGGTGTTATCCGAAGGAAAGATGGTACTCTGGCTTTTTGAGTTGTCAGAATTTTTGCACTGATTCTTTTTCATCTTTATGGGCTTATCTGCCTTCAATCTTTGAAGTTGCTGACCTTTGGATGCTTTCTTTTTTTCTTTTATCCCATTTGATTACCTTGAAGTTTTGATTATGGTGTAAGGTGGATTCTGCTTAATGCCTTCATTTCTAGAAGACTTTAGGGGGTCGACACTCAGATCCCAACTCCTGGACTGCATGTTCTAACTCTGGGGAACTTATATTAGGACACAAATTTGTTCTCTGGCTCCTCAATGTTAGGAATTCACTGCACTGGGTGGGGGCAGGGTGCTCCCAGACCACGGATCACTTTACTTCAATGGGTGGTCTCAGACAAAGCATTTCATACTGCCATGACAGCAGGATTTGACCTTGTAGCGGCAGCTGTGGTAGAGTGCTAGTGCATGCCAGGGTGCCTGCCTCCCTGCAGACTGTCACCACAGTGGTGGAGTCAATGCAGTTGGCGGGAGCAGGGTACCCCTGCTGGTGACTGTGTGCACAGTTGTGCTAGAGGTAGTGTTGGCTTAATGGCAGGTTACTGGTGGATATGGGTCTGAGTCCCTTTTCTGTGCCTCACAAGCAGGAATGGTCACTCAGGGCAGGGAGAGGATTCACAGTTGTCTCCGTAGTGTTAGTGAAGGGCAGGGCCCTGGCAGAAACAGGACTGGCTGGCTCTGTGTCCACCAAAGCTCTGTCTACAATGGTGGTTGGTGGGGTGAGGTGGAGTGGACTGCCCTCCTGCATGCTGGCAGGGCAAGAAATGCAAAACCTGCCAGTGCAGACACATGCCAGCAAAGCTATGTGGGAGGTTGTCGTGGGTTCAGGGGAAACTGCAGTTTGGGGAGAGAGCTTGTGGGCTGGTGCATGTCTGTAGGGGCCCCTTCGTTGGAGCTCTCTACCAGTTAGGCTTCGTTCACCGGCACAGATGCTATGGATTGGGCCCAGACAGAACTTGAGACTGCCCTGCAAGCAGGTGTAGCCAGGCTGGGGCCCCAGGAAAGGCCAGCAGACCAAGGGGTGCTCAGGTTAGACCAGTGCCATCTTATGGGCAAGATTGCCTTGCAGACTTCAGGACCCACAGATCTTTTAGGGCTGAAGTCTCCTGTGGGAACAAATTGAGCCTAAGAGGATGGCTGTCTCTGGCCGTGCTGTGCTACAGGCATTCCTGCACCAAGCCCTCTGGGCTATACATCAGCTTGCTTGTTGCCCCTAGCACTTCTCTAAGCAGCTATCCCGGTCAACTTGAGTTTCTGTGGCGGCCAAGGGGTCTCCTCCTACTGAGGTTCCAGAGGCCTGTGGCAAGAGAAAATTGCTCCTTGCCAGTTCAACTCACCCATTCCCCTGGAGCCACTGGGGAGGAAAACAAGTCCTGGTGTGTGGTAACCCCATGTACAGCTCCCAGCTTTCTCCCCCTTTAGCTCATCTTCTGTGTCTTCCCTCCATTCATTCTTGGTGCATTCCCTCTGAAGATCTGTTAGCTGCACACCAGTTGTCTTGGTCCCTTCATGGGAGCTGTTTCACCTGGCTGTGTCTAGTTGGCCATATTGCCTTTCCCCCACATATGTTTTTCATTAGTAGCAGAGGCAGCTGGAAGACTGTTGGGATGCTGTCAAATATCTTTGTAAGATTATTTTGAAATTGAAGATAATCAGCAAAAGTGTAAAGTAAGCATAAATCTTAAAACTAGGAAAGCATACATGAGCAAAAAAGGAAAGATCTCTTGAAACAAAAAGTATTTACTACTTGAAATTATCTGTTTTAAATAAAATGCTCCAAAATAACACTTTTCAATCAGATAAAATGATTGTTAATCTACTTTTCATTTAGCAAATTGGCTATTTGATAAGGGTTAGTGATGGAAAAAGAAAATGAGAGAGGAAAATTGGATAAATCCCATATCTAATTTGAATAGCAATACAGATGACAGCAATATCAATAGATGTTGAAACTACAACAGTAACAGGTTTGTAGGAGAAGTGAAAGAACAACGTGGTAAATTATATTTCAAATATAATGGCTTTGAGGAGCCTGAAGGATAAACAGTTTATAATTACATCAGGCAGTTGACTATAAGATCTAGTGTCATGGGAGATGTCAAAGTGAGAAACAGTTTACGGAAGTCCTCAGCTTTCCTTTGAAAAAACCTATTGAGAATTGTTTGTATAGTTCAAATCTAGCTCATTCATTTGAAATACTACTAGATTTAGATGTCAGAAATTTTAATTGCTAAACAAAATAGGTAATAGACCTACGTATAAACCTAAAACTATAAAACTACTAAAATAAACATATAGAAAATCTTTGTAATCTTGGGCTTGGAAAATATTTTTTAGATATGGCGTGAGAAGCACAATCCAGTAAAGAACATTAAAAAAAGGACTTTATTGAAATTATAACTTCTGTTATCTGGAAAACATATATGTAAGTAAATACAAAGACAAGCCACAAAATAGGGAAAATATTTGCAAGTGGCATATATAACAAGAGACAAGTAATTAGAATATATTAAAATCTAATTAAACTCAATAGTAGGTAAACAACCCAATAAAGAAATGGGCAAAGTATTTGAAAATATGGTTTAACAAAGAAGATAATGCAAATGAGCATATGCTCAAAATCATTGGTCATTAGAGAAATAAGATACCTCTATAAATCTATCAGAATATCTAAAATTAAAAGAACTACATCAAGTGTTGATGAAGATGTGGAGAAATTGAAACTCTCACATACCATTGTCTGGAACGTAAAATTGTAAACCATTTTTAAAAACTATTTTAATGTTTCTTAAAAAGTTAAACATATACCTTCCTTTTGATTTAACGATTTCGCTCTTAGGTGTTTACTCAAGAGAAAGAAAAATATATGTCCCTATAAAAACCGTATGTGAAAGATTATAGAAGATTTATTTTTAATGACCCCAATTTGTAAATAACCCAAAATGTCCACTAACATTTGAATACATAAACAAACTAAATAGTACTTAAAACAATACAAATTAATGACAACTTGGATGAATCACAAAAAAATTATGTTTCATAAAAGAAGTCAACAAAGAGTATATATTGCATTATTTCATAAACACAAACTTTTAAACATGAAAACTCATCTACAGTTTCAGGGAACAGGTCAGTAATTACCTGTGGCAAGAAGTAAATGGGTTGGGAAGGGGGTAGAGCCAGAAAGATTTCAAGGGGATCTTGAGCATTGTTTTGGGCTGAATTATACCCCTCAAAATTCCTAAGTTGAAGTTCTCTCTCTTTTTTTTAATTTTTTTAATTTTTTAATTTTTGTGATGGAGTCTCACTCTTGTTGCCCAAGATGGAGTGCAATGGCACAATCTCAGTTCCCTGTAACCTGCGCCTGCCTGGTTCAAGCCATTCTCCTGCCTCAGTCTCCTGAGTAGCTGGGATTACAGGAGTGCACTACCATGCCTGGCTAAGTTTTTGTTTTTTAAGTAGAGATGGGGTTTCAGCAAGTTGGCCAGGCTGATCTCGAACTCCTGACCTCAGGTGATCCACCTGCCTCACATCCCAAAGTGCTGGGATTACAGGTGTGAGCCACCGTGCCCAGCACCCATGTTGAAGTTCGAACCCCCAGTGACTAAAAATGTGTCTGTGTAGAGATACTATCTTTAAAGAAGTGATCCGCCTTGCCTCGGCGTCCCAAAGTGCTGGGATTACAGAGGAATTCGAGACTAGCCTGGCCAACATGACAAAATCCCGTATCTACTAAAAATACAAAAATTAGCCGGGCGTGGTGGCACACACCTGTAATCCCAACTACTTGGGAGGCTGAGGCAGGACAATTGCTTGAACCCAGGAGGTGGAGATTGCAGTGAGCCAAGATCACACCACTGCACTCCAGCCTGGGAAATAGAGCAAGGCCCCATCTCAAAAACAAACAAACAAACAAAAAAACAAGGTGATGAAGTTGATGAAGTTAAAATTAGGTTATAAGGTCAGATCCGAATACAATATGACAGTATTCTTGTAAAAAGGTGAGATTAGGTGTGATGGTTAATACTGTCAACTTGATTAAATTGAAGTATGCAGAGTATTGATCCTGGGTGTGTCTGTGTGTTGCCAAAGGAGATTCACATTTGAGTCAGTGGGCTGGAAAAGGCAGCATCTAATCAATTGCCAGCATATCCAGGATATAAAGCAGGAAGAAAAACGTGACAAGGCTAGACTGGCTTATCCTCCCAGTCTACATTCTTCTTCCATGCTGGATGCTTCCTGCCTTTCAACATCAGACTCCAAGTTCTTCAGCTTTGGGACTCGGACTGGCTGTCTTGCTCTTCAGCTTGTAGACAGCCTATTGTGGGATCTTGTGATCATGTCAGTTAATACTCCTTAATCAACTCCCCTTTGGAATATAGCTATCCTATTAGTTCTGTTTCTCTAGAGAAGCCTGACTAATACATTAGGACACAGATTTACACACAAAGAAAGAATAATTGAAGAATCCGGAGAAGGCTGTCATCTACAAGCCAAGGAGAGAGGCCTCAGAAGAAACTAACCCTGCTGAGACTTTGATCTTGGATTTCTATCCTCCAGAATCATGAGATATTTCTGATATTTAAACCACCTAGTCTTAGGAACTTTATTACGACAGCCCTAGCAAACTAATACAAGGCTGAGAGGTACTCTCAGCATCTTGATTGTGTTGATGGCTTCGTGGGTGTGTACAACTTTTGAAACATCTCAAATTGTATGATTTAATTATGTGTCATTTAATTTTTCCAATTATTCCTCCATAAAGCTGTGGAAAAATACCAACATTGTAAATAAAATCTTTTGAGCAAATACCCATTTCTCAATTTTCACTCAACATATTTAAATTATCTTTCAAATTTTTCTATAAATAGAATGATTATTTTAATGAAGTCATATGTACTCTGCACTAAAAGTGAAAATCTAATCATGCCCCTTTGCAAATAACAGCTAAATGCTATTGTTTTGTCTAAAATGTTATCAAATTGTCAATTGTTAGGGTTTTTTTTGTACAGTGAGGAAAGCATATATCCTGGAGCCATATAGGTGCAGTTTAAACACTTGGCCTTAGGCATCCTTTACAATATCCTGAACAAATGACTTTTTCAGAATTTTAATTTCAAAAAATTGTAGAAGTCAAAATAGCTATCAAAAACCGTTTAATTTTTTAAATTAGTTTTATTTTTGTCTTTCTATTGCTTCTCTTTTCAGTATCCTTGTTTTTCCAAAAAATTCTTTATCAAGTGCCTAATGTTTATGAATACTGATCTAATTTAATTTCCTCAGAAGACTCTCATTATATCTGCCTCTCTTCTGTTTTCTAAGCAAGGTACATGCACACCTTTGGAAAACATTATATAAAAGGATTGATTAATAAGGCCCTTAGACTTTAAAATGTCATTTAAAAAAGATAAGTGATGAGAGTGATCCATTTTTAGTTTGCAATGTATGGAAAGCATTTTGGTTTATTCAATAGTAATCAACAGCTTCTGCACTGTTATTTACTGATTGCTATTACATCTTCCTAAGGGGCCTGAGTAGAGATTAAGTGCTTCATAGAAAAGTTACACAGCCTGAGCCTGAAGGCATTGCATAATGAAGGTAAAATTAGAGAGACGGTACTTTGACATCTGTAGGAATCACATTTTGAAAATATAGCTTAACATTCTGGGATTTTTTTTTCCTTCAAATTCAGATATGCTGCAAACCTCTGTAGAGACTGTAGAAGTAAAGCTGCCAGCCTGCTTAGTTTTCTCAGAATAAATCCCAGGCTCCCTCCTGAGTTCCTGACAGACATGTTTTTCATTTACCGGTAGACTGAAATAGGTAAAAACCACAACACCTCTTCCCATTAATATAAATGTTTTTAGATGACTCTTAGGTTCACATTCTGCTTTAGCAAAGAGGGAGAAGACCAGGAATACTCTCAGGATCAAATTCAAACTGAATACAAATAAATTCTTTCTCTCTCTCTCTCTTTTTTTTTTTTTTTTTTTTTTGCCATGCAAACTTTTTTAGAACAAAGCAAATGAATATCATTTCAAAATCCAGTATAAAACCAGGGCAGAAAATATACAACATGAGCCTGGAGCATCTGGTAGTTCCAGAACTCGAAGATATGCTCAAAACAAAGAGCAAACATACAGATAAGCTTAAGGGAGGTATGTTAAAGAGGACGGATTTCAGTTGAGAACAATGTATCAGTGCTGCTTCACTGATTGAGATAAATGAAACATAGCGATGTGAGGTTTTAATAATAGGGGAAACTGAGTAACTGAGTAAGAGGTATTCAGGAAGCAATTGTATTACTTTTCCAATTTTTCCATATATCTAAACTATTCTAAAGTTGTAAACTTTATTACAAAAATGTACTTAATCACAAGGATTTAAAAAATAATATAAATTTGGATCATATTCATCATGAAGTAAACTGTTAATCCGTATGTACATAGATATCCTCTGAAGAATTTTTAAAAATATGTCAGTATTTTTGCAGTGTTCATTTTAAGTTACATTCATTATTATTATTATTTTGTAAGGAAGTATTTTAAGACTGAGTTTATGTATATTATTTTTCATTTTAGTTTTCTGTGTACAAATAGGACTATGACAATAGACATTATTGTGTGAATAGCTCTGGGGAGTATTAAATTAACAAAATCCATTTAACATTGTTTAATCTAATATTTATCAAACTGATTTAACTACAGAATGATTTTATTCCAATAATTATTAACCCTGTGCAAATATTACATTACGTGAAACATGATTTGAGAAATGCTGACCTATTAGAAACTCAAGGCCTCTAAACACTGATCATCAGGTGGAAATGCCACAGAAAAGCTATTTAGATGGACAAAATCAATCACACTTTTTAAAATTTAGCTTATTCAACTATAAAACAGGCATAATAATACCCATCACAAAGGACTGTGGAAATAAATACATGCAAATATATGAATACAAATTTATGTGTCTGTGTGCATTTGTGTACTTAGATCTTGCTTATCTTATGACTAACGATATCTTTGAAATCTTATGTATTAAAAACTACGCACATGTATAACCATTTTGAGTTTGGAAGTGGAACAGGAGTTCCAGAAGTTACATTATATAATTTTCACTGAGATGCGGTATCAACATTTTGTAAGTGGTATAGATCTTCCATCTATTTAATTATCCCAAAGTCAATTCATGCATTCAGAACATTTTGCTTCTATTGTGTACTCCTATGTTTATTAGTTAATTTTCCTAGGATTCAGTGTTGCTTTTGAAACTGTTTATAATATCAAAAGACTTCTACAAATTGCATGATGATTTTTGCCTTCTGTTCTCTTGAACACTTCTTTGCTTGGAACATTGAGTAAAACATGTTTTCTGTGTTTCATTGTGGTAATAATTTCATTTTGATAATCTTCTTATTAATTGCCACCTTGTATCAACCACTGAGTAAAAACCGTTAGGTAAAATGAAAACAAATAACAAAAAGTCAGAAATTGTAAACAAAATGTCTTATTAGTCATTCTAAACTCGTGGAAGTGCTGAGAGCATTTTGAACATAATGTGTTACAATCACTGATTGAAAAATAATATAATTTTTCTAGTAGTTCTCATTGGCTAAAAGAGTCCATGAGAAAACAATACCAAAAATATAGTAAGATATTTATCTGTCCATTCATTCATCCATGTATGTATGCATGTGTATATGTATATTTGTGTGCTTCATATTTGCTTATATTTAAATGGATATATCTATATATAGATACATAAATAGATACTTAATGTTTTCCTTCTCTCTGTACTAATATTCCAGGAATTAGAGTATTAAAATTAATCAGGGTGATAGACTCATCTGAGATTGCATTAGATGGAATCTATGAATACTGGTTTTTATGATAGTTTTTGTCATTTTAAAATTGTTTAATAAATAACACATACTCAAGCTCTCAATACGCGCAGATCTAGAATAGCAGATTTGCTAATATTGATAATCTTAGACAGATAAAATTTGCTGGAGAAGCCTAGAATAGTAGTGCTAGATGAGAATGAAAATAACCAAAGGGGAGACTCGTGAGCTCTGTTCAATTTTATACAAATAAAGATAACTTGACTTTTTTAAGTTGTGAAAGTGTAGTGCTCTTTAAGTATATCACACTGAATTATATCCTAAGGTGTAAAGAAATAATCGATATTGAATTTAGAAAAAATAGAAAAAACATCTTTATAATGAAGATAGACTTACATAACTAACAAGAGAAGTGGCACACTATAAAATAGAGATTACAATCAAATCTGGATGTCACAGATTGTCTGATTGTTACAATTAAATACTGCCTCTTCTGCTTACTGGCTACATGTCATTCTTTAAGTAACTTAGTCCATTAAAGAGCGTAATAAGAGATACAACCTCTTGACGTATGGCTGTGAGTGTGAAAATAGGTATTAAGTAGTGCTTAGTTTAGCACAAAGTCTAGTGCAAAATCCATTCTAAACATATACAATTTAAAAAAAATTGTGAAAGAATGTTGAGTTAAATTTCTATTTTAGTTAATTTTCTATAAAATTATTAAAGAAAAAACAAAATGGTTTACATATCATTTTGCACAGTCACTCACTGTGAATTAAACAAATTACCTCTGCTGGGTAATTTTAAATGTCAATTTGTGTGAGTCAGAGAGATTGAGGGCAGATATTTGGCCAAACATTATTTCTGGCTGTGTTTGTGATGGCGTTTCTGGATGACATTTTCATTTTAATTGGTGAACTCAGAAAAGCCGACTTCTCTCGTTAGTGTGGATTGGCATCATCCAATTGAAGGCCTGAATAGAACAAAAGGCATTAGAAGAGAGAATTTGCCCCTTCTGTCTCACTGCTTGAGCCAGGACATTGGTATTCTCCTGCCCGCACACTGGGAGTTACACCATCAACCCCCTGGTTCTCAGGCCTTCAGACTCGGTCTAAACTACACCACTGGCAGTTTGCAGACAGCAGGTCATGGGGCTTCTCCACCTCTATAATTGCATGAGACATTTCTTCATAATAAATCTCTCTCTCTCTCTCTCTCTATATATATATATATAAACACACACACATACACATATATACATATATAACACATGTATATATATATATATATAACACATGTATATATATATATATCTCCTTTTGCTGACTTTGTTTCTGTGACTTGTACACTACCCAAGGTGCATGCTAAAATGATATTCTAGGAACCTTGGAGCTTTGATTCACAGACTGTAATATTTAGTCCAGGAATATATATTTTAATTACCATAGGTAATTTTTATAATCACTGTTTAAAGCAGTTCATAATCAAAATAAAAACTACCAATTTTAGTTGTCAAAAAATTCTGGGCAACATTCTACTTGGTAGATATTTGAATATGAACATGGCACTACATCTGTTTATATGTAACACAAAAAGCATTATAACTACTTCATAGGATTATTATACTAATTGAATGAGAAAAAAGTTAATGTTGAAGATACAGTACAAAATATTTCCAATACTGGTTTTGTGTAACATAAAAACCTCTCTATATATGTATTTTTATATCTATTATCCATCACTCTACCTATTTATATTATAATTTTCTAACCATAAATGTACCAGTGTTAATATAACTGAATAAAGTTAAAAAGTCAGAATTCCATATAATTAGGTGTGATTCATAGCTTGATCACAAAATTAATGAATTATACTTGTTTATTTTCTTGATAAAAATAAACACAATGAAGAAATCTTCAAAAAATACTAATTAGCCTTAATTTCAGAACTCAGATATAAAAATGTTAACATTTTGGAATCATACTAGTTTATTGGCATGAGAAGGTGTGTGTTTATACACACTAAATTTTTCTTATTGCCATAGCATTAGGTAATTTTCACAGTGTCACTGAGCAAATGTTTCTTTCCTTCCCATTAGCTGTATCACTTCTGTATAATATATATTAAGTACATAAACATTCTAAAGCCTATTTATGCATGTATATATAAATGAATATATATATTTACACATTAATTATAATTGAATTCAAATCATCAATATATAAGCCATATCTGCTTAAACATAATAGATCAAATTCTTGATTTACCTGAAAGGAATGTTGAATATCGTAAAAGCTAAGTCTACTAGGAAACGCTAAATATATTGGCTATATTAACAATGATCAAAGAGGCAAGTCTTCATAAATTGAAATTATTCTTTTGGGAAAAAATATTTTAACTGTCATGTAACTGAAAGCATTATTGTTCAATTTCTTATTCTAAGATATAAGTATTTCCAGAAAAAAAAACTTTCTTTAGTAAATTGCAGTGCCAAGTACAATTTAAAATTATATAAAATTAATGGTATTATGCTGATATTCCTTTACTTCTCATACCTCTTTTCAAATTCTGAAGAAATTTTACCCTTAAGGGATTTAAAAATCAAATAAAAAGCCTTCATTTTTACACTATTATTCAAAATTTTATCTCCAATTCTTTGTCTCTTTAGTGATAAACTATATTTCTGTTGAATCTACAATGAATAATAATTGTTCAGTATCTCAATACATTTCATTTTGAAGTAGGGATCTACTGATTATTGCAGAGGAGGGATAGATTGTAGGTCATAGCCAACTACTCACAATTGCCCATTACTTATCTATTGGCTTGCCTTGAACAAAATTTAGTCAGGCATTTCTTCTCTCCACATGTACCTAGACTTTGGTTTGCCCCTTAGCTTGAGTGAAAACTAAGTTGCAGAACATCCACTCTTTCCAGCTCATCCTGAGAAACGGGTTAAATACAATAGTGGAAGATTCTGTTAGACATCCCTGATAATGCTATCTGTTCACCTGTACCAACTACAAAGTTTCCTACAAAGTTCTTGATAGCCCTGCTTATACAAAAAAAGTATTTATTTGGTATGATTTCGAGACTTTGTAGATCTTGTGGTCAGAGAATTCTCTGTATTACAATAGTGACATGGTTTAGCTCTGTCCCCACCCAAATCTCATCTTGAATTCCTACATGTTGGGGGAGGGACCCAGTGGGAGGTAATAGAATCATGGGGGCAGGTCTTTCCCCTGCTGTTCTCATGATAGTGAATAAGTCTTATGAGATTTGATGGCTTTATAAGGTGGGATTTCCCTACATAAGCTCTCTTTTTGCCTGCCACCATCCATATAAGACACAACTTGCTCCTACTTGCCTTCCACCATGATTGTGAGGCTTCCTCAACCATGTGGAACTGTAAGTCCATTAAACTTATTTCTTTCATAAATTGCCCAGTCTCGGGTAGATTAACATCAGCAGCATAAAAATGGACTAATAATGTAAATTAGTACCAGTACAGTGAGGCACTGCTGTAGTCATCTGAAAATTTGGAAGTGACTTTAGAACTGGGTAACAGGCAAGGGTTGGAAAAGTTTGGAGGGATCAGAAGACAGGAAAATGTCAGGAATTTTGGAACTTCCTAGAGACTTGTTAAATGGCTTTGCCCAAAATGCTGATAGGGATATGGACAATAAATTCCAGGCTGAGGTGATCTCAGATGGAAATAAGAAGTTTGTTGAGAACTGGAGCAAAGGTGACTCTTACTATGTTTTAGTAAAGAGACTGGCAGCATTTTGCCCCTGCCCTAGAGGTGTGTGGAACTTTGAGCTTGAGAGAGATGATTTAGAGTATCTGGTGGAAGAAATTTCTACCCAGCAAAGCATTTAAGAGGTAATTTAGATGCTGTTAAAGGCATTCCATTTTATAAGGGAAGCAGAGCATAAAAGTTCAAAAAATTTGCAGCCTGACAATGCAATAGAAAAGAAAATCCCATTTTCTGAGGAGAAATCCAAGCTGGCTGCAGAAATTAACATAAGTAACGAGGAGCTGAATGTTAATCCCCAAGACCATGGAGAAAATATCTCAAGGGCATGTCAGAGATCTCCATGGCAGCCCCTCCCATTGCAGGCCCAGAGGCCTAGGAGGAAAAAGTGGTTTTGTGGGCCAGGCCCAGGATCCCCCTGCTGTGTGTAACCTATGGACTTGGTGCCTTGCATCCCTGCCACTCAAGCCTTGGCTTAAAGGGGCCAACATAGAGCTTGGGCTGTGGCTTTAAGGGTGCAAGCCTCAAGCTTGGCAGCTTCCACATAGTCTTGAGCCTGCCAGTGCACAGAAATTAATAATTGGGATTTGGGAACCTTTGCCTCGAGTTCAGAAGATACATGGAAATGCCTGGATGTCCAGGAAGAAGTTTGCTGCAGAGGAAGAGCCCTCATGGAGAACCTCTGCTATGGTAGTGCAGGAGGGAAATGTGGGATCAGAGCCCCCACACAGAGTTCCTACGGGGACACCACCTAGTGGAGCTGTGAGAAGAGCTCCACCGTCCTCCAAACCCCAGAATGGCAGATCCACTGACAGCTTGCACTGTGCACCTTGAAAAGCTACAGACACTCAATGCCAGCCAGCCCCTGAAAGGAGCCAGGAGTGGGCTATATCCTGCAAAGCCACAGGATTGGAGCTTCCCAAGGCCATGGGAGCCCACTTCTTGTATCAGCGTGGCCTGAATGTGAGACCCAGAGTCAAAGCAGATCATTTTGGGGCTTTAAGATTTGACTGCCCTACTGGATTTTGGACTTGCCTGTAGTTCCTTTGTTTTGGCCAATTTCTCCCATTTGGAAGGGCTGTGTTTACCCAATGCCTGTACTCCCATTATATCTAAGAAATAACGAACTTGCTTTTGATTTTACAGGCTCCTAGGCAGAAGGGACTTGCCTTGTCTCCAATGAGGCTATGTATGGACTGTGAACTTTTGAGTTAATGCTGAAATGAGTTAAGACTTTGGGGGACTGTTCGGAAGGTATGGTTGGTTTTGAAATGTGAGTACATGAGATTTGGGAGGGGCCAGGGGTGGAATGATATTGTTTTACTTTTTCCCCACCCAAATCTCATCTCAAATTTCCCTGTGTTATGAGAGGGACCTGGTGGTAGGTAACTGAACCATGGGTGCAGGTCTTTCCTATGCTGTTCTCATGATAGTGAATAAGTTTCATGAGATCTGATGGCTTTATAAGATGTAGTTTCCCTACACAATCTTGCTCTTTGCCTTCTACTGTCTATGTGAAACGTGACTTGCTCCTCCTTGCCTTCTGCCATGATTGTGAGGCTTCCTCAGCCATGCGGAACTGTGAGACCATTAAACCTCTTTCTTTTGTAAATTGCCTAGTCTTGAGTATGTCTTTATCAGCAGCATGAAAAAGAACTAATACAAATAGCCTTTTTGAATAAAGTCTCTCCCTAATCCAGACTTTCTAACTTTTTTTTATAACTATGAACTCTAATTTGGGGGGAAAAAAGGAAGCTAAAAATATTTATGTATATGAAAGGGATGAAAAGAAACTCTACAAAAAAAACATTGTGTGTACACATAAAAAGACACATATAAAATGTATGCATATATAATATATGAAAAGATATTATATAATATATGTGTGCATATATACGCATACACACAGAGATATATGCACAGAGAGAACAGGAGAGCAAGGGAGAGAATAAAATCTCAAAGGACTAAATTTTAGCTGAAGACTTTAGGGAAATGTCAATATGAATGTTTCATAAGTAAAAATGTTGCTTTCTCTATGCTTTACATGTATTAATTAATTAAATGCTCAAAAAAGCTCTATGCAATATGGATTATTATCTCATTTTTATAACAAATTGAGTGAAATGAGGAACAGAGAGGTTAAGTAACTTGCCCAAAGTTATGTTTTTGAAATAGATTTGGATTTGAACCTTAGCCTCCAGGCTTGGGATCTTTCCTCCTAAAAATCACATTTTCCACAGTATTCTATTGGGGATTTGAAAATGTACATTTTAATCATCAGAACTTGGCAAATGATTATTTCTAAAATAGTACACATAAAAATGGAAGCTAATTATCAATCGAGTGCTTCAGAAACACTGTAAACTTTGTCTCAAGGAAAGTAAGGGAATTTTGTAGTTGCATGCAACTTTCATTTTAAAAGGGAAACACAATTATCTAGCATGATTATATCTACTTTTTTGCCAATTCTTTTAGGAACAGAGTTACTTTCTTACCACTATTCTAGATTTCTATATTGTCCTATGATTATCTATTGCCACATGTACAATACGTATGTAAGTTATTAACAAATATATCTTTAATTTGCTTGGGCACTAATTCTTTTGAAATAACAACAAAAACTGCTCTATTTAAAATCGGGGCTCAGGAAAAATAACAATGTTCACAGGAGCAGATGTTTCCATCTCATTCTTAATCCCTTTATAAGTGAATTCAAATGCTCCTGACTCCCTGAAATTCCAAAAATAATTAGTAAAAAAAAAGTGCTTGGAAAGACATCCAACTTTGATAAAATCGTAATCTTTTTCTTCAAATAAATCTGACTAAGGCTGGATCTGAACAACAACTGGCAATCAGTGACACATTCTGTATTTTCATAACTTAAAATGATGTCAACCCTTTTTGTAACTAAATTTTAAAAATAGTATTTGAAAATAGCAGGCATTTATCTGGTACTATTTGTTTTGTAGGTTTTAGTTTAGAAAGTCAGACTGAAGTACTAAAAGTTGTCTCATGCGTCCGTGTGAAGAGACCATCAAACAGGCTTTGTGTGAGCAACAAGGCTGTTTATTTCACCTGGGTGCAGGCGGGCTGAGTCCAAAAAGAGAGTCAACAAGTGTGGTGGGATTATCATTAGCTATCATAGGTTTTGGGAGAGGTGGTGGAGTTAGGAGCAATGTTTTGCGGGCAGGGGTGGATCTCACAAAGTACATTCTCAAGGGTGGGGAGAATTACAAAGAACCTTCTTTAGGGTGGGGGAGATTACAAAGAATCTTCTTAAGGGTGGGAGAAATTACAAAGTACATTGATCAGTTAGAGTGGGGCAGAAACAAATCACAATGGTGGAATGTCATCAGTTAAGGCTATTTTCACTTCTTTTGTGGATCTTCAGTTGCTTCAGGCCATCTGGATGTATACATGCAGGTCACAGGGGATATGATGGCTTAGCTTGGGCTTAGAGGCCTGACATTCCTGTCTTCTTGTATTAATAAGAAAAGCAAAACAAAATAGTGAAGTGTTGGAGCAGCGAAAAATTTTGTGGGTGGTAAGAAGAGATAATGGGCGATGTTTCTCAGGGCTGCTTCAAGTGGCATTAGGGGTGGCGTGGGAACCTACAGTGGGAGAGATTCAACTGAAGAATGATTTTGGGGTAAGGGGTGATATTGTGGGGTTGTTAGAAGGAACATTTGTTGTATAGAATTATTGGTGATGGCCTGGATGCGGTTTTGTATGAGTTGAGAAACTAAACGAAAGACACAGGGTCCAAATAAGAGAAGGAGAAAAACAGGTATTAAAGGACTAGAATTGGGAGTACCCAGGATATCCAATTACAGAGTGTCCAAGGAGGTTTAGCATAATTATTTGCTTGGTTGGCAAGTTTTTGGGCTCTATCCTTGATTTTTTTTTATGTTGTCATATACCAGGCCAGATTGATTTAGATAAAATCAACACTCTTCATTTAAAAATATACAGAGTCCCGTTTTTTTTTTTTTTTTTTTTTTTTTTTAGCAGTGAGTAAGTCAGGGCCTCAGTGATTTTGGGGGAAAGAGAAATGCAAAGCCAGCAATTGTTTGTTAAAGAAGGATTAGAAACGGCCAGGAGAGAGTGAGTTTGATAGTGTGGTGGAGATAGCTGGGGAGAGGTAGAGGGTGGCATAAGAACGGGAACCAGAATAAGAGTGAGTATAAAAGGGAAGAATAGGATTTCATCAGGGTGAAAGTTCTGGAGGGTACCTTGCCACTGAAGATCTATCCACTTCAAGAGAGACTTAAAAGTGGCAATTTGAGGTAAAACCAGGAGCCACTAAATACCAAGAGCCTGAGAAATGGCTTGGGTGATTTGACTAATAAAGGCCAGTCTGTTATTGGACTGTATAGAGGTGGGAGGATGGTAAGCGGTATGAAGCTTTCACTGAATACCAAGAGCCTGAGAAACTTCTTGGGTGATTTGACTAGTAAAGGCCAGTCCATTATCAGACCGTATAAAGGTGGGAAGGCCAAACAGAAGAATTATGTCTGACAGAAGGGAAGAAATGACCATGGTGGCCTTCTCAGACCCTGTGGGAAAGGCCTTTCTTTACCCATCCAGTGGAAGTGTCTATCCAGACCAAGAGGTATTTTAGTTTCCTGACTCAAGCTGTGTGAGTAAAGTCAATTTGCCAGTCCTGGGTGGGGGCAAATCCCTGAGCTTGATGTGTAGGGAAGGGAAGGGGCCTGAACACTCCCTGAGGAGTAGTAGAATAGCAGATGGAACACTGAGAAGTGATTTCCTTCAGGATAGATTTCCATGATGGAAAGGAAATGAGAGGTTCTAAGAGACAGGCTAGCAGCTTGTAACCTACATGGAAGAGGTTATGAAATGATGACAGAATAGAATGGGCCTGTAAGGCTGGAAGGAGATATTTTTCTTAGTCCAGTAACCTTTTGCCTTGTGTGGGAAGAGATTGATAGGTGGAAGTTTCAGTGGGGGAGTAGGTGGGAGTGACCAGATGAGAAGGAGAAAAACTGGCCGTGAGGGGCAGAAGTTGGAATGCTAGCTGCTTCTTTAGCTACCTTATCAGCATAAGCATTGCCTTGACTGATGGGATCTGATACCTTTTGATGGCCCTTGCAGTGAATGACTCGTTCCCTTTGGAGGTAAAGCGGCCTTGAGAAGAGTTTTTATTAAAGAGGCGTTAATGATGGAGGACCCTTGCATAGTGAGGAAACCTCTTTCAGCCCATGTAACAGCATGGTGGTGCAGGATATGGAAGGCATATTTAGAGTCAGTATAAATACTGACACATAATTCCTTTGCAAGAGTGAGGGCTTGAGTTAAGGCAATGATTTTGGCTTGCTGAGAAGTAGTGGAGTGGGGCAGAGTGGTAGCCTCAATGATAGATGTGGAAGATACTATAGCATAGCCTGCCTTTGCTGGTGTGTGGTGATTAGGCCTGGTGGAACTGCCATCAATAAACCAGGTATGATCAGGGTGAGGAACAGGAAAGAAGGAAATATGGGGAAATGGACAGAATGCCAAGTGTATCAGAGAGATACAGTCATGGGGTTCAGGTGTGGTATCAGGAATAATGTGGGAGGCTGGATTGAAGTCCGGGCCAGGAACAATGGTAACTGTGGAAGACTCAACAAAGAGTGAGTACAGCTGAAGGAGCTGGGGGGCAGAAAATATATGTGTCAAGTGTGAGGAGGAAAATAGATTTTGGAAGTTATGAGAACTGTAGAGAGTAAGTGGAGCATAGCTTGTGATTTTGAGGGCCTCTAAAAGTATTAAAGCAGCTGCAGCTGCTGCAAGCAGACATGAAGGGTAGGCTAAAACAGTAAGGTCAAGTTGTTCAGATAAAAAGGCTACAGGGTGCAGTCCCGGCTCTTGTGTAAGAATTCTGACCTCACAGCCCTGCAATTTGGCTGTGTGTAATGAAAAAGGGTTGGGATGAGTTAGGGAGAGCTAGTGTGGGGGCAGCTTCTAGGGCTGTTTTTAAGGAACGGGAAGGAGTGGCAAAATGATTTAGGATCTGTGGGGTCAGCTAGGTTTGCTTTTGTGAGTTTATATAATGGTTTAGTCAGGATGGTAAAACTAGGTATCCAAAGGCTGAAGTACCTAACTATACCTAAGAAAGAAAGGAGTTGTTGTTTTGTAGAAGGGATTGGGGCTTGGGAAATTAGCCAGACACAATCAGCAGGGAGAGCATGTGTGTTTTCATGAGAATTATGCTGAGATAGGTAACAGATGAGGAAGAAATTTGGGCTTGACTGAAGTAATGGGGGCTGCCTGTGAAGCCCTGCGGCAGTACAGCCCAGGTAATCTGCTGAGCCTGATGGGCGTCAGGGTCAGTCCAAGTGAAAGCAAAGAGAGGCTGGGATGAAGGGTGCAAAGGAATAGTAAAGAAAGCATGTTTGAGACCTAGAACAAAATAATAGGTTGTAGAAAGAGATATTGAGGACAGGAGAGTATATGGGTTTGGCACCATGGGGTGGAAAGGCAAGACAATTTGGTTGATAAGGTGCAGATCCTGAACTAACCTGTAAGACTTGTCCGGATTTTGGACAGGTAAAATGGGGAAATTGCAAGGAGAGTTTATACCCTTTAAAAGGCCATGCTGTAACAGGCAAGTGATAACAGACTTTAATCCTTTTAAAGCCTGCTGTGGGTTGGGATATTGGCATTGAGTGGGGTAAGGGTGATAAGGTTTTAATGGGATAGTAATGAGCATGTGATTACCAGGGAGGGAGTAGAGGTGTCCCATACCTGTGGATTAAGGTGGGGAGATACAAGGAGAGGATGTGAAGGAGGCTATGAACTGGGTTTGAAAAGGATGCAATGAGGTGTGGCTGTAGCCCAGGAATAGTCAGGGAAGCAGATAATTTAGTTAAAATGTCTCAACCTAATAAGGGAACTGGGCAAGTGGGGATAACTAAAAAGGAGTGTATAAAAGAATATTGTCCAAACTGGCACCAGAGTTGGGGAGTTTTAAGAGGTTTAGAAGCCTGGCCATCAATACCCACAACAGTTACGGAGGCAAGGGAAACAGGCCCTTTAAAAGAAGGTAATGTGGAACGGGTAGCCTCCATATTGATTAAGAAGGGGACAGGCTTACCCTCCACTGTGAGAGTTACCCAAAGCTTGGCGGCCGTGATGGTCTAGGGGGCTTCCGAGGCAATCAGACAGCATCAGTCTTCAGCTGCTAAGCTGAGAAGATCTGGGAAGGAGTCAGTCAGAGAGCCTTGGACCAGAGTTCCAGGGGCTCTGGGAGTGCCTTCCAGGTGAGTTGAACAGTCCGATTTCCAGTGGGGTCCCGCACAGATGGGACATGGCTTAGGAGGAATCCCAGGCTGCAGGCATTCCTTGGTCCAGTGGCCAGATTTCCGTCACTTGGAGCAAGATCCTGGGGCAGGCGGTCCTAGAGGAATGCCTGGCCACTGCGGTTCAGGCATTTGGAGTTCTAGTGTGCTGGAGATGTGGCTGGGGTTTGTCTCACAGTGGAGGCAAGGAATTGCAAATCAGAAATACATTGCTACTTGGCTGCCTCTACTCTGCTATTGTACACCTTGAAGGTGAGGTTAATTAAGTCCTGTTGTGGGGTTTGAGGGCCAGAATCTAACTTTTGGAGCTTTTTCTAATGTCGGGAGTGGATCGGGTTATAAAATGCATATTGAAAATAAGACGGCCTTCTGGCCCCTCTGGGTCTAGGGTGGTAAAGCGTCTAAGGGTTGTTGCCAAACGGGCCGTGAACTGGGCTAACTTTTTATATTTGATGAAAAAGAGCCTAAATGCTAACTGATTTGGGAGAGATCGGATAAAGAAAAAAGGAGCATTAACCTTGACTATGCCTTTAGCTCCAGCCACCTCTTTAAGAAGAAATTGTTGGGCAGGTGGGGGAGGGCTAGTTGCAGAACTTAACTGTAAGCCAGACGGGGTGTGAGGAGGGGAGGTGATAGAAAGATTATAGGGTGGGGGAGCAGAGGCTGAGGAAGAATTGGGACCTGGCTCAGCCTGGCAAGGAGCAGCCTGGGGAGAAGGGGAGAGGTCAGATGAGTCCGTAGAAAAGGAGGATTGAAAGGACTCAGAGCTTAGGGTGGAGACTGAAGGAACAGACAGGAGAGAAAGAAGAAAGATTTGGGACGAGTCACATTGGGAGAAGAGACTAGGGAGGGACCAATGTTGTTGAAATATGATTCCTGAGACTTTCTCTCAAAATGTTCCTTTGCTCGAACCACGGTCCAAGAATTGCAATTTTAGAAAGCATAAAAAAAGAGTCAAATATTTTAGTATTGTTTGAAAGCAACTGCCCTAATATACTCAATAAAGGTAGGCTTTTGTTCCCAGTCATTGTACAGTAATTTAGTAGTTACTACTCTGTTTCCCATACACCTCAACCATTGTTAGCTACATCCTGGGTTACTAATCTCTTTGTCACTGGCCATGAGATAAAACTTTATAATGAAATCTTGTTCCTGCTGCATAGTTGTCAAGATAAAAGTTAATGAATGAGGAGTACTTCCCTTTAAGTTCCTTTTTTTTTTTTTTCTTACCCACATAGCACAACCTTAAAAAACTGCGTGGCTATATAAGACATTACTGCATCGCTTGATAGTTAGCTAATGGGAATTGTACTATTTGCATGCAGCCTTAAATTGTTTGTTCCCATATGACAAGCATAAAGAAAAACTAAAAACATAAAACAATCAAAACAAACAACAAATTTTTTTTTTTTTTTTTGAGACAGGATCTTGCTCTGTCACCCAGACTGAAGTGCAGTGGCATGATCTAAGCTTACTGCAGCCTCAAACCCTGGGCTCAAGTGATCCTCCTACCTCAGTCTTCTGAGTAGCTGGGACTATAGATGAGTACCATGCCCAGTTAAATTCTTACCTTTTAACAGGAAGTCATGACACAAACTTATTTTAATGTTAATCCTTGATTCCCTGAAATGAGTACCACCATCTCAGAGGAAAACAACTCTTTCAAGATCCAAAATACAATGTCACCTCTTTTACTCAAGTCCCTAACCCAATAATTAGATTTACTTTATGCAACAGACTGAATGTTTTTGTTCCATAAAACTTCAGGGGGTCAAATACTAACTCATAATATGATAGTGTTAGGAAGTGGGGCGTTTGGGGAGTAAACTTGTAAAGAAGGCCCAGAAACTCCTCTCAACCCTTCTAATATGTGGGAACCCAGTGAAAAAAAAAATTGTTTCTCTATGAATGTAGAAGCTGCCCCTCACCAAACACCAGATCTACCAGTGCTTTGGTTTTGGACTTCTTGACCTCCAGAACTGTGAGAAATAAATTTATCTTTGGCTATCAACAGTATTCTATCACAGTAGCCTGAATGAATGAAGCACTTTGATCCCTATTTTTATGTCTTATTAATAATTCCAGGAGACGGGCAAACACAGAAGGTGGAATGGGGCAAAAGATGCTGAGTAAAGGACCTTGACCAAAGCTAAAGAGCAAAATAAAAGTAGAGCTGGATTCTGACCCCAAGCAGTTTAGTTCCATGTGTGCCTCCCACCAAGAAATAGGTATATTTCCTTTAAGTGAACCTTCAATACTACCAACATGGTAATAATACGTCATCTTTTAATCTCACTGGCAAGCATATGTTTTTAAATTTTCATTTCTCTGTATATACACCAGAACTCCTTCTCTGTAGTCCTAGTTATGCATCATTTAATATAAAAAATAATTTTCTGTTATCTTTGAACACAAAACGGCTATTGTTGTGTAAATTTTATTTACTGATGGACGTGTTTAAACTGGTAATTTCAGAGACTTTAGATTAAAATAGACAATCTCTATATAATTGAATTTGTGCTATAAATCTTCCCTTATCTTGACACGTTTAAGAAACTATTGGTTTTCTTTTAGCTGTCTTTTTTGAACTTCTTTGGAAAAAAATATTGCTCATCGTATTATAGCTCCTGGTGATTTTTCTTGAGAACATGTAGTTTATAATAAGATAACACAAAACTCTTAGGAGGATTTATGAATTTTGTTTCCCATGATTGCTTAGCCATATACATTTATGAGGTACCAATAACCAGGAGCAGTTTTCAGAACTTAAGAAGTAAATAATTGTTTTAGAATTTAGGTTTAATGATACAATTAATTTTTCCTTTTTAATTTTTAGTTGACGTAATTATGGTACATATTTATAAAATATAGAGTAATATTTTCATACATGTATACAATGTGAAATAATAAAATTATAATAATCAGCATTTCTATTACCTCAAATATATATTATTTCTTTGTGTTATGAACATTCAATATACTCTATTCTAGCTTTTTGAAGATATAAAATAAATTATACGTAACCATGTGTACCCTGCAGTGCTGCAGATCACTAGAGCTTATTTCTCCTATCTAGCTATAATTTCTGTCTGTTAATCAACTTCTCCATATCCTCCCTTCTCCTGATTATCCCCCTTCCATAACTTTCCTCAGGCTTTTTTAGCTCATACATATGAGTGAGAACATGTAGCTTTTATTTTTCTGTGCCTAACCTATTGTAAATAAAAATACCCTCCAGGTTTATCTATGTTGTCATGAATAATGGTATTTCATTATTTTTTATGGCTGAATAATATTCCATTGACCACATATACCACATTTTCTTTTTTTTTATTATACTTTAAGTTCTAGGGTACATGTGCACAACATGCAGGTTTGTTACATATGTATACATGTGCCATGTTGGTGTGCTGCACCCTTTAACTCATCATTTACATTAGGTATATCTCCTAATGCTATCCCTCCCCCGTCTCCCCACCCCACGACAGGCCCTGGTGTGTGATGTTCCCCACCCTGTGTCCAAGTGTTCTCATTGTTCAGTTCCCACCTATGAAGCTGGAAACCATCATTCTGAGCAAACTATCACAAGGACAGAAGACCAAACACCACATTTTCTTAATTCATTTATTCATTGATAGACATTTACGTTAAATCCATATCTTAGCTATTGTTAATAGTGCTGTGATAAACATGGGGGTGCACATATCCTTTGATACACTGATTTCCCTTCCTTTGGATAAATACCTAGCAGTGGGATTGCTGGATTGTATAATAGTTCTATTTTTAATTTTTTTTCAAGAAATCTCCATATTGTTTTCCGTAATTGTTATTCTAATTTACATTTCTATCAGCAGTGAATAGGAATTCCCTTTGTTCTTCATCCTTGCCAGCATTCATTAGCTTTTGTCTTTTTGACAATAGCCATTCCAAACAGAGTAAGATGATATCTTATTTGGATCTGATTTGCATTCATGTTTTTCACCACTCTTATTCAATATAATACTAGAAATTGTAGCCAGATAAATTAGGCAAGAGAAAGAAATAAAGGGCATCCAAACTGGAAAAGAGGTAGGCAAATCTTTCCTCTTTACAGATGACATGCTCTTATATATAGAAAAACTTAGACTGTGCCAGGAATCTCTCAAAACTGATAAACAAATTCAGTAAAGTTGCAGGATACAAAATTAATTAATAAAATAATCAGTAGCACTTCTATACACTAATTTCAAACTAGCTGAATAAGAAATCAAGCTGAATAAGAAATCAATCTTATTGAAAATATCCACACAAAAAGTAAATAAAATTCTGAGGAATAAATTGAACTAAGGAGGTGAAAGATCTCTATAAAGGGAAACTATAAAGCACAGATAAAAGAAACTGAAGAGGACAAAAACAAATAGAAAGTCATCTCATGCTCATAGATGGAAAGAATTAATACAGTCTTAAAGTTTAGGACAGTTAGTTGGATCAATAAATTTATTTTTCTCAAAAATAGAGGAAGCATGGCCTTTTTACAGTAGGTTGAGGATTCAGTTTCTCAAAATGTATTCCATAGATAGATTACACTAGAATTATCTGTGATGTAAAAGTTGCAAATTCCAGGCACCAAACCCAGATTTCCTGCATCTGAGTCTCTGGAGTTTGATCCAACTATTTGTATTTTAAGGAAGCACCTCAGATGTTTGGTCAGTATTAAAGTTTAGGGACCACATACATATGGAAAGTATAAACAAATGATTCTGGATTCAGAAGATTCATTCAGAAATAATTATCATATGTGCTTATTCAGTCAGAGAAAAATCATTGTAATGCAATAATTTTAGTAGTTACAAAAGTAGCTTTTGCAATTCTGCAGATGTAAAGAATTTGTACTACGTGTTCAGGGCAAACACAAGAAATAATTTAAGAAAAACATAGATTTCCTGTGATTAGCAGGAGATAGGTACAGAGTTTTGAAAATTAGAGAAGTTACAGGCTATTGTTTCCACTGGCTCATCAATGTCTGAGAGTTCAGTTTGCAGAGCTGGTATAGCATCAGGCTATCTGGTTTCCATAACCCACAGATTTCCTCAAAATCCAGGAAAAAGAGAAGAAGAATATCTCTAAGAAACAAATACTATTTATACAGTATTTCTAATCCTCACAGTAACCTGTATCCCATACTCATAATATATGCAAGAACTGAGATTGTAATCAAGGTGAGTAGTATGTCAAATCCCTTATTCTTTCTACTACTTTAAACTGTCTTCTGGAGTATGGGAAAAAATAGCTACGGATCACATGATTCTGTTCTGTTTTGCTTGTATATCCTATACACAGATCTACCATGACTCTCGCCAGTGGAACTTTGCACTGGGTCAGAGCTATCTTTCCTCCAAGTGACCTTTAGGACTAAGAATTTCTCTTATAATCACCTTCCTTTCATCAGCCAAAACCTTAATGTGCCAGCACAGTCCCACTATTGATCTAATCATATCACTTCAGCTCTCAGACTTTACTATGTGAACATCGTGTAAGCAATCTTCCTTATGATCTCAATTGATCTAAGCACACTCTATAGCTCCTCTTCTTTTACCTATAAACCAATCTGCAAACCTGATGGCACTTTTCACTGAGGGCTTTCATGTGATGGCTGTTTGTTTCCTATATCCCTATGACTCTCAGTGCAGGAGGGAGGCTTGATAAACTATGTGATCCTCATTTATTCAAATAGACTTTTGGCATCTATTTTTTCCTAGCGATAGATGTTTTGAGATTTCTGCAGTTTATCAATGAAGGCAAGCATGCTATCATTCTCTACCAACATATGGGGAACTTCTTCTTATTTATTAAATAACAGTAATAGACAAGTAAAGAACAGAAATGAAAGAAAGAAAGAAAGAGGGACAGAGCAAGAGAAAGCTTTGCCACTTGATTTAAAGCATTGCTCTCTTTTGCATGTTTTATCCTGGTGATTTCAGTATACGTGGGATAACCTGTAAAACTCAGGACTTTTTGATATTCAAATTTTTCATGTGTAAAGATTTTTCTCCTTGATTCAAATAAGAAAACATACCAAAATCATAACTTGAATTTTACCAGTTGTCTTGCTTCCATCTTCAAGACTGCTCATGCAAACATTCCACTCTACATATAAACATTTAGCTTTCAATCTGTTTCCACTCAGTGTTTCCACTTCAACTGTTCTACAACCTTGTTCAGACTATCCACTTTCACTACATCCATTCATTTTCTTCATGTCTCTCATCATTAATCTCAGATTTCTTGGTCTATCATTTCAGAAATATCTTTCCATTAATCCACACTCTCTAACCACTCTTTCATTTTGTTTCACAACTTGAATAAATTCCAATTCCTGAATGAATTCAACTTTCTGTTTTGTCCATTCTTAAAGTAGAGTAACCTGGTGCTGCTAGAGAAAGTCAAACAACTACCAATGTGGACATATGAATAGATTCATTATAACTAGATTATTGCAACTCCAAATAATCTATTAATTTTCTCTGAATATCCATGAATATTTCCAATTCCCTTTTTCACTGTTACATACCTAGAAAATAGTAATGATCTGATTGAAATTTACTCATTTTATAAATTATACAGTTATTTCCAATTCACTTAGTAAAAAAGATAGCCCTATTTCTGTTCAAATACCTACCCCAGTGTTTTAGATTTCATTACTAAAAACTATTTTTTAATTTCTCTTAAAATATAATATATTGAAACTCTCCCACTCTACTGGATCTTTCTCACATTTTTAAAAATTAAAAGCAAGGGACCACAAAGAAACTAATTGAGGTTTTGAGGTGTACATTAGATTTCAACAACATAGACCTTACAAGGATAATTATGGGGCTCTTTTTAGTCTATGTCTCCGTGTATTTGATAATCTAGAAATACATTGTTGAACCTAATTCATTTCACAAAATTTTCTGATTGAAGTTACCTAGAGAACCTTATAATGTTATTAAAGTATAGATTGAAGTCCAGCACAGAGAACTATTATTCCAATAGAAGGCAAAAAGGAAAATTCAACGTAATATTAGCAACATTTTATATAATGCCTATGATATGCTAATATTAAATCAATTGTTTTGAATGGATTATCTCATTTCATCTTAATGAGAAATGATTTTTACCACATTCTCAAATTCAAGTTATTTTAAGTAAAAAATGGAGGAGGAAATATGGAGAACACATGAGGACAGGAGAATATCCAAAAATAATGAGAAGTCAAACCAATGTGGGGTTGGTAGGAGTAGTATACTGGGTAAAAACTGATAAGACTTCAACTAAATTATTAGTGATTATTATTACTGATTAAAGTCCACTTGTATATTGTGTATACTACTTTCTCGAGAAAAATAAAATAAGAAATAATCTAAGATTTTCACTTTGTAAGACAAACAAATTGATTTTGAACTGACTTAATGGAACTGGAAGTTTGTGCCAATAACATCACAGATATCAATATACTTAACTATTAATTCTGTGATTTTAATAATAATTTTTCAAGAAAGCCAAACTTTCACATAATAAATTGTATTTTTTAAACTTTGTTCTTATTGTGACCACAGTGCAAATCTATTCTGTACAACTGAGGACTACTTAATTTTTGTCATTTTAAGAAAACAAACTATCCTTATCCATAAAAATTTTTTAAAGAAGGACTAATGCAGAAAATTAAAAGAAAACATTTGCAAAATTGCATTTTCCTTTATCTTAATGATTAACACAGGCTCACACATATCATCAGAGTTTTAAGTACCTAAACTTTCTAAAACCAATTTAGTCTCTTTTAGTTATATGCATACTGAGTAAGAACAATGCACACTGAATTTTCTATGAATTAGAAATCAGTGCTGCAAACACTGTGCTTAAAAAAATAAGCAGTCATAGAAACAGCTGGAAAAAAATTATGCTTATCCAGCCTTATGAAATGTAGTTGAAAATGAAAGAAATGAGGAAAACACTATTCATAATTTCTTTTAGACACAAAAGAATCATAAAAAGCCCTCCCAAAGGACCAGTACACTCAATTCTCCCTGATACTAAAGAATAGATTCCAGAAAGAGTCTATAAGAATATAATAACATGACTTGTCAAAACTGGACTGTTTTTAGTTCTTATAATTTAGAAAAAAAAAGAAGTCCTTGTTCTGAAATGCAGAGCAAAATTAAAGTTATAATTATACAAAGGAGTACACAGTGGCAGCTGCAAAATCCCTTATATTACTCCCAAACTTTAATTCCCAGAATTAATCTTGATCTTATTGACTGCCTTATTAACTGCTGTAAATAGCAAAGCAAAGTATTTTTGTGGGAGGAAGTTGGAGGCATCTGAGTATAGGATGAAAAACAGCATTGTGATAATGCATACTCTCCATTGTGAATAGTATACTCAACTCCTAAGTATACAAAAAAGCATGTCAAAAATATTTATAATAATATCAAAAGTTTATTTCTTTCATAATTAAAATTGAAATATTTAATATTTTTAAGTGTGCATTGGCTAGGAGCATCATTCTCATGATTTATTGAAGAACACAACAAAATACAATGTAATTAATGTTGTTTTTCTTCCTAATAATTCTATTCTAATTTTTCTAATGTTAAATTAGTTTGTTTTGTTGTTGTTGCTGTTCATTTACACAATGTTAATTGCTCATAACCATTAATTGGTTACATCGTCATTCAACTTTTGTTCATCTAATATTCTAAATTATACCTCAGCAGTGAATAATTTAAAAAATCCAATCTACCCAAATCAATATGGGCATTATATCCTTTTTCAAAAATAGTCATTGGTGGGCCAGGCACAGTGGCTCACGCCTGTAATCCTAGCACTTTGGGAGGCCTAGGTGGATGGATCACCTGCGATCAGGAGTTTGAAGCCAGCCTGACAAGACGTATACCAAGGTTTTGTTAGCTCTTATTTTGATATATCAAATTTGATTCTGCAGGCTCCAATAATTGTAATTCTTCAGATTCTGATCGTTTACTAAAATAAATACCAAGAATTGATCAAACAATATTTAGAAATAAAGGAATTTTCAAATTATTGAGAAATTGATGAAGAAATATTTAACATAACTAGCTGTAAATAAATGCATTTAGAAACCAGTGAAAAAGTATTTTTTCATCAGACAGTATTCCACCTACCCAAGAATGACTTATTTCTCTATCATGCTACTAAACTCACTCTTAGAAAAGTCGTCCATTAGCTCAGTGTTGCCAAAAAATAAATACTCCCTTGACCTCATTGTATATTATCTATCAGTGACATTTAATGTAGAAGATACTTTCTTTGCTTGGATTTTCTGATATACTGACCCTTCCTTCTTATTTTGTTACACAGGCCTGTTATTGATGATGAAAGCCTGGTCTAACTCCCTTTTCTCTATTTAAGTTTTTTCTCAATATTATCAAATCCCATCTTTTTTCAGTTCTCAGATTTATAACTATATCCTCTATCCTGCACTTTAATTTTTTTAACCAGTTTCATTCATAATCCCTCCACTTGCATTTCTAATTTAGTATTTGAAACCTAACACATTAAAACAGTAATCTTGTCCTTTCTTCTAGATCGAACTCATGCATAGTTCTCTTCCACATCAATAAGTAGTATCATCAGCCATTCAATGCATCATCCAAAATTCAAATTTACCCATGATTTCCCAGTTTTGCCTACATTCTAAATCTAATTCATCAGTAAATACCTTTGTTTTATCATTAAAAGAATTCTTAATCTTTTTCTCTTCAATTCTATTACCATAGCAATAGACAGTTCACCATCTCTTCCAATAGCTTAGTTCTGATCTCCTCACTCTCATTGTTGCTGCCCTGATATCCATTCTTCGTCAAATCTTAGGATTGAAATTTTAACATAAATTAGAACCTATATTTGTCTTCATTTAAAATCCTCAAAGCCATCTCCCTGATAAAAATGTAACTTCAACTCTTTTTAATGATTGCTAAACTTGACATGTTCTACGTCTGCTTAGCCTGTGTGACCTCAGATTCATCCCAGGATGTATTAAGACACATACCCTTTGGCTGCCTTATTATTCCTATGTTCAAAGCATTTGCATTTTCCTTCTCCCTTACTTTGCCAAAAGTCTAGTATTTTTCTCAAATTATGGGAGAAACCACCAAGATCCAGGATGGAACATAACTTTTGTATGCTGTAAGAAGAGATAAAGAATCCCACAAAAGTGCTGAAAAGTAACATTTTCCTGAGGGTTCCCAGGTCAGTTTTTCAGCATATAATGTGGATATTGAATCTCTGCCGCAAGAAAAAAAAGTATTATCTTTTTTTACATTGGTGTATTTATTAAAAATTTTAGAAAACCAAATTTAAACATTAAATAAAAATGAAATAGATTGGCTCCTACAGCTGGAAAGAATATCAGGCTAGTAACCACATGAGAAATTAAGTAGAAAGAGAAAGTTGGGTATTGAAGCAAATTGCCTTTTCCCCATTTATACCCTTTCTCAAGGTAAAGCAAGAAAAAAGGAAAAAAATGCATACACATTGGAAATGAAGAAGTAATACCAACTTAATTCAGAGTATTTATATAAACTAAATAGACACTTTGGTCAAATATACAAAAATGCCAATAAATATAATGTTGTTTATCATGTTTATAGGGCACAAGATCAAGATAAAACTAAAATTTATTGCAAAGAACATTCAAAAATGGAAATAAAATACATAATTAGAAATACTAGTAAAATTATGTTCTATTTAGCTTGGAGTGGTGCTCTGCACGTTTGTATTCTCAGCTACTTTGGAGGCTGACGTGGGAGGATTGCTTCAGCCCAGGAATTTGAGGTCAGCCTAGGCAATAGAACAAGACCCTCTCTCTCTCTCTCTCTCTCTCTCTCTCTCTCTCTCTCTATATATATATGTACTTTATATATATACTTTATATAGAATATATATATACTTAAGGATAAGTCTGTCTAAAAATAAGCCTAATTAGTGTATATTCAAAAGGCAAACAAAAAAAGAGGAAATGTTGCTGAGTAAAATTAAGGCAGATCTAAAATAGAAGATTGCTGTATTGTGTTCCTACATCAAAACACCCATCATAGTTGAAATGTCAATTCTCTCCAAAGCAATCTGTCAATTCAATGCTGTCCTCATCATGATCCTAGCAAGCAGGCTATTTTTTTTTTTTTTTTTTTTTTTTTTTTTTTTTTTTTTTTTTGGTGAGGGGAAGGAGTCTCTCGCTCTGTCGCGCAGGCTGGAGTGCAGAGACGCAATCTCGGATCACTGCAAACTCCGCCTCCCGGGTTTAGGCCATTCTCCTGCCTCAGCCTCCTGTGTAGCTGGGACTACAGGCGCCCGCCACCATGCCGGGCTAAATTTTGTATTTTTAGTAGAGACGGGGTTTCACAGTGTTAGCCAGGATGGTCTCGATCTCTTGACCTCGTGATCCGCCCGCCTCGGCCTCCCAAAGTGCTGGGATTATAGGCTGAGCCACTGCGCCTGGCCGCAAGCAGGCTATTTTTTATTTATTATAAATTGAGAAGTTATTTCTGAAATCATATGGAAGTGCTAAGAACATACAATAAATGAAACAGCTCAAAGAATAACAAAGTTGGAGCATGTATATTGTTTGATTTCATGTTAATTATTAAGTTATATGCATCGAGACAGTATGTTATTAGCATCAAGGTAGACAAATATATACATGGAAAAAATAAAATGCCAACAAATAGACTAACAGATATAAGATCAACTGATTCTCACCGAATTGCAAATTCAGTCTACTTAAAGGACAATCATTTTAACATATGGTTCTAGCACAATTGGATATTTATTTGATCAAAATTAAACTTTAATTCGTAACTTATACCTCATATAATTAACTCATTTATCATAGACTTAAGTGAAAACATTTGGAGGTGTTTAACTTCTAGAGAAAAATATAAGAGAAAATAATTGTGACCTTGTATTAGGCAAACATTTCTTAGATATAATACAAAAAAAAAGAAAAAAAAAAAAGAAAAAAACCCTAAAAATATCCTGATTAAAAAGTTGAAAAATGGATTTCGTCAAAATGAAAATTACCCTTTGAAATATACTACTAAAAGAATAAAGAATTAAATCATCAATTAAAAAAATTAGCAAAGTACATGTCTGATTAAGGTTTGTATCATGAATATATAAATAACTCATGAAATTCAATAATAAGAAAACCATTAATTTAAACACAGGACAGATAATTCAAAGAGTTACTAATGAAGGTATGTGAATGTCGAATACACACATAAAATGCTATTAGCAATATTAGTAGTAAAAAGCATTCAAATTAAGTCAACAGTGAGATACAAATGTTCACATCTATTAGAATGGCTAAAATTAAATAGGCTGATCATAGCCAAGTGTTGTACAGGATGTAGAGCAACTGCAATTCTCATACACTGCTAATGGGATGTAAATCATTTGCATAAAATATAACAGCTTTCCATGCAATGTGAACATATACCTATCATTTGATTTAGTGTTCCAGTACAATGTAGTTACCCAAGTAAAATGAAGATTAACAACCTTAGTTTCTAAGAAAATAAAAATTAAGTTGACAATTTATACCTACTAATAGTTGACTTTTCTAATGGAATTGGTTAGAAACTGGAGAAACATGACAGTTGATGGAAGTCTTTCTCCCCTGTGGATTGAGGTAAAAATTAAGAAAATATGATGGATTTAGGGAAAAACTAAAGTACTATTTGGATGCAAAATCAGTTACACAATTTGGATTTCAATATATAAATGTTTTTTGGTAAACGAGTGAATATGGATTTTTAAATTTTTTAAGGATTGCTGTATTAATGACAATCTTCAGTTCCAAGTAATATTTAGTTTTCTGAGTACTCAAGGGGATTTGAAGATCTCATTGGTAATATTATATATGATATACAGGGTTGTTTTCATGAGGAAAAAATATCATTTTAATTAGAATATTGAACACTATAATTGTAGTTCTGTATCCATGCTAAATCTTGTAGGTTAGGAAAAATATTCAAAGTTGTTGGAACTGCAAAGCGAAGTTCAACAGTTCCCTGTACCCCCAGATCTTGTCCAGGTACAAAGTGTATTAATACAAATTTTAACCTTATGGGCCATATGAAGCATTTAAAAAATGCTTCATTTTCATTTAAAATGCCTACCCACTTGAAGTGAATTTCATATTATGTTAAAATTATTCCAACCAATACCATTGAGATGGTATTCTAGTTAAGTTGAAGATTTGAAATTGTCCTCATAACTAGTAATTTTCATTTGCTAGTGAAATTAGGTAATCTTGGAGGAAAGTTTCTATGAGAAATAGGTGCAGAGGTAAAAGGTTCCTGAAAGTGGAGTGTGTTCTACACAAACCTATTATAATATATAGGACTGATTTGGGGTTAATTGGGACTGATTTATGTAAATACAGTCCTTCACAGATAGAAGAGTTATCAGTATTTGAGGACCAGGTAATCCCATTTTACTTCTTGAAAGAGAAGACTTAGGAGCTGCAAAGAGATAAAGAAGGACTGAATAATCAGTGTGGTGAAAGATGACAAATATCGGAAAATGAATTCCCTGATTCCTTAATTAATTAACCATTCATTCATTTATTTAAAATATATCTTGAATTACTTATTTGTGACTAGTGCTGTTTTACATATTGGAAATACCATGGGTAATCATTTTTAAAAATCTTTTGCTTTCACAGACTTAAATCAAATAAATATTCTAGTCCAAAAACAACATACAGGTTGCATGCCATTATGCAGATTCTTTTAGTGAACAAAGTGTGCACTGCTCACCCTAATTTGGAAGCACTTTTGTTTCAGAGTTCTATAAGAAAAGCAAATGCTGCAAAAAAAAAAAAAAATGGCCAATACCTCCTAAAATAAATAACATCTGAGATATAAAGTTATGTTTTATATCAAGACGTAGACTGTATCAACAAGGGATGCCATTCCAAGAGTTATTCTAAAATGCTGTTTATCATGATTTGGAAAATTTTCAAATCATTACAGAAACAAAATTATATCACATAAGTGCATGCGGACGAAATCATGCAATTTCATAAAATCTGCACTCTCGGTATTATGCCATACAGTCTGTGCTGTCAGTATTATGCATAGGTGATTGAAAGCTGTGAAGTTCTGTTGAGGAGTGGCCAGTAATCATTGATGGGATACCACCGTTTTCTATGTGGTGGGGCTTCTCATTTTCTGCACAATGCCTTTGGACAGCTCTTTTGCGTGAATCTGTCATCTGCGAATAAACTATTAAAATCATGGACCGAGTTAGTATATTGTATGTATATGAGGTTTATCCTCTGGTAAAACAGCAGAACTGATAAGTGTGTGAAGCATTAGCAAAAGTTAATGTGTAAGCCACAAGAATAGATAATTTCCCTGAAGAATGGCAGTGCCGATGAAAAGCAACCAAAACGAAATTTATAGGAGACAGAGAACAAAAAGTTGATTTGAGAGAAAATAGACCAAGAGGACATAGAAAAGAGGCAGAGTAAAGTTCAGCATAGCATATTTGATAAATCAAGAGGACATATTTGAGAAGAGAGGGTTAGGATGCCTGCTAATAGACAGTGGGTATTAGTGGACAGAAACATCGGTCACTGTTCTTAAACACAGCTCGCATTAGAGATAAGACAACAAAGATCAGCAGCATCCAACTCCTAAACTGTGTGTACTTTTTTACCTCCCAACATGTTTTATTGGCTTCAATATTTAATCAGATATAAAGAGCTCCAGGAAAACTAGCATTAAAGAGAAAACTTTTAGGAATTATTTTGTCTAGTTCCTGAAAAAAGAAAAAAGTGGTTTCTTTTAAAACTTGTATTGGAAATTTGGGACCTGGGGCAGTTTTGTTTCTAAACATAAAATTAAATTATAACATTTGTCTACATTATAAAGTCTCTAGTTAGCTTTCATGAAAGCCTTAATTATTTAAGGGAGAAACAAAGACAGTCAGCAAACACATTTAGGGATAAGAAAAGTAATATTCCTAAAATAATTAGATTAAAACCAATTCTAGGTTAAGACTATATTTTGCCTCATACCAAAATTGTCTATCTCTACTGGATTACTCATTTTTCTAGAAGGGCAATAAATATTAATTTAAAGCTATAGACACAAAGGTGCTGAAGTGTGAGATTTTCACTGAGACTGTGAAACTTTAAACCACAGATATTGGATAATTTGCCTGAATGAAATAGATATTATTGTTCACTAAGATACGCTTTTGTGCTGCTGAAATTATTTTCCACAATTTTGTACTCAACATAAGATTATCGATAGCATTTGCTATGCTAACCAGCATAGGAAATCCAGATTTATTCACCATCCTTAAATAGTTAATAGTGTAATGTAGTTGATTATTGCAATAATAATGTTTGCTATATGTACCTCAGAAAATTACAGTAACAGGTATCAAAAACAATTTATAAAGTACTATTAAATTATAAATTATTTTTGTTTAAAAGTTTTATATTTTCACATTATCAGTTAAATTCACTGATTACTTAAAATTAAGGTAATCCTGATTTTTTGCAATGAATCTGAAATTATCTTATAATTACATTAAATAAGAAATACTTCACATTTATCCTAAGCAGTTTCTTACAATTGATAGACAGTATTTGTGCACTGATGAAATATGTCAAGTTTTTCAAGGATAAATACTGTTTAACATTACTATTATTTAACTTTCTTAAAGAGATTAGAAGGACCTACTGACTTAGTGATAGTTTTTGCATTAATTAACTACCTCATTTATTCAATAAATGAACTTGAGAATACAGAAGTGTTGCATTAGGAACAAAAATCGTGAGCAAAGATTTGTTCATAAGAATCCTATATTTTTTAATTAGAGATGAGCAAGCCATAAAGAAGAATAGACACAATAAGAAACTTATGATATGTGCTTTCAACATGACAAAATAAAAAAGGATGTTAACTGTGTGTTGTATATCGCCTATATTATATTGAGGTATGTTCCTTCTCTACTCAATTTGTCAAGAGTTTATACCACAAAGGGACGTTAGATTTTATCAGATATTTTTTCAGCCTCTATTGAGGTAATCATATGAATTTTTTCTTTGATTCTGTTAATGTCATGTATCATGTTTATTGACTTTGGTAAATTGAACCATTCTTCCCTCTCTAGGAAAAAAATCTGACTTTATCATGATGAATGATCTTTTTAATTGAATTTGGTTTGCTAGTATTTTGTTGAGAATTTTTGCATCTGTATTTATCAGGGATATTGGCTTATTATTTTGTGAGTATGTGATTTTGTCTGGTTTTGATATCAGAGTAATACTGGCCTCCTAGATTAAATTTGGACATTTTCTGTCCTCTTCAATTTGTTGGAATAGTTTAAGTAAACAGAATTGGTATTAGTTCTCTAACTGTTTGGTATAATTTAGAAGTGAAGCGCTCAGATCCTGGGCTTTTCTTTTACAGGAGATATTTTATTGACTTCTTATGGGTCTGATTAGGTTTTCTATTTACTGAAGATTCAATCTTGGTAAATTTTATGTGTCCAGGAATTTATTCATTTCTTCTAGGTTTTACAATTTGTTGGCATATACTTGTTTGTAATATTCTCCTATAATTCTTGTATTTTTGTGGTATTAGTTGTAATGTCTCCTTTTTCTTATTTTATTTGAGAGTCTTCACTCTCGTTGAGTTAATCTAGCTAAGTTTGATGATTTTTTTTATCTTTTAGAAAAGCAAACTTTGTTTTGTTGATCTTTCTAATTATTTCTTATAGGCTCCATATATTTCTACTTGGATATTTATTATTTCTTTCCTTCTGCTAGTTTTGGGGTTAGATTGTTCTTGTTTTTCTGATTCCTTGATAACATGTTGTTTATTTCAGATTTCTCTGCTCTTTTCCTGACATAGGCATTTATTACTATAACCTTCTCTTAGAACTGCATTTGTTGCATTCTTTAAGTTTTGCTATGTTGTGTTTAAATTGTCATTTGTATCAAAGAATTTTTATATTTTCTTTTGAATTCCTTCATTGACCCATTGGTTTCTCCTAAGAATGTTATTTAATTTCCATGTATTTGTATAGTTTCCAAAGGTCATCCTGCTATGGATTTCTAGTTGTATTCCAGAGTAGTCAGAAAAAAATACTTTATATGGTTTTACTTTTAAAAAATATGTTATGACTTGTTTTGTGGACTAACGTATCATCTATGCTGAAGAATTTTCCATTTGCTGTTGAGAAGAATGTGTAATCTGCAGCTGTTGGATAGAATGTTGTATAAATGTCTGTTAGGTCTATTTGGCCTAGAGTGCAGCTCAAGTTTCATTTTTTATTGTTGTTAATTTTCAGGCTGGCTGACTTGTCCATTGCTGAAAGTAGGGTTTTAAAGTCTCCTACTATTATTGTATTGAAGTCAACTTTATTTATATCTATTAATTTGTTTTACACATTTAGGTGCTCCAGTGTTAGGTGCATATATATTTATAATTATTATATTTACCAATATATTTAATTCTTTATCACTGTCTAATAGCTTTCTTTGTCTTTTATTGTCATTTTTTGCTTAAAGTATATTTTTACATAAGTATAGCTATTCCTGGTCTTTTTTGGTTTTCATTTGTAGAAAATATCTTTTTCATGTCTTCAATTTCAGTATGTGTGTCTTTATAGGTGAAGTAAGTTTCTTGCAGGCAGCATGTAGTTGGGAATTTTAAAAAATATATGGAACAACTTGATGTATTTTAATTAGAAATTTAGTCTTTATAGGTGAAGTAAGTTTCTTGCAGGCAGCACGTAGTTGGGTGCTTTAAAAAATGTATGGAGCAACTTCATGTATTTTAATAAGGTATTATTGATTGGTAAGAACTTATGACTATCACTTTTAATTTGTTTTCTGGTTGTTTTGTAAATGCTTTGTTCCTTTCTTCCTTTGTGGTTAAGTGATTTTCTCTAGTAGAATATTTTGATTTCTTGTTTTTTATTTTTAGCGTATCTATTATGCATTTTGTGGTTACCATATGGTTTACACAATCATCTTACGGCTGTAACAAGTTATTTTAAACTGATGACAACTTAACTTTAATCACAAATAAAATAAAGTCTAAGAAACTCTATACTTTTATATTTTCCCCATATTTTGACTTTTTGATGTCTCACTTTACATCTTTTTATATTGCCAATCTCTTGACAAATTGTTGTAGTTACTATTATTTTTAATAGTTTTGTCTTTCAGTCTTCGTACTAATTTGAGTCATCCACACACCACAATTACAGTATTTGAGTGTTCTAAACATCTATGTAATTACTTTTATCAGTGAGTTTTATCCCTTCAGATATTTTCTGGTTAGATTTTGCACTCTTTTCTTTCAGACTGAATAAATCTCCCTAGCGTATCTTTAGTACAGGTATAGTGGTGATTAATTTTCTGAACTCTGTTTGTCTGAGAAAATCTTGTCTCCAATTTATGCCTGAAGAACAGCTTTGATGCGTATAATATTCTTGATTGGCAGTTTTGTGTGTGTGTGTGTGTGTGTGTTTTTCTTTCAGCATGTTAAAAATGTCATGTCACTCCCTCCTGGCCTTTATAGTTTCCATGAAGAAATCTACTGCCAGGTGTATTGTAGCTCCTTTATAAGGTATTTGCTTCTTCTTTGTTTGTTTTTTTTTTTTCCATTGCTGCTTTTAGGATCCCTTCTTTGTTCTTGACATTTGAATTCCATCATTATATGCCTGAGGGTAGTTTCATTTGAGTTGAATCTGCTTAGTGACCTTTGACTTTTCTGTACTTGTATATTTATTTGTAACTTTTGATATTGTTGGATGTATCCCCACCTAAATGTCGTCTTGAATTGTGGCTTCCATAATCCCCATGTGTTGTTGAAGGAACCTGGTGGGAGGTAATTGAATCATGGGGGTGGTTTTTTCCCATGCTGTTCTTGTGGTAGTGAATAAGTCTAACAAGATCCGATGGTTTTATAAAGGGCATTTCCCCTGCACACTCTCTCTTGCCTGCTGCCATGTTAAGACGTGCCTTTGCTCCTCCTTTGCTTTCTGTCATGATTGTGAGGTCTCCCCAGCCATGTGGAACTGTGAGTACATTAAACCTCTTTTTCTTTATAAACTACTCATTGTCAGTTATGTTTTTATTAGCAGCATGAGAACAGACTAATATACTTTTCTTTAAGGTTGGAAAGTGTTCTATTATTATTCCTTCATGTAAACTTTCTCCCTCTTTCTAGTTCTCTACTCCTTCTTGAATGCTAATAACACACCTGTTCTTTGATAAATTTCATAGATCCTGTCAGTTGTTTTTTCTTTTTTTCTATTCTGATTGTGTATTTTCAAATAGCCTGTCTTTGAGCTCACTGATGCTTTCTTCCATTTGATCAATCTGCTGTTGTGACCCTCTAATGCATTCTTCAGTCTTTTAACTAACTTTATTTTTAGCTCCAGAATTTTTGTTTTAATTTAAAAATATTTTAATCTATTTGTTAAATTGCTATGATAAATTTCTGAATTTTTCTCTGTGGTTTTTATTTTTATTTTTTAAGCTTTGTTGATCTTCCTTAAACAGCTATTTTGATTACTCTGTCTGAGAGACTACACATCTATATCCCTCCAGGGTCAGTCACTGGTACCTTATTTAGCGCATTTGGTGAGGTTGTATTTTCTTGATTATTTTTGATGGTTGTGGATGCCTGTTGATGTCTGGACATTAAGGAATTGGGTATTTATTCCAGTCTTCACTGTCTGGCCTGCTTGTACCCATCCTTCTTCAGAGGGCTTTCCAAGAATCAATGGATTCTGACTGTTAGAGTTTCTAATCCTGTGATTACTACAGCCCTAATAGCAACAGAGGGCACCCTAAGGCCAAGTTTGCTAAAACTGTCTCACAGACTCTGTGGTCCTGACTCCGATGTACCTGTAAAAGATCATACCCAGGGATGTTCCCTGTGTTCCAAGGCAGAGTCCCTTACTCAATTTTCTCTTATTCTCCTAGGCAGGAAAACTTTCTCATCTCTGTGCTCCCTGGGGTTAAAGCTGTGATGCAGGCATACTTGTGGCTGCCACAGTTGATGCTGTGTTGAGTTATATCTAAAGCTCATAGCCTCCCAGATCACCACAGTGCAAGAGCTTACCCAAAGCCTATGGCCACCATGGCCTTCCTAGCTGCTAGAATGTTTTGGGGGTCTGAGACTACTTTAGTCACATGGTGGTGAAGCAGGCTGGGACACAGGTTCAAATTGCTGGGATGGTGGATTCCCTGCTAGTGTCAGGGAAGGTCTAGAACTTTCATCCACAGGCACAAACATGGAATCAGGGGCCACAGGGATTTGTCTGGTGTTGTGTTTTTCTGTGGTGGGACTGCTGCTGGGTTTCAAAGCAAAGTCGATGCACACTTTCTTCTCCTTCCCTTAAGCAGATGGCATCTCTATCCACGCTTCACAGCTTGGGGATGGGGGAGAGATGGTAAAGGCAATGAGATACTGCTCTTCCTACCCTCTCCAATGCATCTTTTCTTATTATTTTGCTAAAATCAGGTATTGTGATCTCTCAACTGGTTTTCTTATGTCACATGAAGGTATTTTCTCATGTGAATAGTTGTTCAAATTGATGTTTCTACAGGGGCACAATCACTGGAGAGTCCTGTTCTGCCATCCTCTGGTGAGAAGAGTCTCTAGTAAATTATGTCAGTGTGTTTCAGTCTATATCTGCACTATAATAGGTGTACATTCAATCCATACCTGCACCTATAATAAGTGTACATTTACTGTTCATTTAAGTCATTCATTACTAATAGAAATAGTGCAAACATCAGTATCCTGATGATTACTTTGCACTTTAGAGTTCTACAATATGCCAGTGACAATCTCTACAGCAGAAAGTGATTATTTTACCATTTATATGTGTTTGAGGTAAACAGAAGGGTCAATACATTATAAAATGTGTAAATGCTTGAAGAAATATTTTGGCATAAAAAGAGAAACTGTATCTAATAAAAATGTTCAAAATTATGGAATTATTTGATATAACATAAAGTTAAACATAAACTCTGGAAGTATTAGTTATAGGGACATCAAGTCATATGTTATATAATTGGCATTAAAGGCAAAGTACTAACAGTGTAATCTGGCAAAATAAAGTGTTTTTTTCCTAAGGCTTTACAGGAATATAAAAGTCTCTAACACTATCAATGAGATTTTATATGTCACCAATAAAAAACAAATATTTTCCAAGCATTGCAAAACATTGTATTTATGAGTTAGGCTTTGAATTCTTGACAGATTTGTGACTATATGAGACAGGAAATCATTGGGTCATTTTCTCATCTATAAAAAACAAGTAACTATTGCAACTACTAACCAAGTTTAGTGAATGTTATATCTGAAACACTAATAATTTCAATGACTAAAATGTTTGCAAATTTTGGCTAAATCACATTTTAATTGCCTACATAGGAAATATATAAAACCAACCAGAAGCATCATCATTCATAAAGAAATTTTAAAATATACATATAAGTTTCTTTCTTTGTCCAGAAAATCTTCAATTTGGCCATAATATTTTTATTTAATGTCATATAACAAACGGATGTATGATCCTACCCTTTCTTTCTGTCAATGTTCTTATGATTATCTTTTTTGATCAGCTGTTATCACTTTGCTTTATCATCTTCTTGGCTATAGTTAATTTGTAGTTATTACAGTTGATGTCATTGTTATTACTACTACTGTTGTTATGGAATGGGCTCTTATCATATGCTAGAAAACTCACTATGTGTTTCTTCAGAATTTACACAGCCTAGAACCAAACTATGTGTTTTTCTGATGCAGACTTTAATTGTATAACCATTAATCTGTGTTACTTCTGCTTAAAGTATGTATGTGTTCAAAGAGCAATTTACCTAATGTGTCCAGGAAAATATTACGTAGGAAGTAATATATAATATCTTTAAAGATGAGAAAAGTACTACTATTATAGCTCCCTCCTCACTCTCCCCTGCCATCTTCACCCACACACACAAAAATAGCTTTTATGTTATAGGACAATGCTCAGGGTAGAATGGTAACTCCAACGATAAGTCCAAGCAACTCATGGGGTTCACAAAACAAGCAAAACAAATGCAAAGTTAACATTACTCATTTGAAAAAGGATATACCTGGAATAAACTTTGAACTTTGAACATTCATAGGTTGCAACTAATAAAGGACCACCACTGAGGAAGTGAACATTTTAGCAAGGCAGAGCCTGAGAAAAATACACTGAGAAACACAGAAGTAGATTAAAAGACATAGGGAAATTCAGGTAAGGCAATCAGTCTACCAATATATAAGGAATGCATTATATATGAAAAAATTTTCTTGATATTGGAGCAATTCAAAAAAGAGAAAATCTTTTGAGATAAAAAATGCATAATTAGAGTAAGAATGGAATATAATTATGCAATCATAAAAGTAATTAGAAAAAAATAAAAACGAGAACTGTGCTGGCAGAGATGGGGTAGAAATGAAGAAGGGTAATCTCACAGATCTATAGAAGAAGTATGAAACATAGCGTTCTTATAAAAGTCTGAAAAATATATAATAAAAAAGCTAATGGAAATATATTTTGTATCAATCAATATGATAAGTAGTTGAATATATTCATAAATAATGGTTAATGCATACTATGGAATATTATGAAAACATTATATAGTTGGAGCAAATAGGAAGTTGTCATTCATGTTATCCATTTGGGTTCCCTGGACCACATTGAAAAAGGAAGAATTGTCCTGTGCCACATGTAAAGTACACTAACACTAGTGATAGCCGATGAGGTTAAAAAAAAAAATCACACAAAAAAATCTCATAATGTTTTAAGAAAGGTTACGAATTCGTGTTGGGCCGTATTCAAACTGTCCTGGGCCACATGCAGCAGGAGGCCCATGGGTTGAACAAGCTTGTTATAAAGTGAGTAAAGTTTACATAATGAAATCTACTTAAAACAAGAGAGAACAATTTTCCAGTATATATGATTATATATTTGTTTATATATTATGAAGGTAGGGGAAACTTTGGTGATACAACAGAAATTACTTAATAAACGGGAAGAGCTACAGGTGTCAGAAAGGAACAAGAAGACAGGAGAGATGAGTTATGGTGAAAGACAATTAAAATAGGCATTCATACCTAAACATAACTATGAGCCAGTTAAGTTTCACAGCTTTAATACATCTTATTCTTGGCACAGTCAGTAATTTGTGTTATCCCTAAAATTTCTCCTGAATTTCAGACTCATATACAAGTGTGCTTTTGACTTTCATTTGTATGTTTAATAGTCATCTCACATTTGATATGTTTTAAACAAAACTGTTGATTTTCCAGTACAACCTTATTTCTTTCCATGTTTTTCACATCAGGAAATTGCAACATCATTCTTCCAAATTGTATAGCTCCTCTCAGAAAGTCTTCCCTCCTTCATCCTGAATTTATATACTGATTCTGGTTTCTTTCACTATCTTGTACAGGCAATGATGCAGGTCCAAGATGCCAGTGATATTTCACCTAAGCAATTGCAATATCTCCTGGCCTTTCCCCTGGCTTCCAGTCTTCACTTCTTTGGAGTCAATTCTCTAAACCAAGGCAGAGTAATCCTGCTAAAAATTAAGTAATATATTACTATTCCAAGTCCTTGCCGTGGCTTTTGATCTTATGTAGAGTAATGCCCATAGATTTGTCAAAGCCTTGGAAGGCCAGCTTACAGATTTCCTCTCTAACCTCTTTTTTTTTTTTTTTCCTGTGGAGACGGAGTCTTGCTCTGTCGCCCAGGCTGGAGTGCAGTGGTGCGGTCTTAGCAACCTCCGCTTCCCGGGTTTAAGCAATTCTGCCTCGGCTTCCCGAGTAGCTGGGATTACAGGCGCACACCGCCACGCCTGGCTAATTTCTTCTGTATTTTAGTGGAGATGGGTTTCCTGTGTTGCCCAGGCTCTGCTCGAACTCCTGAGCTCAGGCAATCGCCCGCCTTGGCCTCCCTGAGTGGTAGGATTAGAGGCATGAGCCACTGCGCCCAGCTTCTAACCTCATTTTTTTAAAGCACTCTTGGTTTCACTCATTTTGGCCCAGCTACCATGGCTTCATTGCAGCTAATGGAATTCATCAAGTATGTTTATTCCCCACACCAGGCCCTTAATGTTTGCTCATTCCATTGAGTGTATTTTTCCTCCCGATAGTCATGTATTGCTACCTCACTCCCTTTATATCTCTGCTGAAATTTAACTTTATCAATGTGGATCTCCCTTGTGAATTACATAAAACCTTACCTCTTACAGACCTCATTATTCTCTCTACCCTGCATTATCCCCATTTCACATATACCCATACACAACACAAGATAGTAAAATAAATAGACTGATCAATTGATTGATCAATAGATGTCGTTTCCCCAAGCAAACCTTTCTCTCAACCACATTTATGAGACTTTGTTTTTGTTAAAAGATATGCAAAATATCAGATTTTTCAAAATAAATATATTTAATGGTTAAAAATGTTTAATTTCTTATTTTTTTCCAAACACTTCTCTTTTTCTGGCTGCCTCATTGTTTTTTACAATGACTGTGAGTCTATAACTATCTCCTCTGACTCCCCAGTATATACACACACTCTCTTCATCATCTCACTCTCATGTTTGCAACATCCAATTTCTCTTTTCATTCTCACTGCCACCCCCTTAAGAGAACTATCTCTTGTTATCATTCTTCTAGATTTCATGGACTCCATGTATTTTCCTTTCATGAACAGGTGTCACAATTTTCCTAACCACTTTGTAAAACCTAGTCAAATGTGTGGCATGCAGCACTTTTTACCTTGCTTTTGCATCCACTTGCTCTTTAAATACCCTAACTGTATCTTCTACTTTCCAATTCTATTCTTTTTCCAAGAACTCAATTAAAATGTCAAGGTTATTATATTTTCCCCCTGGAATATTAGCTAAGATTGACCTGTTTTTTTAACTCACAGTATTTTAAACTTTTATCTTATTCAGCATGAGAAAATAAATATTTGCATATATCACAAAGCAGGTACATTTTTGAAAATATAAGCTATCGTATATCTTTATATTTCTAAAAGACTCATAAGCTCAGTAAAAAGGAAAAGTCTATCTTTAGAGTGTGAAAAACCCTATGACAAAATTTAAGGTTAAATGGCAAATTGAGTGAAATACTGTCACAGTACAAAGAATGTTGGATAATTTTACCTACTGAAGAACAGGAAATAGATAACAGTGCATTTAAAACTATAAAGAAAAGAATGATGAGCATACTGAAAATATACTGTTCATAGCTGATTAATATTATAGCTTCATTTCATCTATTTTTCTCTAGATAGATCCTAAAAGTATCTATAAATTAAAAGGCATTATAGCACTAATGATTTGGTTGGTTTATGAGGATATTTTTAAATTATCTGTTTGTAAACAATCTGGCTGGTGACTAGAAGGTCAGAGTTTCCAACAGTGAAGGCGCTTCATCAAAGTTATCATCCCCATCTGTGAGGGATGCTTTTATCTAGGGCCAATGCGAATGACTTCGCTCTGCTGAGACCACTGATTGTGTGTGTATGCGTGTGCTGCACACGAACATTCTGCACATGGCACTCTTAGTAGCATCCTGCCTTCTGCTGGGGAAGTTTGTAAAGATTTAGACAAAGTTTGTAAAGATTTACATAAGTTTTCTTTATATCTTTCCTTTTTTATTTGTATTATGTACTTTGAGGCCTTCACTCAAGAGAAGTCAGATATTATCATGATAATCTCACAAAAGGGCATCACACTTCTACCAGAAACTACATACCAAGATGTATATAGGAAAAATCAACTCAGAAATGCAAATAAATTCATTAAACAACTTCAGCTTTCACAAACGCAACCTGACAGGTATTTCATGGAACAGCCTATCCTATGAACTTAACATCCTATTTTGGTAAAACATTGCATGGTGGATATGTAGGAATTTGTGGCCCTTCTAATATTTGGTATACTTTCCTCTGCAATTGGAAGTAACTTTGGCTTAATTAAACTTCTTTGCTCTCCCAATGATTCAAATATACACACATATGACCCCACAGCATCTGCTCAAATATTTTCTTCTTTATTTCTCCTTTGAGATTACAAGTATCTTAGTCCATTTTTTGCTGCTATAATAAAATATCTGAGACTGGGTAATTTATAAAGAACAGGTGTTTATTTCTCACAGTTCTGAAGGCTGCGAAGTCCAAGATTAAAACCCCCACAAGTTTCAGTTGTCTAGTGAGGTTGCATCCTTTGAAAGAGCAGAACACTCTGGCCCCACAGGCAAAAGAGCTGAAGAGCAAGCTAGCCAAACTCTGCATGCAGCATCTTTTATATAGTTTTTGGTCTCATTAACAAGAAACCCTCATGGCATAATCAATTCTTAAATGTCCCACCTCTTAATACTATCACACTGGCAATGCTTGAATTTTGGAGGGGACACATTTAAACTATAGTCACATGTATATTTTAAACTGTTTAGATAAATCAGTTTATAATTCAAAGTAACTAAATATCTCCATCTGTTTTCTCCCATAACACAGGTGATAGCTACAAAGAATATAATTTATTATTTAGCAATTGAGATACTCAAGGGAAAAATGGTATGAAAAGAAATACCCAATTGTATGTACTAGAGACTGAATGAAATGCAAAAAAAGAGAAGAAAAAATAAGAAAAGTAAAGTAGTTTTACTCAAGAATACTATACTTATTCAAATAGACGTTCACTTGTAAAGGTACTAGAATCATATATATTCAAGGATCGATTAATATCTATGTAATAGGCTTTAGAAAAAATTTAAAACCTCAGGCAACAGAGACTCAAATCAAAATACTAACTCAAAAGCTAGATAAAGTGTGATCTATAAAGCTGATGACACACTGGGAAAAAAAAGTATTGGTGAATCATGAAATATAAGGTTATAAAACAGAAGGCAAGAATCCTTTATGAAAGAAAAGAAAAACTATCAGACTTATAAACAGTTTTTAAAAAGCATATTGACCTGTTTCACAGAATGTACCAAGACAACATGGAGGGAGGAGTAGATTTAGAAAGTTATAATTAGCAATGCTCTAAATTAAAGAATTAATGTATGCTGTTTCATTACTGCATACAAATCATTCAGATACCAAGAGAGAAAATCCACAAAAAAAGAAAACGATAGTAACCAAATATAAAGAAAAAATATGGTATAAAAATAACAAATATAAATATCAAAAGTAAAATCAAAGAATTCATACTTATGATACATATATATGCATATATATATATATGTATATATATACACACATCACAAAACATACAAAATTTTTACCACTTTCTCTTCCATTGCTAATACTTGGTCTGTACTCCATCAACTCTCATCAAGATTACTTGAAATAATTCAATAATTTCTACATAATTGAATATTTTAAATAACAGTGCTAGTTTGTATTTATTGAGTAGTTAATACATACCTGCTATTTTCCAAATATTATCTCATCAAATCATCACAAACTCCCATAAACTAAGATAATTTCCTATTTAACAAAAAAGGATACAGAGAGGTTGAACCAATGATCAATACTGACTCAGTGCAGTAAATGCCAAGAACTGTCTTTCAGCAGCATCCATGTTTATTAGCACAACTTATATTGCCATACAGAAAAAATATGGAAAGAACAAAGCTTCATGTTTTTATCCAATTGTAAAATATTAATATTTATAATCAATCTAAAAATAATAAATGGAAAATAAAACTTGATGCCTATCTTATCTGTAAGTAAAGAAATAAATATACTGGTGAGTCTTCTGGACCCCTTCTTGCATTTGCTAAGGAGTTTCTCAATGAGTGTCCCAGTGGTGCCTTCTACAGTGTGGCAAGTTCCTCCCAATCCTCTTTGGCGTCTTTCTGATACACATACTAATTCTCTAAGACTGATTATTGCCTCTGGTGTCACTCTCTCCCTCTTCCTTACAGTCTATTCTCAACAGAGAAGGTCAGAATATTATGAAAAAGTGTAAGTTATTTTGCTGCTTAGAACTGTTTAACATATTATTAATTCACTCAGAATGAAAGCATCTTAGCAGAATCTTGAAAAAAAAAATCCTATAGGATTTGCCTTACATTCTCTAGTCTCATCTTCCAATGCTTTTCATTCATTCTCTCCACTCCATCACAGAGACTCCTTGCTCTTCATCCTTCACCCTGGCACCCTGCCACTTAATGGTTTTTGCACTTTCTCAACTAATCCCCAAATAACTTATTCTAATATTCAGATTTTATCCTTTTCCCTCGCTGCATCTTATCTCCTTTATATCTCTGTTTAAATGTTGATTTTCTGTGATGTATCCCTAGGAATTCCTATCTTTTATTCATGCACTTGGCCTCTCATATATATGTATATTGTACTATTTGCCCACAGCTAAGATTAGTATCTTAAAGAGTGCCTACTACATAAATGGAGCTCAATAAGTATTTGCTAAATAAATAGATGATTTTGTGCCCGTTAATCAAAGATTTTTAGATACTTTGGTTATCTTCATCCTTATTAGCTCTTTCCAGTTATGTCAATCTCACTTTGACTTGGCCCTAATTCTATCCTATCTGGTCCTCACTTATCTTCTGTACTGTGGAGACCCAAATTTTGCAAGAGGAGCACCTGGGCATTGGAGGTACCAAGAAGGAAAAGAATCTTGGATTAATTACTGCTTCTTAGAATAAAAATTTTAGATTTTTCTAGCATCTGTGTGATTCCTTCAACCAGTTAAAGTGACTCTTCATTACTGCGTCATGTTTTCCAACAGTGTAAGATGAAGATTCAAGTAATGAACACTCCACGAAATATAAAGTGCATTATGCATTTCATTTAGACAAACTTAATTTAAATTATTTTGGCTGCTGCCCACCAAATATAATTGAGTTACTTAAGTGGTCCCTTTACTGACAAAATGAAATCTTACATGAAGAATTTTGTGAACCATGTAGAAGATTTATGGATATTAGTCCCTTTCTTAATTTAGAAAATTAAACTGTGAATTAATTTTGCTTAATCTAATTTTCCTTGAGAAAGAGGGTATACTTTTTTTTTACTATTCATTTGTTGATGCCTTCATTAAATGAGCAAATAATTACTGGCACACTATTTGTGCCAAGCAGTGGAATTTCATAAGGTTGAAATTTCCCATGGGATTTCAGTGATAAAGATACAAACAGCCAATTAATTCTAACTAAATACCAGACACTATAGGGAGAACTTGATATACAACTAAGAAGAGATAGAATATTAACTAATTTAACCCTAATCACATCCCTAAAATTCCAGTCTCTTACTGTTCCCTTTTACAAATCAGAAATGGAGAAAGAAAGCAGATAGTTAATTTGCTCAATGGCATATTGCTTCTATCTTGAAAGCTCAACTCAAGGGCATCTGAGACCATCTGGCTCCAAAATCCCTGTTATAATAGACTAAAGTCTACCCTCTTAAACATGAATAAACTTAATTCCTACCATCAAAGACCTTATAGTATAACAGAAAAAATGAGCAGCTAAAATATTTAATACTATGGTATAAGTTGATATACCTTCTGTAATAAAGGTTTGTATGGAAATTTAAAGAAACTCAGATTAAGAAGTAACTTTACAAATGGGTAACAAGTGTTAGCAGAGACAGCTGAAGAGTAACAGTGGCCTAGCTGTATGGGAGATATTATTTAATAAGCAGGTCTAGCCCATTCTAGGAAATGAGAAAAAACAATTGTGATGAATTATTAGATAACTTTGTGAGGTCAGTTCCAATTCTCTGGGAGTTGCATCTGTCTCTTCCTCCATGAAATTGCAACCTTATTACTCTGATGTTTGAATGCCTATTTTTGGAACATATAACTTTATAAACATGTGAAGACAGGAAGAGAAAGTATTCACATTCACAAAACAAATCCTATATTCACTGTTAATGTGTCTCATTTCCCTCCTTCTAAATACAAGTAGTACCTTTCAATTCCATATACAGTAAAAGATAATTGGGTACTTGGAAATAACATAACCAAAGATGAGAGCCATGAACATCCCATTGTCAGTCTGTGGCATTAATAAAAGTGCAATCATCTTGCTTTATTTTAAATATGCCATGTGAGAAAATTTTTAAAAAGCAATCCAGCACCCCTGGTATGCACCATTGTTCTTTTTATTGCCAGGTTATTCTCTAATGCAAAAATCACAGATGTTGACCAAAATTAAAGTAATAGTTCACTCTCATAAAAGCAGTGGTTTACAGATTGCTGAGATAATGTCATAGCTAGGAACATGACCATCTGCTTTATGTCCAACCATTAGTAACGTGACCATTTTTATTTGATTAAAAAGCTTACACAATCAGTCACTCAAAAAGTTTTTGTTAAAACATTTTTACATTAAATAAGATTGCACCTTATGTTTTCAATCTTGGATATTACCCTATATGGTTTCCATTAATCTCATGATAGCTAGAATTATGGGAAATTATTCTGTCTTCCTCTCTCTTCCTGCTAGTCATGGTCTTAAAACACATGTGTAGTTTGGTGGAGATAAAAAACAATAAAAAAATTCTCAACTTTTAATTTTTGTGATTGATGCAAACTAAGAGAAATAAATACCATAATGAATCTACTTCCTCTTTTTCCCAAATTCTAGACATATAGTTGTATCAGACTATACAAATACAAATTCTACAAATATGTTGAGTTCTCACTTTATGTCAGTGACTCTCTTTGTATTAGAAATGCAGGTGTAAAAGAAAGACAAATCTCTGTTCTCATGGAGTTTCATAGGTAACAGAAAAATATACAGAGTCAAACTACTCATGTAGTTATGAGTGCCATGCAGACAAAAAAAAATGTGATATGAGAGAAAGTGACAGCTGGGTTGATTTGGAGAGATGGGTATGTTGCATTTTAGTTTTGAGGAAGCCATTCAAAGAAGGTAACATTTTAGCTAAGTTTCCTGACTATAAGAACGACTTATTTTTTCTATTAGAATACATTCTAAATTTGTGCCATGAAACATGAGAGTCAATAAAACCAGACAAAACCAATGTCTGTTAATCTTTATAATACCGTTTTGTTCTTACTATACTCAGCCACACTGGTCTTTTTTTTCTGATGTTTTGAAAGTAGAGATATTGTGGATTGCATATGAAAGGAGAACAATTGTACATGCCTACATGTGAAAGATAAAGGAAAGAGAAGAAACACTGCTGACCTCTTAGGATTTGGGCTTGAGTAACTGGGATAACTTTAGAACATTTACTGAGTTATGAAGGAAATATGTTCCTGTCCTTTCCTTTTCTCTCCTCTCCTCTCCATTCCTTTCCCTTTTTCCTCTTTCCCCTTTCCGTTTTCCTCTGTCTTCTTTTGCATTTTTCTGTTTCTTTCCTCCTCTCTCTCCCTTTTTCTCTCATTCTCTCCCTTTTTCCTTCCTTCCTCCCTCCCTGCTGCTTGCTTACTTGCTCTTTCTTTCTTTCTCTCTCTCTTTCTTTATTCTTTCTGTCTCACTCTCCCTTTCTCTTTATTTCTTTATTTCTTCTTTCATTATCTTCAGGAGATATTTTGATATATTTGTGTTTTAAATAATTTTAAATATTGGGGTGACACTTGAGCCTTCTCTCCTATTTTCCTTCACCACTGTGAGCTCTAAATTGGTGAAAAATCACTTTCAACAAACATGGCTTTTCTGTTATTTACATCAATATTTCTCAACATTATGCTTATGCAGATGTATTTAAATTATGAGACAAAATAGAGAAATTACAGAGGGAAGAAGATGTTTATAACCCACGTAACAAATAAACATTAGAAAGTTAACACAAAAGTAATAAGATTGGCAAAATAAATGAATAGGCCTGTCACAGTAGGGACTATCTAATGGCCAAGTGCTCATATGAAAAGGTGTTTAATTTCATTTATTAAGTTGATGCAAATTAAAGCTACAAGGAGAAATCAATAAACAACAGAATGTCTAAAATTAAATCATTGAAAATTAAAGTATTGGAAGGAAGGAAGAACAACAGAAACCTTTAATAACCCTCAGCCTGCTAGCAGGATTTTATATTATTGTATATATTTTGGGGAAATTGTTTGGCTGTATTTATGACATTGAAAATACTTGCTCTCTGTGACTCAGCAATTCCACATGTAAGGTATGTATCTGTATTATTTTATTTTCACACTGCTGAGAAAGACATATCTGAGATTGGAAAATGTACAAAATAAAGAGGTTTATTGGACTTATAGTTCCACATGGCTGGGGAGGTCTCACAATCATGGCAGAAGGCAGGGAGGAGCAAGTCACATCTTACATGGATGGCAGCAGGCAAAAAAAAGAGCTTGTGCAGAAAAACTCTGTTTTTAAAACCATCATATCTTGTGAGACCCATTCACTATCATGAGAACAGCATGGCAAAGATCCATCTCCATGATTTAGTCGTCTCCCACCAGGTCCTTCTCACAATATGTGGGAATTAAGGGAGCTACAAGATGAAACTTGGTTGAGGACACAGAACCATACCATATCATTCCACCCATGGCACCTCCCAAATCTCATATCTTCACATTTCAAAACCAAGCATGCCTTCTCAACAGTCCCCCAAAATCTCAACTCACTTCAGCATTAACTCAAAAGTCCACAGACCAAAATCCCATTCAAGACAAAGCCCTTCCACCTATGAGCCTGTAAAATAAAGAGCAAGTTAGTTATTTCTTAGATACAATGGGGGTACAGGCATTGGGTAAATACAGCCATTTCAAATGGTAGAAATTGGAAAAAACAAAGGGGCTACAGACCGCATCCAAGTCCAAAATTCAGTGGGGCAGTCAAGTTGTAAAGCTCCAAAATGATCTCCTGTGACTTCATGGTTCACATCCAGATCATGCTGATGCAAAAGGTAGGTTCCCATAGTCTTGGATAGCTCTGCATCTGTGACTTTTCAGGGTACACCCTCCCTCCCTGCTGCCTCCATGGGCTGGCATTGAGTGTCTGCAGCTTTTCCAGGTGCAAGATGCAAGCTGTCAGTGGATATACCATACTGGGGTCTGTAGGACAGTGACCCTCTTCTCCCAGCTCCACTAGGCAGTGCCCCAGTAGGGACTCTGTGTGAGGGACCCACCTCACATTTCCCTTCTCCACTGTCCTAGCAGTGGTTCTCCATGAGAACGCCACCCCTACAGCAAACTTTTGCCTGGACATCCAGGCATTTTCACACATCTTCTGAAATCTAGGCGGAGGTTTCTAAATCTCAATTCCTGACTTCTGTGGACTCACAAGCTCAACGCCACATGAAAGCTGCCAAGGCTTGAGGCTTCCACCCACTGAAGCTGAAATGGCTCCCTTGTCTGGGGTATATAACCTGGTTCTTTTTCTTGGTCGAGAAAGAATTCAGGACATGGACACACACAAGGAGTGTTTTTAGGCGTGAGAAGTTTAATAGACAAAGAAGAAGAGAGAGAAAAAAAGCTTCCTCATGCTGAGAAAGTGGGTCGTTCAAGAGAGGGTCTCTAGTTTGTGGTGGCATGCCATTGATTTTGTACAGAGGCTTGAGGAGACCCTATGATATTCATAGGGTCCAGAGGATTTGTTTCACCAGGTGTGCCATTTATGTAGCCCACAAAAAGACTGGCCCTCCCACCCTAGTCTTTTATTATGCAAATGTGGCCTCTACCTGTTGGTTTCCATAGTGATTACTCACGTGGTTTTACTTGCATGATACTGGCACAGGTGGTGACAAGGTAAAGAGAGAAGGAAGCAGCATATTGAATGCACCTGGTTTCCAGGTACAGCTGCCTGCATTTACATATAAAAGCTTCTAGTTTGCATATCTATGCCTGACTCTTCAGGCTGCTTTCTGTTAGAGAAGAAATGACTTGGGGCTTCTTTTTATTAAAGGAAAATTCCACAAAGAACTCTTTTACCCTTTCTAGCTGCCTACAAATAATTTCTTAATAATTCCTGTATTATTTCCCCCCTCAGAAGACATAATACTAACTGCTGTCAGGAGGTGTTGGACAACAATTCTTTCTGGCTACTTTCCTGCTGAAAAGGGGCATCTTGTGGGGGGACAGCAGTTGGGGCTTCTCCTGAGGTTGATCTAAGGGTTCTCAGAAAAATGGCATGTCTATGTGTGGCTCTCTTTGCAGCACCATTTGGAGTTTGATTGCTTCTAGGTGAAAAGAGATAAATTTTATAAAAATGTTTAAAATATAGGATCGGAATATGAGTATTAAGATTACTACTGTTAGTGGAGGTCCTACAGACCCCAGCTATGACAGTAGAGTTTGATACCTGTTACACCAATGGATTGTAATACTGGATGGCCTCCACTAGATGTCGCTGTACATTACCAGACTTGTTAATATAAAACTAGCATACTCCTTTCCACTTTGATTTGCCAGTAGGGAATAATTTTAGGTTTAGGCCATTTTCATAACTTGCGATATGATTGGGAAAAATATATTATTGAGTGGCTAAAATCACTTTAGTGTTAATCTTGGGGATTTCTTTCCTTTAATTATTAAATTCTTTTATGACTTCCTAAGCCTTCTTACCACATACTCAAACTTTCTGAATTATCCTAAACATTCTCCATTTAAACAACCAGTCATTTCCTTTTAGGACAAGAATTTAACATACAAGATCCTTTCTTATCCTTTCTTATGTAAAATCTCTTTCTTTATAACCTTCTTTATATAGTTTAGGTTCTGACCCTGGTGAACTCCACCTCTGGGGGCAGTGTGATCTCTAGTGGTCTCCATCACAGGCTGGACAGGGTCAAAGTGGCTTCTTCTTGCTGTTTTGTCACAATTTCTAAAATGCCCTGGCTTGGCACACTGATAGTGACTAGTGGATACACTTCAGGGATCCTGGACTTTGCAAGCCTGAAAAGCAGCTACTAGAGCCTTTGTCCTCCTCCTGAGCTTCCTCTCTTTCTTTTGGGCCTCCTCCTTGTCCCTATTATAAAAGACCAAAGTGTCCACCTACAGGAGGTTCTGTAAGGTACTATCTGGTCCTGTAACTTGCTTCTGTAGTTTCCTTCTAATATCAGGAGCTACCTGTGTAATAAACTTATCCTTTAAAATGAGCTGTCCCTTATCAGGGGATAAGGAGGTGTGCTCTATTAGTGCCACTCTCAGTCTTTCCCTAAAGGCTGCAGGATTCTCATCTGGCTTTCTGTCTATCATAGACAGTTTAGAGGCATTAAGACGTCTGGCCTTAGTTCTTCATAGATCCTCTAGAATGTGTATTATAAAGTGCTTCCTTTTCCATTCATCTGCAGAGCTATAGGGGTCCCAATCAGGCTTGTCAATAGGAAGTACTTCCCTTCCTATTGGGAATGGTGTTTTTGCTATTCTCCTTTATTCCCTTTTGATGTATTATAGGTGATATTGCTCATCTCCAAAATTATCTGCTGCCTGCAGAATTGCCTGCTTTTCAGATGCGGTTAGGATTTGGTTTAGCAGCAGCATAACGTCCTTTCATGTGAGGTGAAACACCTGAGTTAAATTCTGGAAAGCTTCTATATACCTATTGGGGTTGCCAGAAAATTGACCTAAATCTTCCTTTATTTGCCTAAAGTTCTGTAATGAGAAGGGAACTTTAGGTGGCCCCAAATAAGAGGAATTCTCAAATGTTTCCCCTGGAAATTGCTTTTCTAATTCTGGGAAATCATTCTCTATAGCCTTGCCTGATATGCCTGTTAAAAAAGCTGGGTTGATTTTACAACTCTTGCAAAGGTTTAGTAAAAATACCATGCCCTTATGCAAAAAATAAATAAATAAATAAATAAATAAATAAATTTGGTTGCTTTTATCTTCAAAGTCCTAAGGTTAAAAAAGTTCCAGTGTTTCAGAGTGCACTCCAGAGGGGTACAAGCTGAAAATGGTCTGTTACCCACCTAGAAAAAGAAGTAGGAATAAAAGTATCCTTTTAGTCTCCCCTAGTCTCTCCTTCTTTCATTGTGACCCAGGGTGGAGGGGAAGAGAGTGGGAGCGTCCCCTCTTTCTCTTTGGTTCCTGGGTCCTGCCACCATGTTAAATGTGATGCCCATGGTTGTAGGCATGGTCCTCTAAGCCATGGAGCCAGCTGAACTAAGTGATAGGATTAACCATGTTTTACCCACTCAGCCTTAGCATATCTGCCTGTGTGATCTGCCTGGCTCCCTGAAAAATGGATCTCCAGAAAAACTGTCATCTTTAGGCAAGGCTTCTTTAATGGAGACAATGTGCTAGATTGTCTGCTATTATGGCCTGTGGTGAAACATTTACCCTTACAAAAATGGTTCTGGTTAACTTCTGAACTTATAACCTCCTTCCTAATTAAGTACTGTTCTAATTGGAGACAGAATAGGTACCTTAAATGAATGTAGGGACCCATTGGTGATTTTTCCTGCTTTTGGGACAGTATTGGCCCTAAAATTTGGCTACAGAGGACATTTTACTCCTAATTGTTGAAGGCAGAGCTTTCCTGTTCATAGATGGGGCTTTTCTAGCAGTGCAAAAAGAGGGGAATTGGGAAGCTGCAGTGTCAGGGTAAAGGACCCACAATGCACCACATGAAGAGGATTTCTCTCCACTAGGTCGCGCTATTGGGTTAGAAATGCCATGTGCTCACCAGGGACATGGTAGAGAGGGCAATGCTTACTGAATTAGAACATTTGCTGATCTTTCCTAACAGAACTGTTTCCCTGAACTGTAAAATTTCCCACACATTGTACATACAGAGACACAACAACCGCAGATGCAAAAGAAAGAAAAATTTTGCAACAGGATAGCTGGAGACCAATTATCAACCCCTAGATGGGCTGTCAGAGGCTGGGTGCAGTCCAGAAGTCTTTGAATAACGCCAGGGTGAGCCCTGCCCAGAAGTCCCCAGTTGTCCCAGGACTTCTCCCAGCCTTGCACGATGGCTAGGAACTCCATGAAAGGAAAACTGATTTGAAGAGGGTCTTGAGATTAAAGGACAGATTTGAGGTTCACTTCATACGTACCACTCTGAAGTTTCTATCTTCTCTTCTGTTTCCTATCTCAGATGAGCACCCCAGTGAAATGGCTCTGTTGTCTGGGGTATATACTCTGGTTCTTTGTCTTGGTTGAGAAAGAATCCAGGACACGGACACACACAAAGAGTGAGTTTAAGAGCAGAAAGTTTAATAGACAAAGAAGAAGAGAGAGAGAAAATGTGTCCTCATGCTGAGAAAGCCGGTTGCCCAAGAGAGGGTTTCCAGTTTGCAGTGGGAGGCAATCAATTTTGTACAGAGGCCTGAGGTGGTGGTTGATTTACATAGGGTCCAGGGGTTGGTTTGACCAGGTGTGCCATTTACATAGCCCATGAAATGACTGGCCCTCCCATCTTGGTCTTTTATTATGCAAATGTGGCCTCTTTCTGGCAGTCACCATGATGCCTGCACACGTGGTTTTACCTGGCGGCTGCCATGATACCAGTACATGTGGTGACAAAGTAAAGAGAGCAAGAACTACCATATTGAATATACTTGGTTTACAGGTACAGCTGCCAGCATTTACATATATAAGCATCTAGTTTGCATTTCTATGCCTTACTCTTCCGGCTGCTGCTTTCTGTTAGAGAAGTAATGGTTTGAGGCTGCTTTTTATTAGGGGAAAATTCCACCGAGAACTCTTACCCTTTCTAGGTGTCTGAAAATAATTTCTTAATAACTTCTGTATTAAAGCCATAGGCTGAGCTTTATGTTGGCCCCTTTCAGCCACCACTGGAGCAGCTGGAATGCAGGGCACCAAGTCCCTTGGCTGCACACAGCAATGGGAACTGGGCCTGGCCCACAAAACCACTTTTTCTTCTGGGACTCCAGGCCTGTGATGGAAGGGGCTGCCCTGAAGGTCTCTAACATGGCCTGGAGACATTTTCTCCATGATCTTGGGGATTAACATTAGGCACCTTGATACTTATGCAAATTCCTGCAGCCGGCTTGAATTTTTCCTCATAAAAAGGGTTTTTCTTGTCCACTGCATAGGTAGGCTGCAAATTTTCTTGACTTTTATGCTGTTTCCCTTTCAAAACAGAATGCTTTTAACAGCACCCAAGTCACCTCTTGAATGCTTTTCTGCTTAGAATTTTTTTTCCACCAGGTACCCTAAATCATCTCTCTCAAGTTCAGAGTTCCACAAATCTCTAGAGCAAGGGCAAAATTCTACCAGTCTATTTGCTAAAACATAACAAGAGTCACCTTTACACCAGTTCCCAACAAGTTCCTCATCTGCATTTGAGACCACCTCAGCCTGGACCTTATTGTTTATATTACTATCAGCACTTGTGTCAAAGCCATTAAACAAGTCTCTAGGAAGTTTCAAACTGTCCCACATTTTCCTGTTTTCTTCTGAGCCCTCTAAATTGCTCCAAACTTTGTCTGTTATCCAGTTCCAAAATTGCTTCTAGATTTTTGGGTATCTTTTCAGAAATGCCACACTCTACCAATTTACTGAATTATTCTGTTTTCATGCTGATGATAAAAGACATACCTGAGACTGGGAAACTTACAAAAGAAGCAGGTTTATTGTACTTACAGTTCCGCATGACTTGGGAGGCCTCACAATCATGGCGGAAGGCAAAAAGGAGCAAGTCACATCTTATGTGTATGGCAGCAGGCAAAAGAAAAGCAGAGACACTCCTGTTTTTAATACCATCAGATATCATGAGAACTATTCACTATCATGAGAACAGCATGGGAAACACCACCCCCATGATTTGATTACCTCCCACCAGGTCCCTCCCACAACACATGGGAATTATGGGAGCTACAAGATGAGATTTTGGGGCAGACACAGAGCCAAACCATATTAGTATCTAATGTGAATGCATGCACAAGTGAAACAGAAAACATGTAGAAGTATGTACTTAATAACATTATTACCAGTCCCCTAAAATTGCAAACCACCTATATGTGTATTTATTATTAAAGAAATGATAATTTGCTAACATAATGATGTGTTATATAGCAATATAAATAAACTACAGGTATGCACAACAGCATGGAAAAAACCCACAAACTTAAAAACAGAATCCAAATAACAAAATAATATTTATTGTTTAATACAGGGGCCAGCTACTCTATTTGAAAAAGAGTTTGGCTTGAACCTGCATTTTAATTGAGCTTAATAACCTAACCATAACTATAGTTACACCAAGATAATATTTGACCTGAACAATCTATCTTGAGCTGGAGGTTAATTGTTTCCTTGATCCATAAAATACAATGTGAACTGAAATATTCCATTTTAAAATGAACATATTAAATGGAAGACCAGTACGTGTAGGTTCAGATGACATGTACTGCTTCGGAATTCTCTGATACCTTTTTCTACTTAGATTAGCTTTCTAGTGCTGTCTAAAAAAACACCACAGACTGGGTGTCTTGTATCAGGTACATTAATTTTGTTATAGAACTGGAGGTTGGGAAGTCTGAGATCATCATGTTCACAAATTTGATTTCTTCTGAGGTTTCTTTCGTTGGCTTGCAGATGGCCACATTCTCACTGTGTCCTCACATGGTCCTGTGCCTGTGCATCCCTGGTATTTCTTTGTGTTTCCTACGTTCCTTTTCTTATAAAGACACCAGTCAGACTGGATTCCACTCTAATGACTTCATTTTAACTTAATTTCCTCTTTAAAGGCTGAATTTAAGTACAGTCACATTCTGAGGTTTGGGGGTTTAGAGCTTCAACCTATGAATTGTAGATGACACAATTCAGTCCATAACACTGCTGCTTTTTCATCTCACCCTAAAAAAATTATTGTATGCCCCCATGGAATATTATCTATGGTTATAGAAAGGAAAGACAAATCCACATAGCCTGATTTCCTGATTACTCTGCATGATGTGTTATTTATATTCAGTCATTCCTGTGTAAAGACCAATAGTTTGGCTTGTGGTTTACAGACTTGGAGTAATAAAATTGAAAAGTTGGTGAAAAAGTATGAAGATTATTTTTTCTTTGATGTCCACATGAATGCATATATCTGTGGAAGGGGATCTAAATAACAAGGAGGATGTGAAGACCCATCTTGTAAATGCCAGTTAGACCCTTTCCTCTGTTCAAAGGGCCTCTGTACCAAGTACTCATGATGGCAATGATCAAGATCAAAACTGGCCTCAGCAATATGAACTTTCACTCACCCACTCTGGTCCTATTGTCATCACAGCTGAATGTCTGCTACTGCTGAGGTTGACACATAACTCCAGATGTGGCACCATTCCGTGGATGTGGTGGGGTGAATGGCAATCAGACAGTTCTCAATAGCTGAGTAATAGCAGTAAACACCTTTCATCATGGACAGTCAATGCTTTCTCAACATTGGAATAGACATATTGAGGTAATAGATGTGCATTATTTGTCTATAGTGCTGTGGCCAGCACCAACATTCATAGACATGCATAATATTTCACCTGTACCGGTTTTGTTCCACAAATAATCTCTTCTTTCTAGACAACCAATTTTGCACTATAGTCATGGATTCATGCCTAAAGAAATAATTAATTCTGGGGTCAGCTGGTTTGATAGAGCAGTGAGATGCCTGACTGAAGAGTCAATTACCACATCAACTGGGAAATAACACCCTGAAAACTTGGCCAGTTTTCTCAGAAAACGACTTCAGTCATTATTTTAAACCAGAAGCCAGCTTATGGTACCAATTTTGTCACAATATGAAAACAATGAATGCAACTAGCAATATTTTGATCACACCATGAGCAAAATAGCCCCTTGGAGACATTTCTTTTCTTTTTGTACCATGATTTGGGGCTCACTTGATTGAGAGTCACCAGTGGCCAAATAAATGATTCCAATAGGGAACATAGTAACGGCTTCATTAAATCTGAAATTGAGACTGGACTGTGTATATTTGGCCTCCTATTGCTGGTTGAATGAGCAGAGATGATGAATGACACTGGCCAGGGAATTCTAATTACCAGTGGTAACGTAGATTGCTGCTGGACATTACAGAAACAGAGAATATCATTTGAAACCTTGAGAATTAATTGGGGTGCCCACTTTTCTTGCTCAATAATCCTGACCAATGGATAACTGTGGCAATAAAGACCAGACCGTCAGAGACTAAACTCCTGCAGAGATAAAGGTATGAGTCACTCTACAAGCTAAAAAGTCATGTTAGGTAAAATGCTAGTTGAACATAAAGGGAATATGAAAATAATATCAGTTGAAGGAAGCAACAATAATTGCCAATTTAAGCTAATAAGCAATTGCAGAATTGAGGACAATAGAAGTGCTATGATATTAATTGCACTGACCTATATCTGTCTGCTATATTAAGAGTACAGTGGTAGGTAACATTTTAATTTGCATGTGGATATATGACTGTATTACCATTATACCAGAATAATTTGGTAGCCAACAGGCCTTTTTATGTCCTCTGTTACACAATTTTTTAACTGAAGAGAGGACAATGGTAGATGTTATGGTGCAAAACAGGTGTAGGCAACTTCCATTAATCTACCTTCACTTTTGTTCCCAAGACTGACATATCTTTACTAAATCAAAAGACTCCTTTTCTTTTTTCCCTGGTGACTGATGGTCAAAGTGGAGTACCAGCAGGACAAGGAAGGGAGGAAGGTGAATGAAGTTGGTACGTTTGTCTCAGCTCCCTCTTTGAAGGCTTATTGCACTCTGGTGCTGTGCTTTGATAAAAACTCACAGCTTATATGGAGGCTCTCTTTGTGCAGTTCTCTCTTTGTGTTATGGTAACATTCTTGCCCTCCTCCCTCTTACCCCTTCAGATCCCTGGTGGTTAAAGCTCTGCATTGTTAATAGTTCCAGAAACTATCCAGTCCACACTCTCATAAATAAGCCATGTGTTAAGCATTTCTAAAATGAACAAATTTTATTGTTTCACATGACTGATTTGGATATTAAGAATAAGATACAATATCAATAAACATGTCAAAAATAACTGGTTATATGTTAATATAACCACATAGGCACCCAGTGCCTCAAACCTCAAAAATCTTTCAATTTTCTCCCATTGCATAAGTTACTTTTACTTGGCACCTAGAATTAGTTCTGTATATTGATGGACAGAATGAGTAACCAAAAGACTATTGGTGTACAAAAGAACCAGGCAAAGAAAATTGTGTCATTTTGGAGGAGAGAAACTTAGCAACTAATGGCACTTTGCCAACCAAGAAGCAGATGTTTAACTATAACTGTCAACAAAATATGAATAGAAAAAAATAGCATCATGTTATGATCATTTTAGTTTAGAAAGTACAAAATCAGACCCTAGCATAAGCACCAAAATGGAAAACAAAGGTGTAGTGAAATCAGTCACTGTTTTTGTGATTTGTTGATGATCCCTTTTTAAACTCAAAGACTATTATGATAAGGGCAACTCGAAAGTCAATGAATTGATGGTTCCTAAGATTTTTGGAAAGTTTAGAATAAAAGTTCTGGAAAGAAATTAGAGCAAAGTTCACTCAGGTGGCTAGACTATATTAACGCTGGGAACAAACGTTGACTTTTAGTGAAAGCAATCTAAGAGTCAGGTTGCCAATTTATATATCTAAGCAAAAAACACTGATTTAGAAAGACATGCTTATGAAGAGGGTCTTTCACCAAAAAATGAATATCTTTCACAAGTGAATTTACTTAATAATATGGAAAAACTCGATCTTCTTTCACATGAAAAGTGTCAGTCCACAGGCTCTCTATTCTTTATTTACAGATTATTTGGTGGGTAAATATATAAACCTCTTTCTCCTTGTTTAAATAGCATGCTTCCCTTATGCTTCCATGGATATTGAACAGTAACTACAAAATGATTATTCCTCAAAAGGCTAAATGTTATATTTGGCTATGTACCCATGCCAAATTCACAACGGAAGTCTTATAAGTATATAGTTCAGTTAGTTTTGTATTATTATGTAATGGCCCTTCATTTGTTAGTGTATATATATATATATATATATATATATATATATATATATATATTTTTTTTTTTTTTTTTTTTACTTAGGGGGGCATTTCCAAAAAGAAATAAAAATAAAATGAATTTAGGTGTGGAAATTTTTATCCAACAGCAAAACTAGCATTTTATGTGATAACCTGAGAAAAGAAAATCAAAGAATCAGTATACTTTAATGTTTATTAGGCATTACAAATTCACAGGTATGATTGCATGCTGTTCTTTCCAACAATAAACAGTGTTATACTTACAGTATACTCCCTAACAGATGGTGAAACAGGTAATGTTATCCTCCTAAGGCTAAAAATTAGATTTTAAAATGTATACAAGTAAATTTTTAAAAGAAATAAAAACTGGCAAGTCTGTCTTTATACATAAACATTTATTTGAGTTTAAATTATCCAGTGTAAATGGTAGTGCAAGTTTATTGTAAAACACTGTTAGTGATTTTAATGTTTATGTAGGTGTGTACTTGAAGTCTTAAGGAAATTTGTTTCCATTCTGTTTAAAAAGTAAGAAAACTAACAAAGAAATTATGCACTTAAATTTGACATGTGAGCAATTGGACCTAACAGATGTCTAAGGAATGATCCACCCATTAGCCACAGAATATACATTCTTCTTATCTGCATACGGAATGTATTCCATATGCTTGGCCATAAAAGATCTCAATAAATTTTAAAAAATTAAAATCGCAGTTTACCAGTATTTTATTGAGGGTTTTCACATCGGTGTTAATCAGGAATATTGGCCTGAAATTTTATTTTTGTGTTGTATCTTTGCCAGGTTTTCGTATCAGGATGATGCTGGCCTCATGAAATGAGTTAGGGAGGAGTTCCTCTTTTCTATTGTTTGGAATAGTTTCTGACAGAATGGTAGCAGCTTCTGTTTGTACCTCTGGTAGAATTCAGCTGTGAGTCCTTCTGGTCCTGGGCTTTTTTTGGTTGGTAGGGTATTAATTACTGCCTCAATTTCAGAACTTGTTATTGGTCTATTCAGGGATTCAACTTCTTCCTGGTTTAGTCTTGGGAGGGTGTATGTGTCCAGGGATTTATCCATTTCTTCTAATTTTCTAGTTTATTTGCATAGAGATGTTTACAGTATTCTTTGATGGTAGTTAGTATTTGTGTGGGATCAGTGGTGATCTCCCCTTTTTCATTTTTTATTGTGTCTATTTGATTTTTCTCTGTTTTCTTCTTTATTAATCTGGCTAGCAGTCTATTTTTGCTCCTGGATTCATTGATTTTTTTTGAAGGGTTTTTCATGTCTCTATCTGGTTCAGTTCTGCTCTGATCTTAGTTATTCTTGTCTTCTGCTAGCTTTTGAATTTGTTTGCTCTTGCTTCTCTAGTTCTTTTAATTGTGATGTTCAGGTATCAATTTTAGATCTTTCCTGCTTTCTCCTGTGGACATTTAGTGTTACAAATTTCCCTCTAAACACTGCTTTAGCTGTGTCCCAGAGATTCTGATACATTGTGTCTTTGTTCTCATTGGTTTCAAAGAACTTATTTATTTCTGCCTTAATTTTTTTATTTACCCAGTAGTCATTCAGGAGCAGATTGTTCAGTTTCCATGTAGTTGTGTGGTCTTGAGTGAGTTTCTTAATCCTGAGTTCTAATTGGATTGCACTGTGGTCTGAGAAACTGCTTGTTATGATTTCCATTCTTTTGCGTTTGATGAGGAGTGTTTTACTTCAAATTATGTGGTCAATTTTAAAATAAGTGCGAGGTGGTGCTGAGAAGAATGTATATTCTGTTGATTTAGGGTGGAGAATTGTGTAGATGTCTATTAGGCCTTCTTGGTGCAGAGCTGAGTTCAAGTCCTGAATATCCTTGTAAATTTTCTCTCAATCTGTCTAATATTGACAGCGGGGTGATAAGGTCTCCCACTATTATTTTGTGGGAGTCTAAATCTCTTTGTAAGTCTCTAAGAACTTGCTTTATGAATCTAGGTGCTCCTGTGTTGGGTGCATATATATTTAGGATAGTTAGCTCTTCTTGTTGCATTGATCCCTTTACCATTAGGTAATGCCCTTCTTTGCCTTTTTTGATTTTTGTTGGTTTAAAGTCTGTTGTATTAAAGACAAGGATTGCAACCCCTGCAATTTTTTGCTTTCCATTTGCTTGGTAAGTATTCTTCATCCTTTTATTTTGAGCCTATGTGTGTCTTTTCACGTGACATGGGTCTCCTGAATACAGCACACTGAGGGGTCTTGACTCTTTATCCAATTTGCCTGTCTGTGTCTTTTAATTGGGGCATTTAGCCCATTTACATTTAAGATTAATATTGTTATGTGTGAATTTGATCCTGTCATTATGGTGATAGCTGGTTATTTTGCCTGTTAGTTGATGTGGTTTCTTCACAGTGTCGATGGTCTTTACAATTTGTTATGTTTTTGCAGTGACTGGTACCGGTTTTTCCTTTCCATATTTAGTGCTTCCTTCAGGAGCTCTTGTAAGGCAGGCTGTGGTTGTGACAATCTCTCTCAGCATTGGTTGTCTGTAAAGGATCCAGCAGCACATCAAAAAGCTTATCCATCATGATCAAGTTGGCTTCATCCCTGGGATGCAAAGGTGTTTCAATATATGCAAATCAATAAAGTAATCCATCATATAAACAGAAACAATGATGAAAACCACACGATTATCTCAATAGATGCAGAAAAGGCCTTTGATAAAATTCAACACCACTTCATGCTAAAAACTCTCAATAAACTAGGTATGGATGGAACATATCTCAAAATAATAAGAGTTATTTATGACAAACCCACAGCCAATATCATACTTAATGGGCAAAAGCTGGAAGCATTCCCTTTGAAAACTGGCACAAGACAGAGATGCCCTCTCTCACCTCTCCTTTTCATTTAACATAGTATTGGAAGTTCGATCAAGGGCAATCAGGCAAGAGAAAGAAATAAAGGGTATTCAGATAGGAAGAGAGGAAGTCAAATTGTGTCTTTTTGCAGATGACATGATTGTATACTTAGAAAACCCCATCATCTCAGCCCCAAATCTCCTTAACCTGATAAGCAACTTCAGCAAATTCTCAGGATACAAAATCAATGTCCAAAAATCACAAGCATTTCTATACACCAATAATAGACAAACAGAGAGCCAAATCATAAGTGAACTCCCATTCATAATTGCTACAAAAAGAATAAAATACCTGGGAATACAAATTACAAGAAATGTGAAGGACCTCTTCAAGGAGAACTACAAACCACTGCTCAAGGATATAAGAGAAGACATAAACAAATGGAAAAACATTCCATGGTCATGGATAGGAAGAAACAATATTGTGAAAATGGCCAAACTGCCCAAAGTAATTTATAGATTCAATGCTATCTCCATGAAGCTACCATTGACTTTCTTCACAGAATTAGAAAAAACTAGTTTAAATTTTACATGGAACCAGAAAAGAACAAGGGATGTGAATGACCTCTTCAAGGAGAACTACAAACCACTGCTCAAGGAAATGAGAGAAGACACAAACAAATGGAAAAATATTCCATGGTCATGGATAGGAGGAAACAATATTGTGAAAATGGCCAAACTGCCCAAAGTAACCTATAGATTCAATGCTATCTCCATCAAGCTACCATTGACTTTCTTCACAGAATTAGAAAAAAACTAGTTTAAATTTTATATGGAACCAAAAAAGAGTCCATATAGCCAAGACAATCCTGCGCAAAAAGAACAAAGCTGGAGTCGTCATGCTACCTGACTTCAAACTAAACTACATGGCTACAATAGCCAAAACAGCATGGTATTGGTACCAAACAGATAGATAGACCCATGGAACACAACAGAGGCCTCAGAAAAAAAACCCACACATCTACAATCATCTGATCTTTGACAAACCTGAGAAATACAAGCAATGGGGAAAGGATTCTCTATTTAATAAATGGTGTTGGGAAAACTGGCTAGCCATATGCAGAAAACTGAAACTGAACCCCTTCCTTACACCTTATATGAAAATTAACTCAAGATGTATTATAGACTTAAAAGTAAGACCTAAAACCATAAAAACCCTAGAAGAAAACCTAGGCAAAAGCATTCAGGACATAAATGTGGGCAAAGAATTCATGACTAAAACACCAAAAGCATTTTCAACAAAAGTCAAAATTGACAAATTGGATCTAATTAAACTAAAGCTCTTCTGCACAGCAAAATAAAGTATCATCAGAGTGAACAGGCAACTTACAGAATGGGAGCAAATTTTTGCAATCTATCCATCTGACAAAGGGCTAATATCCAGAATCTATAAAGAACTTAAACAAATTTACAAGAAAGAAAACAAACAACCCCATCAAAAAGTGGGCAAAGGATATGAACAGACACTTCTCAAAAGAAGACATTTATGCAGCCAACAAACATATGAAAAAAAGCTCATCATCACTGGTCATTAGAGAAATGCAAATCAAAACCACAATGTGTTACCATCTCACACCAGTTAGAATGGCAATCATTAAAAAGTCAGGAAACAACAGATGCTGGAGTGGATGTGGGGAAATAGGAATGCTTTTACACTGTTGGTGGGAGTGTAAATTAGTTCAACCATTGTGAAAGACAGTGTGGCAATTCCTCAAGGATCTAGAACTAGAAATACCATTTGACCTAGCAATTCCATTACTGGGTATACACCCAAAGGGTTATAAATTTATACATTATAAATTTATAAATTATAAATTATTCACATATGTTTATTGCAGCACTCTTCATAATAGCAAAGACTTGGAACCAACTCAAGTGCCCAACTGGATAAAGAAAATGTGGCACATATACATATACACCATGGAATACTATGCAGCCATAAAAAATGATAAATTCATGTCCTTTGCAGGGACGTGGATGAAGCTGGAACCACCATACTCAGCAAACTAACACAGGAACAGAAAACCAGACACTGCCTGTTCTCACTCATAAGTGGAAGTTGAACAATGAGAACATGTGGACACAGGGAAGGGAACATCACACACTGGGGCCTGTCGAGGGATGGGGCCTACAGGAGGATAGCATTAGGAGAAATACCTAATGTAGATGACAGGTTGATGGGTCCTGCACACCACCATGGCATGTATATACCTATGTAACACACCTGCACATTCCTCACATGTGTCCCAGAACTTAAAATATAATAATAAGTAAGTAAATAAATTAAATTAAATTAAATTAAAACCACACCAACTATACTCTTGGACAACAGTGGAATAAAAAATAAAAATAATACCAAGAATGTCTCTCAAAATGACAAAATTACATGGAAATTAAACAATTTGATCCTGAATGACTGTTGGGTAAACAATAAAATTAAGGCAGTAGTAAAAAAAAAAAATTGAAATAAATGAAAACAGACACACAACATACCCCAATCTCTGAGACGCACCAAATTCAGTGTTAAGAGGAAAGTTTATAGTGCTAAGCAGCTACCTCAAAAAGTAAGAAATATCTCAAATTAATGATCTAACATCACACCTAGAAGGACCGGGAAAACAAGAACAAAATAACCCAAAAGCTAGCAGAAGAAGTGAAATAACTAAAATGAAAGCAAAACTGAATGAAATCAAGACTCAAATATCCATACCAAGAATCAATGAAAGCAAATGTTGATTCCTTGAAAGCTTAAACAAGACCAAAAGACTGCTAGCTAGATGAACAAAGAGAAAAAGAGAAGATCCAAATAAGCACTATCAGAAATAACAATGGTGACATTACAACCGATACCTTATAAATACAAAAAATCCTCAGAGACTGTTATGAACACCTCTATGCCTACAAACTAGAAAATCTAGATAATATGGATACATTTTTGGAAACACACAATCTCCCAAATTTGAATCAAGAAGAAGTTGAAACTCTGAACAGACTAATATTGAGTTCTGAACTTGAGTCAGTAAAAAACAAAAAAACAGAAAACATACCAATGAAAAAAGCCCCAGACAAGGTGGACTAACAGTTAATTTTTCTAGATTTACAATTAAGAGCTGGTACCAGTCCTACTGAAACTATTCCCAAAAATCAAGGGAGAAAGACTCCTCTCTAACTCATTCTATGAAGACAGAATCAGCCTTATTGAAATATCTGGCAGACCCAATGGAAAAAAAAAAAAAAAGATGACAGGCCAATATTCCTGTGTATTCCACAAAAATTCTTAACAAAAATACTAGCACACTCAATGAAGCGGTATATCAAAAAGTTAATATATCACAATCAAGTAGGCCTTACTGCTGGGTTGCAATGCTAGTTCAACGTACACAAATCAATAAGATTCACCACATAAATAGAATTAGAAAATAAAACCATGTGATCATCTTAATAAACATGAAAAAAGCTTTCAATAAAATCCAGCATCCCTTACTGATAAAAAGCCTCAACAAACTACACATCAAAGGAACATACCTCAACACGATAAGAATTATCTATGTCAAGCCCACATCTAGCATTATAACAAATGGGTGAAAACTGGAAGCATTCCTCTTGAACACTGGAAAAAGTCAAGGATGCCCACTCTCATCACTGCTATTCAACATAGTACTGGAAGCACTAGCCAGAGAAATCATCAAAAGAAAGAAATAAAAGGTGTCCAAATAGGAAAAGAAGAAATCGATCTATTTCTCTTCACTGATGATATGATTCTATACCTAGAAAACCTTAAAGACTCCGCCAAAAGACTCTTGGAACTAATAAACTACTTCAATAAAGTTTCAGGATACAAAATTAATATACAAAAATCAGTAGCATATCTTATACACCAACAACAGATGCAGCTAGAGGCCATTATTCTAAGCAAACTAATGCAGGATGAGAAAACCAAATAACACATGTTCTCACCTATAAGTGGGATCTAAACAATGGATGCTTATGGACATAAAGATGGCAAAAATAGACCTTGGGAACTACTTGGCAGAGAGAGTGGGAAGAGCAAGTGTTGAAAAACTCACACTTGGGTACTGTGCTCAGTGTCTGGGTAATGAGATTATTCATACTCCAAATCTCAACATCATGCAATATGCTCAGCTAATGAATCTACACATGTTCTCCTTGATTAAAATAAAGTGAATCTACTACAAAAGTTGAAATTATAAAAAATTAGTAGAATGCATAAGTGACATCATCTGGATCTGGAATGTTCTTTGCATGATGATTTTTAATTAAATTTTTTAGGTCTAGTAATACATGCTACATCACTTTTAGTCTGTTTTAATAATTTTGTCTATGAATTTGCTTATAATTTGTAGTTTTCATGTTTCTAAATTGTCATAGCAATGGATGTATAAAATAATGTGAAAGAAAAATACATAAATAAAATGTAGTTAATTGTAAGAGGTTAAAAAAAAAAACCCTGGTATTATTACAATCAATATATCAAGTGTTTATTTAGGCTGCTTACAGTTGGCATAGAATATTTTTAAAAGACATTTAAGGCAACCCAGTCCATCACTTTTGTTTTATAACTGTCAAAACTGAGGTTGAGAGAGCTTAGGTAATATTCACAAGGACATACAAAGAATTAATGACGGAACATCACTATAGTACAACTTTGTGAATCATGGTTCAAGATTCCTTCTATGGTATCCCACTGCTAATCATTTACATGACAACTTACAATATGTATTTGCCCTTAAAATGTACATTTCATGCATCACATATATTCTGCTTTAGGAACTAAACACCTAAAACATTCTAAATTTACACGAATTTACATAAACATAAAATATTGTTTCCAAAAGTGTTATTTAAAAGAAAGATTCCATTAATTACATCATTATTCTGAAAACCACTTAATAAACACAGAATATCCTTAGGGTGCATATTATTATATAAGGAATAAAAGGTAAAATACATATTGCTTAATATAGGTGATATTAGTCCCCAAAATATAAATATATTATTGATAAAACATTATTATCTTCTACTGAGTTAGTTGACACTGCAGTTCTACAAACAGGAACAAATCTGTAAGCCTAACATTGTGAAGAAAATCACTAGTCAACTGTAGAGAAATTGTCTACATAATGCACATAGCAGAGAGATTTACTGATTACAGAGTATCTACACCCCTAACTTCCCTCCCACACACAGCATCACATTTCCCATTTTAATGCAATTGAGTGAAGTCATAAAAATCATGCCTATTCTACTACTAAAAACATACCAGCTTGTGTTTGTCATAATGCTTCTCACAATCAGCCCTTTCGGAAATCTAGTATGGCGACAACACATTATCACCACCAGATTAAGTATCCTCATTCTCATCATAGCCCTTTCAATGCTTTTTATTGAGATTCATTCACATTTACTTTTGGTGCATTCAAAGGAGCAAAGAAGACCTGGCATACAGTATAGCAGATACTTCTAATATCAAGTATACCATATGTATTATTCAGGGGTCTCTAGAGGGACATAACTAATAGGATAGATGTACATATAAAGGGGAATCTGTTAAAGAGCATTGACTCACATGATCACAAAGTAAGATCCTGCAACAGGCCCTCTGCAAGCCGAGAAGCAAAGAAACCAGTCCGAGTCCCAAAACTTCAAAAGTGGGAAAGCCAGCAGTGCAGCCTTCAGTCTGTGGTCAAAGATCCATGAGTCCCAAAGTTGAAAAACCTGGAGTACGATATTTGAAAGCAGGAAGCATCCAGCATGGGAGAAAGAGGTAGGCCGGAAGGCTAAGCCAGTCTAGTCCTTCCAGGTTCCTCTGGCTGCTTTTATGGTATCTGAGCTGGCTGATTAGATGGTGCCCACCCAGATTCGGGGTCGGTCTGCCTCTCCCAGTCCACTCACTCAAATGTTAATCTTCTTTGGGAACACCATCACAGACACACCCAGGAACAATACTGTGCATCCTTCAATCCACCCGAGTTGACACTCAATAGTAAACATTACAGCATATATGGACCAATTTCCCTGTGCTGTTAGCAGGCTTTTGTCAGTCCTACAATTCCTTATGCTCCTCAAGTCTCTATTTAGATCATTTTTTTCTGGTCACCTTAAGCAAGGGTACATTTCAAACAGAATGTATGCCCTTCGGGACACAAATAAGCCTATTACATTCTGTGCGTCACTTTATTTGTGGGATTCTTCAAACACAATGATTTGTTTTTCAATGCTTGAGGGGATATGTCTAGTGGTATAATTTAGTGATTTCCTAAAATTTCATGGTGGTTACTGGTCTCTGAATTAACTGTTTGAAGGATATAACAATCAACCCCTATATGTTATGTGAGTAACTATTCTTAGCAAACCTCGTATTTAAGGGTGGCTAAATAGATGGTGGAGCACAGTTACAAGGAACAGTTGGGGCCTCTTTCAAAAAACAGGAAAACATTTTACCTATTTTTAACCACTGTCACTTGATCCATCATGACATTCTATATTTGCTATTTAATGTCATACTCCTTTGGGCACAGGGATACTCAAGTGTTGAGTGCAGACCTTCACAGACCCTCAGCTCCCCATACCATGACTTAGTGTGTGGGACACCACATGCTTAATGCTGACTTTCCTGTGCTTATACCCAGGCCCCCTCCAGGGGCTGGATGTGGTAACAGTGACTGAGCTGAGGTGGAGGCAGAAGGCAACTGAGAGCCTGACCCAAGAAGACAGCAAGAGACTGAAACATGCCAAACACATGCTTTCCCCAGTGACAGCACTGCTCTCAGTGCTGCTTCTTATTTTTCCTCAATCACAATATCATCAGTGTAATAAGCCAGTTTACTCTTAACCAATGTAGCAAATCTCTTCTATGAATCCTCCTGAATTTATGTTTCACATCTTTCCACATAAAGCAATTGAACTAAACTCCTCTCTGTTTGGGGGATGAAAGATAAGGCCTTAGTTAAATCAACCATAATTTACTTGTATGTTTTGGCCTGTGAAAACTCTTTGATTTGGAATCAATGTCTGGTTCTGTTAATTTTATCTGAACACTAGTTGATTCAATCTTCTGTTTTCATGATATCCTCTGGCCAACTTGGAACTTAGTCAATTGCTATAAAACACCCCGTTTTTTTGTTTTGTTTTGTTTTTGGTTTTGTTTTGGTTTTGTTTTGTTTTATCATTTCTTTACTAAAGGTTGAACTTCTCTGGTGCTTTCTGGGAATACATATAGCTTAATAGTCACCACCCAAAATGTCTGAGAAAGTCCCAGTGGTTCCAGTTTCTTGTATCTAATTAGTTCTTAAAGAATGTCTTCTGATTAATTTACATTCAAGCAACGACAGCAATATTTCCAACTGCTACATCACACGAACCTATTCCAATTATGATTTGGGGCTTAGGTATCACGAGCAATGTTACTGTTGACTTGTCATGTTCTGGTTGTAGTTTCATTGTTACTGGCCACTTTTGATCACAGCATCTGTGTAACTTCCCAATCTCATTGTCAGTTCTGAATGTGTCCCTTCATGGTCATGATGCGTATAACTCTGTTGAGAATCTGTATTCAACAACCCACAGAATAATTGTTGCCACTCAAGTCTGAGAGTGGCATACAGCCTGTCATCTTCTGCTGAGGCATTAGGTAGATAATCCTAGTTTTTGAGACACTGATTTTTTCTCTGTCACATTTATGTCCCAAGTGAATTTGTCACCACGTTTCAGCACAATTTATTTTAATTCTTCCTCTACATCAGTATTGTAAATTTATCTTCATTGGGATAAACTGACCACATGTTTTTTTGTTTGTGTGTTTTTTGTTTTTGGAAACTTGACTTATAAATAGGGGTTTTCATTCCTCCTCAGACTTAGTAAAAAAGTGATCTGGGGCCAAGATTGGTCTGCCAGTAATGCAAAATTTAAGGGTAGAAGGACAATAAATTCAGCAATATTAATATATTAATGAAAAATTTCACAATAAAACAAATATCAACATTTTAAATAATGGCAATATCTACATCCTTAGTTTACTTGACAAAACTTCATTTGTTTTATTTATATTGATCCATTCTTTTAAGGACCTGCAGAAAATTCTACTCAATTCAGCCATCTTTGTTTACAACTACACAGAGGCTGGGGATTTCTTTATTTTCTTACCTTGTTCTTTTTTGAGACATTTTCAAAATGTTTTTTCACCTGCATATCCAATGTGAGGTAATTAAGAAATTATATCTACCACTTTGACTTGTATGCTTTCTTGCTCCCTCTCCCATGAATAAAAGCCACATAAGAAGCATCAATCTGAAAAGACCTTTATCTAAAACATTCACCGTTTTCAGTAGAGAAGACAAGATTTGAGAAGTGTCTGTACTGACTATTGTGTAACAAATCCAATGCAGATGATGTTTAAAGCAACCCAAACCAGATTAGCAAATACGTTCTGTCGTGGTAGAGAAAGGAGTACAAATTATCTTTCATATGTTGACTTGTTTAACTATGGCTTTTACTCATTCAAAGAGAGGCAAAGCTACCACATTTCAGTTATCGCTTGGAACGGCAGCTTCTAAGATGTCCCCTAATTATTCTCATTTTCTTTGCATCCTTTTTAATCTCTTCCCCTGGCAGTGAGCTATGATCATGATTAAAAGTAATTCCCTAATGATGTAATTACAACCAAGAGAATATGGTAAAAATAAGGGAATATCTCTAATGTGATGAAGTTGTAGGTAATTGAGACTACTGTCTTGCTAGTAGACTATCTCTATTGCCTTTCTTTTTATAGACTTTGATGAAGCTTCATGTGTTGGAAAGGTGCACATGGCAAGAAACTGAGGGCAGCCTCCGTTGACAACAAACAAGTACTGAGGGATTGAGTCCCATATTCCTTGAGGACTGAATTTGTTAATATCCACATGAGATTGGAAGTCAGTCCTTCCCCACTTGAGCATTTGGATGAGACTGTCCATAGCTCACATCTTGATCACAGCTTTGCAAGAGACCCTAGAAAACCCAATTAAGCAATGGCCAGATTCATTGTCTTCAGAAACTGCAAGATAATAAACATGATAAACGTGTTATTCTAAGCACTACGTTTGTGCTAATTTGTTAAGCATAATTCATACATTAATAAATGTTGGATAGCACATCTAATTACTGATCAGCTAGTACTTACCATAATAGGCCATTGACAATAGAATATGACAAATAAAGTTATTAGATCCATAATCATTAAATCTTATGATTCATAAGAGTAAATTTGAATACAAAATAGATTTTTCTGTAAAAATAGAAATGATAGGTTTGAATAAAAGCAGATGTTTCAAGTGTCTTCTGCTATTTCTCTAGAAATATTTTAATTATTTTACACCATAGTCCTCAATTACAGTAGAGTTCTTTACCCCTCTACCCAGCCTGGGAAGCTGTAATTTTTGTTACTAAATGCTTCATGGGGTAAACACTATGATTATGATGTTTTCCAAGTCTTCACAGAAACATTAGGATGGTGATGTGAGCCAGATCTTGTTTCCAAGACTGATCCTAAGGTAATGTGATTACAGCCTCCATCCTCCCTGGCTTCATTTTGCCAGTGCTTCCTATAACAGAAATATAATGGGACCATTTGTCATTTCTCTTTCACTTTGGCTTTCTTTTTCTACTAGTTTAGCCATTTAAATAAGGATCATATTAATCATCAAAATACCACTGATAGAATCTGTCACATGCCACAAAACTTTCACTTGTTCAAAATTTGAATGCAGTGGCAACCATGCCAACATAAACATTGCCAGTGCATACATACTCAACACATTTTTATTTTTTTAAGAGATTGGGTCTTGCTCTGACACCCCGGTTGAGTGTAGTGGTGTGATGGTTAATATTAAGTGTTAACTTGATTGGATTGAAGGGTGCAAAGTATTGTTCCTGGGTGTGTCTGTGAGGGTGTTGCCAAAGGAGATTAACATTTGCGTCAGTGGACTGGGAGAGGCAGACGGACCCTGAATCAGGGTGGGCACAAAGTAATTAGCTGCCAGTGTGACTAGAATAAAAGCAGGCAGAAGAACGTGGAAGGACTGGGCTGGCTGAGTTTTCCAGCCTTCATCTTTCTCACATGCTGGATGCTTCCTGCCCTTGAACATTGGACTCCAAATTCTTTAGCTTTTGGACTCTTGAACCTACACCAGTGGTTTTCCAGGGGCTGTCAGGCCTTCAGCCACAGACTGAAAGCTGCACTATTGGCTTCCCTACTTTTGAGGTCTTGGGACTCATACTGATTTCCTTGCTCCTCAGCTTGCAGAGGGCCTATTGTGGGACTTCATTTTCTGATCATGTGAGTCAATACTTTTAATAAACTCCCATATATACATCTATCCTATTAGTGCTGTTCCTCTGGAGAATACTGACTATTACAAGTGGCAGGATCATAGCTTACTGCAGCCTTGAACTCCTGGACTCAAGCTTTTCTCTTGCCTCAGCCTGCCAGGTAGCTAGGACGCCAGGGCTACAGGCATGTGCTACTATACATGGCTAATTATTTTAACTTTTTCTGGCACTGGGGTCTTGCTATGTTGCCCAGGCTGCTCTTGAACTCCTGGTCTCAAGTGATCCTCCTGCCTTGGCCTCCTAAAGTACTAGGATTTTACGTGTGCACAATGTGCCTGGCCCTCATCATACTTTTAATCCAAAATACCTTTTTAAAAAGTACCTGTAGGATGGGGGAGTCTTTGCCTCAATATTCTCACTGTCATCAATTTCGCTACACGATCCCTGATGATATCAGTTGATCCCATGTTCAGAATTCACAGAAGTATCCAAAAGACATCTAACCTGAAAGTATAAACAGCAGATAAGGAAGTTGTTATAACATTTCAAGTACGGCTTCTTGACCCAAAAGACATCTAGCCTGAAAGTATACACAGCAGATAAGGGAGGTGTTATAACATTTTAAGTATAGCTTCTTGACCCCTCGTCAACATGATGAACATTTGACTGCAAAAGATGAACTAAAGAAGACAGAAACAATTTCAACTTATATAAGCTATATCACTGATTTACCACACATCTTTTCACTGTGCTTGTTATCTAGGTCCTGTGCACTCTTTCTTCAGCTGCTCCACATCTTCAATCAGGAGGCTCAGAGTATTTAATGCTAACAGTTAAGTATAGGAGGCTTAGAGTACTTAATTCTGAGAGCTAAGTACAATCTGAATGCTCTATCTTTAGTTTAATTTACATATTTTGCAGATCAATATTGCAAAAAGCTGGATCCACGATCACAATGTTAAGTCTCTCTCATAGTATTCTGAACATGGAATAAAGACAAACAAAGTTAAATGTAATTGTTATGAAATGTTTAAAAAAATTGCTCCTTTGAAAATGGCTCTGGAGTAGGAGAAGGAATTAGGAGAAATAACAGTTTATTTCAAAATGATCAATATATATTTTATGGTCTTTTATGAGGCTATCATGCTGCTACATGAAATGGGAAAATATAAAAATGCATAATTAAAATATAGTATTTTATACTGATAAAATCATAAAGTTTATAGTTATGTTTATTCATATAGGTCTTGTTTGTAAGAGTTCAATTTTTTTTCAGAGCACTTTATAAGTAAGTAATACAGGTTTTCCATAAAAGTTTTGGCATAATTGAAGCCCATCAAATATAAATCATAAAACATAAGAAATGGAAGAAACAATAAAGTGATAGTCATGTATTTTAAACGAATGGCTTTGTCAGATAATACTTCATCTTCACAAGAGGATATAGCTAAAATACCGTTAGGATTGCCATTTGATTCAGCCAGTTTGGCCACCATGCTAAAAGTATAGCTTTGGATAAGGGGATAATGTGATTATTTTCCCATAATGTGTATTGTTGTCTCTCTTTATTTCAGCCCTAGCCTGACACAGATAGTAACTGCAAACAGTACTGATCAAGAGGAACTCCTATTTTTGAAAGGCAAGTAAAGACTGGCAAGAAGGATAGCAGAAATATGATATTAAGTTGGTAATCAGCCTTTATCAGTATTTTCAGACTATATAATAAAATAACATGGACTAGATGGCTTATAAACAACAGAAATCTATTTCTCACTATTCTGGAGTGTGGAAGTCCAGGATTAGGGTGCCAGCAGATTCAGCGTCTGGTGAGGGCCCACTTCCTTATAGATGGCTGTCTTCTAATTGTAATGTCACATGGTAGAAGGGGCAAGAAAGCTATCTTGGGCCTCTTTTATAAGCACACTAATGCCATTTATGATGCCTTCACCCACACGGCCTAATTATCAATTAAAGAATTCACATTCTAATACCATCACATTGGGGGTTAGAAGTTCAAAACATGAATTTTGAGGAGACACATTTATTCATACTATAGCATAAACCATGCTAAGATCTAGACTGCTAGCTAAAAAATAAATAATTCTGAAAGTTAATATGATGATTATCTACCCATAAAAGCAAACTAGATAAGATATTTACTCATACATGAGTTTATGTGTTTTAAATAATAATGAGTTATTGAAACATTATAAAATAATATTTATTGCACACTTAACATGTTCAAAGTAATTTACTACACTAAATTTATCATTGCAACAACTCTACAAAGCATGTAGATCCATGTTACTCCTTTCCTGATGAAATAACGAAAGTATAGAGAGGATAAGTCCCATGAACAAAGTCACTAAGCTAAAATTTGATCCTACTCTAAGTCCTGAGTATGGCACTGTGCTGCCTTCTCTAAAACTTTGTAGGTGAGACAAAAATTATTGATTGTTAATTAGATATCAAAGACAACGACAAATTTGTATGACATATAAAATATTAACAATATACTAAATTTTCATAATGAGTTTCATACCATATTCAACTTATACATTTGTTCACACACATTTTAACATAGATACATATACACATAGAAAAAAATTATAATTTTTAATTATAGAAATTTAATTTTAATTTAACTTTAAGTTTATTAAAACTTTTTATAAATTTTGTATAAGTTTTTATCAGAAACACTTTTAATTGATTAAGAAAATGCTATTTTTAAAAGAGCATTGTAAAAAGATAACTACCATTGTAGTTACTGTTAGTACTACCATTGTTGTTAAACTTTGTAAAAAGGTTACTTGATAAAAACAAAGGGGTAGGTATGGGTAAGGCAAGGCTGATGAACATAGAGGTCATTTTATTGAAAATAAACAAGTTTCTTATGTAAATGAATTCTAAAAATCTGTTTCTACAGTGGAATGATATTAGGAGGACATTTTGTATGTGGTTTATACTACTTAAATTTTTAATGATTTCCTACTTTCAACCTGTTTAATAAGCAAAAAGTTGTATTTCAGGTTTTTAAAATCTGAGTTACCATGAAAAGGATACTGTAAAATTAAATCTAATTTTTCATATAATCTAACAAAGATATTTTCAGTTAACATGTATTCATTACAGCTACCAAAAAGGAAACTAATTAATAGTAAAGCTGTTGAAATATGAATTTGTTTTATTTTTAATAATGAAAAATAGTGAAAATAGTGTTTTTTTAACTCTCTCTACCAAGTAGGTTACAATTCCAATTGTGACTCTCATCAGATTTTGATTTATCTCTTTATCCATTCTTGTACCTAATGGGGAACAAATTACTTATTACTCATGAAAGACACTAACTACCTAGTGTTGCAGAAAAAGAGAATATTACAATTTACATTTAAATGAGATTTGAAATGTTAATGAACAGATCCAGTATTCTAATTATCTCTACAAATACATTAAATTAAGGTGAACTTTCATAGATAGATCATTCATTGCTCCTTACTCTAGAGTGCCCTACAGGGTTGTGTGATAGCATATAAAGCATACGGTACCTACATTAGATGCACTTATTATTATAATGTAAAAAATATACAGTCAAATAGCTATGATTATTGTTAAGGAACATATAATTTTACTGTAATGAATACTCATAAATCACATAAAACATTTTTAAATTAAAAAACTATCCTATGAAAGCATTATTGAATTGAAATTTTACTCATTTATTTATTTTTCTGGGGTTAAAATAAGATACATGATTGACTGGACATATAGACAGTTTTGATAAACACATTTTCCATGCAACAAAATAACACCATCCTTCTTACCTTAAAACCACCCTTTCTGTAATGAATAAATGTTTTTGTAAGCAGTAAATAATGAAATGAACAATAAGATTATATGTGATTTTTTTATTGGTTGACTATGCTTGGGGCTACCAAGGAACATGAGTTCAATATGAAACCTTCCATCCAACTAAATGCAGTGACTCATAAAGAAAAACACAGAATACAAACTCCTTGTCTTTTTCTGTACTCCTATTTAATTATTTGCACTGCCCTAGAAGACACCATTCTGATTTTTTCTCACATGTATGCAATATGATGAAGCATCTCAAATATAAGAGCAACTCCAGGACATAAGAACCCAACTAGTGACTGAAAAAGAGAGGCCATAAGTTCAGGAGAGAAGTTAATAAAACATTTGAAAAAAAAAAATGAACAGCTAGAGCAATAGTTTTATAGGAATCCACACAACACATGGGAAATAACACATAGTTGGTAAGGGTGTCAGAAAGGAGAACTTCATACATCAAGTTATTACAGTTATTGTCTGCTTTAAATGGGACTGAAAAACAATTACAGTGAATTGAAGCTAATGACAATGCCAGCACTGCACAACACCACTTCATAGTATGTGTGAAAAGAGAAAGCAGCCACAATGAGCACTGGATTTGTGTTTTAAATCAGTCCAAAGAAGGAATAGAAAAACTAATAACAGTCACCATTCTGCCCTTGATGTTACAAAATTCCATCTGAAGCATGATGATGTCCTTCTGTCATAGTCAGCTTAAGCTTCTATAGCAAAATGCCATAGACTGAAATGTTACTTTTCACAGTTCTAGGGGCTAGAAGTCTGAGATAAGGCTGCCAGCATGGTTGAGTTCTTGGTTAAGATCCTCTTCCTGGCTTGCAGATTATCTTTTTTGGTGTGTTCTCACATGAGAGGGGGGAAAAGAGAGACAGTGAGAGTGAGAGAGTTTTGATTTCTCTTTATAAGGGCACTGATCCCATCCTGAAGACTCCATCTTCAAGACCACACGCAAACCTAATTATCTCCCAAAGACCTCCCCCCGCACTTCCAAATACCATCATATTGAGTATTAAAACTTAACATGTAAATTTTGGGAAAGACACAAATATTAAGTCTATCCCTTCTTTTTTCCACCTCTTCTTCATAATTTAAGAAACACATATCTTAACCATACACACCTCAATCAGAAGAACTTAAGGTCTTTCATCTATGTTTGGTATTTTTTTCTACTATAGCATTACTCTATCTATTAAGAAGCTAAGATATTTAAGACTAGTGGACAGTTTTTATTAGGTTTGTTGTAATAAAAACAATGAACAGGAGAGAAATGTTCTGTCCCAACTCTATCATGAGTATGACCCTAATAAAGAAAAACTATAATGCAGACATTTTAGGAACACATGTATAGTGTTTAGAAAAGAAAGAAAGAAAAACAAAACAAAAAAATATAAAAACACAAACAATAGAATGTGACATTTCAATATTTAGATTAAAAATTAATACTCAATTTACTATTATAGTATAATTAAGATATAGATAGAAATATCACCTATGAATTTGTACAGAAGCAAAAATAGAGAAATATTACCATTTGATAACATGATGTAAAAGAAACATAGACATTAACTAACTCTGAAATTTGCATCTTAAGAATTTTAAAATTTAAAAGTAATCAAATATAAAATAAAATGAAGTAAAGGTAGACCAAAGTGAAATTGAAGTGACTTCCTAAATTTAAATACAGTGAAAAAAATACTAAAAAGTTTTTGTTTCACAACAAACAAATGAGAAATTTTGGAAATAAATTTCTACAATATGCAAACATATTTTAGGACCACATATTTAGTTAATATTACAGCCACTAGTTTCATGTAACTTTATATTTTAACTGAGAAAATGTTCCAATGAAAAGAAATTCAAGATAGGCTTAGAACATATGAAAAACTAAAAAAATATGAATTATAAGTGAAAAGCATAAGAAAATTTGTATTACTCATGTCATTAAAACAATATAGCATAAATACTTGGGTTTATTTAATTTCCCCCATTCCTTTACATTTAATCTGTTGCCGATGTTCCAGTGAAAGAAATTTCATTCTGATGTTGGACAGAGTTGCTTATTTATGATCACTTGATCCCAGTTAGGCCAATGACAATTTCATTTCCTATTCCTTTCACACTTGGACACAGTGTTATAAAAAATAGTTTGGTGCAGTATAAACAGTGTTTTGTTGAGAAGTGATGTGTGTTTAGGAAGAGTTAATGGACATGAATAAGAGTTTGTCCCAGGGAAATTTATGAACAAGTTAAGATAGTTTGTTTTTTTTCTTACCAAGGGGTTTAAAGAGTCAGAAAATGACAAAATTTAAAGAAATACGATAAATGACATGCATAATTACAAAGAGAATAGAGAAAAGTAGGAATTTATTACGGTCATCACACTCTTAGTTCGATTTTCTCCTCGGTCCCAGTTATGCGAATGTCTGAGTTCTGCATGAGACTAAATTTATTGTAACAAATCCTTCCTTAGGTATTCCAATGCATTTTTGTCACAGGGTCCTATGATTGAATAACAAGACTCAACAGAGCGTACACACATAAAGCATATTATATAGAGCTTTCATAAAGGCAAAGGATATGGGAAGTATAAAAAAGCTCAGATAAGCAGTTGAGACTAAGAGACTCCCAAGCACAGCTCCCCAGGATGCACTTATCCAGATTATAACCAGCAAGATATATGCAAGAAATCTTAGTTTCACAAGAGCTTAAGCAAAACGCTCAGCAGTGCCTTTTTATATCTCACTTGTTACAAAGCCAAGCCAGGTTGTATAACCCTTTAAAACAGACAGAAACCACCACATACATAAATAATGTAAAATAACTGGCTCTGGGTGTTATGAGGGGAATTTGAAACTTTAAATAAGCATAGAGATGGCCTAGCAGACATAAGACAGCTCCATCTTATATACAATCTAACATAAATAATTATATCAAACATGTTTAATATGTATACGCTAGTTTACTATTACCTGGTTTTCCAAGCATTTCAAAGACTAAACAAATATTTTGATGCAGTATAATTTTTAAAATACACATATTTAGGGGTGTGGATTAACAATTATGAAACCACTATACATGTTTATATTTGGTTGGTGCAAAAGTAATTGCGGTTTTTGCCATTACACTCTAATGGCAAAAACATTACACTCTAGTGGCAAAAACCACAATTACTTTTGCACCAACCTAATACTAGAATTAAACAATTAAGTAAACAGTTGTCAAGTTATGGGAGTCTGATTTCTCATTTTTGGAGGGAGAGGTTACAGAAAACAAGGGTATAAAGCTAAAATAACATATTTGGTCATGAAATCGAGTTGACAGCGTTAATGCAAACTCACATTTGGTATAATATGGATACAGATGTTACATATACAAATACCTATAGATATGTATAAATACCTATATAGATATATAGTTATGTGTCCATACAAGGGTTACTATAAACATATATATTCCCTTTTCTGCCAGTTGAGTGAGCATATAACCAGAGACATCCTAGTAGCAATGAGGACATCTAGCACCAGATCTTGATTCTAATACTATTCTTCAGTATTAGAGGAAACCAGTAAAGCTGAAGAAACGGCAGCTTTTAGCATTCAGACAGTGACTATTTAAGATGAGCCTGAAGCATCATACAGTTATAGAAAGTAAGAAAGTGTTTGAAGCATAAACATACGCACACACACACACACAATGGGGTTATGTGAAAGAGAAAAAGGACCCAATTGAATGAGTCTTCTAAGGCTAAAGCTGGAAAAATTTGAGCAGCAAAATAAATAAATTAGCATTAGATTATGACCCAAAGAATAAAATATTCACGTGTCCATACTGACACAAATAAATAAGTGAATAAATGTAAGAGCATAGACAATATCCTTTGAAAAATATTACAAATAATTTATGTAGATACCCTGTTTTCAAAGAGGTAGAGGACAACTCTCCATTTCTTAGGCATGGTTAGTACATAATAATTTTCTTGCAAAGAGTACAGTATGGAAAGAAGACAAAGAAGATATGTACAATCAAGGGACCCAGCAAATACCATCTCAGTCAGATGATCAAGATTAACAACAGCAATAAATCATGTTGATGGCATATATCCTTGATACAAGATAATAAGAATGACATTTTATTTCTGGGATTTTTCTCTCAAAAACACATAACTCTTTTGTAATAATGAGAAAGACATAAGGACATATCCCAATTAAGAGGCGTTGTATAAAATACCTGACAAATATTTCTTATAGCTTTCAAGATCATTAAAACTAGGAACACCTGAGAAACTACCGCAGCCACAAGAATCCTGAGGAAACAAGATAACTAAGTATAATATTGTTTCCTGTATGATACCATCAGGGCAAAAAAGAAGTATATTAGGTAAAAACTAAGGAAAACTGAATATATTAGGAATCACCTTGATATGGTTTGGATTTATGTCCTCACACACATCTCATGTCTAATGGTAATCCCCAATGTTGGAAGAGGAAGGTGATTGGATCTTTGGGGTGGATTTCCCCCTTACTGTTCTCCAGATACTGAATGAGTTCTCAGAAGATCTGGTTGTTTAAAAGTGAGTGGCACCTCCTGCTTCACTCTCCTCCTCCTGCTTCTGCCATGTAAGATAACATGTGCTTGCATCCCCTTTGCCTTCAGCCATAATTGTAAGCTTCCCGAGGCCTCCCCAACCATGCTTCCTATACATCCTACAGAACCTTGAGCCAATTAAACCTCTTTTCTTTATAAATCACCCAGCCTGAGGAATTTCTTTATAGCAGTGCAAGAATGGACTAATACAGATCTTTAGTTAATAATAATGTATCAACATTTTTTCATTAATTATGACAAACATACCATACTAATATATGTTATTAATAGAATAAAATTGGGGTAGTTATATGGAACCTCTTTGTATTAATTTTGCAAATTTTCTGTGAATTTAAAAGTATTATAAAATTAAAGGTTTATTTTAAAATACACATTAAAGAACAAACAGATTAAACAGAGAAATTCAATAATCAATGAACTTGGGATATTATGCAGCCAATTGTTATTTTCATTCTTAAAGCTTTTTTGCAATACTGATAGTGTTTATATATAACACCATATAAAAGATATTAACTAATGCATTTTACTATAACCAATTTGGTTTTGTGTGTAGGTATAACATCATATCTTCATATACATTAATGCTATTGTCAAATGTAACTGGGAAGTCAGTTTTACTATTAGTAGGATGCAAAGTTTTTAAACTTTGAATACTCCCCCTCAATGCAATTGTATTATTTGTATGTGAAATAAATCCAAATTTTTATCATAGGAAATTTGGTCTTAACTTTTAGTTTTTGGAAGCACAGTAACTTATTTTTTAAAATACTTTCAGTTGGATATCTGTATTTTTTTAATTGACACAATTTTGTATGTCAACATAATTGTGGGGTGAAATGCAATGTTTTCATATATGTACACATTGTGGAGATAAAGCTATTTAATCAATCACCTCACAAACATCATTTTTTCATGATGAAAACATTTAAATTTTAATCTATTAGCAATGTTTAAATACACCATACATTGTTATTAACTATACTCATTATGCTGTATAATAGATCTCTAAAACATTCCTCTTGTCCAACTGAAACTTTGTACATTTTGACAAATATCCCCTCAGTTTGTCCCACCCCCTGAAGGCCCTGCTAACAATCATTCTTCTCTCTACTTCAATGAGTTTGAGTTTTTTAGATTCTCTATATAAGTGAGATCATGCAGTATTTGTCTTTATGTGCCTAGCTTATTTCACTTAGCACAATATCCTCCAGATTTTATCTATGTTGTCACAAACGACAGAATTTTCTTCTTTTTAAAGTCTGAGTAGTATTCTATTGTACATATATTGTCACACTGTTGATGAACACTTAGATTGTTTTCATATCTTTATATGTCTTTACTATTTTGAATAATGCTGCAATGAACATAGGAGTCAATATGTCTCTTTGAAATACTGACTGTATTTTCTTTGAATATATACTCAGAAGTGAGATTGCTAGATTATATGGTAGTCCTATTTCTAATTTTTTGAATAACTTTCATACTGTTTTCCATAATGGCTGTACTGGCATACACTTTACCTGAAATGGAAGATGAATATACTTAAAATTCTTTTTAGCACAGGCATTCCGCACACATAGCTGTCCTTAGGACATCTGACAATTAGAATTGAGGAAACTTAATCCTTCTGGGTCACTGTAGTAAATTCTGTCATCTTTGAGAGCTTATCATTAATTATAAGGCTTTTCAAATAGTATAGAACTCAGGAACCCTGTGAGGAGTGCTTAACTGTTTTTAAAAACAGAATCTCAACCCACAAAGAGGTTTGAATAGATAATACCTTTCTCATATTTTCATCACTTCCTCTGCATTGAAATTTTGTCTAGCTTTATAACATTCACCTTTTGCCAGAGCAGGTAAAAAAATCACCCAAATCCAATGTATTCTAAATCCAATAAAAGAATATGACCACAGCCCAGAGGTTGACAAGACACATTATCTTCTTTCTTCTGTAGTTCCATTAATTTACATTTCTTAGTGAGTCATTCTCTCTCTCTCCATGTTTCTCTGTCTTTTTCTCTTTTTCTCTGTCTCTCTCTCTCTCTTTCTCTCTCCGTCTCTCTCTCTCTCTTTCTCTCTCCGTCTCTCTCTTTCTCTCTCTGTCTCTCTCTCTCTCTCTCTCTGTCTCTCTCTCTCTCTCTCAACCTACACTGGGGACACAAAACTCTCTGAACGTTGATTTGAAATAAGAAAAGCTAGTAAGGCTATGGCTATGGCTGTTTCTTTGTTTGCTTTTTTCACACTACATGTACAGCTTTTTTTTTATGGAGCTTTCATTTCATAGTGCATAATAGAACAAAAAATGTGAATGAATTGGGTCATGTCTCAGTTACATACTGCTCTTGCAATACAAGACACAGTTCCAGGGATTATTGCAATATTAAAATTTAGATAGAGGGGTAATAAAAAAGATCTATTGGACATACACAAGCAACTATTATCATTAATTTTAAAGTTATTTTTCATGGCAAGACATAGTTTGACTATAATGCTCTAGAGTATGCATGAAAAAGACAATGAGAAAACGTATTGGGCGATACTTCTGTCAAGATAAAAGTGGTGCATTGTATATATGATTACACAGCTACATTTTCAAAAGTATTTTCTATATAAAATCTCATTGACTTCAATTAGAATTTGCAATCTAAGTACACCATATGGCTTTGCTTAAAAGCAATGAGACTATCTAATTTAATTACTTTTATAGGCGTCTCGCATGGTAAAGGTGCTTGTTAAAGGAGCAGCACTATATGAGAATTATTTCCACTAAAAATTGAAAACTAAGAAGATGGCTACCGTCTGGTGGTTACTAATTGACAGTCAATTCCACAAGAAATGTAATTTTCAGTAATACTTAAAGACAGCATGCAGAGAACAATGTCACTTTGCTAATTTTATTGCTGTTCTATATAGCAATATTTGAATATAATGTGAATTAACACTATTACACTAAAAGCAAAGTATTTCTTCTGCTTATCGGTCTTGTCTTCTTTTTGCCCTTTCCTCATGAAGAAGAAATGCAAAGATGTATTCTTATATATATGTACACACACATGCATAAATAGATATATTCTTCTATATAAACAATACAGGAGAATGTATTGGTAGCAGTACAATAATTTCCTTCATCTTGCTTTACTAAGGAAATGTTTTAAATTCAAAGTCCTGATAAAGTCAGATACAATACAATGGGTAGAAATGAGTTACATTTTACTGTGAAAATATAGCTTTGTCTTTAATCGAGAGTCCTAAAGTTTCAGGCAAACTGGAAAACAGATGTCATTTTCGAAGAATAACCTTTTGTTAGCTCCAGCTATCTTTCTCATATGACAATTGTACTTTATCCACTATTGCCAGATGAGTTGAATTTATTTTTAAAAGAAGCTAGAAATTCACATATGAAATAAAATCTTCAACTTTTAAAATATGAAAAGAATTTAAAAATTTATGTCCAAAACAATCTATAGGATAAAAGCCATCATGGGCCATTTGCTTTCTTATTTTCTAGAGTTCTGGCTTTATATCACCAAAAAAATACAAATTAAACCAAGAATCATTATTTCTCTGCCTGTTTAGACAAGTACATAAAATAACAAGTACTACAAATCTTAAGTAATGAGAAGTAAACTTTACCTATTAAAAAAAATTAGCAATTGAGAAAACAGTCCAGTAAAACTGAAAATAATTTTGTATTACAAAAACTTATTAAAAGCTGGTAAGGTTTGTTCAGACAATTTCTATGAAGTAATGTAATTTCCCTTATCATTATGGTAAACAGTTTTTTTTTCTGATTTTTACTTCCCTTAAAAATCAGTGGTTATTCATAATCAAAATGGTTGATTGAACATAGGTGATTATTATTCCTAGTACCAGAATCTCATTAAAAAACTGAATAAGTAATTCTAAAAATTACCATGAATTTCACTGTTGAAAAATCACAAAGGCCATATCACCTACGTGTGTAAGTGTTTCTTGAAATAAAATGCATATGATAATGATTGTAGAGATAGTTAAATTCAGTGGAACAGAAATCTGCTCTTTTGTATAAGCAAAGGAGACCCTCCCTTCCCCCGCCAGCCTTAAAAAGGAAGTGGGCCTTCTACCTTCAGGTCATTATTGGATTAGCTCCAAGATGAGAAGTAGGGAGACAGTATAATTTTGTGTTGTTTCCATTTCTTGTTTTATTGTTATTTGTCTTATGGAAGTGGTCCTGAGACTCTTAGGATACATGTTTTAAGGGCTGTGAAACAGCTGTATCTCTGTACCTGTTTTACCTAGCAGCTTGTTTCTGTATTTTTCTCCTTTGAAAAATTCTGTGCACCCCCATCTAGATACTGAAGAAAATCGCCTTTGGAGACACCCAGAATAGAACCCAGGACCTAAGCAAAAACCCTGGATACCTTGCCCACAGAAATGCCTATCTCCACTCCAAGAAGGCACTGTCCTCATACAACCTTAGAAACAACCTATACTTATACACCCTTCATTCATTATTAATAGAGCTCCTTTAATCATTGTCAGAGAGGCAAAAAGTTTTACTTAGATTAAGGAAATATATGCAAGCAAACAACATATCTCAGTAGATGCCCCTATTTGTAAAGATTAGAAGATAATTTCAGATATAATTTTTTATTATTTGAGATAAGCCAATAGTACAAAGGAAAAAATAATAATACACCCTCAATTAGAGAGAAATAATGCTGGGAAAGGAGCATACATTTTCAATAAATAAAATGAATACCCTCAAAATGACCAATAATATCCCATCCAAAACTAAGATTAATTAGGCTGTTAAAAAAAAAAAAAAAGCAAAGGTCAGACTTCTTTGAAACAAAATTTGGCTGTCGGAAAAAAATGCAAAAGATAAACTAAAATAAAAATTGGACATTGTAAAGAATACTTTTTTTGTGCCCAAAATATCTAACAGTGGTAGGTTTCAAATGTTAGTGTAGGAAGTCATTTGTTTTTCCTCTAGGTCATATGCTTATTTGAGCTCTCTCATTTTTCCTCAACTTTCATTTTAGGTACAGGAAGTATATGTGGCAGGTTTGTTCCATGAATATATTGCACTACAGTATTGAGCATAGTGCTCAATAGGTAGTTTTTCAACCCATGCTCTCCCTTCCTCCCCACTCTAGTAGCTTGCAGTATGTATTGGTTCTATATTTATGTTTGCGGTTGCTCAATGTTTAGCTCCTACTTAAAGTGTGAATGTTCAGACTTTGCTTATCTGTTACTGAGTTTGCTTAGGATTATGGCCTCCAGCGCTATCCATGTTGTTAGAAAGTACATTATTTCATTTTTTTATGTCTGTGTAATATTTCGTAGTATATATGTACCTACTACATTTTCTTTATTTAATCCACTGTTGATGTGCACCTAGGTTGATTACATTTTTTTGCTATTTGTGAATAGTGCAGTTTTAAATGAATGAGTGCATGTGTCTATTCCTTTGGGTATATACATAGTAAATGGATTGCTAAATCAAATGGCAGTTCTAAGTTCTTTGAAAAATATCTAAACTACTTTCCACAGTGATCGAACTAATTCACATTCCCACCAACAGTGTATAGACATTTCTTTTTCTCCACAGACTTGCCAGCATCAAAGACCAGTTCTTCAAATCAACCCAGTCAAAGAAAATAAAAAATGAATTCAGAAAGTGAAAACAAAATCTGGAATAAATATGAGAATAAGATACCAAATCCGCAATTTATTGCCATTCCTGAGAGATAAGAAGAGAGAATAAACAACTTGAAAAAATATATTTGAGGATGTAGTCCACAAAATATTTCCTAATTTAGGTAGATAAGTTGACACGCAAATCCAAGAAATACAGAGAACTCCAGTGAGATACTATACAAGATGACCATACCCAAGGCACATAGCCATCAGATTTTAAAAGTCAATGCAAGAGAAAGAATCGAAAGGCAGCTAGAGAGAAGTGTCACATACGGACGGAACCTAATCAGGCTGGCAGTAGACCTCTCAGCAGAACCCCTACAAGGAAGAAGAGAATGGGGACCTATTTTCATTGTCCTATAAAAATAAAATCCAACCAAGAATTTTATATCCTTCCAAACTAAGTTTCATAAGTGAAGGAGAAACACCATTCTTCTCAGACAGAAAAATGCTGAGGGAATACAATCCAAACAGACAAGCCTTACAAGAGGTCCTAAAAGAAGTTCTAAACATAGAATTGAAAGAACAACATCTGCTAAAAAACACAACAACAAAACAAAATCACACATAAGCACATAGGCCACAGGCACTATAAAGCAATTACACAATCAAGCCAACATAAAACAAGCTAACAACAAAATGACATCATCAAAATGTCACATATCAATACTAACCCCGAATTTAAATGGGTTAAATGCCCCACTTAAAAGACATAGAGTGGCAAGGTGGATAAAAATATAAGATGCAACTATCTGTAATCTTCAAGAAAATGTATATATTAATACCCTCATGCCCAAAATAAAGGTATGCAGTAAGATCTGCCATGTAAATGGAAAACAAAAAGAGCAAGAGTCACTATTCTTAAATAATATGAAACATATTTTAGAAGAATAAAAATTAAAGATGGACAAAAAAAGAAATATTACATAATGTAAAGGGTAAAATCCAACAAGAACACTTTTATTTAACTAGCCAAAATACCTAAATTTCTATGCACCCAACACTGGAACATCCAGATTCATAAAACAAGTATTCTTGGACTATAAAAAGACTTAGATAATCACAAATATCTGTGACTGGGAGGCTTCAACAACCCACTGGCAGTGCCAGGTACATCATTGAGGCAGAAAACTGACAAAGAAATTCTGGACTTAGATTTGACACCTGAGCAAATAGACCTAGTAGACATCTACAGAATACTCCTCTCAACATCCACAGAATAGACATTCTTCTCATCTCCACATAGAATGTATTCTAAGATTGACCACTTTCTTGTTCATAAACAGTCTCAACAAATTCAAAACAATTTGAATCATAGCAAGCACACTCTCAAACCATTGTGCATTAAAAATATAAATGAATTTCAAGAAGATCTCTCAAAAGTACAAAAATTCACGAAAATTAAAATATTTCCCCCTAAATAACTCATGGATGAACCTTGAAATTAGAGCGGAAATCAAAGAATTATTTGTGTTAATAGAGACATAACCTACCAGAACCTCTGAGATGCAGCTAAAGCAGTGTTAAGAGGAAAGTTTATAGCCCTAAAATGCCTTGATTGAGAGTTAGAAATATCTCAAATTAGTAATTTAATTTTGTACCTATAGGAACTAGGAAAAAAAAGAAGGAAACAACCTAAGAGCTAGCAGAAGAAAACAAATAACTAAAATTAGGTAAGAACTGAATGAAACTGAGATGCAAAAATCCATACAAAAGACCAATAAAACCAAGAGTTGTTTTTTCAAAACATAAATAAGATTAAAAGACCCCTACATAGACTCACAAAAAAAGAGAAGATCCAAATAAGTACAATCATACCTGATAAACATGACATAACTGATGCCACAGAAATACAAAAGATCCTCAGAATACTATGAATAACTCTAAGCATACCTATTAGAAAACCTAGAGAAAATGGGTAATTTCCAGAAACGATTGCCGAAGATTTAATCAGAAAGGGATTCAGACACTGAGTAGACCAATATTGAATCAGTAATAAAAATTCTACCAACCAAAAAAAGTCCTGAACCAGATGAATTCACAGCTGAATTCTGCCAGGTGTACAAAGAACTGCTACCAATCCTACTGAAAATATTCCAAAAAACTGTGGAGGAGTGGCTTTTCTGTTATTCTTTCTATGAAGCCAGCATTAGTCTAACACCAAAATCTGGCAGACACAATAAAAAAAAAGAAAACTTCAGGCCAATATTCCTGAAGAACACAGGCACAATAATTCTTAGCAAAACACTAGCACACTGAATGTAGTATATTAAAGACTAAATATACTACAATCAAGCAGGATTTATTCCTAGGATGCAAGGCTGGTAAAACATATACAAATCAATAAATATTCACCATCTAAACAGAATTAAAAGCAAAAACTCTATGATCATCTCAATAGATGCAAAGAAAGCTTTCAATGATATCCAAGATCCATTCATAATAATAAAAAAAACCTTGAGTGACTAGAAACGTAAGATCATATCTCAAAATAATAATATCCATTTATGACAAACCCACAGACAACATCATACTGAATGGATAAACACTGGAATTATTTTCTTTGAGAACTGGAACAAGACAAGGATGCCTCTCTCACCACTCTTATTCAACATACTCCTGGAAGTGCTAACCAGAGCAATCAGATAAGAGAAAGAAATAGAAGGCACCCAAAAAGGAAAGGAAGAAGTCAAACTATCTCTCTTCACCAGTTATATGATTCTATACCCAGAAAATCCTGAAGACTTTGCCAAAAGGCTACTAGAACTGATAAATAATTTAGTGAGGTTTCAAGATACAAAATCAATGTATAAAAGCCAGTAGCATTTCTATACACCAACAACATCCAAGCTGAGGATCAAATCAAGAACACAATCCTACTTACAATAACCACAAAGACAATGAAATACCTAGAGATACTGATAAACAAGGAAGTGAAAGATCTGTACAAGGTGAACTGCAAAACACTGCTGAAAGAAATCAGAGATGGCACCAGTAAATGGGAAAACATCCCATGCTCATGGATTTGAAGAATCAGTATCTTCAAAATTGCTGTATTAGTGTGTTTGTATGCTTCTGATAAAGATATACCCAAGACTGGGTAATTTATAAAGAAAAACAAGTTTGTTTAATGGACTCACAGTTCCATGTGGCTGAGGTGGCCTCATGGCAAAAGGCAAAAGACACTTCTTACATGGTGACACGATGAAACTAGAGAAGATAAAGTAAGGAACAGATTCTCTCCCATAGATTCTGGAGGGAGCATGTTGATTTTGAACACCTGTCTAATCGAACTATGGAAAATAAATTTCTGTGTTTTGAAACCACCCAAGTTGTGATAATTTGCTATAAAAACTGCAGAGAACTAATCCATTCCTTGTCATGTTCTGTAGATGTTGTATTTGAGCATAGAGAAGTTGGCAACTTTCCATAGCATAAAATGTAGTAAGGGTGGAAGAAGCAGGCATTGCAGAATGATATTGTTATGAAGTGAAAGGAATTATGTTAATGTAGTGATTTCTGTGTTTGCAAATGCAGGCAAATTTTTAACTATTCAATAAAGCATGAATTTCCTAATACACTGGTTTAATACATTTGGTTTAGTCTGTGCATAAGAGTAGATAGGTCCTGATATAATGCCCTCAAAGCACATGTTGGAAAATAAAATTGGTCATCATAGCAGGCTAAATGGTGCTCTCCTCCAAGAAAAAATAAAGTCTATATTAGAGTCTCAGACAATATCACATACTGTGACAGAAGGGTGACTACTACCTTATATAACAAAAGATGTGATTGAATTATGTCTTTTGACAGTAAAGGCTTTTTCGGGATTCTTGGGGTGGGGTGTAAATGCAATCACAGATATCCTTATGAGAGAGAGGCAAAGGAAGTTTAGAGAAGACACACAGAAGAGAAGGCAATGTGCAGACGGAGGCAGAGATTGGAGTGATATACCTACGAGTTATATTCTGGCAGCTACCAAAAACGGGAAGAGGTAAGGAATGGAGTCTCTTCCAGGTCACCTAAAGGAACGCAATCCTGCCAGATTTTGGACTATGAACATCTAGACTCTGTGAGAGAATATATTTATATTGATTTACTCCACCTAGTATGGGATAAATTATTATAGCAACCATAGGAAACTGATACATTCATAAACAAGAAAAGACAGCAGTTTAACCAGAAAAGCTGGATATTATTTGGTGTATAAAAGAACAAAGAGGGGCTAGTGCAAATAAATTTCTAATGCAGGCTATTACAAAAATTATGAATACTCATCACTTTGGTGAGTAATTTCACCACAAAAGCACATGATATTTTGGAGTGTATTCACACTATGCCAAATTGTGTATTTTACATCCTATAGTAGAAACATTTACTCAGCCAAGGAATATAAAATAAAACTCTGTGATATCTATAAAAACTGTTTTAACTCAGAGCAAGCATATTTAAAGTAAATTACCCATGTGAAAATGCAAAACTACAGTTAAACAGTCCCTAAGGTTAAAGCCTGTGTCCTGAAGAAAGAGAAGACCTTTTTAGTCTACTAAGTAAGGCAATCTAAGAACATCCTGTTTGCTTTATTTTTTATTATATACATTTTCATTTTCCTAAACAAACTTTATAGTTTTTATTTTAACAAACATGGAATAGCAAGTAAAGAAAATTTAACTTATTCATGGCTTCTACCATTGAATAATTAGATTTTTAATATCAATATTACCTCAAATAAATATGATAAGCTCAAGTGATAAACCTATGCTTCTACTTGTTTTATATTAGCTCCAAAGGGCAAATAAGCTTATGATTTCAAACATGTTCTATTATATTTTCTACAAAACAACATCTTAGAGACATATGGAGTATACTGTAAACTATTTTACATTAAGATTATTGCTACAATTTGGTTAATTTAATAGGTATAAAATACTGGCCTTTTTTATTAATATGTATGGAATTACAATTCAGTTATAGCCTAAGAAATTTAAGTAACAAAGTCAATCACAAAATATTTTGCATGGAAAGAAATTAACTACAAGTTATAAATACAAATATTTATAGCTTATAAAGAGTTTACAATGTTTTCTATGGTTTCTGTATATATTATATAGGCAGCATAGTCTTTCATTTACTCAAGAATAATTTAAATTGAAGAGATCCTTATCACAAAGCTGGCATGATCAAAATAAACCAATAATTATCTCAGTTTCAACAAAAGAAAAAGGGTGCTTTGGATGAAAAGCTCTGAGAATACGGCTGATGATTTATTCTCTCTGGTTTATGTTTCTTACATTAGAGCCATTTTTTTGGTTTATGCTCTTCCATCTCTAGCTGGAATATTCTATTACATTACCAGAATATGAGTATATCTTAGTATATGATGTTTACTCATAACTGTAGTAAATTCTAGGTAAAAGTTTCAACAATAGCAGTTTCACCAAAGATTTCAATTCTTATTAAGCTAGACTTTATGTTAGATATCCATTTCTATTCATAGAAAAACTAATACTGATGCAACAAGACTTTCTTTAAAGCCTTGCTGTATTATATAACACAATGAAATTACTTCATCTGAAGAGTATTCTTTATTATGAATAATACATGCTGAAGAAAAAAACATGCTTAACTAAATTGAAGTCTTTCTTTTTCATCATCAGCTGCTATAAAACAAGTCTATAATGATAAAAGAAGTAAACTAACTTGTGCAAACATTTGCAAGTCATATTTTCAAAACCTACCTAGAAAACATTTTGATATCTAAACTTACATGCTTTGGAATCTTTACTTTCACAAACATAGCTGTTAGCAATATAGCAAATTCCCCCACACATAGCATTCTATGAATTTATTATATGCGTGCGTGTGTGTAGATACAAATTTAAGATTTAAAAAAACATTTTATTCATTCAAGAACAGAAACAGCACTTTTGATAGCACTATGCCAATTTCTCATAAAACTGTGGTCTTTTGATATATAACACAGATATATTCAACCTGCTGAATTATGTGGCATCTGAAAATACAAAGCATTATTTATTTTGGTTACTAATTCAGAATCACCTTGTGTATGAACAGATGTTTGCCACTTTTGGCCAAGCAATTAAAAGATATTGGTACAACTGGGTTTTGCATTTGATTGAAAAGATGAATAAAATGGTTGTCAAGACTTTTCACACTTGAAAATTATTTATTGGTACCGACAATCTTCATAAAACAAAGTTATTCAAACACATCCACCAACATGAAACACAAACAGATTATTAAAAATTCCTAAATATTTTATATTGCTAAATAATCAGAAGCATGATCTATACAAATGAATGTCCTAGTTGGGGTCAACTACTACAAGCATTACAGTATGAGAGAGATTCCAAGAGCATCGTGTCAGTTGATATTAGTATCAGTTTCCTAATTGAAATATGTCTTCACTAGTCACATGTGCATTTAGACATAGCTTGCTTTTTTAAGACATTTAATCAATTTCAACATTTTTTCTTCTTAAAGGAATAGTAAGCAGTAATAATAAAAGTCAAGAAAACAAAGAGATTTATGTTGAAAAAATCTTTATATTCTAATATTCTATATAACTACAATACAATGTAAATGTATACATGAATTAGTTTTTTGCAATTAGACAAATTGCAGACTAAAAAAACTAAACTTAGGTTTGAGTAATATTTTCATTTGTCCCAGGACACTTTAATTCAGCACAGAAATTCAGTACATATTCTAATTATTTCAAGATACACAAACACATACACATAAACACACATGTGTGTATGTATTGTATGCATGCTTATATAGTATATATAAATTAAATGTTTTGGCCAGGTGCGGTGGCTCGTGCCTGTAATTTGATATAATATTTGATATAATATCAGGTAATGGAAATGTAAAGGAAATTAAAGCATCATAAGAAAGGCTAGAGTAGTGGCAAGAGGCGGAGCATTTTTTTGTTTTCATAGAATGGTCAAAGAAGACTCATTTGCTGAAGGGAATTTTAAGTGGAAATATAACAGCTAAAAGAAGGTTAGCTATGGTATTACACAAGGGAAGTGTCTTCAGGATAAAATCAACAATTGTAAATACCTGAATCTGCACATTTCAGCAGATTTTTTATTTGCATGACATTGACATTGCAGATTTTTACTGCATGACATTTTATTTAGTTATCACATAGTATATAATTCCCCTTAAAATGTACAATTCAATATTATGCAGTATATTCACAGAGACGTGTAATCACCACATTCACTTTTAGAAAAGTTTTACTGCATAAAAAAGAAAAAAAGTCCAGGTTAATTAGCAGTCATATCTCATTTTACCCCAACTCTCCAACACTAGACAGACACTAATCTAATTTGTTTCTATGGATTTGTCTATACATTTCATAAATTTCATATAAATGAAATTGAACATTATGTGGTCTTTCATACTTTGCTTCTTTCACTTAACATGAAGTTTTCTAGGTTCATTTATGTTATATCATTAACAACACTCACACCTTTTTATGGCTGAATGGTATTTTCTTGTATGGATATACCATATTTTGTTTATTTATTTATCAGTTTCTAGAAATTGGATTGTTGACACTAACTGGCCATTATGAGCAATGCTACTCTGAGCATTGTACACAAGTTTTTTTATGGATATATGTTTTACTTATATTTGCTATATGTATTAGTCCATTTTCACACTGCTGTAAAGAACTACCTGAAACTGGGTAAGTTATAAAGAAAAGTGGTTTAATTGAGTAACAGTTCCACATGGTTGGAGAGGCCTCAGGAAACCTAACAGCGGAAGGTGAGGGGGAAGGAAGGTATGTCTTACATGGTGGCAGGAGAGAGACAGAGAGCCATGTTGGGAGTGCCACACTTTAAAACCATCAGCTCTCATGAGAACTCACTATCGTGAGAACAGCATAGGAGAAATCCACCCTCATGATCCAATCAATCACCTCCCACCAGGTACCTCACCTTACACATGGGGATTACAATTCGTGATGAGATTTGGGTGGGGACACAGAATGAAATCATACCAGTATATATCTAAGTGAAATTGCTAGATGGTATATCATCTCTGTGTTTAACCTTTGGAGGACCTACCAACACGTTTCCAAAGTGAATAAAGTCTTTTTCATTCCTACCAACAATGTAGGAGAGCTCCATTTTCTCCACATCCACACCAAAACTTTTTATTATTTTTTATTATAGCCATCCAAATAAGTATTAAATAGCATTTCATTGTGGTTTTGATTTGCATTTCCCTGCTTAATGATGCTGTGACTGTTTTAATATGTTTATTGGTAACTTGTTTATCCTTTTTGGAAAAAAAGGTCCGTTACAACTTTTGTGTTATGGCATGTCTCATGATTAAAATTTAAAAATTATTTTTTATATTCTGAATTCAAATTCCTTATCAGATATGTAATTTGCAAACATTGTTACCTACTCTTTGGTTGTCTTTCATGTTCTTGATGGTAACTTTTGAAGCACAAAAAAATGTAATGCAGACCACCCTAATTTATTTACTTATTTATCTTTTCTTGCTTGTGCTTTAAATGTCATGTTTAAGAAAACTTTGCCTAGCTCAAGGACACAAAAAGTTTATCTCTAAATTTTCTCCTAAGACTTTTATAGTTTTAACTCTTACTTTTATATCTATGATACATTTTGAGTATCATGAGAAAGAAGTCCAACTTTTTAAAAAAATTATTATTATTCTATTTTTTTGAGATAAAGTCTCCCTCTTGTCGCTGGAGTGCAGTGGTGCGATCTCGGCTCACTGCAACCTCCGCCTCCTGGGTTCAAGAGATTCTCCTGCCTCAGCCTCCTGAGTAGCTGGGATTACAGGCACACGCCACCACGCCCAGCTAATTTTTGTATTTTTAGTAGAGACAGGGTTTCACCATGTTGGCCCGGCTGGTCTTGAACCCTTGACCTCAGGCGATCCACTCGCCTACACCTCCCGAATTGCTGGGATGACAGGCGTGAGCCACCGTGTACTGCCAGAGGTCCAACTTTATTATTTTGCATGAGGACATCCTGTTTTCCCAGTAACAGTTGTTAAAAAGATTATCCTTTTACTCATTTAATAGTCTTGGCACTCTTACTCAAAAATCAATTGAATTTTGAAATAAGCAAAGATTGTAGAGTAAGGACCTCCAAATATTGCTCTTCCATGAAAGCAATAAAAAAGAACAAAACTATCAAAAGTCAACTTTTTCAGAACTCTGGAAATTATCCAAAATTAACATTCCAGAGAATGTTAATTTTAAAAATTGCTAACTCTCAGTAATTATAGAAAAGTTTGTGATGTTTTAACTCACCCGAGGCCTATCCTTTGCTCTCTTGCTCAGCAGTATCCATGAAAATAACAGTGTACATTCTTTGTAATATAATGCATATAGTAAACAAAATACTTCATTCATAAAGAATTTTAATTTATACATTTTGACCCATCTGGTGGTTCCTGGAAGATTGGCTTAAAGGGCCTGTCTTTATTTTGTCTAACTGGAAACTAGCTCTAGTGGCAAAGCTGTTTCCAGGGCCAGATGAACATTTGTCAAAAATACTTACCAGCTGATTACATTGCTGAATCCTTAGGCAAAGCTTGGGAGAAAAGACTGTGAAATAAGATGTCTGTAAAGGTTTTAAAATGCTCAATTATATTCCTAGGAATCTATAAGGCCACATGTATGGTCAGGGCTATGTGCATGTCAAGAAATATAAGAGGAGGCCCTAAGCTCTCAGGTCTAGGTGACCTTGAGACTTCACAGAAGCCAAAAGTGAAAGCTAGGACATAGTCAGCTATTCCCTGCCACAGAGAGGATATAAGCAAAGACTGAAAGAATTTTTGGTTCTAGACACTTAAGAAATTCTCTGTCCAAACATTAGCTAACTACTAAACTGAGGGAACAGAGGCTTGAAGGGTCATACATGGTAAAAAAAAAAAAAAAAAAAATTATTAAATTCACTGAGGAAGTCACTAAACAAATGAACAATAAAGCTACAAAATGCAGCTACAGTGAGAAAATCATGGGGTGGGGAGAGAATCATATTTACAGTTACCACAGTATATTATTTAAAAGGTTTGATTCTTAACAAAACATTTACAAGACATGCAAAGAAATAATAAAATATGGCCCAGACACAGAAAAAAAAAAGACAAATTAATAGAGTCAGTGAAACAAAATCATGGTTGATTGAGATTATTCAGGTTAAGGAACAGAAAGAAAAGGATAAAGAAAAATAAATAGAACCTCAGAGACCTATGGAACATCTTCAATTGTGCTAATATATGCTTAATGGGAAGGGAAGGAAAGGGAAGGAAGAAACATTGAAGAAACGATGGTTTAAACTGCTCAAATATGATATAAAATTAATTAATACAAGTCTTATAGACACCAAGTAGAATAAACTCAGAGAGATCTACGCTGAGACACACATCACAATCACACCATCAGAAGTCAAAGACACAGATCTTGAAAACAACACAACAGAAGTGACTCAACCTGCTGAAAGAATCTCAGTAAGATTAGAAGCTGGCCGGGCGCGGTGGCTCATGCCTGTAATCCCAGCACTTTGGGAGGCCAAGGCGGGCGGATTGCCTGAGCTCAGGAGTTCCAGACCAGCCTGGGCAACACGGTGAAACCTCGTCTCTACTAAATACAAAAAAAATAGCTGGGCGTGGTGGCACGCACCTGTAATCCCAGCTACTCAGGAGGCTGAGGCAGGAGAATTGCTTGAACCCAGGAGGCAGAGTTTGCAGTGAGCTGAGATGGCGCCACTGCACTCTGTCACCAGCCTGGGTGACAGAGTGAGACTCCGTCTCAAAAATAAAATAAAATAAAAAAGGTTAGAAGCTGATTTCTCATCAGAAACCATGAAGACCAGAGAGCAGTGGTGTGGTATATTTAAAGTGCTGGATCAAAAACAAAATAAACAAAACAAACAAAAATCCTGTCAAATAAAAATTCTGTATCTGGTAAAACTATCTTCAAAAATGAAGGAGAAATGAGGATATACTCAGATAAACAAAAATAGAGAAAGACCACTGGTGGCAGAACTTCCTACCAAGTGGAAACGGAGGTCCTTCAGGCTGAAATGAAGAACAATAGACACTAACTCAACTCCATATGAAGAAATAAAAAACAGCAAGTAAAGAAACTGCATGGGTAAAAATGAGGGACAGTTTAAGTGTATGTTTTGTTTTTACTTTCTTTTTGTCTCCTTTCTGATTTTAAGGACAAATGCAAATAATTATAAATGTGGTTTAATGGAAGCACAATGTATAAAGATGTAATTTCTGATAACAGCTTAAATGGGGGACATAGAGAAAGCTAAATAGATAAGCAAAATATAATGTATCCAAACAATGAAATATCATTTAGACTTTAAACTATGAAATATCACTGAGATAAATAACATTTATCATTCATATAAAATGAAGTACTGTTATTGCTACAACATAGTAAAATATAGTAAACATGCTAAGCAAAAGACGCCAGCCATATGAGGTCATATATTGCATAATTCCAATTATACAAAATAATCATTTTAAATTTATTGAGATTTTTGTATGGCCTAGCATATGTTCTATCCTGAAGAATATTCCACGTATACCTGATATAATGTGTATTCTGCTCCTGTTGAGTGGAATGTTTTAGAGAAGTCTATTAGGTCCAGTTAGTTAATAACATTCAAGTCTTATTTATCCTTGTTGGTCTTCTGAAACTCCAGTATTTCATTTAGTTAAATAAATTATTTTTAATATTTTATTGATATTCTCCACATGAAAAATAAAAGACCTATTTGATGAGGCATTGTTATCATATCTCTCTTTACTTCTTCAAGAATAGTATCCTCAGTTATGGAAAAATATTTTTAGTAGTTGCTTTAAAATGTTCTTTAAGTCCATCATCTGCATCCTCTCCTGGACAGTTTTTGTTATTTCACCGCCCACCTACCCAGATATGTGGCATATTTTATTATTTTTTACATGTATTATAATTATTTATTAAAAGCTGGACATTTTATATAATATACACAACAACTAGAAGCTGAATCCCCCGTCTTTCTGGGGCTTCCTGTTGTTTGCTTGTTTATTTGTTCAGTGATTTGGCTCTATTGAAAATAGTAAAATCTATTTGTCAATCATTGTGAAGCCTTTGATGTTTACTCTTCAGAGGGCACAGCCTTGGACATGAACACAGTCACCATGGAATGACAACAAAGACAATGGTTTCAGCAGGGTTTTCTGTGAATATCTCTTTTCCTAATCTCTCTGTCTCTCTCAAGCTAGTTGCCACTGCCTTCTAAAAAAGCTGTTAGCCTCTACTAATTGCCAAATAATTGCTCTATTGTTTCTGACAATGATCTGAAACCTCCACTGTCTGATCCAATTAAATTTAGATTCCTTCTCTGTGGTAGGTTTTTTTTTAAGCATTTTATTTTATTTTTTATTTATTTATTTTTTATTATACTTTAAGTTTTAGGGTACATGTGCACAATGTGCAGGTTTGTTACATACGTGATAGGTTTTTAAGCAAGTCTTTAAGGTTGATCTGGTCTTAAGAGTTTTCTTCATAGTTTTTTCTTCCCTGGTCCTCTTAGATAAACTGTCTGGCCATGGCTTAGCGTTTTGCTCTCATGGGGCACACATATTCCTTTTAATTGCTTACCACCAAAATTCCATTGTTTTTGAGAACTTCTGAAGCTTGAATTTTCTATATTCTGTGCAAAATAAACTATATTCTTTAGATGAGAGCTTCAGATCACTTTATTAATATGTCCTACCTGTCCTTTTGGACAAAATCTTCAAACCACTTTTCAGGAGCTGGGAGAGAACTCAGTAGCACACTGCTTCAAAAATTACATCTACCTTTATCATCAGGGTTCTGGGTAAGGGCAGTAGCCTCTTTTTTTATTTGCTTACATCTCCTGGCATGGCACCTTCTCCCTACCAGAATTCTGGGGAGAGAATGATCAGGGCCCCATTATTCTCAGTTATTTCAAGAGTAAAGCTTCAGTCCTCTTCCTAAGTGAAGAAAGGAAACCACTGACCTCTTGGTCACTCACCTGGAACTTAGCCTGTTCAGCACAGAGTTGAGGAAATTAGGAATGCTAGTGGCCTTTCTTACATGAGGAGATACTGTAGCAATTTTACTGAGAGATGGTGGGGAGGGGAAGCTCTTTCTTTTGGTCATACTTACTCAGAGTGGAGTTATCATGCTAAGATGTAAGTAGGGGTCGAGAGTGAGTCAGTTATAGCTTAAGTGCCAAAGCCTCTTACAGTCTTTAAATTGATTTTACAGACTTTCTTGATTAAATGTTTTCTCACCTGTTGAATATATTTAGAACAATGTCCAGAGATTTTAACCTTATGATTTTAACTAGTTATTGTTTCTCTAGATAACAGCTCTGGAGAGATCATTAAGACATCTTTATAGAATTACCACAGTTAGTTGTCTTTGTTTTAATGACTCGCTTTGATAATAATGTAGGTAACATGATGGGAAAGGCAATAATAGAAGCAAAACTACCAGATTTGGTGATACTGCATTAGTTCTAGGTAATGCAGAGATATATAGGTAAAAATCTGCATGCAGCTCCTAAGAACATATGAAAAACAGAGCAAAATCAGTCTAAGTTACATATTAATAATTGAAAAATAATCCTTCTCTGTTATGGATGTTAAAAAGATGAGAAGTAGTTTCATCTGACATTAAATAATGGTTATTAATAATAATACCATTATAGTACAACATTGCTTTAGCATTCCCATCTATTATTTGTTTAACAAAACTGGTCAAATACAACTCATCTCATAATTAATACCTATACTTTGGCAACACAATCTAAAATAAAATGCACACATTAACATTGGCTAATAACACTTTCAATGTATGAATACCATACAAGAAAAAGACGTGGATTTGAGGGCAAGGTGGCAGACTAGTTGCAGCCAGGTAGAACTGCTACCATTGAGGGACTGAGACATGTTGGGGTGGCCAGACACAACACCAGGCCTTGGGGGCTACAAAGTCTGGCAGAGTCAAAGGAATGAGTTAAGAGTGCATAAAATGGGACCAGGGGGCTAACACTAGTATGGAGGCCGTGAAGGCCCTGAGCTCTGGAAGCCCACACTATTTATTGGTGATCAAACAAAGAAGCAGGTAATGAGGATGTGGGGATTGAAAGGCAGTGGTGCATCAACCTTATGATCTATAGCTGTGATGGTTTAGCATTTCCTTTGAAGCATATGGAACATGTTCTGCTACTTGAAATAATGGGGAACATATTCTTCTAGTTTAAGATACAATTGATCTATGAGCCTGGGAGTGCTAGAAGCAAGAAGCCAGCAAGTCTGGACACATTCCAGAGGCCACGAGGGGTTTTATGCCCTGTGCCCTGGATTCCATCCAAGCCATGAGGGGTTTTATGCCCTGGGCTTAGATTACGGTGAGGCAGGGCAAACTTCCACCCTTTCGCACAGAGCTTGGTGTTCCAAAGGCCACGAAGGGTTTTAGACCCTGGACCCCGGACATGTTCCAAGACTCTTTTACATTACGTCAGTCATGCAAGCCCTGCCTCAGCTTCTCCCAAAAAGACAACTGGCACATTCCTAACCAATCTTCAGAGGACAGGTGTTAAGAGTGGACAAAGGGAAGGCACAGAAGCTAAGCTGAAGAGGGAGAAAGTTAGAAACTCTGCATAAAGTTACTGTGCACCAGGACTCATTACTGGCCCCCAACAATTCTGGGGAAACAAGTGAGTTGAACTGTCTGGGAGCAACCCATTCCTGCCACAGATCTCTCAACTCCCCTTGACAACCACAGATAATTGAGGTGGCGGAGAGCACTGCTTACAGAAGTGGTAGGGGCAACATGCCAGCTGAAGCAAAGTCCAGAAGGTTTGGTATGGGAATATCTATAGCAGAGCATGGTCATGGAAGCCCATCTCCCTAGGCTCAGCTTGTACCCATAAGAGACTTTAGCCTGAGGTGAAGTGTGGGACCTAAACTCTACAGGGCGGTCTTGCTTATTAGATGGTGCTGGTATGACATGAGCACCCTTTGGTCTACTGGCCTCTCCAGGGGCCATAACCTGGTCAGATCTGCTTGCAGGGAAACCTTGATTGCACTGGGGGCCCACATCATAGATCCTGTGCTGGCGGACCATGCCTAATCAGAGAAGAACTCCAGTGGGGCAGCTCCTACAGCCATGCACCAGCCTGCCCACTTCCTGCCCACACTGCAGCTTGCTCCCAGCCAACCACAACCCTCCACATCACATTGCTGGTGCATGTGTGCATGGGTGGGTTTAGTCTTACTTGCCCTGCCAGTGTGTGTGTGGTGTGTATGTGTGTGTGTGTGTGTGTGCATCCTACTCTCTCACTGCTATGGCAGGAGTGCACTTTGTGCCTCCTTAACCTGCTGGACTGCAATTGCAGTCAGAGCCTTGGCAAGCACAAAGCCAGCCAACTTCACCCCTGCCAGCACAAGTCCCTTGGGGCAATACTGCTGCTGGACTGAAACTAGGAACAGAGAACAGCAGACCCTGCCTTGCCCAGAGTTCCCACTTCTGCCTGTAGCACATAAAGAATGCACACAGATCTGTGCCCACCAGTACCCTACCCCTTTGTTGACACCACAAACAGCAAGAGTGTGCACACAGTTGCCAGCAGGATTCCCTATCCCCACAAAATGTGCTGCCTCTGCTACTGGGGTAAATGTCCGCAAAGAGGCAGGACCTCCCGCACCTGCTAGCACCCAGATGCAGCTGACGAGTGTGCACCCTAACATGCTGCCCTTGCCACTGATGCTGGCACATGCAATTGAGTACAAACTCCACTGCTACCATATTGCGAAACACTTTAGCTGACACAACCCATCAAAGTGTAGTGACCAGCAGTTGGAGAGCACCTTGCCCCCATCTCAGTGCAGTGGATTCCTAACTTTGAGAAGCCAGAGTACAGAGACTGTCCTGATATAAGTCCCCAAGAGTTAGAGCACAAAGTCCAGGAGTTGGGAGCTGAGCACTGCCCCTCTAAAATCTTCAAGAAGTAAAGCCAGTTGGCTGAATTCACTTTATATCACAATCAAACCCTCCATCTCATAAAATAGGGTAAAAGAACAATTTTTAAAAACCCAACCAAAGGTCAGCAAATACAAAGATTGAAGAAAGGTGAGCCCACAAAATGAAGCAGAACCCGTGCAAGAACTCTGACAACTCAAAAAGTCAGATTGCCTGTTTTACTCCAAACAACCACAACACCTCTCCAGCAAGGGTTCTGAACCAGGCTGAGATCATTGAGATTACAGAAATAGAATTCAGAATATGCATAGGAATGAAGATCATTGAGAAGCAAGAATACGTTGAAACTTAATTCAAGGAAGCAAAGAACCATAATAAAATGAAACAGGAACTGACAGAAAAATAGCCAGTATACAAAAGAATGTAACTGACCTGATGGAGCTAAAAAAGACACTAAAATAATTTCACAATGTAATCACAAGTATTAATAAGAGAACAGACCAAGTGGAGGAAAGAATCTAAGAGTTTGAGGAGTGGCTTTCTTAAAGAAGACTGATAAGAATAGAGAAAAAAACAATGAAAAGAAATGAACAAAACCTCTGGGAAATGTGAAATTATGTAATGAGACCAAATCTATGACTCATTGGTATTTCTGAAAGAGATGGGGAGAGGGAAAGCAACTTGGAAAACACATTTTGATATCATTCATGAGAACTTCCTCAACCTAGCTAGAGAGGCCAAATTTCATATTCAGGAAATAGTGACAGCCTCAGTAACATAATTCACAAGAAGTTCATTCCACAGACACGTAATTATCAGATTCTCCAAGGTAGAAATACAAGAAAAAAAGTTAAAGGTAGTAACAGAGAAAGGTCTGTTTACCTACAAAGGTAACCTCATCAGACTAACAGCAGACCTCTTAGCAGAAACTCTACAAGGCAGAAGAGATTCAGGGCTACTATTCAACATTCTTAAAGAAAAGAAATTCCAACCCAGAATTTCATATCAGGCCAAACTAAGCTTCATAAGTGAAGGAGAAATAAGATTCTTTTCAGACAAGCAAATGCTGAGGAAATTGGGTTACCAGTAGACCTGCCTTAAAAGAGCTCCTCAAGGAAACACTAAAATGGAAAGAAAAGACCATTACCAGTCACTACGAAAACACACTGAAGTACACAGATCAGTAAAGCAACCAGACAAACCAGTTTTCATAATAACCAGCTAATATCATGATGACAGGATCAAATGGACACATATCAACACTAACCTTGAATGTAATTGGGCTAAATGCCCAATTCAGAGGCACAGAGTGGCAAGCCTGATAAAGATTCAAGATCCAGTGGCATGTTGTTTTCAAGAGACTCATCTCACGTGCAATTTCACGCATGGGCTCAAAATAAAGGAATGAAGAAAAATCTACCAAGCAAATGGAAAAAAAGAGCAGGGCTTGCAATTCTAATTTCAGACAAAACAGACTTTAAATCAACAAAGATAAAAAAAGTCAAAGAAAGGCATCCCATAAAGATAAAGCATTCAATTCAGTAAGAGGACCTAACTATCCAAACTATTTATGCACCCAACACAGGAACACCCAGATTTATAAAGCAAATCCTTAATGACCTTCAATGAGCCTCAGATTCTCACACAATAATAGTGGGAGACTTTATTAGATTATCAAGCCAGAAAACTAAAAAAAAAAAAAAAAAAAAAAAAAAATTCAGGATCTGAATTCAGCACTGGATCAAAAGGGTTTAATAGACATCACAAAACTCTCTACCAAAAAGGAACAGAATATATATTTTTTTCACTTCTACATGACATATACTGTAAATTCAATCACATAATCAGACACAAAACACTCCTCACCAAATGCAAAAAAATCCTGAAATCATAACGACCATACTCTTGGACCACAGTGCAATCAAATTAGAAATCAAAACTAAGAAATTTGCTCAAAATCATACAGTTACATGACAACTGAATCACCCGCTCCTGCATAACTTTGGGGTAAATGTAGAAATTAAGGCAGAAATGAAAAATCTTTTTAAAACTAATGAGAACAAAGATATGACATACAAGAATCTCTGGAACACAGCTAGGGCAGTGTTAAGAGACAAATTTATAGAAGTAAATACCCATATCATAAAGCTAAAATTTAAATTTAAAAACCTAACATCGCAACTAATATAACTAGAGAACCAAGAAGATACCAACCCCAAAGCAAGGACAAGACAAAAAGTAACTCAAATGAGAGCTGAATTGAAAGAGACTGAGACTTGAAAATACATTCAAAAGATTAACAAATCCAAGAATTGGATTTTTGAAAAAATAAAATAAAATAAATAGACTGCTACCTAGACTAATAAAAAAGAAAAGAGAGAAGATCCAAAATAAACACAATTAGAAGTGACTACGGGGATAACACCACTGACCCCACAGAAATACAAGTAAACGTCAGAGAATTTTATGAACACATCTATGCACATAAACTAGATAATCTAGAAGGAATGGATGCATTTCTGAAAGCATACGTCTTCCCAAGACCGAGCCAGAAAAAAATATAAATCCTTTAACAGACAAATAATGAGGTCCAAACCTGAATCAGTGATAAATAGACTACCAACCAATGAAAACCCAGGACCAGACAGATTCAAAGCCAAATTTTACCAGATGTACAAAGAATAGCTCGTAGGAGGAGAGACTCCTCTCTAAGTCATTCCATGAGCCAACATCATCCTGATACCAAAACTTGGCAGAAACACAACAGAAAAGAAAACTTCAGGCCAAGATCCCTGATGAACATTGACACAAATATCCTCAACAAAATATGTGCAAACCAACTACAGCAGCATATCAAAAAGCTTTTCCACCATGACCAAACAGGCTTTATTCCTGGGATACAAGGTTGTTTCAACATATGCAAATCAATAAATGTGATTCATCACATAAATAGAACTAAAGACAAAAACCACATTATTATCTCACTAGATGCAGAAAAGGCATTTGATAAAATTCAACAGCTCCTTATGTTAAACACAAAACTCTCAAAATACTAGGTATTGAAGGAATTCACCTAAAAATAACGATCCATATATGACAGATCCATAGCTATCATACTGAATGGACAAAATCTAGAAGTATCCCCCTTGAAAACCGGCACAAGACGAGAATGCCCTCTCTTTCCATTCCTATTCAACATAGTATTAGAAGTCCTGGGCAGAGAAATTAGGCCAGAAAAAGAAATAAAGGACATTCAAATTAGAAAAAAGGAATTCAAAATATTTTTCTTTGCAGACGACATGATTCTACATCAAGAAACCTTATAATCTTGGCTCCAAAGCTCCTTAAGTTGATGAACAAATTCAGTAAAGTCTCAGGATACAAAATCAATGTATAAAAGTCTAGCATACTTACTCACCAACAGCAGGCAAGCTGAGAGCCAAATGAGGAACACAGTGCCATTCACAGTTGCTGCAGAAAGAACAAAATACCTAGGAATACAGTTAACCAGAATGGTAAAAGATCTCTACAAGGAGAACTACAAAACACTGCTCAAAGAAATCAGATATGACACAAATAGAAAAAATATTCCATGCTCATGGATAGGCAGAATCAATATTTTTAAAATGACCATACTGCCCAAAGCAATTTACAGATTCAATGCTATTCGTATCAAACTACCAATGACATTTTCATAGAACTAGAGAACAATATTTTCATACTCATATGGAACCAAAAGAGAACCTGAATAGCCAAGGCAATCCTAAGCAAGAAGAACAAATCAGGAGGCATGACACAACCCAACTTGAAACCATACTACAGTGCTACAGTAACCAAAACAGCCTGCAAATAATACAAAAACAGACATATAGACCAACGGAACAGAACAGAGAGGCCAGAGATAAAGCCACACACCTACAACTATCTGATTTTCTACAAAGTAAAGAAAAATAAGCAATGGTGAAAGGATGTTCTATTCAATGAATGATGCTGGCATAACTGGCTAGCCATATACAGGAAACTGAAACTGAACTTCTTTACATCATATACAAAAGTTAACTCACAATGGTTTAAAGACTTAAATGTAAAACTGAAAAGTATAAAAATTCAGAAAGACAACCAAGGCAATACTATTCCGGACATAGGAATGTGCAAAGATTTTATGATGAAGACACAAAAATCAATTGCAAAAAAAGTAAAAACTGACAAATGGAATGTAATTAAACTAAAGAGTTTCTGCACAGCAAAGGAAATTATCAACAGAGTAAACAGACAACCTAGAGAAAGGGAAAAAATTTGCAAACTACGTATTTGACAAACGTCTAATATCCAGAATCTATAAAGAACTTAAACAAATTTCCACTTTAAAAATCCCCATTAAAAAGTGGGCAAAGGACATGAACAGACACATTTCAAAAAAAAGACATACACGTAGCCAACAAGCATATGAAAAAAAACTCAATGTCATGATCATTAGAGAAATGCACATCAAAATCACAATGAGATACCATCTCACACTAGTCAAAATGGCTATTACTAAAATCAAAAAATGACAGAAGCTGGTGAGGTTGCGGAAAAAAAGAACAAACAACCACATAAAAAAAGTAGGCAAAGGACATGAACAGACACTTCTCAAAAGAAGACATTTATGCAGCCAACAAACATACGGAAAAAAGCTCATCATCACTGGTCATTAGAGAAATGCAAATCAAAACCACAATTAGATACCATCTCAAGCCAGTTAGAATGGCTATCATTAAAAAGCCAGGAAACAACAGACACTGGAGAGAACATGAAGAAATAAGAACACTTTTACACTGTTGGTGGGAGTGTAAATTAGTTTAACCATGTGAAAGGCAGCATGGTGATTCCTCAAACACCTAAAGACAGAAATGCCATTTGACCCAGCAATCCCATTGCTAGATATATACCCAAAGGAATATAAATCTTTCTATTATAAAGACACATGCATGTGTATGTTCAATTGCAGCACTATTCACAATAGCAAAGACATGGAATCAACCTAAATACCCATCAATGATAGGCTGGATAAAGAAAATGTGGTACATACACACTGTGGCATACTATGCAGCCATAAAAAAGAATGAGATCATGTCCTTTGCAGGAACATGAATGGAGCAGGAGGCAATTATCCTTAGCAAACTAATGCATAAACAGAAAACAAAATACCATCTGTTCTCACTTATAAGTGGGAGATAAATGATGAGAACACATGGACACATAAAGGAGACCAGTACACAATGGGGCCCACCTGAGGGTGGAGTATGGGAGGAGGGAGATGATTCGGAAAAATAACTAATGGGTACTAGGCTTAATGCCTGAGTGATGAGACAGTTTATACAACAAACCCCCATTACATGAATTTACCTATATAACAAACCTGCTCATATACCCCTATAATTAAAATAAAGTTAACGAGAAAGAAAACTTGCAATCTACTATTCTTACAAAACCTATTTATTCCTCCACTGTCCTTATCAACTATTAAAATTTCTCTATCTCATCAAAATTCTGCATCTTATCTACGTCCTCTTTTCACAATCTTCTTTTTATTCATTGACAAAACAGAAGCAAACTGAAGAGACCCTGCCCCCACTGCCACCTCCACAATTATCAATCTGTTTTCCTGTACACTGCCCTACTTTCTACCCTATCATGAGAGACAGCCTATTTACACTCTCATTCTCCTCTTGTGCACTAGATTCTATACTCTATTACTGAAATTATCGTCTTTCCAACCAGCATCAAATGTTCACCCTCTTTATTCTTTGGGTTATAGGTACAAAAACATGTAATAATAAACATGATTAAAAGGAAGATAAACATTTTTTAAAGTACCTATAACCTTCTGATGATCTTTTCTGCTGTTTTTCTTTACAACAAAAGTCTTCTAAAGTGTTTTCTGCCTTTAACGCATCTGTTCTTTTCCCCTGAAGAAACTCCATTGCAACACAGTTATAGGTCATTTTAATGTATATTAGTGTAGTATTATTAATTTTGGGAGGGAATGAGGCATAACATTTTTAAATATGTGGGTGTATATTTGTTATTAAATTTGGAAGATTTTTATTTAAAAATTATTTCTGATGGGATGATAAATCTAGATCTGTGATTCTATCTTGGTCAGAATCAGTTCAACAACATTTAAAACACTCATGGCAACCTATTATAAAATAAAAATTTAAAACTCTTGATTATAATAACATTTAAAACAATTAGAAAAACATTTAACAAAATATATGCAAGATATTTATGCTTGCAAACTACAAAATATTGTTGATAAAAAAAGACCAAATAAATTGAGAGAGAACGTGTTCTCATCATTTATCTTATTTTTGTGTTGGAAAGCTAAGTATTATGTTATTGTTTCCCAATTAGATGTATAGATGTTGTAATCTGATAATATTCTAAGCGTATTTTTTGGTAGATATTGATTGGTTGCTTCTGAAATACATATGGAAATGTAAAGAATATAGAAAATAGAAAGCAGCCTTGTTTTAAAAAAAACAAACAAATTTGGTTAAGTCACATTACCTAATTTCCATACTTAATATAAAGCTAAAGTAAATTTTTTTTATTTTATTTTATTTTATTTTATTATTATTATACTTTAAGTTTTAGGGTACATGAGCACAATGTAAAGGTTAGTTACATATGTATACATGTGCCACGCTGGCATGCTGCACCCATTAACTCGTCATTTAGCATTAGGTATATCTCCTAATGCTATCCCTCTCCCCTCCCCCCATGCCACAACAGTCCCCAGAGTGTGATGTTCCCCTTCCTGTGTCCATGTGTTCTCATTGTTCAATTCCCACCTATGAGTGAGAACATGTGGTGTTTGGTTTTCTGTCCTTGCGATAGTTTACTGAGAATGATGATTTCCAATTTCATCCATGTCCCTACAAAGGACATGAACTCATCATTTTTTATGGCTGCATAGTATTCCATGGTGTATATGTGCCACATTTTCTTAATCCAGTCTATCATTGGTGGACATTTGGATTGGTTCCAAGTCTTTGCTATTGTGAATAGTGCCGCAGTAAATATACATGTGCATGTGTCTTTATAGCAGCATGATTTATAGTCCTTTGGGTATGTACCCAGTAATGGGATGGCTGGGTCAAATGGTATTTCTAGCTCTAGATCCCTGAGGAATCACCACACTCACTTCCACAAGGGTTGAACTAGTTTACAGTCCCACCAACAGTGTAAAAGTGTTCCTATTTCTCCACATCCTCTCCAGCACCTGTTGTTTCCTGACTTTCTAATGATTGCCATTATAACTGGTGTGAGATGGTATCTCATTGTGGTTTTGATTTGCATTTCTCTGATGGCCAGTGATGGTGAGCATTTTTTCATGTGTTTTTTGGCTGCGTAAATGTCTTCTTTTGAGAAGTGTCTGTTCATGTCCTTCACCCACTTTTTGATGGGGTTGTTTGCTTTTTTCTTGTAAATTTGTTTGAGTTCATTGTAGATTCTGGATATTAGCCCTTTGTCAGATGAGTAGTTTGCGAAAGTTTTCTCCAATTTTGTAGGTTGCCTGTTCACTCTGATGGTAGTTTCTTTTGCTGTGCAGAAGCTCTTTAGTTTAATTAGATCCCATTTGTCAATTTTGGCTTTGGTTGCCATTGCTTTTGGTGTTTTAGACATGAAGTCCTTGCCCATGCCTATGTCCTGAATGGTAATGCCTAGGTTTTCTTCTAGGGTTTTTATGGTTTTAGGTCTAACGTTTAAGTCTTGAATCCATCTTGAATTAATTTTTGTATAAGGTGTAAGGAAGGGATCCAGTTTCAGCTTTCTACATATGGCTAGCCAGTTTTCCCAGCACCATTTATTAAATAGGGAATCCTTTCCCCATTGCTTGTTTTTCTCAGGCTTGTCAAAGATCAGATATTTGTAGATATGTGGCATTATTTCTGAAGGCTCTGTTCTGTTCCATTGATCTATATCTCTGTTTTGGTACCAGTATCAGCTGTTTTGGTTACTGTAGCCTTGTAGTATAGTTTGAAGTCAGGTAGCATGATGCCTCCAGCTGGCCGTACTGCCCAAGGTAATTTATAGATTCAATGCCATCCCCATCAAGCTACCAATGACTTTCTTCACAGAACTGGAAAAAACTACTTTAAAGTTCATATGGAACCAAAAAAGAGCCCGCATCACCAAGTCAATCCTAAGCCAAAAGCTAAAGTAAATTAAAGAGAGTAATATTGACATTAATTTTGACAAATGGAAAAATATAGTAGATTAAAAAGTCCATAAATACACCCACAGTTCAACTATCATTATATTTGTGGTATGCATTTTTAATTTTGTCCAAGCTAACCAATGGCAAAAAAGTCTTCAAGAAATGATGCTAGAACAGTTGGATAGCCATATGTAACCAAAGTAAACTTGGAATCCTAACTTACAATATATGTAAACATTAATTTGATATATATCATAAATTGGATTATGTCAGCTAAAATTGTAATTTAAAACATTATAAATGATCTTTGCAATTTAGAGATATGCAAAAGATTTTTTTACTCCGTAAATTAAAAAGCTATAAATAAGATCATTTCAAAATACAAAAAATTATCCAAAATAATGTTATCTCAATTAAAAGGACAGCCACAGACTATAAAATATATTTTCAAAACATATACCTTACAGAGGATTGCTATTTTAGCTATGAATAACAATAAAACTCCACCATCATAATAGCAATGAGAAACTTTAATAGGCAGTTCACAGAAAAAGATATATAAATACAAAATAAAATACACATATACCAAAGTATTCAAAACAATGTTTCACCCTGGAGTTACAGATTGAGGAATAATGCGGCCTCAGTGTACTCCCACCTCAGTAACAAAAATTATAAAGTCTGAGAACCCAAAATGTTGGTGAGAATCTGGAGCAACACAATATTGACTATTATAACAATAGTCATAAAAATTTCTGAGAGTTTCATATTTTTTAAAAAGTAAACACTATTACATGACTCCTGAATTTCACATTTAATGTTTATTCTAGATTAATGGAAACACACACTCTAAAAATTGTTCAAGAATTTTAATAGAAGCTTTATTAATATAAGGCAAAACTGAGTATATGGAATGGACGAGAAAAATCTAACACATTTATACAATGGAACACATATATCTATATAATGGAATATGAACATGCACATTCTTGTGTGTGTGTGTGCGTGTGTGTGTGTGTGTGTGTGTCTTCTAAGGTATGTCAGATGAATGACAACCCCTAGTAAACTAAGTTACAACACTTAAAAAAAAAAGCATGTACTTAAAATGGCTTCTAATTTGTAAAAAAAAAAAAAAGAATATAACTGGTTGGCAGTTGTTAATTATCTCCTCTTTCTACAAAACAAAAACAAAATATTGGTAAGGTAACTATGTGAGATGATAGATATATTAATTTGCTTCCTTATAGTAGCCATTTTACTGCTTATATGTGTCACATAGCATCACTTTCTATACATTAAATGTCCACAATACAATTTGTTTTTCAAAAATTAGAAAAATAAAAAATAACAAAAAGAAAGTTCTAATTCACAACATGAATAAATCTCCAAAAATATGTTAAAATGAACAAAGCTATAAACAAAGAAGATATAATTCATGAACCCATTTATATGAAATTCTAAAACAGGAAAAACTAATGTATGGTGGAAAAAGAGCAGTGACGACTTCTATGTATAGGGGTCAACAAAGAAACTAACAGGATTTTATGGGGTATTGCCAATGTTTCATATCTTGGTAAGCTTTAGGATTATACCAATGTGTGTATTTGTCAGAACTTAATGTAATACATACATTTTTACATTTCATTGTCTTTACATTTCTGCTTAAAAAATTGTCTATAAATAAAAATGAACTTTAATCACATGTACACTGAATTATTTTGGAGTAAGTGTTCTGATGTCAACAATTAATTTTTAAATGAGTAGCATAGTAAGACAAATGATGGATGTATAGCGGGGTAGATAGATGAATATGTATGTGATAAATTAAGTTTAATAATGTATTTACTGTAGATCTAGTAATGTGTATGTGGCTATTTATTGTAAAATCATTTCAACTTTACTGTATGCAGGAAATTTTTATAATAAATTTCTCGGAAATAAAGAAGCATAACAAAAGGCAATCACAATTTAAGATTATATTAACCATAGAAAATGAGATTTTCTTCCTCTATTGATTTTTTTTTCAACACTGTCCCTAGGAAGCATGCAGTATACGTTTCTTTTTTTCTTTCAATTAATTCATCAGAATACAACAAATATATGTGCTGTGTGCATGTGAGCATTCGTGTGTACGTGTGTGTGTGAGTGTGTGTTTACTCCTTCTAAAGCATGTCAGATGAATGGCAGTCTTTGGGTAATTAACTCATCATCCTTTTTTAAAAAATGCCTGTAATTAAAATTGCTTTAAATTTGTAGAAATAAAATATAACTGGCTGGCATTTCTTTCATTTTTAAGACTTTTTTTTTCAAACTTTTCAAAAGATGTAGAGCTGCTTTACTACTTTTAAATTTTGTATAGATAGGGTTAAATTTAGGAATATTTTCAAGACTTTGAATTACATAGAGTATTATCCAAATAGTATTTGTGATCTCTTCTGCTATCTTTCAGACTGTCTTAAACACCAAACACTGTTAGATATTGTTTATAATTGGTTGTAAAAGCATAACACATGATTTACAAAATTACCAATTATCTATTCCAATGGCTCTTCTCGGCCGTTAAATAATTTGCTTGAGGTCGCTGTGTATCCCCAGACACAATGTATTATCATCTTTAAACAAACTTCCCTTGAATAATGGAAGTTAGATCTTCCAAGGGCATATGCAATGATTAGGCTGATTAAGTGTTATCATAACTGGGGACTGAATGAGGAAGAAAGTTGAGCATTTCACCAAGTCAAAATTCATTTTTTATAATGTCATGACAGATGGTCCTCATTGTCTCAATTAATTGATCCCTCAGGTCTTCCATTTAAGAAAGAATGTAGGGTGAATAAAATTTTCTCCTGATCCTTTTATAACCATCTATGCATTCGTCCAATAAACAGTACAGCATGCACATTCCAGAAAAATATCAATGGCAGTGATGCTGCAATCATGAGAAGTTGTCCCCATGTCCCTGAGATTTTGGTAAGTGGCTAGCTCTCATTTTTAGTTTCAATATTTTAGTAACATGTTTCTTTCTTTTAACTTCTTGTATGAAATTAAGCAATGATTGCTAATTGCTATCAGATGACATACAATCTTTAACTTTTGGGTTCTTTGAATAAGTTATATAATTAAATAACAATTTCATCAGAAATGCCAAATTGGCACAAATTCAATGTAAGCTCTGACGTATCATCAGTTTGTTTTGAGAAAAAAATATGTTCTCTGTTTATGAAGTAATTTGTCATATGTTCTTGCTTTGGTCAAGATAAACATTACCCATTTTTACAGACAAACCTATGTAGAAAGTTAATGTAAAGTTTTCTGATTACTTGAGGTAGCAGAATTTTTCAAACTTAAATAAGAATATTTCAAGTTATTATGTATTCTATTTTGTAACATTTTAGAAGAATATATTCAAAGGAGAAAGCAGCTTCATTATGATTTCTCCTTCATTTCTTTGGAGGTGTATTTCCATAATTTTGAATACTTGGTTTTAGACAATCAGACTCGACTTTCAGAATTTCTTTTGATTTGCAAGTTCAGACTGACAGTCCAAAGAAATGAAATGTGAATATTTCTTTAAATTCCTTATAAAAAGAAAGCTGTTTCAACTAAATTATATTCTAAAAAATGCAAAACTTTCACAATTAGGTTGCTGAACTTGGTAGTCAGCTTATCTTTCCAATCCTTGACACTCTAATTTACATATGATAAGGTAGTTGTTTCATATCTCACCATAATAATTTGAGTTTATATTAACCACCAAAAAAGCCCATTTTGTTTTTTTCCAGAAAACACAGAGTATCACACAGATTGTATTTATATTCAAATTTTGCTTCTTAAGTTTAGAGAATGCCAGTGTCTCCTCCAATTTACCAAAAATGAAATGGAGATATAGAGAGAGAAAGTAATACTCCCACACAATAAGTTAATCCTTATAACAGCATTTGACTTCAGTTTTACGGTTCCATCATTTTTGGAATTTAATGTTTAATGATAATTCCCTTGTAGCACAAACATTCCCCCGAACAAAGGTTTTTATCATAATTGAGTTATGTAGCCCATATCTGTAAAATGCTTTAGTTCTGCAAATTTCCCCAAAATTACTTGGAGGCCTAAATATGTATTATTTTCTAAGCATGATTAATTGCTGGTTCCGAATATTAAGTCAACCACACCAAGTTTTCAAAAATGTCCTCTTTAGAGCTTTCTTAAATGACTGAAACAGTACCTTAATAACAATACATCATTAGCAATGCTAGTTAACTAAAAAAAGAGCAGTGAAAAAAACTAGATGAAAAATATGTGTTTTAAAATTTAAATTGAAATAAATTGGCTCTTATAAATCTGCAAGAAAATTTAATTAAATATGTAGCTTTTGAAAATGTGATTTTCCCAGTAGAATTCCTAATTTTAAAAAATGGAAAAGTACAATATCCAAGAGCAGGAAAAACAAAAAAGGAAATATATTGATAATAGTCATTAAATTGGAACAAGTTGATGCTGTAGTGATATTTTTAAGTGTGGCATTTATGAATGAGATTTTTACCTTGGAAATTCACAGGGGAAAATAATACAACATGTAAAGAAAGGGACATGTATTCAAATTAATGGTAAGCATAAAGAATATTTTAAGCATATGTAACAAATATGAGATGCATACACACACAAATTGCTTCTTCCTTTATATATGTTTCTTTTTAAAATTATTTTTATTTTTAAATTTTTTTTTTTTTTTGAGACAGAGTCTCACTCTGTCGCTCAGGCTTAAGTACAATGGCGCGATCTCGGCTCACTGAAACCTCCTCCTCCCAGGTTCAAGTGATTCTCAGGCGTGCACCACCACACCCAGATAATTTTTGTATTTTTAGTACAGACGGGTTTTCACCATGTTGGTCTCATACTCCTGACCTCGTGATCCGCCCACCTCAGCTTCCCAAAGTGCTGGGATTACAGGAGTGAGCCACCGCGCCTGGCCCCTTTATATAATATTTCTGTTTAGTGATCGACATTATCTGATGCATTTTTTTCCTGTAATATGTGAAAACAATAGGCTCCTAGAATCTTAGAAACTGACAAAAACAGAAAGATCATATCAGCATGTAAAGAACCAGATAGAAGGCCAGGTGCAATGGCTCATGCCTGTAATCCCAGCACTTTGGGAGACCAAAGCAGAGGGATCATTTGAGGCCAGGAGTTCGAGACCACTCTGACCAACATGGTGAAACTGTGTCTCCACTAAAAATACAAAAATTAACTGGACATGGTGGCACCTGCCTGTAATCCCAGCTACTTGGGAGGCTGAGGTAGGAGTATCGTTTCAACCTGGGAGGTGGAGGTTGCAGTGAGCTGAGATCATGCCACTGCACTTCAGCCTGGGCAACAGAGTGAGACTATGTCTCAAAAAAAAAAAAAAAAAAAAAGACCAGATAGAAAAGGAGTTAAACAGTTAATCATCTCTGATAGCCACCTATTATCACCAGATATTTGTGTTTTACCAATTGATAAGCACTGGTAGTTCTTTTCATGCTCCCACCCACAACTTTTTCAAAAAATTAAAAAAATAAAAGGAACCATAAGGTATTCCAATAAAATAATATTGCCAATTGCCCTGGATTGATTATCCTAACTGTACAGATTAATTCCTTCTTTAAGACAACCTATAGATGGTATTACTAGTTACAGCAGAATTTTAATAATGCCTAGATATCAAATAATACCAATGTATTTTCATATAATGTGAATATACAGAATGACAGAATAATGAGTGAGGTGATGTCAGCTTATAAGAAAATCAAATAATGCATTAATTCTGCAAAATGTATTAAATGTCAAAAAATCATCTATGCGATAATTAAATTCACAAGAATTATGAAACATAACATATGATAAAGTTAATGACAAAACGCTTCTCACCATTATGCATGTAGTTTATATACAATGGATTTTGAAACTACTTACCATACTTGACTATAATCAGTCATTCACCACCTGAATCCTGCACAGCCCATGACTGAAGATTTTGTCTTTTTCTGTTTTAGTTTTGGATATGTCAAGATGGCAGAATTTTTAGGAAGGTAAGAAATAGAAAACTTTTGGAGGTTTAAAAATAAAATTAGGATAGAGAATATGAAATAAAATTAAACCCATAGTACTTTTTTTGTTTTAAACTTATTTTAGTCATAAGAATAATTCCATCTTTGTAATCATTTTGATAATTTATGTGGACTTTGTTCTGTGGGATTTTTAGCACCAACCACCAGTTGACTGATTCTCCAGACATCAACTGGTATTCAACACTTAAATCATTTCTAATACTAGCTACCCAGAGTTAGCACAGACCTCACAGCTAAAGAATTAAATCTCACAGGACTACCCCCTCTCCACTTTCCCACATTTAGAAGCCAGTTGCAAGACTGTGCCTATTGTACTTCTGACTGCCCAGCTATAAGTTGAGGATTTCCACAACCTCTTCCTCAAATTCAATAATAATTTACTACAATGGCTCAGAATTCGGAGACTGCAACACACTTAACGCACACAAATGAACAGCCAGGTGAAGATTCCTCAGCATAAGAATTTCCTTCTCATGGAGGTGGGGTGCACCACCTTCCCAGCAATGGATGCCTTTACCAATCTAGGAGCTGTCATTTAGGGGATTTTAAAGTGAATAAGATTCACAAGAGGTATAAGAGGGGAAGAGAAAACAAGAAATGGATGAAGATTACTTGAAGATTGAATAACATTTGAGTTGGAAAAAAATAATTAACATAAATAAAATTGTAAAATATGTAAACATCTTCAGTGAATGATGAGTGACAATGCACGTGTGGGTCCATAAAAAAAGAGTATGGTGTGTTGTGTAACCAAATGACGCATGGTAACTTATAACTGGAAATTGAAGTATTATAATTTCAAGAATGTGCCCAAGAGTCAGGCAGAACCTGACCAGATGGTACCATTATTATGTTATCAGGCATTGACTCACACTTTATGCTATCTGAACTGCAAAAAAGATGGAGGCAGGTCCCAGATCTGGCCCGGGTATTGGAATAATCAAAATGTTAAAATATTCTTTAAGTGACTGTAATATTCTTTTGACCAAATGCTTATCCTTTGGTGATTTTTCCACTGTATAGTTTTTTCTCCTTCAGGCTGTTCTACTACTTGATGATTTTTAGTTATTTTTTCTCCTTTGATATTCTAAATCCATAGTCTAAACCATAACTTTAACTAAAAGCTATATTATGATTAGTTGCTTTGTAGTAATTCTCCAGCTATTCACTTAGGAGTTTGGGCTAGTTATTTGCTGAAGACTATCTTCAATCACTGTGGGTTGATGTTGAGGGAAGGGACCTTTACAGGTATATATCTGAAAGAAATCTGAATGTGCTACTAAACAGGGAGAATTGTACTTGTAGAAAACAATCTCCCTGAGTCTAAGGAGTTAAGGAGTTTAATGGCTTTTAGAATCTAGGAAGGTTCAGGATTTTGACAGACTTTTAAGATCAAGTTAAGGAACTGGCTGACTTTCAGCATGGGTACTGGAGCAGAACAAATGCTGATCTGGCTGGATTTCAAAAGTCTGAGCATGAAGCCAAGCTTTAGTTGATTGTTGGGCATGAAATCTCTTCCGTGGTAACTTGTTTACTTCTTTGGTTTATGACCAGGAAGATTAGGATGGTTCTTTTTTTATTTTAATAGTATTTCTTTTTTTTTTTTTAATTTTCCCCCAACATCAGAGTTCAACTACTTGAATATTTTTCTGTTACTTCAAGGAAAAGTTACTATAGCTTCAAAATACTCAGTTCCATGAACACACAAGAAAGACTGGAGGGAAGGATGTTTTTAAAATAGATTCTTTATATAAGCAGACGAGGAGCTGGAAAACATACATTTTCCCATTCACTGTTATGAAGGTTGTAAAGTAAAGAGAATCCTTCACTTGAGAAGTATCCTCAGAATAAATTGCCCTTAACAATTTACAGAGTAGGCTTTTTTCATTTTAAATGAAATAGAAATTTCAAGGGTTACCCACCCTAAAGAGCGAAACAGGTAGAAAAATAGCTGATCAAAGTTTGGTAAAAAATTGGTCCAGAATAATTTAAGGATGAGAATATTAGAGAGTTTTGATAACTAAAAAACATGAGTATTTGTCATGTATAAATATTTGTTTGACTCTACTCAGGCTTGTGGACAGGCCCAATAAGAAATTCCATATAAAAATAGATTCTTGATAATATTGCAGTATTATAGTCTCCATGAATAATTCACACAAAATATTACTGGCCCTTTCTTAGGTGAGTGCAGTTTTAACATTTATAGTTTTTTTTTGTTTTTAATTCACTGGAAACAAGCTGTTCCCCCATTAATTATGACCTAGAGGATTTATTCGGTTTAGAAATTGAGAACAGTTTTTCAGCAATTTTTCCATCTTTATTATTTATTTTAATTGAGAAATAATTCATGCATTTTGAAATTAAAATTAGTATACAATTATATGCATTTTGAAGAAAACCTATATTAATATAATTAAAACCAATATAAACATTTAGAAAAACTCTATTACTCCAAAATATCTTAACAATTTACACAGGAGTGCTGTCTACACGTTGTAGACAACAATGCCCCTAACCACAGCCATTTGCGACTGACCTGTTTTTTGTTCCTCCAGTTTGGCATTTTCTGGAATGTCATATATAGTTGATCACAGAGTAAATGATATTTTTTCTAGTGTTTTTCACTTAGTATAATGCATTTGTGCTTGACTCGCCCTTTTGCATATGCCAGTAGTTACTTCATTTCCATTGTTGAGCAATGCTCCACTGTATAACTGGCTATTCTTTCATTCACCAGTTAATAGAATTTGGGTTCTTTCCAGTTTGTGTCAATTATGAAGAAAGCACTTAATTATACCATTTTTTAAAACATAGTCATTTTAATACACGTGTGCTGATATATCACCTTGATTATGATTTATGAATCAAATATATGATTAAGAATAATGATATCCAACAGCTTTTCACATGTTTACTTAAAATTCATACTATTTCTATCTCTCTTTTTTTTTTTTTGAGATGGAGTCTCACTGTGCCACCCAGGCTGGAGTGCAATGGTGCCATCTCAGCTCACTGCAACCTCCACCTCCCCGGCTCAAGCGATTCTTGCGCCTCCCGAGTAGCTGGGATTACAGGCACCCACCATCATGCCTGGCTAATTTTTGTATTTTTGTAGAAACAGGGTTTCACCAATGTGGCCAGGCAGGTCTTGAACTCCTGACCTCAGGTGATCCACCCACTGCTTGTTTTTTAAAATGTTTAGTTATTGAGGTTTTTGTATATTGAAGATACAAATATTTTAATAAAACTTGTAGTTGGCAAATATTTTCTCTTCACTGAAGGCTTTCAAGATATTTTAACATTGGTAGTCAATTTATCAAATTTTTACTTTATAGATCATGCGTTTGGTGCCAGTTTTTTTTTTAATTTTGCCTAATCAAGATTTCAAATACTTTTTATATCCTTTCTTCTAAAAATGTATGCTTTTAGGTTTATTATTTTGATCTGTGATACACACAAACACACGTGTGTGTATAAAGCATATTATATTCTGTATATATGCATAGAGTATATGACATATGGTGTAGAGGGTGTGACTACTGTGTATCTTCTGTTTTTCTCTTTTTGAAGAGTTATCTGTGTGTGTTATGCTAGGTCTGTCCACCATTGCATGTGGGTTATATGAAGTGAAAAAAAATATGTGTCTTGAATTCACTAATCTTTAGATCAAGAGGAAGTGCAATCAAGATGTACTTAAGAAACAACACCTGATGAGCTCCATCCACACATGGAACTGAGTTAGATGGTAATATCCTGAAGTTCCAGCTGACTGTATAATAGGATAAAATCCGTGGGGCCTTTGTGAGGGGGTGAATATATTTTGCATATGGGATAGATATAAATAGTCTGTGGCTAGAGGGCGAACTGGGTTGGGATTTACATGACCACACATGGTTTGATACTTCAAATATCAAGAGGTAAAACCTAACTCCCCCCTCCTCGAGCGTGGGCTTAACATAGTTACTTGCGTCTAATGAATAGTATAAGGCAGAAGCGATGATCTGTAACTTAGGCATCCACGTCATAAACATCACTGTGGCTTTCTTTTTGCTCTCTGTTTCACAGCAGTTATTGTCAAGGAAGATAGCTATTATGACATGAAGACATTTTAGCAGCCTATGGAGAAACCCGCATGACAAAGAATTGAGGCTGCCAAAGGCCAATAGACCAAAGCTGTGGCCTCCTGCCCAGAGCCACCTGAGTGAGCCACTTTGGCAGAGCATCTTTCAAAGCTTTAGACCTTCAGACCTACAGTAGCTTTTGCCAGTATGTTAACTGCAACCACATTAAATACTTGAGCAAGATCGACTCAACTAATGCGCATTCCATATTTCTAATCTACTGAAACTATGAGATAATAGTTTGATAAACTAAGAGATACTCCACTAAGTTTGGAGTAATTTGCTATGCAGCAATAGGTAACTAACACATTAATTCAGATATGAGCCTCAATTTGTTCTTATAAACACCACTACAAGAACAATGAACAGGCTGCTCTAGTCTGTGTTCTGGAAAATACTATTATCAAATATTTATTATATTTGAATTGCATTTTTTACATAATCTCTTCCTTACTTCAAATCATTTATCTTGCACATCTTGAGAAATAGTCATAATTATTACTGACACTCATTTTCTGAGAGATAAAAATTCCCTGTAAAATACTAGTCTGTATATTTTTCAGAGATAAACATAAAAATATATAGTTATTAATATAAATGTACAGGAATTAACTTCCTTTCATGGAGTTAACTACACAAAAAATCAGGAAGAAGCACAGTTTGAGGTGGGGTCAAATAACTAATTTCTTAATTTTCACATCAAATATATAAATTGATTTGGGTGTTTTGATTTCTTTAATCTTCATGTATTCTAATATCAATAGTCCTTGAATGTTTTTGTACTCTTAGTACCTATCAGGATCAAGATGTGTAACAAAACTCCAAAAATATCTGTATCTTTTGTCAAACCCTAACTCTGAAAAGCAATACAAATAAATAGATTCAGCCTGGCCAACATGGTGAAACCCAGTCTCTATTAAAATAGAAAAATTAGACGGACATGATGGCGAGTGCCTGTAATTCCAGCTACGTGGGAGGCTGAGACGGCAGAATCGCTTGAACCTGGGAGACGGTGGTTGCAGTAAGCCGAGATCGCGCCACTGCACTCCAGCCTCGGTGGCTGAGCGAGACTCCGTCTCAAATAAATAAATAAATAAATACATACATTGTTTAAAACTTTTCATTTTGAACAAACTTGGCCTAGACATTTTTATGTCTTCAATGTGAAGAAGTTAATTTTAGTTTTATAGTGTTTATTTCTGTGGTGCATAGATACAAACATTTTATTTATTTTAAAAGCAATTATTTGAATAAAGAATCAGTCTTTCCTGACTGAAAAGCTAATTTGCAAGTTCTATTATGCAACATTGATGCATTTAGAATTGTTGCACTCTTGCCTTAAAGATACATGTGTAATCTAAAGTTTAAGACCTCACTGGAATTGGTATTTTCCATATAGATTTATGGCTGCTGAGCAGCAGCTGGAAAACCAAAGATCTTTTTACCATCACTTCAAATAAATTCAACAAAGGACAATAACTAGTCAACCACGAAATTGTGCACTTAAGTGGACTTCACACTGACATCAGAAATGAAGGGAATTTTTATGTACTTGCTAGGATCTTGTCAGCTGAGTGTTATTCTGCAAAATCTCTTCTATGATCCATTTGTAGCGAAAACAACAGTATACCCATTTGCTGTTTCAATATCTATTCTCAAGGTTTATATTGATCAAAGACAGTTACTTCAGGTTTAAAAAGGCACTAACCCATATTTTCACTTCAAATTTCTCTGAGAAGGGTTCTTTTGAATCAACAAGAGTAGTCATATTGTGAGAAATAACATATACAATAAAAATTAGTATATTCATTCCATAAATATCTATATATAAAATATTAACAGTATGCATATTTTTATATACTTAAAGTATACCTTGGCTACTTCAAGGTAATTGTGAGAACCAAATACTGTAAATATAATTACTATGCCAATTTTATATGGATCAAGAAACCAAGGCCAACAGATTATATAAATTGTTCATGGTTGTAAGTTTGAACCCATTTAATCATTCAGGTTCATATTCTTAACCACTGAGCAATTGATACTACTTTGAAATATCAGTATAATATATTTCTAGTAAATTATAGTAGTATCTATATATCAAAATCCATATTTAGGTATTTTTAAAGTAGCAGTAGTGTTTACTATTTCACGCACAATGTATGGAATAATTACAGAAATCTGTTACTTGCAAAATATTTATAATTATTTTTAAAATATATATTAGAAACTATAAAAATAAAAGGTCTTCACATAAATATGCAATGAGACTTTCCCAACAGTGCTCTTCCTTAGTTTACAAATAAAAAAAATTAAAGCAAGTTGTGTGATTTCTCTGAATCTTATTGCTGATGTTGTACATTCAGCATTGAAGCACAGATTCATTTAGAAGACATTAACAAAAGTTAACCTTTTATTTTATGAATTTCTTGTTACATTATCAATAATGGTTTTAAGCCAAATTAATTTTCATAGGTTTTCTATTTATAACTAATCGATTATCTAATATTAAGTACTATGCACCAAGTAGGAAATTAAATCCTATTTTATGTGCCTGAAAGGTCAGTAAACAATGGAATAAATGAAAACATGAGAAAATAACAATAATTATTGGCTATTTTAACATAGATCTTATTGTTCTTATCAAACATTTTAAAACTTACATACTCTATGACCTATTCTAAAATATTTTTTAGATGGATTTCAATCTAATCCAGAGGTAGCGTGTGCAACAGAATACAAATTGTACATAATAATTTAAAGAATAGAAATAATCTGTTGTTGATTATTTTGTATGCATAGTTCAAGTCTTTTATGATTATATTTAATATCCTAAGGTATAGTACCAAAATTAAGGTATGTAAATTTAACTTTTGACCTACAGCTTTGAATGTTATATCAAGTCATTATTGAATAAGCATGTTATTATAAGCACTATATAACATTAACTTAGTTTTTTTCTTTCTTTCTCTTTTTTTGAGACGGAGTCTCGCTCTGTCGCCCAGGCTGGAGTGCAGTGGCGCCATCTTGGCTCACTGCAAACTCTGCCTCCGGGTTTCACACCATTCTCCTGCCTCAGCTTCCCGAGTAGCTGGGACTACAGGCGCCCCGCCACCACGCCCGCTAATTTTTTTTGTATTTTTAGTAGAGACAGGGTTTCACCGTGTTAGCCAGGATGGTCTCGATCTCCTGACCTCGTGATCCACCCGCCTCAGCCTCCTAAAGTTCTGGGATTACAGGCTTGATAATTTAGTTTTTATATTTAATTTTTACCATATGAAAATTAAACTTTAGAGTTGAGGAAACTTCAATAAATTGAATATAGATATTTTAAAGCCAATATGATACTTAAGTCATATGTTAAACTCTTTATATAAAAATTAATTGAATTTTACATTTATAATTGAAAATCACCCTGTAATCTTAAGCCCATCAGGTCATCAAAATATTCATTTAAAAATATAATTTTTATTAATCCACCAACTAAACTTAAGATTAATTAGGCTGAAAAATTAAAAGGGTCAGGGAAAGTTGAATGTATGAAGAAAGAATAAAATAATTGTTATTGTATGCTCAATGCACTTTTCCAGAGTTTGAGTGCAAAGAGATGATAAAAAGTGGTAAATTATAGTTTAAGTACAGGAAGCATTGAAAATGACAGGCATGAAAAGACACGTCTGGGTTTCTACTTTGCTTTCTACAAACAGACATACTCCACCAAAATGATATATTTCAAAAGTTGCTTTCCTTGCAATTTTCAAATCTCCATTCCTATAACTTTCCATACCTTAGGTCGATATTATATATTGCACTAAAATAATAGAATTAATTTTATTTTTATGAAAAAACTATAACAACAACTAAAATCTTTATGATTGCTGGAGGTTTATCCAATCATGACAAGTATTAAATTAAATACAACAATATCAGTTATTTAGAAGTTATAATACTCCTCATCTATATAATCCCAAAATAGTGGTACTTCCCAACATATTTATAACTTTAGGGTACAACAGCTGTTTATTTCCTTTGAGCAAGATAACCATATGCTTGTCTGTCATGGATAAATATATTTACAACTTTAACTACTTTTGAGAAAAACATGTTTAACAACAAAGCAACATTTGGTGGCAAATATTGTTTACTACTTCTAAACACAGAAAATGGCTTTTCATTCACCCTTTTAAAAGTGCTGTGCCTTTATTGACACAATTTACTTGAACATCACAGAAATAATATAAGTGAAATAGAAAAATATGGTAACCTCAAATACTAATTTTGACAAGAGGAAATTTATTCCATGACTGTCATCAGAATAAGTGATTGTTTTCATCAATAACAGAAATTTCAAGCACCAAAAGTGACTGTCGCAGAAAGCAGGGGATACCTTTAGACTGCCTAGGTTTCTGTATCTACACTGGACTTTCAACATGGCCGGAGGTAGCATAATATTCTGTCATTTATGGTAGCAGTGGTTTCTGTATCTACACTGGACTTTCAACATGGCCAGAGGTAGCATTATACATTCTGTCACTTACAGCAGCAGTAGAGGGATTGGAAGTTCCAAAGGGATCACACTTGGGTTCCCTCTCCAGCAACCAGGAGGAAACAAAGAGGACCAGTCCTTTGGAACCAGAAAATCACCTTGTGTAAATATCGCACATATGGTAGGGGGAGTTGTAGAGATTCATGATAGAAAAGCTTGTCTTCCTGATTTTCTTGAAGGGTAAAGCTTACCTTTTATTTTGGCACAGTAATGATTAGTTTAAAGAAAATTGAAAAAGAATACTTTATGTATGTGTACACATGGATAGATCAAATCTGTAGTATATGTGACCATGTATAATGCATATTAACTTACACACACGTGCATGTCTTTTTATAATGTGAATTTCAGTTTAATATACCAATTGTTAAGAATGTTTATTATTTTAATGTGATACAACTGTTTTATCAAATTTATATTTTGATCACCTTAATTATTGAAACTGACTCAAATGTACTGTAATACAGAGGACCAAGATGATGACTCATTTGTTTTTAAGGGTGAAGATACTTTAAGTACAAAGGCATTTTCATGATCTGTAAATGTGTGTATGTGTGCGGTCATATAAAAATTTCAGAGGTTTTACAATGCCAAATCTCAAAGAGTATATGCATCCATGATAAAGAAAATACATCTATACTTTTCAGCAGATGGCCCCATAATCTACATATCAATCCTCTAATTTCCTTGCAGTTTGATGACTCATTTTACATCATAAGAAACCCTTTAGTAATCTCTAATTATAACACTGTTTTTACTGTAATTCTCACTTGTCTCAATCAGTCAGTTTTCTTCATCATTGCAAGTTTGACAGAGATGGAAATTTCTACTGGGACTAGGACTAATGTAATCAGATGTTGATGAAATGGCCATAAGACTCTTTTATACAGGCAGCGTCATACATCTTTCCTTTTTCACCACATGTAATCCCCATAATGAAATGAAACTTCCATAACTGACTTATGCCTCAAACTCTTCTCTGATGTCTGGCCCTCTTTACATTAAAACAATTCCTTCATTTCATCACTGAGCATTGTCAATTGTTATTTTTTTTTTGCTGTCCTTTTGCTCTCTTAGCATAATATGAATTTCTTTGAAGCATCCATGAGTGAAGGATATTCCTTAATCTATAATTTCTCTTATCAGATAATAAGACCAAGAAAGTGGTTAGTATGCTTCTAGTTGACCTGTGGGTGTCGAAAACCATTTTTTTCAACTACATTTAATTATCTTCAAGCAATAATGCTTCAGCCAGGTCCACATCTTTCCAGCCTCCCCATTCATTATTCTTGCCTTTAATCCCTGGCAACAAGTGCTCTCTTTTCTGTTTCTATAATTATGCCATTTCAAGACAGTCATATAAATGGAACTATACAGTACTTAATCTTATGTTAGTAACATTTTTTACTCAGTATAATTTTGTAGAGATTCATCCAGGTTGTTGCATATATCAGAAATATTTTACTTTTTATAGCTGAGTAGTATTTCCTGGTATTCATATATGCATAGTTTAATGTCAACTTTTAAGGAAACAATCATTTTCCTCTTTAATTCATTTATTCAATTACCCTTAACACACAGATCTGTTCCTACTTTTAACAACTCTGAAATCTTGAGTTCTATTATCCTTCTATCTCATCATTATTCCCTATTCATCAACCTCATCCCACGTGTTCTTTTATAACAACTTCAACTGTACATCAGACTCTTGTTCCATAGAACATTATTTTGTTCAATGTCAATTTTTTATTTTCCTGGAGTCACGAATTTACCTATTCAGGTAGTTTTTCACTTTTTAGGTTACGTATTCCAAGCATACTTATTTCCCTTGCCCTGTCCTACATCCAAAACTTGCTCGATCATGTTTCCAGGCACACTCCTGAGTTAAGTTCTTAAGTTTACTCAGTGTATTATCTGTGTACATTTTTTTAGTCTATTGTTTCCATTTCTCACAAAACAATTCCAACCCTGAATTAATTTCTGCTACACTCATCAAATGACATTGCCTTTAAATTTCATAGTAAAAATGCTATTAATCATTTCTGTGAAATAATTTACAAATGTAAATAGGTGGTGAGATATTGGATTTTGTGTTTTTCTCCAATTTTTGCAACTAGAAACTTATTATATCAATTATTTTTCACTTTGCTAGTGTTTTCCTTTACAAGTCTCTCCTTGAAATTATTGCCATGAAAATTAAACTTCAAAAACCAACATTACTGAGTGGAAACACAGTTATTCAAAGTCATCTGAAAGAGCTGAATGTCACCTGCTGGGTTAAACTTAAGTGAAACCTAATTGAATGTATTAATAAATGTCAGTAAGCAGTGACACCCCGAAGTTTGGGAAGGGTTGGTTACTCATGGAAGAAGAACAAAAGGCAAATCTCAGCCATAATCATTAGCAACAGCCAACTAAATACTTCAAGTATTATAAGCCCATCTGCAAAACCATCTGACCACGTTAAGCCCTTCTGACTATAACTTGGCCTCCTCAAAATATATGGAAGCAAGAGAAAATTTCAATAGACATTATGACAAAAAGATGTGTTATCCATGTAGTAGTTATATTTTTACTGAAAATTAACAGATTAGAACTCTAGACATATATGAATTTTTATTTTAGTTGCATTCAGTAAGCTATCCCTCTGTAGGGGATCAAGCCTTATTGTGTTGATAAAGTCTTATTTCGGAATTGTCTATTGCAAGCTGTGGATTTTACAATTTTAGTAAATTTCTCTCTGTCTCTCTCTCTCTCTCTGTGTGTGTGTGTGTATGTATGTATGTATGTATGTATTAGGAGCTATTCTTCTTATATATTTTACTATCGTTTGAGCCTTTCCTCTGATCTTAAAATATTTAAACCACCTTTGCTATAGCAGATGAAGTCACAACCTACCTCCATGAGAAAACAGAAGCCATCTGAAACTAACTGCGTTAAGTTCTTGCATTCCTAAAAAACTTAATATGTTGAACTCTATTTTTGTCTTCTGTATCAAAGGAAAAAAAAAAAACCACTTCTATCCAAAGCTGTAGCTGTTACTGTCAGTTTTATGCATAGAAGATCCTCTCAGATTCCCTTTCCCTTTCTGCACTTTTGTCTCACAGAAGCTTTGCTCTTAACGTGGGCCTCTGAAACCATGGACTACTGAAAGTGCTCTCCCCTGGGATTTTATACCCTCCCAGGGTAGTCTCTAGCCAATGACTCAGTGACACAGGAGTGTGAAAGTCCAGCCACCTTTCCAGAAGTAAGAGATATTCTGATGTGTAATTTTCATTTTTGAATTTTTTGCAGAATAAGGATGGGGCTGCAACTGCACTTTAAATCACAGTCTTATTGAACTTTTCTTCTATCATGCTTTTTTTTTTACTCTCTTTACTGTTTCTCTAAGAACATTTCCTTAATGAATCACTTGTGCATAAATCCTTATCCTAGGTTCTTGCTTCCAGAGAATCTGACCTCAGATAAAAGCTAATTACAACTACCACCTGCATTTGGTGTCATATTCCCTGCTGTATTACACAGGAAATTAATCAATTTCCTAGTATGCTTATTTCATTAACATTTCTCTTTCTCTGAACTTGTTCTTTGATCCACCGAATATCCTTCCCTAATTATCACATAACTTTCTTCTTTTCTTTATATTTATGTCTCTAGAAGGAGTAGTCTATGCTCATTTTTCCAGCTTATCACCTTTTCTTTACTATTTAAATTTAGGTTATGTTTTCCTTACTTCATTAAAATTATTTCACTAAGGTTAGCTAAAGCCTCCTAATTAACAAAACCTACAAGATTTTTTTTTGCAACATATAACACTTTTATCCACTCTTTTCACTTTTTCAACTACTCCTTCCTTGACATTAAGATAACAGTATATTCATTTACTCTCATATTATACATATTTACTGATGTGTTTTATTGAATGTCAGATACCAAATTAATAAGGGATAAATGAGAGAGTAATAATACACACAGTGTGATATGAAAGCAAATGATAAAGAAACATAACCTACTCTGTTAGAATGAGAGAATTTTTTTTTGAAAAATACGATGTTCGGGCTGACTCCTGTGTGATTTGTGCGACTTAACTTGTGACATATTTCCCTACACCTACAATCCCGAGTCTTGAGACTATTAACTACCTAAACAGGAAAAGTAAAATTTGGAGTAGACATAATCATCTTCACTTAAGTCCAAGCTAGCATTAGTGTTTTGGGAGGGTTTCAGTCTCATTTTGTAATATGCTAAACTTTTACCTCAATGTTGAGAAATGACTCCTTCCACCTGGTGTGCATGCAGCTTCTGATCTTATTATATTTGTATTTTTTCTCTGCCCTGGAAGCCACTAGTTCTGTGACCTTTTCCTTGCAACCCAGATGCGCAGATGATCTAGATGCTTTAAATACCTACATAGCAGCTCTATACTGGTCCTAGTTTCTTAGCAAGGCTTCCAGTTCCTTCTTATCTGTCATAACAACTGAGTAGAAACGAATTCTATGAAAGCTGAGCTAAGATCCTGTGTCCGTCTAAGACTTACAGATACTGACTTTTAAAGCATCTTGACCGAGGCTAAATCTCTTCTCTGAAATGCTAGAACTGGGAAATGCAAAAGGGAGCAGAGAGAAACATTTGATTAAAAAACCCCACAAATGCAGGTTAAAATTGTAGCCCAGGGAGATGGAAAAATCTATTCCTGAATTAATAAGTAACTGGTAGAAGCCATTACACAGAAAGCACTGGAGAAAAACAATTTTATTTCAATTGTTGAATCTCTGTAATGTGAAGTAACAACTTTGAAAAACAGAATACTATTCATTTAATCATAATGGCACTGCTAGAAGAGAGGGACCACCCTAACTCAGCTTTGTGAACAAGAATAATTCAGGGCAGCAGAAATTGCAGGATGAAAAAGAGACATCTGTACTATATGAGAAACGAATAGAGAAACTGTGTTTAACCTTATCTAAGCATGTCCCAACAGGAGGTTTCTATATCCCACCTTAGTCTGTATGTCAATTGAACCTTTATTGCCTCTGCACCGCAGATCCTTTTTCTCAAATCTAGATAAACAAAGTCCCCAGGGCTGAGGCAATGGCTTCTGGCATCACACGGTGTGGGCCTAGAGGTCCATTTTCAGGGCCAGTGATTCAATAAGTGAATTGTTCAAAACTCGAGATTCAAGAAAATCTGGCTTCCAATATCACAAATGTTTTTAGAACTTCCAAGAAGTTAAATTTATATCATCTATTTTTGTATTTAACAAATGCATATTCAAACTAACCATTTTCAAGAAAATATAACTACTATAAAATGCTATAAAAATATTGGTACATAATATAAGTGTCTGTTATAACAATTATTAATATTGGAGATATTTAACTACTGTATGTTCCACTGAAGTAGCTTTGAAAGGTCCCAGAATCATAACAACTGCTCAGCTTATAAATCACTAGCATACTTTATGAAATTATTATTAACTTTATATATGTTAGAAAATCTAGGAAAGGCATTTCTAAAAAAGGCATTTCTAACAAGTATCTATAATTCATAATGCATGAACATTTTATAACCTGAAAAACACTTTTAACATTTTTGCCTAAGATCAGAGTTTTAAAAAAGGCAAAGACATATTTTAAAACACATTAAATTATTTTATTGCATATCTTCTTGTTGAAGAAAAAAATCCTTAAGAATATCTGAATTCATACAAAGTTTTTATCAAATCTTTATGAAGTTTGACATATTAATAATATCAACTTTGATCATGGCACATTTGAAATATCTATATATATGATACGGCAATTATATGTTTTTTGGTCTGGTTTATTTAAAGCCTGAATGAAGGTACAACAATATACTTTTTTTGTTATATTAATCTAGATAAATCATATAAAATTAACACCTATCTACAAGATAATGTACAAAATTACTACTATAGCTCAGCATTGTGTGATTTTATTTTTATTATTTCAAACAGATAATTCAGTTTAAAAGGCAACATACAAATTTTGGACCACGAAAAGGAAATACGAAAACCTTTAGACCAGCTGTTAGCTAGCATTTGAAAAGCAAATTAAGCAGGTTTCTAATATAATGCAGCAGATGGAGAAAATGTGATCACCCAGGGAATAAATTTTCTTTATCTATCATTTTAACTTAGGTCTGTCAGTGTGCCTCTCAGAAAGTCAGTTTTTTTTTCCCTCATAACATTCTTTACATTACTGCAAAATAATGTTCTTTCAGGTATTTTCTGATCATATCTGCTGTAAGTTAAGGGTGAGGGAATGTTAATATAGGAAAATGACAAGATCATGTTTCATTTTAAAGAGTATATGGTTATGCAATATTGTTTATTGCAAATAAGTATAGAATATGTAAGCAAAAATGGCACTTATCTAGAAAAATATTGTATTATTTATACTGGTCTAGACTTTGGCCCCAGATATATGTGTTTCTGATTTTCAAAAAAGGCAGAATTTTGGTAGCAGGTGTTAATAATATTACTTTAAGAAGTTAAATCAAGTGGCAGCTTTTAAGGAGATCAGAGACGACAGAAATGTGAGACAGACCAGTGAAGACACTAATTCTACAAACTCCATGGGAAGCCAGGGCCATGAAATTACAAATAATCTGAAGGAGATTGATAACTAGATGAAGGACAAACCTAGGAGCTATTTTTAAATTGTGATGAGAAATTGCTTTGTTATATGGCACTATATATATGATTAATAAAAAAGATAGGCTCACACCTGTAATTTCAGCACTCTGGGAGGCCGAGGCAGGTGGATCATGAAGTCAGGAGTTCCAGACCAGCCTGACCAACATGTTGAAACCCCGTCTCTACTAAAAATACAAAAATTAGTTGGGCGTGGTGGTGCGCGCCTGTAATCCCAGCTATTCAAGAGACTGGGTCAGGAAAACCGTTTGAACGCGGGAGACGGAGGTTGCAGTGAGCTGAGATTGTGCCACTGCACTCCAGCCAGGGCGACAGAGCAATACTCCGTCTGAAAAAAAAAAAAAAAGCTATTAAAGATTTGAGTTTTAGTAAAGATAGTAACACTATTAGCTGAAATAAAGCACAAAGCAAGAAAATAGAGTAAAAATAATGTATATTGTTTGGAATGTATTTGTTCTTTAGTGTCTATTGTGCATAGAAGTAGATGCTCAGTAACCAGTTGCGATGTAAAATTGCTTTACCAGAGAAGGGATAGGACTGGAGATCAGTTATGATTCATCTGAGAAGGGTTGATAGTTGAAGCCATCACAATAGGTAAAGTGTTTAACAGAAGCATGTAATAAGAGATAATTAGAGGTTTACATACAGAATCTTATTTAAAGTGGCCATAAATTGGAAGGAAGCTTTTGAAGATGACATCAGTTCATATAATACATGCAAAAAACTGATAGCAAGCATGAACTATTCGATGAGTGCTTCAGGGCCATTGACAAAGAGACTGTAGCAATATCCTAGAGAAATTTTCAATTTCCTTTTACCAACAATGAGAAATCTCTTCAACTCCTGTAGTAGCTGATATGGAGTTGGCTTTCTTGGTGTTCTATTTGAAAGACCTGATATTTACCCAAATTTATGCTCATGGGAATGTTTCTCACAGCTTTTCTTCTGACCCTGTTCCTAATCTTGTAGATAGTTTGGAACTGATCATGTGGTAGTTTGGAACTGACCGTGTGGTAGTTTGGAACTGACCATGCGGTTAGTATAAATAGGTAATGTTTTCACTGTTATTTTTAGGAGTGCAGTAGTTGTGGGCATTTGCATAGATGATTGGAGAAGAGAGTTATACTGATATTAAATGTGGGCTAAAATCCTTGCATTACTAGTATGTGGTCTCATTTGTTTGGTTGCATATGTGGATGTGGCTATCCTACAATGTGATGTAGAAAGAGTAGCATTTTATGTTTCAACAGATTAACTTTTATTCCTTGTTAATTCCAGAAGAAAAAGCAATGTTGACCTCTATAGGCTATTTAAAATTTCAGAAACTTTATATCTTATTATCTAAAATTTTCTAATTTTCTCATTTACAAATCTTCCTCAGCCCATTGCTATTACCATCATTTTAATACCATTCCACCAATATCACAATATGAAAATATTCCTTCCAAATATCTTCACGTCTCTACAATATTCCTGGAGTGATTTAAATGTTTGGTATGAAAGAAAAGGAATCAAAGAATGTTGAAAAACACTTCATCATAAAATATTATTATGATTTGCTGTTTATATAATGTTCATTTGTGACTATTTCTGCACATTCTCTGACAATGTTTTTGTGTCTGAATTTTTTTCAAATAAATATTGCATCACATGTTGCTATAAATTGGAAAAATATATATTAAATGTATTTTTCTGCTATAAATATACGCATCTAATAAGTATTTTCTGGGTTATTTAATAAATAAATACTATATTTTTATTAAAAAGTAAAATGTACATATTAAAATAATGCAGGCAAATATGAAAACATTATACCTGCCTCTTATGGTGAAATAAAACCTGCAAAGGAAATCTAAATAATGCAAAAAAAATTCTCATTCAACTTGTTTCCCAAACCTATCTGTACCCATCTGCAGATTGTTTGGAGCACTACAAAGAAGTAAAAAAATAAATAAATAAAATTGGAGGATACTGTAAACTATTGGTATTTTTTTAAATAGAGGTATCATATATATAACCAAATCCTTGCTTTTTGACTGTACAGGAATTTTTATCAGTGAAAAAATTTTAAATGCATTTCACTTTTCATACCTTACCATTAATTTTTATCAGTTAAAAATATCTCATTCTCACTTTTGAAGCTAAGCTGAGAATGGACTATGCATTTTTAAATGCATTTTACTTTTAGTACCTTACCACTAATTTTTAACTGATATTTATTTATTTACTATTTCCAAGTTTGTTTGCTATTTCCAAGTTTTAACACAACCTTCCATACTTTATAAAATGTAAAATTTGTAAGTAAACATTTAACTACATTTTATCAAAACTTCCATGATTAAATTTTAAATGTATGCCAACAAAAAATATTGAAACTCTTCTCAACTCAAAATACTTTTATCCTCAAAGTTAAAACAAAACAAAAAAAATGGCCAGGGTAAGCAATCCACTTTCACATAAAGTGTTCTGCTAGGTCCTCTGATTATCGTAAAATTAAGAATATACACCTTAAGTTCTGTAAAACTATATCTTGCAGAACAGATATATTTACATGAAAACACTCTGAAAGAAGGAATTATCTGGTCTTTGCTAGAAGATACAAAGAACACAAAAGGTAGAATGGCCGTGTGAGGGAGGTAGTAAGTGATGGGAATTGCAGTGGGAACTGAAAACAAACAAGCTGAATAATGTCTTCAAAATATCAGTATATTGTAATGTTCAATCTGTTTTTGTGAAGAATACAAAACTGTTGAACCAGAAAATATGTCCAAAGACATCTAGAGTATTATCTGGAGAAAAAAAAAGGATATGTAAAATAAGGTCAGAGACATAGGATAAAGAGATAAGGTCTAATAATTGTTTAATTGGTGTCCAGAAAACTGGAGACAGAAAATAGGACCTGAGCAATCTTTGAAGAGAATATTGATCAGGATTTTTCAGAAGTGGTGAAGAACTCAATTTATAAATATAGGAATCTCAATGTAATCGGGAAGAATATAAATTTTACCAAATCTAAGTAACAGGGACCACATTCAAAATGAAAATCTTATGACTAACTAAAGTGAAAGAAATATTACATTCAGAGAGCAGTAATAAAAGTCATCTATGGGCCGGGCGTGATGGCTCACGCCTGTAATCCCAGCACTTTGGGAGGCCGAGGCAGGCGGATCACGAGGTCAGGAGATCGAGACCATCCTGGCTAACACGGTGAAACCCCGTCTCTACTAAAAATATAAAAAATTAGCCGGGCGTGGTGGCGGGCACCTGTAGTCCCAGCTGCTTGGGAGGCTGAGGCAGGAGAATGGCATGAACCCAGGAGGCGGAGCTTGCAGTGAGCCAAGGTCTCACCACTGCACTCCAGCCTGGGCAACAGAGCGAGACTCCGTCTCAAAAAAAAAAAAAAAAAAAAGTCATCTATGAGTTTTCTACTGCCACAACGATGACAGCGGAATGAACTATTTGATATATCAAAAGAATACACCTATGGACATCATCATCTACATCCATTAAAAATACCCTTCAAGAATAAGGAAAAAGAAAATTATTGTATGCCAAGAAAATAGTGCTCACTACCAAGAATCTGTAATGAAGGAAATCCAAAGAAATACTCTACTGACTACATCCCTAGCACTGTGCTTATTTCTTTCAATTCATAGTCATAATTAATCTTCCCCAAACCAAATCATCTTACATTTATAAATAAATGTGTAACACTTTAAAAAGAAACGATATCTCTGGTTTATTTTAGCTCCAAAGTCTGTGATCTTTTGAATTAAGCATGTGTGCCTGCTGTCTACAGAATAGTCTACACAACATCTTAGTTTTAAATTTGTTTCTTACTCTATTACCTTCCAAATTTCAAGTATGATTATCAGGATTACCCAAACTATTTATATCTTCATCCTTTAGAAAGATATATATGTTGATTTTATTTAATGTTAATGTGAGTAATCCAGCATCATTTGGTTTATTTTCACTTGAGCTATTTGTGTATCTCTCTCTCTTTTTCTCTCTCCTCTCTATTTATCTAATCTACTATCTGTCTTTCATCTAATTATCTTTGCACCCCATAAATCTTCAGAAGGGTGAGTTTCACCTCTGTTAAATTTAAGTATAACCCATTGCATTCATTTGGAACTAAATTACGTATAGCGACTGAACACAGAGAATGGATAGGGTAGTACATAATTAGACAAATGGGCTTCAGTCACAGACTGTTTTGTGACTGAGCCTTGGCTCTATTTTTCACTGGCTACACAGGAATAAGCAAGTTAGTTTTGCCACATGTAAGGTTAACAGTAGGGAAATAGAGAACCTTAGTAATATACTGCATTTAAAATAGGTGTCAGCGTGCCTAGGACATGGAAGCATAGCAGTCAAAAGCAAGATGACCTAGTGATTAAGAAAAAACTGTAGCCAGACTGTCTGGTTTTGTGTCTCAACTCTGCCACTTTCTAATTCCTTGACCTTGGGCAAGTTACTTAGTCTCTCATCCATAAAAGAAGGATAAGATTAGTACCTAATTCAGAGTCAAGATTCATATAGATTAGGTCCATGCCTTCTATATACTGTTACTTAATTAAAACATGTTAAGATTGCTGTTATGATTATAATCAACTGATTAACAATTTTATAGTTAATAAATTTACTTGATAATACTAGCATGATAGTTATTTAGTGGGCCTGAATTGGAAGGTATAAAGATATATCAGGCATTGAGAATCACTCTAACTGCTGCATGACAACACAATCATTTGCATCCAGGAAAATACTTTATTGCATTCCATATGAGTTATCCTCTTTTATTTTCGTCATAATACTATATAAATTAATAAATGAATACATAGTAGAAATAAAGCATCATAATATATAAACACACGCATACACATACTGTGTAATTGAAATTATGGCACGAATCCACACATTGAAAAATTTAAGTCGATATTGCAGTTCCAAAATCTTTCAATATAGGTTCCTGCATGTTCTCTTTTTTCTTTGTCATGTAAACTGGTGTATTATAACATAAATTGGAAGGCTTAACCTAAACTCATTTATGAGGTAAGATAAAATAGGTAGTAACAATACAATCTATATTCTCATTATTCATCAATTTTATTCTTTCAATTATTAAAGAACGTTAATTGAGTCCTTCCAGAGTGGGCACTGCGCCAAGTGATAAATAAGTGTTTAGAGGTATTCAAAAGAGCATTCTTTGCTACAAATATTATTGCTTAGTAAAAACTGGCATTTCTTCTGCAAATAAATCTTTGAAACAAGTATTTTTTAATCAGTAGAAATTAAGTTGGACATAGATAAAAATAGAAATCTATGTAAAATTATAGCTTCTCTGAAAGAAACTATTAATAATGAGGAATGTATTTTCAGAAATTATTGAGTAAATTTAGGTTGACTGCCTTTCTAATACAGTTGTGGTTTCACTAAAATAAATCTGCACATGATATCTATAATATTTTTAAAATTACTTTAATTATGAGGAAAGCAGTACTCTTTATACTGACAAACCAAATTATGAGAATAAATAAATAAATAAGCTATCCTCCTAAATAGTGTATGCTATAACTCATCCTAAAATAAAATACTGTTTCTAAAGTAATACTTATTTGGAATGTATACTGTGGACAAACTCCTCACTGAATAAATCTAAAATGTATGAGTGAAGACATTCACTGAAGTGAAACTGAAAACAATAATTGTCATAAAACTAGATAGAGTACTTAAACAATTAAAGTTTACATCAGAGGGGAACAAAAGTTAAATTAAAATGGGGGAGAACAAAATGTTCATTTATGGACTCATTAATCGACTGTAAAATAAGGATGAAAAGTGGAAACACGGAAATTCAAATTTGTAAGTCTTCTTTCTCTCAATTTTTCTTTTTGCATTTAGCCGAAAGACATGGCAGAAGAGTGAGAGAAATAGAGGACTCTGTAGAATAGATGGCGTTGATCAATCTGCTGTAATTGGTGGAGGTGGCTGGAAATACCATACCATCTACAGACAGTAAAATAACTGTATCTATAGACACAATTACTTAGATCGCCTTTGGATTCTAAGTTCATTTTCTTTAGAGACATACACAGATTATATAGACATATCTGTTATGAAGGATATAAACTTACCAGGACTAGCCATTGAGGGATTCTTTCCTTAGTACAACTGATATTCAAAGTTATCTGTGTCCAGGCAGCTTCAGCGTCACCTGAGAGCTTGCAGGAAAAGTGGAATCACAGGTCCTCACCCTAGACCTACAAATAATGTCTTTTAACAAGATCCCTGGGGGATTTGTATGCAAATCACCATTTAAAAAGTACTCGTCTAGTACATATAGGTTGTTTGACAGATGAAGATGTTCTGAATGCCGTTTAGTTTCATTTGCAGTGACAGAAGGAAAAAGTTATCTAATGAGGAATAAATGCAAACAAAAACTATCTTAGCATTTTATCCTCAAAATGCATGCCATTTTACCTGGAAAAAGTAAGATTCTTATTACAATGTGAATCACAAAAATTATGTTATGTATCTGGAACTTGAAACTCAATATGAAATCATTTGAGGTTCCATTCAAAGTTCTAAAATCTATCAAACATAGGACATGTTGCATTATCAAAGCAGTTTCATTAGAATTTGCATGGGCCTTAAGAGGTTATGCTCTTATGATACATCTAATATACAATTTTCCTATAAAATATATATTTAATAGCTCCTGAAAAAGCAACCGGATCAAGATAGGACACTGAATTAATTACTTCTTTATAGTGAATACTAAGAAATCTCCTGTTCTTTCTACTCTACATTAAGGTATTGTGCACTTGCCATTGATGAAGAAAGAGTGGAGTAGGTCAGAGTTCACGTACGTGCCAAATTTTGTATCTTTATCTATATAGCAAGTATCTAAGAATTCATGTGTATGCAATTTAGCAAGAAATCATATAAAAATAGGGGATAGTATTGAAAGTCTCAGAATTTTATTCTTACTAAAATATTTTGCATCAAATTATGTTACAAAGGCACTGTTAAAAAAAACAAATACATCTTGAAATAAAAGTCTGGAAATTTAATAAAACCATTAAGAGATCAGTATCGAAATATTTGATGATTATGGAATACATACCTTTTTGTGAGGGGGCAAATTGTATTAACATTGCATTTTGATATAAATTAACAGAATAAACATACACAAAGAAAATAAAGCATTAAAGAAAATATGGAGAAAATTAGTAGTGGTTATTTGGGAAAGAGATTACTACTATTATTTTATTTATACTTCTCTACTTTTGATAGTCTTTTCAATAAATAAAATACATACAGTACTTGTTAATAAGAAAAATACTTTTAAAATAATAATAGCTGCATTGGTTCTTGATGAAATCTTATCATCTTAAAGCTATATTAATATTGGAAACCTCAATAAATATGAGATAAAATATAAGTATATGCTAATTTTGTGATGTATTATGTCTTTCCTTCTATTAAAAAATAATTAACATTGACAAAGAGAATTAAGAAGATATTCTGCAAAATGGTTTAAACATCCATAAGGAACACATTTTACATGAGCTCTGTTATGAAAATAGATGTATTATTTAAGGTGAAACATTTAGATAATGTTCCAGTAAGTATGTTTATATAAAATTATTTTATCTTTTTTTATGTAGTTTTTTTCTACTTGTATTAGACATTTTCAGTGGAAATTTGAATACATTGCTATTTAACTGATAATATGAACTAATAGTCATAAATTACTTATATTTATAGGAGCATATTTGATTAACAAAAAGATATCTATTTGTTCTTTATAGTTTTAAAAATCAATGAAATAATTGGATTTGGGAAGATTAATAGGATACTTCAACTTACACTAAATTATATCAAAATGCTCTCTCCCATTTTTAAGTGGTTTAAAACCTCTCAAACCTACAATTTGGGCACTATTTCTTTCTAGTATTGATATAGGGACGTTATTTTCTAACATGCCTATAAAAAACTGCAAGCTTATTTACCTAAAAATTAATATAATGCTTCACAAAATGTCTGCACTATTACACCCCTTGTACTTTTAAAATATTTTGTCAAATCTAGTCATTGACAATGTAATGCATTAATTACAACTGAATTTAGCTATCATAAATGGCAATTACATACATTGTGAATCATGATTTTCTTCTAATACATTTTTATTTATGAATTTTATTTCTTGAATATAACTGATAATAATATTGTTTATTTAAAACAGAGTATTTATTGATTTAATATCCTAAAAATTACTCTACATTAATTATTTTTAAATGCATAAAACTTTATAACACTCATCACTAGATTGTATTTTAAGATAAAAAATGGGAAATGGACCATAATAAAGAGCTTTAAATAACTTTATTTAAGCAGTATTTTTTGTCGTTGCTGTGTTAAAATGTCACTTAAAAATGAAAACAGAGCAGTGTTAAAATAATATGTCAGAATGTTGATTTTAAATGGCCTTACAAGTTTGCAAAGTGAGGAGTTTTATGTACAACTACTCTGACCAGAAGGCAAAAGTTTAACTGAAATTTATACATAGGTATAATCAGATACAGTCATTTCTAAATGACATATAAATTTTGACATATACAATATGTATTCTACACATTTTATTGACATATACAATATGTAATCTACAAAGGAACTATTAGCAATATGTATACTGATCATTTGCAACAAAAAGCCGTAAAAGCACCAAATTAGAGGTTAATTTAAGTGGAAAAAAGGATTCTTTCTTCACCTAAATAGGAATTATTAATTAATGAAAGATTTCATGTATTGTTTCATAAGTTATAATCTTTTATTTAAATAATTTAAAATTATACCTATGACAAAGCATTTATGCTTATTATAGTAATAATTTACACAAATGATTATACATAATAACATCTTCAACCATTATTCAAAAATGGTAATTGTGACATTGTTAATTTTTTCCACAATTTTGCTTTCATTCATTTCAGGCAAGAATTTTCTCAGTCAGTGACTAATGTTAAAATAGTAAAAATGAACTTTATTACAAGCAGATGTTTATTTTATAACATAAATATTTAAATTAGTAAATTGCAAGAGTTCTTTAATTAAAAGTGTTAACTTTATTGAGAAAAATTTAATTGCAGAATGGTTATTACTGTGAATAAGTTTTGCATATGTGTCTATCTACCTGTCTTTTATTTTTATTGCATCATTAGTTTTAATTGCTTTAATCATATCAAGTTAAATCCATTTGCATATTATCATTGTGTAAAGGTATATATTTTAGCAAGCAAGTACTTTGAATCACAGACATCTATAATATACAGTCTGTGGATGATTCTGAAATAGATTTACATATTTATTTAGGGAGCCGTATTGGGATCACTGGGATAGTTTCCTGAAATAGAAGAACTAATTTCTGTGAGGATATTAAGAAGACAGCTGTCATGTAATGCTTCCCAAGTAGTTTTTAAAGTACATAAACAATATTCTGTAATGAACACTCAGATTAGCATATCAGATGAAAGAGTGGAAATTCATCCTGAATAACTTTTTAAAGGAAACACATTTTGAAAAAAATTGAAGAAACAAAGTTTCTTTCTCCCTTGTCCCGTACTACTATGTTTTTTCAACCTAAAATTTGAGGGTAATTGGCCAGTATAAGTACCTTCTTAAATGTTATTGAATCCAATTAAAGTTTTCCAGTGAATTTAGAATAAATGTGAGACCACATTTTGATAGTAGATGAATAAGAGAAGAATGAGTAAAAAAAGAATGGCACTAATCTTTTAGTAAAAGTGATCCACCAGGCAAAAATAAATAAATGAAAGAAATCTAAAGATTTAGGTAGCTGGCTGTGAGTTTGCTTCATTTACCCTTCTTTTTAAATACAGTACAATTCCAGATATAATTAGTAAAGTGTGTATAATAGCATATATATGTTATGGCTTGTATAATAGCAAGCCGTAAGAAGAACTTTGGGATCACTGGCCATTGAGAAGTGTGATGGAAATTCACTATCTGTGATAAAGGATATCCAGGAGCAAACATCAGATATGAAGGCAATCAGACAGCAAGACTGGATGCAGAACAACAGCCTACAGCTGGGCAGTTTGTACACCATACATACAACCTCAGCAAAGGGAAAAAGGAAGGCTAAAATTCAGCTTTCCCTCCTCTTATCAATCATTATGCCTAAACTACAATTGTTTCAAAGTAGAAGAGTGACGATTCATTAATTTATTTACTCAAAAGGGATATATGAATGCATGCAATGGATGCTACAGAGACAAAGCACAGAAGAAGCATTATTATCCCAGTTTCACAATAAGTTAAATCACTGCCTAAAAGTTCTTCCTAGAAGTAGAAATGCCTATGAGTGCTGTAAATCCCCCAACTTAAAATATGGCAGAATTATTCTAACAGAAATTAAACATGTACTGAGAGAAATCAATGAGAGTCTGTGTCATTGTGCATGGTCACATATTTTGCATGTGTTGACCTCTCTAACTACAATGGTGAGAAAACCAAACATATCACACTAGAACTTTGAATTATAAAAAGACACAGAAAAACTCACTACAAAAATATTTCTCCACGATTGAAATACTATAATATGAGGCAAACAAGAGAGAGCCAGATGAAACTTAAATACTTAGTTTTTCTTTATACATAATCACTCAGAATATATCTAAACAACCAAGTGCATTTACCTATTTTTTTTAACTACAATAAAAATGGAACCTAATGCTAAAAACTTTTTTATTGTTTGTAAATTACTGATTTGGCATTGTACAATAGTCGCTTCAAAATCTACCTTATTAGTGCTTTAAAAAAGTTCACTATAAAAAAATAAGTCCACTATCCTGTAATGAAATTCTGTGCATAAAAATGACAGCTGATCATCATTAAAATTACAGCCACCAAGGCCCAAGAAGTTTTAAGGAACTCATTTGGCTGCTGAAAGTTTCAGTTCCCAGGATTATCCAAGCAAAGCAGATGCCAGATGCTCCCACAGCAATAAAACTGAATACCCTTTGTGGTTAGAAATTTTTAAGGAAAGTTATTTTTTTCTTTCTTTTTCTACAATAAATAGAACCAGAAACAGTCACAGAAATAGGAGCCGACTTAACTATTTGCATTATTTAAATATTGCCAATATTAAATTCCTAAAATCACAGACAGTTTAAAGAAGATTAGAGCATATTTTAAAGCAAATTTTCACATTGTAATACAGTTTAATTTGGTATATGGATATATATATAGTGGAAGGCTTTTTTTTTTTTTTTTTTTTTTTTGAGATGGAGTCTTGCTCTGTCACCCAGGCTGGAGTACAGTGGCACAATCTCGGCTCACTGCAACCTCCGCCTCCCGGATTCAAGCGATTCTTCTGCCTCAGCCTCCTGAGTAGCTGGGATTATAGGCAGACACCACGACGCCTGGCTAATTTTTGTATTTTTAGTAGAGACGGGGGTTTCACTATATTGGCCAGGCTGGTCTCGAACTCCCGACCTCGTGACCTGCCCGCCTTGGCCTCCCAAAGTGCTGGGATTACAGGTGCTACCACGTCAGGCCAGGCAAATCATTTTTTTAACTTACTGAGATATAAGTAATAAGAATTTAGAAGAAGAAATCTTAGGGAGCATAGATGTCAAATACAAGACCTAGATGAGAATACTGTCTGTGAAATTGATCAAGTCAATCCGGGAAGTGACAAGATTAGCCATTAATGTTGCTTTCATTGATAAAAATAATTATCCAATATTCATTGGTGCTCGCCAGGGACTGGCATGAGGGGAATTTGGTGAGATGCTATTTAAAGGGGTTAACATTCTAGTTATGCAAGATGAATAAATCCTAGAAATCTACCGTACAACATGGTGCCTATAGATAATAATACTGTATTGTGCTCTTAAAAATTTAAGAGGGGCGATCTCATGTTAAGTGTTCTTACCACACTAAAAAATGCAATTATAGTTTTTGGATATATATAAATTGTATCTCACTCCATTTTAAAGGTATCTTCACACCAAGCATAATGCCCTTCCTTGAAGAATATAAAACATTAAATATTAATTTAATTTATATAATACTCATGTATAAAAGTATATTATGAATATATGAAACTATTTTAAAGGCCAGCTAAACTTCAGAACATATCGTTGGTCAGAGGCAATATTCTTAATATATTATATATCATATTCTTCAAATAGCTTGTTCTGGTTTTGCTAAACAGCATCACTTTATATCTGTGCCTATAGATTTTCATTAATATGCACCCATCTACATGAGAGTAGTTTATAAGTAAGTAATCAATTTGTGCATAATTTAAAGCCTTATTTAAGTTGAACCATTGAAAATATATAATCTAATAATCTTTTCAAATACAAAATGACTCTTAAAAGAAGAACAGTAAAAGTTGTGCACAACATTTTATACCAGACTAGGAAAGAAAAGACCAGTCGTAGAATACCGTTTTCCAAAGGTTGTTTCCCTGAAATAAGTACTAGTTGTTAACAGTAGAAGAGCAGAATAAAACGCTTCAAGGTCAATAGTTATCTTTACTTCCCACATAAAATCCACAAGAATCGTAGTGCACATTAGAATTTTAGTAGTTCTGTTCAGCCGTACCATAAAAAGGCTGTTTGACTTTGCTAAATTCAGATATTTTAATTGGCTTGCTTAATTACTAATATCCTTAAGAACTGTGTTCTGTGGAATAAAGTATAAACTGAAACATGTTCATTTTAAATTTTAAAAACATCTTGATTGAGATATAATCCACATGCCATACCACCATCCATTATTTAATCAATAATTTTTAGTATATTCAGAGTTGTACAACCATCGCCATGGTTTTAGAACATTTTCATCACCCTAAGACAATCTGCATCCATGAACATTTTCCATTGTCCTTTCCCCCAGCTCTACACAACCACTACTCTACTTTTATTCTCTAAGGATTTGCCTATTTAAGTCAATATAAATGGAATAATGTTTGCCTATTCAAGAACATATAAATGGAATTATCCAATGTGTGGTTATTTATGTGTAGCTTCTTTCATTTAGCATAAAGTTTTCAAGGTTTATCCATGATTGTAGCATGTATCAATTATTTGTTTCTTCTTAAGGTAGAATACTTTTCCATTCTATGGGAGTACCATATTTTATCTGTGCATTCATCAGTTGATAGCATTTAGGCTGTTTTGACCTTTTGTTACGAATAACACTGCTATGAACACTATGAACATTCATGTATATGCTTTACATTTTATCATTTCCCTTAGTTGCATACCTACTAGTGGGAGTGCTGTATTACATGGCAACTTTATGGTCATCTTTTCTAAGAACTGTCAGACCGTTTTCCGAATGGCTGCATCATTTTATATTTCTAACAATATATAAAGGTTTTGATTTCTCTACATACTAATGCATATTATATATACTTTAAATTATTTCCATGCTAGTGACTGTGCAGTGGATTTTTCTTGTTCTTTTTTTTTTATATATACTTTAAGTTTTAGGGTACATGTGCACATTGTGCAGGTTAGTTACATATGTATACATGTGCCACGCTGGTGCGCTGCACCCACTAACTCGTCATCTAGCATTAGGTATATCTCCCAATGCTATCCCTCCCCCCTCCCCCCACCCCACCACAGTCCCCAGAGTGTGATATTCCCCTTCCTGTGTCCATGTGATCTCATTGTTCAATTCCCACCTATGAGTGAGAATATGCGGTGTTTGGTTTTTTGTTCTTGCGATAGTTTACTGAGAATGATGGTTTCCAATTTCATCCATGTCCCTACAAAGGGCATGAACTCATCATTTTTTATGGCTGCATAGTATTCCATGGTGTATATGTGCCACATTTTCTTAATCCAGTCTATCATTGTTGGACATTTGGGTTGGTTCCAAGTCTTTGCTATTGTGAATAATGCCGCAATAAACATACGTGTGCATGTGTCTTTATAGCAGCATGATTTATAGTCATTTGGGTATATACCTAGTAATGGGATGGCTGGGTCAAATGGTATTTCTAGTTCTAGATCCCTGAGGAATCACCACACTGACTTCCACAATGGTTGAACTAGTTTACAGTTCCACCAACAGTGTAAAAGTGTTCCTATTTTCTTGTTCTTTTGAAGTTCCATAATGATATTATTTGGTAATGATATTATTACTTCCATTATTTTAAGTATAATAATATTGAGAGGTTTTTAAATATTTTTTGGCCAATTGTATAACTTTTTAAAAGAAACCTCTTAACATCCTGCCCCATTTTGTAATTGGGTAATTATTAATATTTCCAAAATTTTTATTGTGGTAAAATGTACATAACATAAAATTTACCCCTTAGCTATTTTTAAATGTCCAGTCCACTGTCATTAAATACATTCATAGTGTTAGGTGACCATTATTGATCACCTTCCAACTCCAAACTTTTTTCATCTTATAAAATTGAAACTCTATACTCCTAAAAGTTATACCACTCTGCCTTAAAGGTACATCAGATTAACTTCAGTAACACGAAAATTCTTATCCTTCAACAACTCCATTCCTACCTCTCTTGGTGTTTGATGACACAAAATTACTTCTTTATACATTGTATTCCCCAAAACATAAACTGGTAGTTCTCTTAAATGAATTGTCTTTAAAATTATATAGAAAACAAAATCTAGAGTAACTAACCAGAGTTAAATATTACAATAGCTTTTAAGGCCAAGCGTGTTGGCTCAGACCTATAATCCCAGAACTTTGGGAGGCTAACGTAGGAGAACCACTTGAGTCCAGAAGTTCAAGACCAACCTGGGTAACATAGCGAGACCCCGTCTCTATAAAATGAAAATAAAAAAACCACTACCTTTTAGACTAATAATTGTTTTCTTAAAATGCATTAGTTTCTTAAATCATGTAGAAAACAAAAATGTACAGTTACAAGCCCTTGCTATAATATTGCTAACATTTATAATTGCCCCTATATGTACTTTCACTGAGATTTGTATTTCTTCATACGGATTTGAGTTACTGTCCAGTTTCTTTTCATTTTACTCTGCAGAATTCCCCTGGGTATATTTTTCAGGTCAGCTATAGTGGTAACAAATTCCTTCTTTAATTAACTGAAAATGTCGTAATTTCTCTCTCACTTTTGTAAGACATTTTTTGGATATCACAGTTTGGCTGAGAGTTTTTTTTTTTTTTTTAGTATTTTTTGAATATGTTGGCCCACGGCCTTCTATCCTCCAAAGTTTTTGGTGAGAAATCTACTGATAATCTTATTGACGATCTCTTGTATGTGACAAGTTTTTTCTCTCTTACTGCTTTCAAGATTCTCTCATTGTCTTTGTCTTTGAAATGCTGTATTATAACGTGTTATAGTGTGGGTCTCTTTGAGTTCATCTTACTTAAAGTTTGTTGAGTATCTGGGATGTTTATATTCATCTTTCATAAAATTTGAAAAGTTTTCAGCCATTATTTCTTCCAGATAGTCTGTCTGCCCCGTTCTTTCTCTCTTCCCATTCTGAGACTACCTCAATGGGTATTTATTCCTCTTGATGATGTCCCACATGTCCCTTAGGCTTTATTCATTTCTTCAGCATTCTCTTTTTTGTTGTTCTTCTACATCAATAATTTTTATTGTAATATATTTGATTTTGCTGATTCTTTCCTCTGCCTGCTTGAATCTGTCTTTAGATCCCTGTTGTCAATTTTTTTTTAATTTCGTTTTCAGAAACTGTTTTGTTAATTGATTGCTTTTATTTCAATGGTCATAATTTTCTGTCTTTTTTATATTTTTAATTATTTTATTTTTAATTTTTAATCTATTTATTTATTTACTTAGAGACTGGGTTATGAGACTGGCTAATTTTTATATTTTTGGTAGAGATGGGGATTTGCCATGTTTGCCCAGGCTGGTTTTGAACTCAAGGGATCTACCCACCTCAACCTCCCGAAGTGCTAGGATTACAGGCGTGAGCCAGCATGCCTGGCTCTCTCTTGTAATTTTTAATGTCTTGTAATTTTTTTTTTGTTGAAAACTGACATCTGAATCTAATAATGAGGTAACTCTGAAATTTGCCTTTCTCTTTCCCCAGAGGTTGTTGTTTTCTGTTATTATCTTTATCGTTTTTGTTTCTTGATTGTTGTAGGGTCTACATGTCAAATATCAGCCTGTGGTGTAAATTTATGCTTCTCAGTTTTTTCTGGGTTCATACCTTTCCCTGAGCATATGTAGTCACATTCTAATTTCCTTTGTACATTCCATTGCTATTGAATGTCCTAGTCTTTAATGTCTGTCTCCTCCCCAACCCTCCAAAAGAGAGAGAGAAATGAAGGAAAGAAAAATGATGCTGGTTCTTTAAATCCTCAGGAAGTCACTTCAGGCTGTAGGGGGACAAACAGTAATAGTGATAAAAGGTGCAATAACGATGGCTGCGTATCTCTCTGTACTTCTGTGATAAAATAATAATAATAATAATAAAAAGCACCAGTCAAAGATCAGTGCCCAGTACCTCAATATTGGAGGAGGAAACCAGAATTATTTTTGTCCATCCTGGCTCTTGTAAGTTGTGTGCAGGTTTCTCCAGGAACAAGGACACAGCTGCCTGTCACAGAGCTAGGGAACTAATACTGTGCGAAGAGCTTAAATTGTCCAAAATTACCACAGTTCCTTCTTTGGAAGTTGCAAGACTTTAATAGATTCCAGAATTCCAAAATAGTTGTATCAGACAGACTGATTTTGTCCACGCTATGTAGGTGGAAAGACCGATTCCTCATACTTCCTACTCTGCTATTTTCCCAGATTCCCCGAGACATTTTATAACAGAAAATTTCAGAACACATGAGGGTGATGAATATTGCAAAGGAATAGAGGCTATCTTTGGTAGCAGAAGACTATGAAGATGGTTTATTAATTTACAAATGCAATATTATTCAATTTATTCATATAAAATATTCAATGGAAAAATTTAAGGTATGTAATGTTTGAAGACCCATTTACTTATTAAACCACTAAGATATAAAATAATAATATAACATCTAGAAAAAGTAAGAAAATAAGAAAATTACAATTAAAAAGAGTTTGGTAAAGAAAGAGTTAGTTATAACCTAAATATATGATAGCAACTTATATATCCAAGAATAACTAAATATCAGAAAATATTGAATTAATGATAGAAAAAAATAAAGTCTTGAAATACCCTTTACAATGAAATTCTATAACCTAAGTGTCATAAAACTATACAACTGTAATGTTAAAAATGAGCTTTGACTAACCAAAAGCTACACGATAATAGTGGTGTGGGGAAAAAGATCTAAACCTTCTCCAAATTTTGCTGTCGTGAAACAATGGAAAGCAAAACTTAAAGATGATTTTTAAGTTGGTAATGCAATTATAAATGTTATATACAAGACAAAAAACAATACTTTTGAAAGAGAGAAAAGAGGGAAATACATATTTAACCAGATATGAAAATATATTTAAGACAAAAATATATTTAAGACAAAAAGATATGAAATAGGAAAATGAAAATCATTCATGTGAAAAATGGAAAGATGTAAGAATCAAATAGTATAGAAAACTATTAAAAATCATATCTATTAGGATAATTGTAACAGCCTATGGCAAAATGAATTCAGATCCAGTATGAAGTAAAATGTAAAAGCAAACAAAACAACCAACAAATATCAACCTAGAAATCTTAGAAAATATTCGATTATATTAAATTGCTTAATGGAATTTTACTTTGAATCATAACAGCTGTAGAAATAAGAAAATTAAATATTGAAAAAAGTGAGTTACGACAATTTTCTATTCATCAAAAGATGAAGGGACAAAGTATCGTATATTCATAAAATGTGATATCATTCAGTCACACAAAGAAATGAAGGGCTGCTACACGCTACAACTTGGATTATCCTTTAAGACATTATGCTAAACAAAAAACACTAGTCACAAAAGTTCAAAAATTATATGAGTCCACTGATATGAAAGTCTAGAATAGGGTAACCTATATAGAAATAAAATGTATTAGTGGGTGCTTAAGCATGGGAACAAAAGAGTGAATGGGGTAGTAACAGGGAGGTAGAGGGTTTATTCTGAGATAATGAAAATATTCCAATAATAACTATCATGACAATTGTACATATCTGTGAGTATATAAAAGACAATTTAATTGTAGCTATTTATTTCCAGAAAATTCACTTTTATCTTTTTATACATAATTCTTCTTTTAAATACATTTAAAATTGATAAATAAAAGTTGTATGTATTTACTGTGTACGAATGTAGTTTGGAATGTATTTGCATTGAGGAATGGTTACATTGAAGTTGACTGTGGTGTGTGTGTGTGTGTGTGTGTGTGTGTATGTGTAGTGAGAGAACTTAAAATCTACTCTCAGAAATGTTTGAGAATGCAATATATTGTTATTAACTACAGTCACCATCTTGTACAATAGCTTGTTTAAATTTATTACTCCCACCTAACTGAAATTTTGCATATTTTGACCAACCTCTCCTCTAACTTTTCACCCCGTATCCCCAAACTCAAGCTCCTGGTAATCACCATTCTACTCTCTGCTTCTATGAGTTCAACATTTTAAAATTATGCATAGAAGTGATACTATGTGATATTTGTCTTTCTATGCCTGCCTTATTTCACTTAACATGATGTCCTCCCATCCACTGATGGACACTTAATTTGCATTCATATCTTGGCTATTGTGAATAGTGTTGCAATAAACATTGGAGTGCAGATATCTCTTCTACATACTGCCCCATTTCATTTGTATGTGTACCCAGTAGTGAGATGTTTGGATCATGTGGTAGTTCTACTTTTAATTTTTTGAGGAACTTCCCTGGCTGTACTAATTTGCATTTCTACCAACAGTGTGCAAAGGTTCCTTTTTATCCATATGCTCACTGACGCTTTTTATCCTCTGTCTTTTTGATAATAGCTATACTAACCAGTGTGAGATAATATCTCATTTTGGTTTCAATTTTCATTTCTCTGATGATTAGTGATATTGAGCATTTTTTTCATATAATACTTCATTGTGTGTGTATATATATGTGCAATATTTGTACATATATATTAATATATGTACTATTCGAAGACCATTTAATATATGTAAATATTTCAATGTTTAGTTATTGGTCATGTTAACTTCTTCAAATAAACCTCTGCGTGAAAGAAAACTCTGACCTTTTGATCCTATCAAGACACTAAACAAATGTCCAGCCCCAACCTGGGCTTTCTCTCCAAAGCACACTTTCCTGACAATGAACCTCTTAATTTTATCATCTTTTGAATTCTGCACAAGCTGACAATTTTCACAATTATGAAGTTCTATTTCTATTTTGTTTGTCATCTCAATGTTTCTCCTTCCTTCATATTTACTATAGGCAGCAAAGAGAAACAAAGCCACTCCTTCAAAACTTTGCCTGGAAATGTCCTCCGTTGTATATCCAACCTTATCCTTTCCCTTCTATAAAGATAATGGCTATATTAGGAATGGTCATATAAGTTGTTGAAGTATTTAAGAAAATATTAGATCACGTTGCTCTCAGAGGACTCGGGAGGTCTCCCTGAAATTAGGCTACATTTAGTTTCTTAACAGAGTTTCCAAAAGACATATTTCACTACTTATATTCACCATGTGGAACGTTATCCCTATGAAAGAAATTATCCAATTAGGAAAGGCAGTACAAAATATATCCCATGTTAGTTGAAACAATCAGTTGACACTACCTCAGCTCTGGAAAGCATTCTGGTTAGGCTCAATACACTGGGAAGAATACATTCTGCTAGATAGTACTTTCCACATAAGGGTTTTTATCAGTCTTCAATGTAGTTGCTTTTTTTTTTTTTTCCTAAATACTCTGTTAGCACACCTACATTTTTCCATATCAGATTGACTTTGCTATGTGTATTATTAGATTATGTTCCATTTAAAATAAGATATTGTATAGTTTATCTGTGTAATCTCAAGTGTTAGACATAATGCATCATAAAATGTGCTGTCAGTAAATCATTTTTAATAAATGTCGGCAAATGTAATTTTATGTCATATTTGAATTGAAGTTTCAAAGGCTCATTCAGAGATTTTATTGAAGAAAAAGGCAATTGGGAGTCCACTGAAGACTTTTTGAGCAGAACAGTTATGTAGTCAGATATAAAATTTAGTAAGATTAATTTGAAAGACGTTTTTATATTGCATTAGAGCATTACATGCATGATATAATTAATTCTGTTAAAAGACTGCTTCAATAATCCAAGTGGTAGATGCGATAGAGTTAAACCTCGGGGGCTGATAGTCATTATAGAAAAAAAGTAAGACATCACTTGGAAATGCTCCATGGAAACTAAAAAGAAAAAGAAGGTTAAAAATTCCATGATCATATGTTGAGAAGAAAATAAGGGCTTATTTATTTTTAAAAACTAGAACTGTTAATTGTGCCTTTTATTTCTTAAAACTAATGGTTAGTAATCATAGCATACAAACTAAATATATGAATTAAAACTGGTTAACAATTAGCCACTGTATCAACAGAAAAGTTGTTTAAATCATTTATTTTTTTAATTTTGTGTGCATAGACATACAAATAAAATCTGCATTGTAGTATTCATTGAATTTCTTAAAACTAATAAAACAGTTAACAAGAAATATTCTTAATATGCAAATGATTTAGTTCCATGGAGTTTTAAAGAAATAACTATCATTGTACTCTCGATATAAATGTATAAACCAATTGATAATTTGTGTAGCACATGGCTATTTAAGCAGCATGTAAATTTTCTTTACATCGTGCTAATCTCCTGTAAGGATAACATTTAGCTTTTTTTTTTTTTTTTTTTTTTGAGATGGAGTCTCGCTCTGTCGCTCAGGCTGGAGTGTGGTGGCATGATCTTAGCTCACTGCAACCTCTGCCTCCCAAGCTTAAGCGATTCTCCTGCCTCTGCCTCCCGAGTAGTTGAGATTACAGGTGCTAAACATCACACCTGGATGATTTTTGTATTTTTAGTAGAGACTAGATTTCACCATGTTGGCCAACCTAGTTAATCTGTAAGTGTAATTATCCAAGGAAAATATTATTGGAAAGACAATTCTTTTTTATATGTGTTACATTCAATGTTTTAAAAGGTGTTCATGACTGTCACCTTGAAACTGGCTATGAATTATCTATAAATTCATTCAAATTATATGTATAAGTTTGAGTATGTATGAATATGTTAATACTTATGCAGGTAATTTTTTAACATTCTTATACTTTTAACCACCTATGAGAGTTAAGAATCATCATATTTTAGTATATTAAAAATTAATATTAGAATTTTAAAAAGTTTTTTTCATGTATCTTGTCTATTCTAGTCTATGTTATATTAACAAATACAAATTTCACTGAGTATAAATGAGCTCAGTAGTTGCAAATGGAAAAGCATTTGATTCAAATGAAGCATAACTTAAAAATTACCATCAATACACTGGCAAGCTTTCATAAAAATATACATACATAATAAAAATGTTTTAGTGTTTATTACATAAGTAATCTGAAAGAAGGTAGAAATTAAGTGGGCATAAAAGCCTAGAATTTATGTTGGCATTAAACAGTGAGTGATTGTGTGTACTTTTACTGGAAATGACTCATCTGTATTCTTAAGTACAATGTCCTATATACAAGGGCATTGACTTAAAAAAACATAAGTTAAAAATTACCACCAATAGACAAGCAAACTATTAATAAAAATCTGTATGCATAAGTTTTTTTAGTGTTTAGTAAAGAGGTGATCTGAGAGAAGACAGGAATTAAGTGGGCATAAAAGCTTAGAATTTATCTTCACATTAAACAATTGAAAAATTGCACATACTTTTCTTGGGAATGACTGATCTTGGCTCTCAATAGCTTATTTTTAAATTTCTAAGAATTTTATAAGTTGATTGTTAAACACAGGCATTATTAAAAATTAATGTATGTATAAAGAAATAAAATGTATCAAAAACCAAGGTAATAAATACAACCTATTGTTTTCTAATTATTTTACTAAATTTAACTCTTATCTATGTTCTTGATTTTTTTTTTTGTCTACTGTATCAAAATGGTGGAGAGACTAACAATTACCTATTACTATTAATCTTTTCCCAATTCAATGTTCAGATACATTGCATAGACAGTGTTATGGGTTGACTTGTGTTCCCCCCGAATGTACACATTGAGTCCTAACACCAGTACCTCAGAATGTGACCTTATTAGTGGTAGGGTCTTTAAAGAATAATTCAAGTTACAATGAAGTTCTTAGGGTGAACCCTAATCCAATAGGAGTGGTGTCCTTATAAAAATGAAACATCTGGACACAGAGACATGTATAGAGAGAAGATGATGTGAAGAGAACTAAAGGAGAAGATGACCATCTACAAGCCCAAAGAGAAAGAACAGAAACAGATCTTTCCATCAGGGTCCTCACAAGGAATCAGCTCTGGCTACACCTCAATTTTAGACATTTAAGACTCAAGAAGTGTAAGACAATACATTTCTGTTCTTCAAGCCACCCAGTTTGTGGTACTTTGTTATGGTAGCTTATATTAGTTCATTCTTGCACTACTATAATGTCATATCTGAGACTGAGTAACTTATAAAGAAAAGAGATTTAATTGGCTCACAGTTCTGCAGGCTGTAAAGGAAACACAGTAGCTTCTGCTCCCAGGGAGGCCTCAGGAAGCTTCCAATCATGGGAGAAGGCAAAAGGGGAGAAAGCTTCTCACATGGCAGGAGCAGGAGCATGAGAGAATAAGCGGGGAGGTGCTGCACACTTTGAAACAACCAGATCTCGTAAGAACTTACTCACTATGACAAGAACAGCACTAAGAGAATGGTGCTAAACCATTCCTGAGAAATTCACCCCTGTAATCCAACCGCCTCCCAGCAGGCCCCACCTCCAACACTGGATTAACAGCTCAATAGGAGATATTGAAACCATATCACACTTCTAAGAAACTAACGGAAGAAACTTGTAAATTGCAGTGGTAGACGTTTTCATATCACAGAAATTGGCAAAGGCTACATATCATGTCTTTTGTTCCTGGGTAGTCTGTTGGTAAACATTGACCAGCATACCACCGTGGGTATGTGCATGTGTTTGTGTTTCTTTGTATGTAATTTACAAGAATTATGAAACATTTTACTATTGTGGATGACTACTCTCCCCGTCATGAAGGCCTGCCATATAAAGCAGCTTTTAATTTTTAAGTAATTTGTCTCTGGTTTAATATTTACATGCTATTTGAATAATTTTCAACTTAACAAACCTTCATGATGTATTTTCATTAAAAATTTCAGTAATAAATGATTGTACATACTTATGGGGTATATGAGATATTTTGATACAAGTGTGTGACATATAATAATCAAATTTGGGTAAGTGGAGTATTTGTCACCTCAAATATTTATCATTTGTTTGTGTTGGAAGCATTCCAAAGTTTCTAGCTATTGTAAAACATACAATAATTATTAACTGTAATTGCCCTATTTTGCAGAACACTAGTACTTATTCCTTACATACAATTGCATTTTCATATTCATTAACTACACCTGTTAATGCCCCCTTCCCATTAACTTTCCTAGCCTCTGGTTACAGTGATCATATTCACTACCTCCATGACATCAATTATTTTTTTAGCTCCTGTGGGTGAAAAGAAAGGGAAGTATTTACATACTGTTGGTGGAAATGCAAATGAGTACAACAGCAACGAAAGTTTCTCAAAAAATATATATATATATAATTGTTATATGATCCAGCAGTGCTACTAATGAGTATATATCCAAAAGAAAGGAAATCAGTGTATCAAAGAGATATTTGCACCCCCGTGTTTATTGTAGCACTACTCACAATGACCAAGATATGGAATCAGCCTAAGTGTCCATCAACCAATAAATGAATAATTTTTTTTCTTTTTTCTTTTTTTAACGGAATCTCTCTCTGTCGCCCAGGCTGAAGTGCAGTGGCGCGATCTCCGCTCACTGCAAGCTCCACCTCCCGGGTTCACGCCATTCTCCTGCCACAGCCTCCCAAGTAGCTGAGACTACAGGCGCCCGACACCACGCCGGCTAATATTTTGTATTTTTAGTAGAGACGGGGTTTCACCGTGTTAGCCAGGATGATCTCGATCTCCTGACCTCGTGATCCACCCGCCTTGGCCTCCCAAAGTGCTGGGATTACAGGCGTGAACCACCGCGCCCAGCCAATATATATTTTTTCAAAAGTAGAAAACTACTCTTCCATGAGTAGGTGATTACAGAGGCAGATAAAATGTTGGGCTTGGACTTGGCCAGATAATATGAAGGTATGAGATAAAAGTGGGGCTATGAACTGATAAATTGGATTGAACGAGGGAAAATTATTCAGATGCATGTAAATCAGGGAAACATGAAAATCTCTGGCAATCCTAATGTCGAGCATGTCTACCCGTAGAAAGTTATGAGTCATTCTCTGCCTAAAGGACATTCCTATATAATTGAGAAAAGGTTTCCAACACTATAAGTTACTGTGGTGCTGCTGCAAAGGATGCTGGGTGATTCTTGTTATCTACAGAGTAAAGCTTACTTGGATCACTCTCCTTAACAGCATGGTCAGCCTATGAAGACAAACGCCTGTTTATGTTATATGGGGAAACCTTGCTATGTACCTCGGTGACATCAGAGATATCACGAAATAAAATTATTTACTAATGAATTTAGTCCTCATAAAATTAGCCTGTATTTATCGTTTGCCTTTATCCTAGCCTACCATCTCAATTTATTAGCCTCACCTTCTCTCTAAGTATCCACAGCAAAAAAATACAATGCAATGAAATCATGCAATTACTTCTGAAATGAGATTGTAAGATTTGCAAGAGATGAAAGATTTCTTAGCAATCATGATAAGTTTCCCAAATCTCACACAAAGGTATTGACATGTGAGGATCTGGTAGTGTTTGACTAGGAAACTATAAAAGAAGTAGACAATGGAAATGCATATGCATTTATCTCTTCACTAGAGAATGGATTAAATACCAACAGAAATTCACGAAGTGCTAACTTTTAAATAAATAATACACTTCAAATATAATGAAAAAGACAAATATGAGGTCGATGCTTTTATGTCATTACTTCTTTTAAAATCAACACTTGCATATGTTTTTTCAGGAAACATGAAATATAATTTTACTGAATATAAATGAAATAAAATGTATCGAGGTTTATTTTTCAGGGTAAGAAGATACAGTCTCCACAAAAATAAATTTTCTCTTTTTAATGGATTAACTTAAAGTGGTGCTTACCAATTATAAATCTGATAGGGCATTTCAAATTAAATTTGTGCAAAACTAAATTTTTTATTTCTATATGAAGAAAAGTGGTATCTTTCCCCAAACTTATCCCTTTCTCTGAATAGTAACTCAATTATGCCAATTGCACAGATTAAAATTTAATTCTATTCATTGGTCTTTTTTTTTTTTACATCTCTCCATGATCAATCTGCTAGCAATTTCTCTTGGCTTAGTATTTGAAATAAATACAACTAAGTTCTGAAATGTTTATTCTGTCATTCTATTTCAAGTCAGCATTACTCATCACTCAGAAAATAGTACCAACTTCCAAGTTGGTCTCACTGCTTCTACTTTTGCCTGTTTAAATTATAGTCTTTACTCATCAGCCAGAGTGATACTTTGAAAACTGAAGTAAGACTGTTGGACTTTTCTACTCATATTCTCCCAATGGTTTACATTTCACTCAACAAAACATTAGAAGTCTTCATTATGCTGTATATGGCTCTACAGTATATAGTTACCAAACACTCTTGTGTTTGGATCTCTGACCTCATCACTTTCCAATCTCATTCATTCACACACCTTTTCCAACTTGGCCTTCTTTGTACTTCTTGGACTTTTCAAACACACCCATTGTGCATTTTAGGTCTTGCTATTTCTTGTCCTGGAATGTTCTCCCCCTCTCTTTATGGGAGTAATTGTTGTCTCACTTTATTTAGCTCTTTGTTCAACTGTCTTCTTATCTAAGATGACTTTATTGATTGTTATGACTCAAATAACCCCTCCCCATAAACTGCCTCTTTTATGATAACACTTCGTTTTTATTCTTCATGTTTACCATTATCAACGAGGTATTTATTAACTTGTTTGTTGTCTCTTTCTGACTATAAATACCTTTTTTTGGTTCAACACCATTTAATTCACACCTAGTATTTAGTACACACTCAGTAAACATTTGTCTTCCAAAAACAATATGTTAAAGGCAATGAATGAGATGGCATGGGCAGGGAGTTTAAAGTTACCAGGTGCTAGCAACTAGAAATTAAGTGTGGGCTATTCAATTTATTGTTCTTAACATACATGCCAACAGTGAGGAATGCTCAGGATTGCTCACAGATCTAGAAATCTGTGAGGCTCTTCAAAACATGCCTAAACCACATAAAACATATCACTGTAGACTTTATAATGAATACAGTAACTATATCCTTAAGTCAGAACTATGAGATAATCTTGGTAGTAGAAATGATAAAAGTAGTGTTAGCAATACAACAATTAAAGATGCCATTTATTATTTGCCATAAAATCTATATTGATCTTAGCTTGTTACATATATTATCCTGTCATGCAATACCATCTTTAAAATTACTGTAAAATCATACATTTTAAAGATGAGCAAATTGATTTAAATGAATCCAGATATATTTTCAAAGTTATGTTCTAATGTGATTAAAAGCCCAGATGTAATCCCTAGACCACTTGACTTTAAAACATTTACAATGCTGTATCTGCTAGCATGACATGAAAGCATCTATTCAATATTTGCCATTTGCATCAACTTTAAGGTGTATCATTTCTTTAAAAGTTATTTCAGAGCTTCATTGATTTTTCTTGGTATTTAATTCACTCTCTACTGAGTAACTCATATGCAATTTGCAAGGTCTGTGAAAATAACCTGCTGTAAATGAGTAGGGGAGATTTTCCCTGAGGGAATAAAAAAAATCATAGAGAAAATGTGTTAAAAATGTTTCTTTTTGTAGATAGATAATAGATACTGAGATAGATAGATAGATAAGTATACAGTAAACTCTATGACAAAATATCTACTATGTTCTAGGGATCAAAAGATAAAACTTAGTTTATGTCCTTAAAAATTTTACAAGTGAGCGAAGGAAAGAAGACAAATCAACCTGTAATTTTAATAAGATGTGGTATATTAATTAACAACTGCTATGAACTACATTATGAAAATAGAGAGATAGGGAAATTTCATGTCAGACTTTTGGTGTTAGCACATTTTTTAAACGCATAATCCCCTGGAGACAAAATATTTAATGACAAGGGGAAACAACTGATATGTAGTTGAAAGTGCCTACATGTTTAAAGAGACTCAGATAAAGTGTAATTTGAGGAAACTAAAATTTCAGAAGCAGAAAAATATTCTTCAAGGATTGGTATTACAAAAACAATTCTGAGAATATGCCAAAATTCAGGGAAACTGGGAAAAGCATGGTAACAATTAAAATAAAATCTTCCAAATGAAGATAGTAGAGAGTACAGATTAAACCTGCTAAAGCTTAGTGAAGATAAAGGGTATTTGGTGGAAATATAATAAAAAAAGCTATATTCAGAAAAAAGTCAATAGTGTAAAAATATGAAAGATAAATCAACATAGCATTTATACCAAGAAAGTAAAAAATAAAGTTAAACAAAATAAAAAGTAAACTAAAAATAGATAATACATTCAGTGTTTGAATATATTAACTAAAAATAAGTTAACATATTAATAAAAAGAGTAAAGAATTATCTAAAAATAGAATTCCTAGAAATTCATAGTATTAAAGAAAATACATTTGAAAAGCATATCATCTAATAAGCAAATGGTCAAAACCTTGGACAGACAGTTGACAAATGAATGCATCCAAATATTTAATAAATATATAAAATTCAACAAAGTCATTTGTTATGAGAGAAAATAATTAAGAGCTCAAAAAGAAAACCATAGAGACATGGTCAATTTACTTTTGATTAAGATGCAAAAGCAATTCAATGGAGAATTGACAGACTGTTCAACAAATTGTGCTGGAATAAAAAGATGTCTGAATGCAAAAAAAAAAAAAAAAAAGATCTTTGATCTTTGTCACATACGTTACAACTTATCCAAAAACTGACTCAGATTAGACCATAGACCTCCATGTAAAACAAACTGTAAGATTTCTAGAAAGAAAAAAATAAACACACACACACAAGAAAACTTGCATGAACTTGGGCTTAGCAATAAATTTACATGATTCATAATTTTTTAAATGAAAAATTAGACTTTATCAAAATTAAAAATTTTGTCTGTGGAAGATGTTTAAAACAACAGAAATGTGAGCCAAGTTCTAGAGTGAACAATTGTAACACACATATCTGACAAAGGACTTATATCCAGAAAATATACAAAGAACCCTTAAAATTTAATAATTAAAAAAATTAACAATGGGCAAAAGATCAAACAAGATGCTTCATCATATAATATATATGATAGCAAATAATCACAGAGATAGATACTCAGCATCATTATTTATCAGCAAAACACAATTTAAAAAAGCAACAAGGTAACCTAGATACCACTGCATCCGTATATGTGGTTTCATGCAAAACAAAATGGTCAGAGAAATGCAAATAGAGACCACAATGATAGTCTACCACATTCACAATGGAATGGCTAAAATGAAATAAACAAACAAGCAAATAAATAAATAAGTAAATGACTGTGACAAACAATATTAAGTATTTGAAGATGTGTGTGGAACACCTTTTATTCATTGACTGTGGAAGAGTAAATGGGTACAATCACTTGCAAAAGCTTGTGAAAATGTCCTTTAATGTACATCATATATAAACAATCTCATATATATATGTGTTTATGTCTGCATTTTTGTCTACCTATCTGTCCTTTGATTTTTCTCTAATATGCATGTGCAATAATGTCCAAAGAAGCATTATTTATATTTTTTCCAAAACTGCAAACACCATGTATTAGTCAGGGCTCTCTAGAGGGACAGAATTAATGGCATAGATGTATATATAAAGGGGAGTTTATGAAGTATTAACTCACACGATCACAAGGTCCCACAACAGGCCATCTGCAAGCTGAGGAGCAAGGAGAGGGAAGAACTTGGGGTCGGATGTTCAAGTGTAGGAAGCATCTAACATAGGAGAAAGATGTAGGCTGGGAGACTAGGCCAGTCTCTCTTTTTCACATCTTTCTGCCTGCTTATATTCTAGCCATGCTGGCAGTTGATTAGATTGTGCCCATCCCGATTAAGGGAGGGTCTGCCTTTCCCAGCCTACTGACTCAAATGTTAACCTCCTTTGGCAACACCTTCACAGACACACCCAGAATCAATACTTTGTATCCTTCAATCGAATCAAGTTGACACTCAGTATTAACCACCACAAGTCCACCCCTTGTCAACTTGAACCCATACACATCTCCTGAAATCACACATAATCTTCAAATGAAGACAATAGTAAAGTCAGAATTATGCCTAACATAATACAACTACCCTTTGTACAACTGAAAAGCACCAATCCCCAAACCAAATACTATTACAGAAAGTTAACAATACTTAAATGCTGATGTAAAGTCAATAAATATTATGTCATGTGATAAAGGAAAAGGAGATAAAATGAATATATTTTCTTAGTACAAGAGTATACATGCACAAACCTGTTTTTAACAAAAGAAGGAAGAAATACTCATGAGAATTACAGTCCTCATTTCTGTAGCTAGTCACGTGGTCATAGCTGGTGTTGATGACTACCTTCTTCTACTACCCATTCTGTGTTCCTGTTGCCTTCAGCAAGTACCTCAGCAGGTTGTGCTTTTTTTCCTGATGCAGTGACCCAAACCTTTGTTCCTGAAGGGTCTGGGTCATTTGTAGTCCTGCCTGGATTGGACTGTTGTAGTGTCCCATTGATATTAGTCACGGGGCATGATAATACTAAGAGACATCCTAATGGATCTCCCGCATTCCATGCGTACTCTTCCTTACCTCCATTGTGCAGTAGTAGATTGATTTCATCTTGATAGGCTGGGTCAATAACCACAGCTAACACTGTAACTCCCTTCTTAGCCTGTTGACTTAAAGGTAGGAGGAGCCTAAAGTGTCCAGATAGCACTCTTAATTTCCAGTTTAATGGAATCTTTGTTGTGTCTCCTGATGTCAGCATTCCTCCCTCTGGAACTAAGACCTCTAGGCCAGCAGAACATAATGTCTTGGGAACAGGAAGCACAAATTTTGCTAGTGGATCACTATGGGAGATGGTGAGTGGTGCCAGTTCCACTTCCACCCCTTGATTTCCAGACCCATGAATCCTCGCTATGGGAGAAAGAGTACCATAGGTTGGACACTGATTCAGATCACACACTTCCTTCTTGACAACTGTGTCCCAGCCCTGCAAAGTATTGTCATCTAGCTGGCATTGTAATTGTGACTTCAGAAGGCCATTCCATTTTATCAATCCAGCTGCTTCAGGATGATGGGGAGCATAGTAAAACCAATGAATTCCATGAGCATGGGCCCACTGATGCACTTCTTTAGCCATAACATGAGTACTTTGGTCAGATGCAATGCTTTATGGAATATCATGATGGTGGATAAGGCATTTCCGTGAGTCCATGGATGGTAGTCTTGGCAAAAGCATTGCATGCAAAATACACAAACCCATATCTGGAGTGTCTATTCCAGTGAGGACAAACCTCTGCCCTTTCCATGATGGAAGAGGTCCAATATAATCAACCTGCCACCAGGTAGCGGGCAGTTCACCCTGAGGAATGGTGACATATTGAGGGCTCAATATTGATATCTGCTGCTGGCAAATTGGGCATTCAGCAGTGGCCGTAGCCAGGTCAGCGTTGGTAAGTGGAAGTCCATTTTGCTGAGCCCATGTGTAACCTCTATCCCTGCCACCATGGCCACTTTGTTCATTGGCCCCTTGGGCAATGACAGGGGTGGCTGGGGAAAGAGGCTGAGTGGAGTCCACATAATAGGTCGTCCTATCCACTTGATTATTAAAATTCTCCTCTGCTGAGGTCACTCCTTGGTGAGCATTCACATGGGATACAAATATCTTCATGGTTTTTGACCACTCAGTGAAGTCCATCCACATACCTCTTCCCCAAATTCCTTTGTCACCAATTTTCCAATCATGCTTCTTCCAAGTCCCTGACCATTTGCCCAAACCATGGCTACAACCCATCAAACAGTATATAATTCCATTTGTGACCATTTCTCCTTCCATGCAAAGTGCACAACCAGGTGTGCTGCTCAAAGTTCTGCCCGCTGGGAAGGTTTCCCTTCACCGCTGTCCTTCATGGATGTCCTAGAAAGGGGCTGTACTCCTGCCACTGTCCACTTTCAGGTGGTGCTTGCATACCATTCTGCATTTAGAACCATCTGTGAACCAGGTCCTAGTCTTCTCTTCCTCTATCAACTGATAATAGGGACCTTTCCAAGAGGCCATCATTGCAGGCTGGGGAAGAGAAGGCAGGGTGGCAGGAGTGGAGACCATGGGCATTTGAGCCACTTCCTCATGTAACTTACTTGTGCCTTCAGGACCTGCTCAAACCGGGTCACTAACGTACCACTTGATTTGATGATGGAATACTGCTGTGCATGACCCACTTAATGGCTAGATGGGTCAGGAAGCACCCAGTTTATGATAGGCAGTTCAGGTCACATGGTGACTTGATTACCCATAGTCATATGTTCCGTTTCCATCAAAGCCCAGTAACAGGCCAAGAGCTGTCTCTTAAAAGGAGAGTGGTTATCTGCAGAAGATGGCAGGGCTTTGCTCCAAAATCCTAGAAGTCTCTGCTGTGATTCACCTATAGGGGCCAGCCAAAAGCTCTAAACAGCATCCTTATCTACCACTGACACATCAAGCACTATTGGATCTGCTAGGTCATATGGCCCAAGTGACAGAGCAGCTTGCACAGCACCTTGGACCTGTTGTAGAACCTTCTCCTGCTCTGGACTCCACTCAAAACTGGCAGCCTTTCGGGTTACTCAGTAAGTGAGCCAGAGTAGCACACCTAAAAGAGGAATGTGTTCCCTCCAAAATCCAAACATGCCCGCTAAGCATTGTTCCTCTTTCTTGCTTGTAGGAGGAGCCAAATGCAGCAAGTTATCCTTCACCTTAAAAGGAATATCTTCACAGGTCCTACACCACTGGATCCCTAGAAATTTTGCTGAGGTAGACGCTCTCTGAATTTCAGTCGGATTTATTTCCCAACCTCTAGCATGCAAATGTCTCATCAATAAGCCCAGTGTGTTTGCTACTTTTTGGTCTCTGGATCCAATCAGCATAGTGTCTTCAATGTAATGGACCAGAGTGATATCTTGTAAAAGCAAAAAATGATCAAGGTCTGTCCAAATAAGATTATAACACTAAGCTGGAGAGTTAATACTCCCCTGAGTGGGGACAGTAAAGGTATATTGTTGGCCTTGCCAGCTGAAGGCAAATTGCTTCTGGTGGGCCTTATGGACAGGAGTGGAGAAAAAGGCATTTGCCAAGTCAATGGCTGCAAACCAGGTACCAGGAGATGTGTTAATTTGCTCAAGCAATGAAACCACATTTGGTACCACAGCTGCAATTGGAGTCAACAGTTAGTTAGGCTTATAATAATCCACTGTCTTTCTCCAAGATCCATCTGTCTTCTGCACAGGCTGAATGGAAGAGTTGAATGTAGATGTGGTGGGAATCACAACAGTTGTGTCTTTCAAGTCCCTCATGGTGGCATTAATTTCTGCAGTCCCTCCATGGATGTGGCATTATTTTTTGATTTACTATTTTTCTAGGTCAAGGCAGCTCTAATGGCTTCCATTTGGCCTTCTCCACCATAATAGTCCACACCCTACCAGTCGGGGAGCCAATGTGGGGTTTCTGCCAGCTGCTTAATATGTCTATGCCAATTATGCATTCTGGCACTGGGGAAATGACCACAGGGTGAGTCCAGGGAACCACTGGACCCACTGTAAGTTAGACTTGAGCCAAAACTCCATTAATCACCTTACCTCCATAAGCCCCTACTTTGGGTCCCCTGAATCAATGTCAGCCCAGAGCCAGCATCCAGTAGTCCCTGAGTTGTCTGATTATTTCCCTTTCCCCAACGCACAGTTACACTGGTAAAAGGCCAGAAATCTCCATGGGGAAGAATGGAAGAAAGATTCACTGCATAAATTGTCAGTAATGTAGTGGGGTCCTACATCAAAAGGATGGGGCATCCCCTTCACTCAAGGGGTTCTGGGTCTTTAAACTGGCTCAAGTCTGGAAATTGATTGAGGGGCAGTGATTCTCTCTTTTTTTTTTAAATTCAAATTAGTCTTTTATTCATTTGACCTAGAAGTTTTCTGCTTGTATAAATTAAGTAGGAATGCAGTAGGCTTCCTATCAATTTCACTTCTAGGAACACCATGATTAATTAGCCAATGCCAGAGCTCCACAAGACGTAGACTGTTTTGATTGCTGCTTTGCCTCTGCCGTCCATTACAGTAGCTATGCCCACCTTGCCTTTGGTGGTTGAATGCTGCCACTTGGCCCCTGCCACCTCAGGATCCAATTATTCCCATTGTATTTACATTTTGTAGTTGAGTGACAGCAGTTCCTACCATTAGATCTGACTTACAGAGAAGAGCAATTACAGGGCCCTTCAAAGATGCAAGTGCTGCCTTCACAAATCTATTTTGTGAGGCATTGGTCAAGGGTATATCTTCTGGACCCTCCCAGCTGGAATGAGTAGGTCTAAAGTGACTAATCCACTCCACCATCCCAATCTCCCCAAGCCTTTGGATTCCTTCCTCTACATTAAACCAAGGGAGATCAGGCATTTGCCGCTCACTCACTGTGGGCCACCTTTTAATCCATATTTTAGCTAACCAAGCAAATAAACTTTTAGAACCTTTTTTAACTCCCCAAACTACAACACTAAATGCAGAGTCCCTATTTGGTGAGCCCAAATCAATAAATTCAGCCTGATTCAACTCTATGTTCCGTCTGCCATTATTTCACATCCTTAATAATATTCATTCCCATGCCTTTTCTTCAGATTTCTGTTTATATAAATTAGAAAACTCAAGCAGTTCTTTTTGAGTGTAGTGCACCTCCTCATGGGTCACACTCTCAACCTCACCTCTAGGAGCCCACCAGAACTTTAGTTGAATTATAGGTCTAGAAGCAAACAGGGGTATTGCTGGTGGCGTCTGAGGGGAATCAACATTATTTTGCCTGGAAACTGCCTCAGGGGAGGCCATCAGTGTTGCCTCAGGCAACACAGGGTTTATCTCCTCAGACAAAGGTGGAAAGACTGATGGTAGCCTGGGCCAGGGAGATGTTGCCACTACTGGGGATGGGGAAACTGTTTCTTCTGGCAAAAATGGTTTGTCAGTATTTACAAACTCAGTGTTCTCAGCTTCATCAAGGTCCTCCCATCTGTTCCCATTCCAAGTTGCAGGGTCCCATTCTTTTCAATGAATGCCCTCACTTTAACAGTAGACACCTGGCGAGGCTGTGCCTGCTCCTTTTGTTGCAGGTCAACCACTAGCCGGATTAGAGCTTGTGTCTATTTTTCCACAATTTCAGCTCTTTCTCTACAGGAGATAAGACTCTCACTCAGGGCAATCTTAGCAGATTTGAGGCTCAGCATCTGCTTCTGAAGCTAGGAGATAAAATCCCTGAGTTCACCATTTTCTTTCACTTAGGAGCAACCAACCAGCTTCACTATGTTCTTTAGTTCTCCACGTATGGTCAGAGGTATGATGTATGGAGTCACTAAACTCCTTGCCTCTCACTAGCAGTGAATCAGGAGTGTCAATTGCATTTATTTTACATAACTCTCTAAACAGTTTCTACCAAGACTATTAGTGTTCTCCATACTATTAGAAGCAGAGTCCTTAGCATTTTGGGGTCTAATCATATTAAGCAGCCAACTCCAGAAACTCTAAAACCAACGAAATAACTTCATCCTTAATAGTCTGTTCCTCTGGAAACACTCCTGATACCAAAATCTGTATTAGTCAAGGTTCTCTAGAGAAACAGAATTAATGGAATATATATATATAATATAATTAATATTAATATATAATTATATATAAAGTAATATATAGATGGAATATATAGATGGAATATGAGGAATATATAGATGGGGAATATATAGATGGAATATGAGGTTATTAAGTATTAACTCACATGATCACGAGGTCCCACAATAGGCTGTCTGCAGACTGAGGAGTAAGGAGAATCAGTCCGATTTCCAAAACTGAAGAACTTGGAATCTGATGTTTGAGGGCAGAAAGAATCCAGCATAAGAGAAAGATGTCTGCTGGGAGGCTAGGCCAGTCTCTCTTTTCACATTTTTCTGCCTCCTTATAGTCTAGCCGCACTGGCAGTTGATTAGATTGTGCCCACCCAAGTTAAGGGTGGGTCTGCCTTTCCTAGCCCACTGTATCAAATGTTAATCTCCTTTGGCAATACCCTCACAGACACACCCAGGGTCAACACTTTGTTTCCCTGACACTCAGTATTAACCATCACACTCCACAAAGGTCAACAATACTAGAAGAGATACAAATTTTCCAGTATATTCTGGTGTTTTATTATAATGGAATACTAAACAGTAGTGAATTGAATGAAGTAGCCCTATACATCACTATCAGTATTATAATGCTATGTGATGGAAATCGGACACAAAAAGTACAGATTGTATTCTCAATTTATATAAAATTCAAAAAGAAGTAATCTAAGTGTGTATTAGTTTCCTACTGCTGCTGTAACCAATCGCCATAAATTTACTTGCTTAAACAACACAAAAATATTCTCTTACAGTTCTGGACTCTGGGAGTTTGAAAGGAGTGTCACTGAGGAAAAATTAATGTGTCAGTAGGCTGCATTCTTTCTGGAGACTCCTAGGGGATTCCATTTCTTTGCCTTTCCTGGTTTGTAGAGGGTGCTTTCGTTCCTGGGTTTGTGCCTCCACTCCTCCATCTCAAAAGCCAATGATTGTTCGGATTTTTGCTTCTGTTGCCACAACTCTTTCTCTTTCTCTGACTCTTTTACATCCCTCTTCCATTTGTAAGCACCCTTGTGATTACACAGGGACAAACTGCATAATCCAGGATATTCTACTTTTTTTAAGGTGAGCTGAAGAGCAAACCTGAATGAATTCTTCATGATTAATCCTCATTTGCTATGGAACAACATATTCACAAGCACCAGGGAAGAAGACATCGACGTCTTTGGGAATCATTACTCCCCTACTACAAGCGATACAAGTGAGAATATTGGTTAAATTTTCAGGGGAGTAGTGAACTGTTAGTAAGTACTAGTGAGGTTTATGGGTGCCAGTAACATGCTATATCTTGATCTGGGTTGTCATTACACATGTATGTTTCCTTTGGGTTGCAGTGAGGAGGCGGCTTCAAGTACTGCAGTTAAATTTTTCAGACTTTTTATTGCAGTATTAAGCTTCAATATAATATATAAAAACACATGAAAGGAAAAATATAAAGTGATTTGTATGTAAAATAATATAAAACTTTCTGTATAATTAAGGAGATATTACTTTATTTTTTTTAAAAAAAAGGGGGACTTTATATCTGCCTAAAATGGTTTTATGACCATCTTTTTTGGTAGAGTCTTTAACGTTTGAGAGAAAGATATTTTCTATGATACTTTTACTTTAAGTAATGCACTTTCCAAGAACATTTAATGAGGTAAAGGTATTTCAATGTATTTGAATCATATATATTTGTATTTGTTATAAACCTAACATTAAGAGCTGACAGAAATGTCACAGGATTTGCATAAGGTGTAAATATAAAAATAATGGTATGTTAAATGTTTTGGGGATAGTATAGTGACAAACTCAAAGTTGATTTAATACATTATGGACCTTATGTATCATCAAGCCATTGAAAATGTATTATTGTAAATACTGTACCTGTATGATCTCTTATACTGTACTCCTTATACTCTTATACTGTTCACACAAAATGAAAATGCTGTTTGTATTTGGTGGGATTATGAAGATTTTTACATTTACATTTTGTTTATATTTTCTGTATGTTTATAAAATATAAATGTCAATTTGGAAATCAATCAGCTTTTTGGAATAGGTGTATACATGCATATACATATATAGCTTTATATATATGGACATACAGATACAAGAGTATGTATATTTATAAAGGTATATATCTTTTAATTTACCTTTTTCATTTTTTTTGCAGTATTTACCAGCACCTTACCTAGGATTTATTAATTATTTATAAACTAAGCTACTTTGTGGTGGTCATGCCACTGTTTTATTTAATGCATAGTGTCTTTATATACTAGCATTTGCATTTTATTTAAACCAAACATTCTTTCTATATATTTAATGTTTGAATGCCATTTTAATGGCCTTAGGATTTTTTAAGTTTACACATATTTTAAAACACTTCAACTTTTATTAGATAAAACATGATACTATTTATAATTGCCATCATTCGTGTGTGTAAACAATTTTTAAAGTGTATTATCACTACTTTTATTTGATTTTTATAGAGCTTTTCCACTTTATGATATTGTCCCTGAGTTTTGACAGCTGGAGCTCTATAAACACAGGCATGCACTAGAATTTTACATAAACTTTAAGAATATGTTATACAGTTTAATTATTTTACCACATTGAATTGGAGAAACACTTATTTTGGTCTGTATTGCACAAAAAACTCTATAAGTTCTTGTTTACAGCCCTATATATAAAATAGATATTAGGCATATAATTAAAAAAAATTAACTATTTGCAAATGACCAAATACCATTAATTCTGCAAACTTACACAAACCATAAACATTGCTACTTTTTTTGAAGTTGCTTTAACTGAAACACACATAACTGATTCAAAACCTTTTATATCAAACTGCAGAAACAAATACCTCAGTTCGAATTTATCAAAAAATATTTTTGTGACATTTTCCTGAAATTTTCCTCAGTGATTCACCCATAATGTCTCTGACTGCTGTATTGTCACAGGTTTCTTTTTCACCTCTCCTAAATCATCAACTGATGTGCACAATTCTTATTAACTCCACTGACTAGAAATCTTTAGGAGGTGATTGATGTGACTATTCTGAAATGAAGAAGCTACTAGCATTCAAAACTACAAAGGTGATTACTGAAGATGATGGACTACTAAATTCTGTAGGAGAGAGAATTTTTCTATTAAGGTATGATAAATGACAGCAACTTCTCTGTTAATTTACTTTTCATTTTGCTTTAACTTCTTTATTTTTTTAAGTTTCCTAATCCATCTTCAACTCAGAAGTGGCTTATCAAGTATTTGTTAAAAAAAACTTACAAATCTTTCCAGACACCAAAACTACCTATTTAAATAGAATGACAAATGATGTATAGTTTGATTTTTTAATCAAATTTTATTCATTAATTTCTTTATAAACTTAATGATAGCCTCCGTAAATTTAGTAGATTTTTCCTGCAGCCACTGATTCGGTTAGTCCTATTGCATAGAGTAGTCCTAAACATTCTAAAATCAGTTCCTTGTGCGTCTTTGTCAGTGTAATATTATCACTACCTATAACTACAACAATTGGTTTTAGGATTTTGAAGTAGAATTTGATCTAATATTCATGCACTTAGAATAAATTATATAGGCATGTAATCGTGTGAACATATAATTTCCCTTTTGTTTTTTTGCCTTGTGCAAGAAACCATTCCTTTTCTCAATATATGCTTTAAAAATAGATTACAGCACATTCACAAATACATATTTCTATGCTTGATATATTTATGTAAGCATAAAAGTGAATAACTGAATATTACTAACCTAAATGTATAGATCTGCCAACACTTTTAGAACTTGTCTTGTTGATAATAATGAGAGTAGCATATTTTATTGGACGTAGAGTTGTGTGCTTTTTTAAAATATCATTCATTTCACCAATATTTATGTAAATGGATTGTAAAATATTCAGTGAGTGATGCATTTCTGCCCCTTTCCTTTCCAGTTACTGATCAGAAAGTTAGAATGAATTATTATTGCCAGCTTAGTCAAATATTTGAATAATTTAAATATTATTTGCTTTCCTTCCCATGCAATAATTTAGCATTGAACTATGTTAACTACAAACAGTGTTAGCAAACCAGAAGTAAGGAAATTCAAAATTGACTCATATTTTTGCTGGTATATAAAACACTCTTTGTAAAGTAATCTACCTATTTTAGGATTTTAATGTCCTTTTCAGTGACTGCAGATTTGAATGGCTATAACTTTAAGGACAACAAAATAACAAAAACACAAATAATGTCTAGCATTTATTAAGCTTATACTAGGCAGCAGGAAATACATTGTAAATTTTACTAAGATTGTATCATTTAATCTTTATAAAATTCTGTAATGTTACTAGTATGTTATCTCTTACACATATAAGGGAATTTAATTTTTACAGAGATTAAATGGCTTTTCCAAAGTAAGACACTTAGTCAATGGAGGGTTTTAAGACATTTTACATTCAGTCTCTTTAACACTACCATGTATGGCTGCATATTGCAGCTATCTCAGCACAACACATTTTTTAAAGGAAAACAGTTCTATTTATTAGTTCTTGTTTGGAGACATTCAGTGAGTCTATTTTTAATATATTATTTGAACTGAAGAAAACTACTCACCCCAGTGGCCCTAACACATTACTCAGACTTATACTCCCCCCATTCACTGGCCCTCTTATCCAAAATATTAGGACATGTTTCTAATTTTCCAGCTACCACAGGTTATTATATTTAAAACAGGAATTTATCTTCCGTTGCCTGTTTTCCTACAATGATACCCTCAGTTAAGCTGGTACATTTAATTTGTATATGTATTTTATTGCATTTACGATGAAAAAAAGAGAAATGTTTAGGGGCAAAATTATCTATATACTCTAAATATATTCTACCAATTTAGTCACGGCCACTAATCCAAGATAATATATAAAATATTTAAATATAAGCAGAAACAAACATGCATATCAAATAACATTTAAGCATCCAGTATGTTATAAATAAAGTACAACATCATGTACCCATGAAGAAGTGAACAACACGTCAATCTATTGTTGTATAATTTCAAGAGGAGCAGGAAGTGTAATAATGTTCACAAAAGTAAGCACTCTTAAGATTACTTTGTAATCCTCTTTTTAGTATTGTCCTTATTATATTCACTATTATTTTGTTTAAAAATATTATTTCCTAGAAATATTATTCTTTTCTTGATAAATTCAATATCATATACAATCATTACAATATCTGTATTTACATTCAAAATAATAAATTGTTTATGCTTGTGTGCCATCACCACTTGTGGTAACATTGATCTGAATTTTCTAGCCAAAATAATAACACATGTACACACACACATGCACGGTCACGAATACTGTAAAGGATGAGAAAACAATATCACCACTGCAAACGGCAGCACAGCCTTCCTGAAAATTCCCTCGTTAGGGTGCTCAATAATGTGGCTGCATAAAATAAATAATAAAATAATATCTATATTTCTTATAGGTCATCAATAGGTCAAACTAAGATAGAGAAAAATCTCACCAATAAGAGCAAGGTGCAAGGATAACAAATAAATAAACTGGGCAGAAGAGTGAGTGCTGAGAAAAAAATAAAACATTCAAACATATCTGGACACTTGATAGGAAAAGGAGTTGAATCTTTTCAGTAAATTCTTCTAAGTCAACTGCCTGGTCTTATGAAAAATAATTTAACTTCTACTTTATTATATTCTTAAAAATTAATCCCAATGAAATTGCATATCTGAAAGTGGAAGATGAAACTATAAATCTTCTAGAATAAAACATAAAAGAGCAGTTACAAGGCTTTAAATTTCAAAATTTTTTTCATATGCATTTGGCCCCCTTGTACATGGGGCTTTTGCATCTATGGATTCAACTAATCATGAATCAGACATATTCAAACATTTAAAAGAAATAAGAGTACAACAATAACAAATAATACAAAAGACAAGAATATAGTATAATGATTTACATAATATTTGTATTGTATTGGGTATTATAAGTAATCTAGAGGGGATTTAAAGTATACGGAGGATATGTGCAGGTAATATGCAAATGCTATGCTATTTTATATTACTGACTTGAGCACTCATGGATTTTGGTAAACTTAAGAGTTCCTGGAGCCAATACCCTGCAGAGACCAAGAGATGACTGTGTAACATGAAAGGTACTAATCTTAAGGAAAAACATTTAAAAATCAAACTGTATTAAAATAAAATAAATTTGGTCATTCTATGACCTTTTGTAAAAGTACAAAGAAAACAACAGAATAGTAGCAGATATATGCCAGACATAAACCCAACAAAGGGTCTGAGCCAGAATGTATCTAATGTCTACAAGTTAATAACATACTGAAAAAATTGGAAATGTAATTTAAAAAGCATTTCACAGAATTAGATATCCAGATGGTCGATAAGAATATAATGGTTTTTCAACCTCAATAATAATCAAGAAAATGTAAAATAAATCATGATATGATGCCACTGTATCTCCTCTAGATAAGTGAAACTGAGAAAAATAAAACAAAACAAAACAATAATGCTGAGGGTTGAAATGCTCAATGAGCAGTAAGGATTCTCATGGTTCCCAGTGTAACTAAATGAGTACAAATAGTTTCAAAACAATCTCTATTACTATCTATTTAATTGGAACATACACATTCTCTAAGGTAGATATAGGTATAACAAAATGAGTACATATGTGCACCATTAGATGTGGACAAATGTATTATAGCACCACTGTTTATAATAGCCCCATTTTAAAAAACCCTAATGTTCTACAACAGTTGATCGAAAAAAAATATTTCAATAATGTTATTCACTATAGCGGTGCTGCCTGACACATCATTTGCCAGACATAGAACATATCCATTATCACAATAAGTTCCACTGTTAAAAGGTGGATAGGAAAGAAACTGAATTGGCATGTGCTATGTATTAGTCCATTCTCGCACTGCTAAAAATAACTTCCTAAAACTGGGTAATTTATGAAGAAAAGAGGTTTAATTGACTCACACTTCCACAGGCTGTACAGGAAGCATGGCTGGGAGGCCTCAGGAAACTCACAATCATGGCAGAAGGTAAAGGGAAAGCAAGCATGTCTTCACATATCAGAGCAGGAGAGAGAGAAGGAAGGGGGAAGTGCCACATGCCTTTAAACAACCAGAGCTGGAGAGAACTCAAAATCACAAGAATGGTGAAAGGGAAGTCTGCCCCCATGGTCCAATCACCTCCCACCAGGCCCATCCCTCAATACTGGGGATGACAATTCAACATGAAATTTGGGTGAGGCACAGAGTCAAACCATATCAGCTATATACAGCACAGACGAATTTCACAAACAAAGTTAACAGAGAGAAGCCAGACACAAAAAAGTGAATACTGTATTTTTCCATTTATATAAATTTCAGGCAACCTCATTTATGGTGTTAGAAATAATGGCTTTTCTTTCTGTGGAATAAGGAGATATTGATGATTGAGAAAGGGCATAAAAAGAAGTTTTTAAACTATGGTTAAAATGTATTCCTTAATCTGGGTACTGGTTAAATTGATAGAATCATTTTGTCATAATTCACAAACTGTTCATGTTCAATAATAAGAATTATTTCTAAAAAATTAGAAAAATTAAAGAAATTTGACAAAAATAAAATAATAAAAAATGTGCCTAATTCAATTTTTCTTTTAGCAGTATCGATTTCTACGATTATTACAAAATTTAAGAAATATATTTCTTATTTTCAATATATAGCTATATAAATGAAAATCAACAAGTTTAACTCTATATAAAATGTATTCTATTTTAAAGAGGACATAAACCATTTGTTAAGTCAATGTTATGATGTGAATTACTACAGGTTAAATTGTGGGTGTAATTCTGGATTTCCATATATGTTACGTTGAAAAACTCATAGTTTTGGAACTCAAGTTCCGTTCCAAGATGGCAGAGTAGGAACAGCTCCAGTCTGTAGCTCCCAATGTGATCAACGCAGAAGATGGATGATTTCTGCATTTCCAACTGAGATGCATGGTTCGTCTCACTGGGACTGGTTGGAAAGTGGGTGCAGCCCACAGAGGGCGAGCCGAAGCAGGGTGCTGCATCACCTCACCCGAGAAGCGCAAGCTGTCAGGGGATTTCCCTTTCCTAGCCAAGAGAAGCTGTGACAGATTGTACCAGGAAAATTGGGACACTGCCACCTAAACACTGCACTTTTCCAATGGTCTTAGCAAACGGCACACCAGGAGATTATATCCCACACATGGCTCAGTGGGTCCCACGTCCATGGACCCTTGCTCACTGCTAGTCTGAGATCAAACTGCGAGGCAGCAAGCCTGGCTGGGGGAGGAGTGTCCATCTTTGCTGAGGCTTGAGTAGGTAAACAAAGCAGCCAGGAAGCTCAAACTGGGTAGAGGCTACTGCAGCTCAAGGAGGCCCACCTGCCTCTGTGGACTCCACCTCTGGGGGCAGGGCATAGCTGAACAAAAGGCAGCAGAAACTTCTGCAGACTTAAACGTCCCTGTCTGACAGCTCTGAAGAGAGTAGTGGTTCTCCCAACCTGGTGTTTGAGCTCTGAGAATGGACAGACCACCTCAAGTGGGTCCCTGACTCCCATGTAGCCTAACTTGGAGACACCTCCCAGTTGGGACCGACTGACACCTCATACAGCTGGGTGCCCCTCTGAGACGAAGCTTTGAGAAGAAGGATCAGGCAACAATATTTGCTGTTTTGCAATATTTGCTGTTCTGCAGCCTCCACTGGTGATACCCAGGCAAACAGGGTCTGGAGTGGACCTCCAGCAAACTCCAACAGATCTGCAGCTGAGGGACCTGATTGCTAGAAGGAAAACTAACAAACAGAAAGGAATAGCATCAACATCAACAAAAACAACATCCACAACAAAACCCCATCTGTAGGTCACCATCATCAAAGACCAAAGGTAGATAAAACCACAAAGATTGGGAGAAACCAGAGCAGAAAAGCTGAAAATTCTAAAAACCAGAGTGTCCCTTCTCCTCCAAAGGATCACAGCTCCTCGCAAGTAACAGAACGAAGCAGGATGGAGAATGACTTTGATGGGTTGACAGAAGGAGGCTTCAGAAAGTCGGTAATAACAAACTTCTCCAAGCTAAAGGACGATGTTCGAATCCATCGCAAGGAAGCTAAAAACCTTGAAAAAAGATTAGATGAATGGCTAACTAGAATAAACAGTGTAGAGAAGACCTTAAATGGCCTGATGGAGCTGAAAGCCATGGCATGAGAACTACGTGACACATGCACAAACTTCAGTAGCCAATTCGATCAAGTAGAAGAAAGGGTATCAGTGATTGAAGATCAAATGAATGAAATGAAGTGAGAGGAGAAGTTGAGAGAAAAAAGAATAAAAAGAAACAAACTAAGCCTACAAGAAATATGGGACTATGTGAAAAGACCAAATTTTCATTGATTGGTGAACCTGAAAATGATGGGGAGAATGCAACCAAGCTGGAAAACACTCTTCAGGGTATTATCCAGGAGAACTTCCCCAACCTAGCAAGGCAGGTCAACATTCAAATTCAAGAAATACAGAGAACACCACAAAGATACTCCTCGAGAAGAGCAACCCCAAGACACATAATTGTCAGATTCACCTGGGTTGAAATAAAGGAAAAAATGTTAAGGGCAGCCAGAGAGAAAGGTCGGGTTACCCACAAAAGGAAGCCCATCAGACTAACAGCAGATCTCCCAGCAGAAACCCTACAAACCAGAAGAGAGTGGGGGCCAATATTCAACAGTCTTAAAGAAAAGAATTTTCAACCCAGAATTTCATATCCAGTTAAACTAAGCTTCATAAGTGAAGGAGAAATAAAATCCTTACAGACAAGCAAATGCTGAGAGATTTTGTCACCACCAGGCCTGCCTTACAAGAGCTCCTGAAGGAAGCACTAAACATGGAAAGGAACAACCAGTACCAGCCACAGCAAAAACGTAACAAATTGTAAAGGCCATGGATGCTAGGAAGAAACTGCAACAACTAGCAGGCAAAATAATCAGCTAATATCATAATGACAGGATCAAATTCACACATAACAATATTAAGCTTAAATGTAAATGGGCTAAATACTCCAATTAAAAGACACAGACAGGCAAATTGGATAAAGAGTGAAGACCCATCAGTGTCTGTATTCAGGAGACCCATCTCACGTGCAGAGACACACATAGGCTCAAAATAATGGGATGGAGGAAGATCTAACAAGCAATGGAAAGCAAAAAAAAGAACGGATTGCAATCCTAGTCTCGGATAAAACAGACTTTAAACCAACAAAGATCAAAAGAGACAAGGCCATTACATAATGGTAAATGCATCAATTCAACAAGAAGAGCTAACTATCCTAAATTTATATGCACCAAATACAGGAGCACCCAGATTCATAAAGCAAGTCCTGAGAGACCTAAAAAGAGACTTAGACTCCCACACAATAATTATGGGAGACTTTAACACCCCACTGTCAGTGTTAGACAGATCAATAAGACAGAAAGTTAACAAGGATATCCAGGACTTGAACTCAGGTCCGCACCAAGCAGACCTAATAGACATCTACAGAACTCTCTACCCCAAATCAACAGAATATACATTCTTCTCAACACCACATCGCACTTATTCCAAAACGGACCACATTGTTGGAAGTAAAGCACTCCTCAGCAAATGTAAAAGAACAGAAATCACAACAAACTGTCTCTCCAACCACAGTGTAATCAAGTTAGAACTCAGGATTAAGAAACTCACTCAAAATCTCACAACTACATGGAAACTGAACAACCTGCTCCTGAATGACTACTGAGTAAATAATGAAATGAAGGCAGAAATAAAGATGTGCTTTGAAACCAATGAGAACAAAAACACAATGTACCACAATCTCTGGGATACATTTAAAGCAGTGTGTAGAGGGAAACTTATAGCACTAAATGCCCACAAGAGAAAGTAGGAAAGATCTAAAATTGACATCCTAACATCACAATTGAAAGAACTAGAGAAGCAAGAGCAAATAAATCCAAAAACTAGCAGAAGGCAAGAAATAATTAAGATGAGAGCAGAACTGAAGGAGATAGAAACACAAAAAAACCCTTCAAAAAATCAATGAATCCAGGAGCTGGTTTTTTGAAAAGATCAACAAAATTGATAGACCGCTAGCAAGACTAATAAAGAAGAAAAGAGAGAAGAATCAAATAGACGAATTTAAAGTGATAAAGGGGATATCACCACAGATCCCACAGAAATACAAACTACCATCAGAGAATATTATAAACACCTCTACACAAATAAACGAGAAAATCTAGAAGAAATGGATAAATTCCTGGACTAAATCAGGAAGAAGTCAAATCTCTGAATAGACCAATAACAGGCTCTGAAATTGAGGCAATAATTAATAGCCTACCAACCAAAAAAAGTACAGGACCAGACGGATTCACAGCCAAATTCTACCAGAGGTACAAAGAGGAGCTGGTTCCATTCCTTCTGAAACTATTCCAATCAATAGAAAAAGAGGGAATCCTCCCTAACTCATTTATGTAGCCAGCATGATTCTGATAGCAAAGCCTGGCAGAGACACAACAAAAAAAGAGAATTTTAGGTCAATATCCCTCATGAATACCAATGTGAAAATCCTCAATAAAATACTGGCAAACCGAATCCAGCAGCACATCAAAAAGCTTATCCACCAAGATCAAGTTGGCTTCATCCCTGGGATGCAAGGCTGGTTCAACACATGCAAATCGATAAACATAACCCACCACATAAACAGTACCAAAGACAAAAACCACATGATTATCTCAATAGATGCAGAAAAGGCTTTTGACAAAATTCAACAGCCCTTAATGCCAAAACTCTCAATAAGCTAAGTATTGATGGAACATATCTCAAAATAATAAGAGCTATTTATGACAAACCCACAGCGAGTATCGCACTGAATGGGCAAAAACTGGAAGCATTCCCTTTGAAAACTGGCACAAGACAGAGATGCCCTCTCTCACCACTCCTATTCAACATAGTGTTGGAAATTCTGGCCAGGGGAATCAGGCAAGAGAAAGAAATAAAGGGTATTCAATTAGGAAAAGAGGAAGTCAAATTGTCCTTGTTTGCAGATGACATGATTGTATATTTAGAAAACCCCATCATATCAGCCCAAAATCTCCTTAAGCTGATAAGCAACTTCAGCATAGTCTCAGGATACAAAATCAATGTGCAAAAATCACAAGCATTCCTATACACCAATAAAAGACAAACAGAGAGCCAAATAATGAGTGAACTCCCATTCAGAATTGCTACAAGGAGAATAAAATACCTAGGAATCTGACTTACAAGGGATGTGAAGGACCTCTTCAAGGAGAACTGTAAACCACTGCTCAATGAAATAAAAAAGGACACAAACAAATGGAAGAACATTCCATGCTCATGGATAGGAAGAATCAATATCGTGAAAATGGCCATACTGCCCAAGGTAATTTACAGATTCAATGCCACCCCCATCAAGCTACCAATGACTTTCTTCACAGAATTCAAAAAAACTACTTAAAGTTCATATGGAACCAAAAAAGAGCCCGCATTGCCAAGACAATCCTAAGCAAAAAGAACAAAGCTGGAGGCATCATGCTACCTGACTTCAAACTATACTACAAGGCTACAGTAACCAAAAGAGCATGGTACTGGTAACAAAATAGAGATATAGACCAATGGAACAGAACACAGCCCTCAGAAATAACACCACACATCTACAACCATTTGATCTTTGACAAACCTGACAAAAACAAGCAATGGGGAAAAGATTCCCTATTTCATAAATGGTGCTGGGAAAACTGGCTAGCCATATGTAGAAAGCTGAAACTGGATCCCTTCCTTACACCTTATAAAAATTAATTCAAGATGGATTAAAGACTTAAATGTTAGACCTAAAACCATAAAAACTCTAGAAGAAAATCTAGGCAATACCATGCAGGACATAGGCATGGGCAAGGACTTCATGACTAAAACACCAAAAGCAGTGGCAACAAAAGTCAAAATAGACAAATGGGATCTAATTAAACTAAAGAGCTTCTGCACAGCAAAAGAAACTACCATCAGAGTAAACAGGCAACCTATAGAATGGGAGAAAATTTTTGCAATCTACCCATCTGATAAAGGGCTAATATCCAGAATCTACGAAGAACTTAAACAAATTTACAGTAAAAAATCAAACAACCCCATCAAAAAGTGGGCAAAGGATATGAACAGACACTTTTCGAAAGAAGACATTTATGCAGCCAACAGACACATGAAAAAAAGGCTCATCATCACTGGTCATCAGAGAAATACAAATCAAAACCAAAATGAGATACCATCTCACATCAGTTAGAATGGCGATCTTTAAAAAGTCAGGAAACAACAGGTGTTGGAGAGGATGTGGGGAAGTAGGAAAGCTTTTACACTGTTGGTGGGAGTGTAAACTAGTTCAACCATTGTGGAAGACAGTGTGGCAATTCCTCAAGGATCTAGAACTAGAAATACCATTTGACCAAGTGATCCCATTACTGGGTATATACCCAAAGGATTATAAATCATGCTGCTATAAAGACACATGCACACGTATGTTTATTGCGGCACTATTCACAATAGCAGAGACTTGGAACCAACCCAAATGTCCATCAATGATAGACTGGATTAAGAAAATGTGGCACATATACACCATGGAATACTATGCAACCATAAAAAAGGATGAGGTCATGTCCTTTGTAGCGACGTAGATGAAGCTGGAAACCATCATTCTGAGCAAACTATCACAAGGACATAAAACCAAACACTGCATATTCTCACTCATAGCTGGGAATTGAACAATGAGAACACATGGACACAGGGCGGGGAACATCACACACTGGGGCCTGTCATGGGGTGGGGGGATGGGGGAGAGAGAGCATTAGGAGAAATACCTAATGTAAATGACAAGTTAAGGGGTGCAGCAAACCAACACAGCAAATGTACACATTTGTAAGAAACCTGCACATTGTGCACATGTACCCTGGAACTTAAAGTACAATTTAAAAAAAAATAAAAGAAAAACTCATATTTGTGCTCTGGAGTCATTTTTAATTAATTAATGGAATTGTATTCTTTGCATTGCAGAGATATTTTTCTAGTTGAAGAAAAATATAGTTGTTGCAAGAAGCTTTGTGTTATTTGCATGACTTTAGTGTCTTATTGGTGTGAAAACAAAATGTTTTTAGCAGAAGTGAATAAATTTGTACATTTATACATATGTATGTATAATGATCTTTTACCCAATTTTACATATATTTAAATATATAAATGCAAATATATATGCATATATTTGTATACCTACAAGTATTTATATATAAATTTACCTGTATATTTATATTTATGTATATATGTATATACATTTATATACATATAAATATAAAGATATTATATTTATGTATGTATGTACTATATTATATATAAATATGTATGCACATAAATATATGTATATATATTTATATTAATATTTATACTTATACTTTTACATGTATATGTATACTTCTATATATTTACATATAAATATATGTATATATAATATATGTATAATTTATAATTTATATACATATATTTATATGTGAATATATATAAATATATGCATAAACATATATTTATATGTAAGTATAAATATACATGTGAATTTATGTGTATTAATTTAAATACTAATATACATAAAATATTGTGTAAATTTCATAAATATTAATCAATTTATGCCTTTAAATTTATATGTATATTAACTTAAATATTGACATCATGTAAATATTAACTTTACATATATAGACATTTATATATTTGTATATAAATTTAAATTTAAAAATAAAAATATAATATTTAATTTAAATATACACAATTCTTAAGACATCAAATTATTTATTTCCAAATATCACTAAAAGTTATACTAATAGTTTGTTAAAATATCTGTTTAGAAAGTATTTTAAACATGTAGAAAATAAGCATTAGCTTCTTATCAAGAAAATCACTGAATTTTAGAGAATGGTCAGTCCAACATTTTCTGAACCATTTGTCGTTAAAGCCTGGAAAACTTCATGAAAGTGACATCTAACACAAAATCGCAATATATTAAAAAGCAATTCAAAGTTCAAAAAGTGCTGTTCTAGCTGAAAAATTGTGGAAGGTGAAGCCTAAAGTAAATTTGTTTATTCTGTAATTTCCCAGTGCCCCTCAGAGCCCTTAGAATACCTCCAAGAAACCAATATGAATGGTCAGAGATAGCTTTAGAATTAAATAACAAATTTGTTCAGTCCTTCGAATTATTTAATTAAAATCCATAAGCCAAAAAGTTGAAGTTTTTCATTCAATATCATGCATGTGGCCAGTTGTATAATAAGGAAATAATTTTTACCACCTTTAGAAAATACTTATTTGAAATTCCAGATGCACTCTTTGTGCTTGATACTATATCGCAGTATTCTAGAATTTAATTTAGAGAATAAAGAAGTATGTTTACTTGTTAAGATTCATTTTTCTGCTCATTTTTATTTCTGCTCAGTTACTTTAATTATTAGAGTCCTCCTTGTGTTTAGAAATGATTTAAAGTGTTTTCAAGAGTTTCTCAGTAGTTCTTTAAGCTTCTTTGCAAAACATTTTATGGTTTTAACAAAATGAAAAAAAAAAACTGACAAGCATGGTGTCCAGAGAGAAATATCATTTTTTAAATTAAAATCTGACAAGCAGAGTGTCCAGAGAGAAATATCATTTTTTAAATTATTTTAAACTATTGTGAGTACAGAATAGGTGTACATATTTATGGGATACATGTGATATTTTGATACCAGCATATAATGTATAACTAAAAAATTAGGGTAATTAGGATAGCTAACACCTCAAGAATTTATCATTTCTTTGTGTTAGTGCCAATTGTACTCTTATAGTTATTTTAAAATAGACAATAAATTATTATTGATTATAGTCACCCTGTTGTGTTATCAAATACTATATTCATTCTATGTAATCAGATTTTTTAAATGGTCAAAAGATCTGAATAGAAATTTTTCAAAAGAAGATATGCAGATGGACAATAGCTCTATGAAAAGATAATGTTGAACATCATTAATCATCAAAGAAATGCAAATCAAAACTACAAAGAGTTGTCATCTCATCGTGTTAAAATGGTCATACAGTCACTAAGGAGAACATTATGGAGGTTGCTCAAAAAACTAAAAATAGAACTACCATATAATCTAGCAATCTTACTGCTAGGTATATATCCTAAATAAAGAAATCAGTATGTCAAAGAGCTATCTGCACTATTCATAACAGTGCAGCTCTCTTATTGCAGCACTACTCATAATAGCTAAGACTTGGAATTCACCTAAGTGCTCATCGCTGGATGGAAGGATGAAGAAAATGTGGTACATTATATGATGAAGTATTAGTCAACTGTAAAATTAATGAAATCCTGTCATTTGCAACAACATGAAAGAAACAGAAAGGAATTATATTAAGTGAAATACAAGTCAAGCATACAAAAAAAAACACTCATGTTCTCATCTGTGGGAGATAAAAGTGAAAAAAATTGAACTCATGGAGATTCTATTAGGCGTTCTTGCATTGTTATAAAGAAATATCTGTGACTGGGTAATTAATAATAAAATAAATTAAATTGGCTCACATTTCTGTAGGTTTTACAGGAAGCACAGTGGCAGCCTCTGCCTATGGGAAGATCTCAGGAAGTTTTTATTTATGGTGGGAGGTGAAGGAGGAGCAAGCACGTCACCTGGCAAAAGCAAGAAAGAGAGGAAGAGTAAGTTGGGGGAGATGCCACATACTTAAACAATCAGATCTCTTGAGAACTCACTAACTATCATGAAGACAGTACCGAGCTATAAGTGATCGGCTCCCATGACCCAAACACCTCCCACCAGGTCCCACCTCCAACACTGGAGATTACAATTAAGCATGAGATTTGAATGGAGACAAATATCCAAACTATATCAGAGATAGTACAATGTTGGAATGATGGTTACCAGTGGGTAGGAAAGGTAGCAAGGGAGGAGACAAAGTGGTGATGGTTAATGAGAGTACTATTATTTACATAAACTAAAACTAAATTGTATTTTCTAACTTAAAATTTTTTCAGAATTCTCACTCTTCCTCCCTTCTAGTTGTTCTAATTGAATATAAACAGTTGTAAGCTGCCTTTCACTCAGCACCACACTTAAAAAGTGAACTAAATAACAACAAAACATGACAACAAAATTAGAGGAATGCAGTAAAAGCAGTGCTTAGATGGAAATATATAGCATTGAATTCACATGTTACAAAAGAAAAAAAATATATAAAATCAATTGCCTATGCCTCCACTTCAGGAAATCAGAAAAAGAAGAGCAAGTTAAACTCAAAGTGAGTAGAAGATAACAAATGATAAGAATTAAAGCAAAAGTCAACTGAACTGAAAACAGAAAATCATACAGAAAACCAAGAAAACCAAAAGCTGGTTTTTAGGAAAGATCCATAAAATCACTGAGCCTGTAGAGTCAAGTTCACTAAGAAGAAAGGAGAGAAAAACAAATTCCTAATATCTAAAAATGAAAAAGGGCCATTTTGAATTGTATAGTCATTAAAATGATGATATGTGGGAGAAATTATTTTCCAATAATGCATTTGATAAAGAACTCAATAACTCAACAAGAAATAAAACAAATAACCTTATTAAGAAGGCAAAGAATGTGAACAGACATTTCTCAAAAGAAGACATAGAGCAGTCAACAAACGTGAAAAAATGCCCAACATCACTAATCATCAGAGAAATGCAAATTAAAACCACAATGAGAAATCATCTTACACTACTCAGAATAGCCATTATTAAGAAGTCAAGAAAAAATAGATGTTTGTGAAAAAACAGAGAAAAGGAAACATACATATTTGTGGGAATGTAAATTAGTATAACCTCTATGAAAAACAGTATGGATATTTCTCAAATAAGTAAAATAGAACTACCATTTGATTCAGCAATTCCACTACTGGGTATCTACCTTCAGGAAAATAAACCATTATGTCAAACAACTTCTGCACTTACATTTTTATCTCATCACTATTCACAATAGCAAAATCATGGAATCAACCTAAGTGTCTATCAACAGATGATTGGACAAGAAAAAATGTGATAGATACATACACATACACACACACACAAACAATATAATACTATTTACCCATAACAAAGAATAACATTATGTCTTTTGCAGCAACACGGATGGCACTGGAGACCATTTTCCTAAGTGAAATGTCTCAGAAGCAGAAAATCAATAACTTCTCTTTCTCACCTGAAAGTAAGAGCTAAACGATAGGTACACATGGATATACAGTATGGACTAATAGACACTGGAGACTCTAAAGTGTGGATGGGTGGAGGGAAAGGAAGAAATGAAATACTAACTAATGGGTAGAATGTATACTCTTTGAATAATGGCTATCTTAAAAGCCTAGACTTCACCACTATGCAATATATTCATGTAACACAACTGAATTTGTACCTCTGCACCTCCAAATCTATAAAAATTAAACAGTTACAAATAAATGCTATGAACAATTACATACCCACAAAGCTGATAAACTATTTGAAACAGACCAATTTTTTGTTTTTGTTTTTGTTTTTTTGAGACGGAGTTTCACTCTTGTCGCCCAGGCTGGTGTGCAATGGCACAATCTCCGCTCACTGCAATCTCAGCTTCCAGGGTTCAAGTGATTCTCCTACCTCAGCCTCCCAAGTAGCTGGGATTACAGGCGCTCGCCACCACGTCCAGCTAATTTTTGTAATTTTAGTAGAGACAGGTTTTCACCGTGTTGGCCAGAATGCTCTCTGCCCGTCTCGGCCTCCCAAAGTGCTGAGATTACAGGCATGAGCCACCAAGCCCGGCAAAAACAGACCAATTTCTTAAAAGGCATGCTCTGTCAAAACACATAAAAATAAATAGATAATTCAAATAGGCCTCTGTCTATTAAATAAATTAAATCAATATTTAATAACCTGAAAAAGAACATCAGAACCAGATGAGTTCACTGGTGAATTCTACCAAACATTTAAGAAAGAAACAATACTAATTCTCTTGAATCTCTCTCAGAAGAGAAAATAAGGAATACTTTCTAATTCATTCAGTGAAGGCAGCATTACACTGATACCAAATCCAGAAAAGCCATTAAAAGAAAAAGAAAAAACTATTGACCAATACCTCTCATGAACATAGATGCAAAAAGCCTTAAAGAAAAGATAGTGGACATAACAACTTACTTATAAAACTTGTAAAGAGTGCTGTGTCAACCATTGTTAAAATCACATATAAGATAATCTCAACTATATAAAGTAAAAATCTGCAGAGGACTAAAAAACTATTCTATTTTTAAAAAGGAAATATTAGCAAATGAAACACAAAAATATATAAAAAGATCTATCCACCACAACCAGGTAGGATTTATCTCGGTATGCATGGTTGGTTCCACACTCAAAAATCAGTTAATGTAATCCATCACATCAGTAGGCAAAATAAGAAAAGTCACATGATCATATCAATAGATAAAAAAAAGCATCTGACAAAATCCAATTCCCATTTATGTAAAAACTCTCAAAAACTAGGAAATACAAGGAAACATCCTCAACTTGATAAAAAATAAAAACTACAAGAAACCTACAGCTAACATTATATTTAATAGTAAGGAACTTGAGTCTTTCTTGCTAAGATCAAGAATATGGCAAGGATGTCCTCTCTCACCACTGATTTTCAACATCATACTGGAAGTCTTAGTAATGCAATAAGGTAAAAATAAATAAATAAAATATATAGAGTTTGGGATAAAAGAATAAAGCTATCTTTGTTCACAGATGACATTATCATCTATTAGCATTCCTCAAAATAAAAATACTTAAACATATTATAAAATATGTATAAGACATAATAAAGAAAAATTCCAAAACTCTCATAAAAGTTATCAACTAAATAAATAAGTGGAAGGATATTCTATGTTCATGGAAAGCAAGACTCAATATTATCAACATGTCAGTTCTTCCCAACTTGATCTATAGATTCATTGCAATACCAATCACAATCCCAGAAAGTTATTTTGCAGTTAAGACCAACTTATTCTAAAGTTTATACAGAGATGCAAAAGATCCAGAATAGACAACACAATATTGAAGGAGAAGAACAAAGCTGAAGGACTGACACTACTCAACTTCAAGATGTATTTAAAACTACAGCAATGAAGACAGTGTGGTATTGGTTAAAAAAGAAGCAAGTGAACTGATGGAATGGACTATAGAAAAATAAATCCACATACATATAGTCCAGTGATTTTGACTAACAATGCAATGGGGAAAAGATACTTTTTCAAAAAATGATATTGAAAAAACTGGACATTGACATGAAAGAAAAACAGCATAGACCTTATACCCTTCATGAACCTTAACTCAAAGTGTATCACAGACCTAACTGTAAAATATGAAACAATAAAACTCTTCCATGATAATATAGGAGAAAATCTACATGCTCTTGGGTTGGGTGATGACTTTTTAGATGCAATGCCAAAAGTGCAATCTGTGAATGAAATAATTGATAAACTAAACTTCATTAAAATTAGAAATTTCTGCTTTGCAAAATACATTGTCAAGAGAATGAAAATATAATCCACTGACTTGGAGGGAATATTTGCCAAAAACATACATATCTTTTAAAGGACAGACACCCAAAATGTACAAATAGCTCTTAAAACTCTTCAATGGGAACACAATAAGATTTTTAAAATGGGCCAAAGGCGTAACAGATACCCTCACCTAAGAAGATAGTCACATGGTAAATAAGCATATAAAAAGATGCTCACAATCATAGATCATTAGGAAAATGCAAAGTAAAACAATGAGATAACACTGATTGCTACAATCCAGAACACTGACAATACCTAATGTTCACGAGGATGTCGAACAACAAAACTCTCAAAAACTTGTGGTGAGAATGTAAAATGATAGAAGACTGTTTGGTGTTTATTTACAAAATGAAATAGCTTCTTACTGTATAACCTAGCAATCATTCTTCCTGGCATTTACGCAAATGAGTTGAAAACTGATTTCCACACAAAAACCTGCACATGGATGTTTATAGCAATTTTATTAATAATTTATAAAACTTGGAAGCATTGAGATACCTTTCAGTAAAAGGCGGTACATCCAAACAATAGCATATTGTATAGCACCAAAAAAGAAATTAACCATCAAACCATAGAAAGAGATAAAGTAAAAAGAAGCATAATAGTGAGTGAAAGCAGCCAATTTAAAATGGCACACAGTGTGTGATTCAATTCTATGACATCCTTTAAAAGGCAAAACTAAGGAGACTGAAATAAATTAGTGGTTCCCAGGGGTGATAGGGAAGGAAAGATGACTAAGTGGAGCACAGACGATTCTTAGGACAGTGGAACTACTCTGTATGATACTATAATGGTGGATATATGTCATTATGCATCTGTGCAAACACATAGCACATACAGCACCAAAAGTGAACCCTAATGTAAATGGTGAACTTTGAGTAATAATGATGTGTTAGTTAGGTTCATTAGTTGTAACAAATGTACATTCTGGTAGGGGATGCTGATAATGCTAAAGACTATGCATGTGTGGGCAAGGATATGAGCAATCTCTGTACCTTCTTAATTTTGCTGTGAACTTAAAACTGCACTTAAGAAAAGAAGAAACCACATCCTGTAATTCTTTCTTTATTCTGTCATGTTTTTGATAATAATGTTGCCAGTGGTCTTTACTGCTAAGTGGGACACTTAACCTAAAATATTTTCTAACATGTAATCTATTTTAAAAGATTCATAAGTAATTCCTATTGTGTCATACATATTTATAATATAAACAAATATAAAAATATAGTTTCATGTATTATTTTATTGCTTGAAATATTTAAAATGTTAGCATATTATCATAAATCAAATGTCAGTAATACACAAATTATTATACTTGCTTTGATATTTGACAGTTTTTTTGAAAACCAACATGAGAAGAATAATCTGTGCTTCAGTCTAGACTCAAAAATTAGATGAATGTCCTGTAAATAAATGATTGGCTTCAAATAACAATTTCCATTTATATTATTTATGTATCCCCAGGCTCTCCAATATATAAATCTTTTATAAGAATCTGTAAATATGTGAGCTATAATTTTCTAACTCTCAAGGTACTTATATTAGAGATAGAATGATTCTGTGACTGGACAATTTACAAAGAATAATTGAATATTGAGTAGGAAACAAGGATGTGTTTAATGAGCGAAGATCTGAATTTGTTACTCAGTATTTTTGCAACTCTATAAAACTGCAATTATGCCAAACATATGGACTATACTTAATTATATTTACACAATATATATTTGGCTAAAATGTAAAGAAACGATGTGTCTAAAATAAGAATAAAATATTTTGAAATTATATAGACTGTCATGCATTACTTAATTACAGGATACATTCTGAGAAATATGTCATGAAGCAAGTTTGTCATTGTATAAACATTGTAGAGAGTACTTACACAAATGTAGATGACATAGCCTACTACCCACTTATGCTATCTGGGATAGCCTATTGCTTCTAGGCTACAAACCATACAGCATGTTACTTACTAAATACTTTGGCAATTGTAACACAATAGTAAGTATTTGTGTAACTAAACATATTCAAACATAGACAAGGTACAGTCAAAACACTATGTAAAAGATAAAATGTGGTGCACCTGTATGGGACACTTACAATAAATGGAGCTTGGAGGACTGGAAGTTGCTGTAGGTGAGTCAATGAGTGAGAGAGGCGAGTGAACGAGAAGGTCTAGGACATTATTGTACACTACTGTAGACCTTCTAAACACTGTACACAGGCTGCACTAAATGTATGTATTTTTTATTTAAATTTTATTGCATTATAATTTCCAGGATACATGTGCAGAACATGCAGGTTTGTTACATAGGTATACATGTGCCTTGGTGGTTTGCTGCACCTATAAACCCATCACCTAGGTATTAAGTCCTGCATGCATTAGCTATTTATCCTGATGCTCTCCCTCACCATGACGCCCCCAACAGGCCTTGGTGTGTGTTGTTCCCCTCTCTATATTAATGTGTTCTCATTGTTCAGCTTCCAATTTTGAGTGAGAACATGTGGTGTTTGGGTTTCTGTTCCTGTGTTAGTTTGCTGAGGATAATGGCTTCCAGCTTCATCCATGTTCCTAAAAAAGACATAATCTTATTCCTTTTAATGGCTGCATAATATTCCATGGTGTATATGTACCACATTTTCTTTATCCAGTCTATCATTGATAAGCGCTTGGGTTGATTCTATGTCTTTGCTATTGTGAATAGTGCTGCAATGAACGTATGTGTGCATGTATCCTTATAATAGAATGATTAATATTCCTCTGGGGTAGATACCCAGTAATGGGATAACTGGGTCAAATGGTATTTCCAGTTTTAGATTTTTGAAGAATCACCACATTGTCTTCCACAATGGTTGAACTAATTTACATTCCCACCAACAGTGTAAAAGTGTTCCTATTTCTCAACAGCTTCATCAGCATCTGCTGTTTCTTGACTTTTTAAAAATCACCATTCTGACTGGTGTGAGATGGTATTTCATTGTGGTTTTGATTTGCATTTCTCTAATAATCAGTGATGCTTAGCTTTTCTTAATATGTTTACTGGCTGGATAAATGTCTTCTTTTGAGAAGTGTCTGTTCATGTCCTTTGCCCACTTTTCAATGGTTTTCTTTTTTTTTTTTTTTTTGTAAATTTGTTTAAGTTCCTTGTAAATTCTGGATATTGACCTTTGTAGGATGCGTAGATTGCAAAATATTTCTCCCATTGTGTAGGTTACTTGTTCGCTCTAATGATTCTTTTTTTAAACAGAAGCTCTTTAGTTTAATTAGATCCAGTTTGTCAATTTTTGACTTCGTTGCAATTGCTTTTGGCGATTTCATTATAAAATTTTTGCCTATCCCTATGTCCTGAATGCTATTGCCTAGATTTTCTTCGAGGGTTTATATGGTTTGGGGTTTTACATGTAAGTCTTCAATCTATCTTGAGTTAATTTTTGTATAAGGTGGAAGGAAGGGGCCCAGTTTCAGTTTCTGCATGTGACTAGGCAGTTTTCCCGGTACCATTTATTAAATAAGGAATTATTTCCCTATTGCTTATTTTTATTTTTTTATTTTTTTTGAGATGAAGTCTCACTCTGTCACCCAGGCTAGAGTGCAGTGGCGTGATCTTGGCTCACTGCAAGCTTCGCCTCCTGGGTTCATGCCATTCTCCTGCCTCAGCCTCCTGAGTGGCTGGGACTGCAGGCGCCTGCCACCACGCTGGCTAATTTTTTGTATTTTTAGTAGAGATGGGGTTTCACCATGTTAGCCAGGATGATCTCGATCTCCTGACCTCAAGATCCACCCGCCTCTGCCTCCCAAAGTGCTGGGATTACTGGCGTGAACCATTGCACCCGGCCTGCTTATTTTTTTTCAGGTTTGTCAAAGATCAGATGGTTGTAGATGCGCAGTGTAATTTCTGATGTCTCTATTCTGTTACACTGGTCTATTTGTCTATTTTTGTACCAGTACCATGCTGTTTTGGTTACAGTAGCCTTGTAGTATGGTTTCAAGTCAGGTAGCAAGGTGCCTTCAGCTTTGTTCTTTTTTCTTAGGATTGCCTTGACTGCACAAGCTCTTTTTTGTTTCATATAAATTTTAAAATAGTTCCTTCTAATTCTGTGAAGAATGCCAGTGGTATTTTGGTGGGTATAGCATTGAATCTATAAATTACTTTTGGCCGCGTGACCATTTTTACAATATTAAATCATCCTATTCACGAGGATGGAATGTGTTTCCATTCATTTGTGTCTATTCTTATTTTCTTGAGCAGTGGTTTGTAGTTCTCCTTGAAGAAGTTATTCACTTCCCTTGTTAGCTGTATTCCTAGGTATTTTGTTCCTTAAAAATTTTGAATGGGAGTTCATTTATGATTTGGTCTCTGCTTGTCTGTTGTTAATGTATAGGAATGCTTGTGATTTTCACACATTGATTTTGTATCCTGAGACTTTCCTGAAGTTGATTATCAGCTTAAGGAGCTTTGGGGCTGAGATGATGGGCTTTTCTAGATATAAAATCATGTCATCTGCAAACAGAGGCAATTTACTTCCTCTCTTCCTATTTGAATACTTTATATTTCTTTCTCTTGCCAGATTGCCCTGGACAGAACTTCCAATACTATGTTGAATAGAAGTAGTGAGAGAGGGCATACTTGTGCCAGTTTTCAAAGGGAATGCTTCCAGCATTTGCCCATTCAGTATGATATTGGCTGTGGGTTTGTAATAAATGATTATTATTTTGAGATATCTTCCATCAATACCTAATTTATTGAGAGTTTTTAACATGAAGGGATGTTGAATTTTACCAAAGATCTTTTCTGCATCTATTGAGATAATCATATGGGTTTTGTCATTAGTTCTGTTTATGCGATGAATTACATTTATTGATTTGCATATGTTGAACCAGCCTTGCATCCCAGGGATGAAGCCAACTGGTTCATAAGGGATGTGCTTCTGGATTCAGTTTACCAGTATTTTATTGAGGATTTTCACTTTGATGTTCTTCAAGGAAATTGGCCTGATGTTTTCTTTTTTTTGTTGTATCTCTGCAAGGTTTTGCTATCAGAATAATGCTGGCCCTACAAAATAAGTTAGGGAGAAGTCCTTCATTTTCCATTTTTTGGAATAGTTTCAGAAGGAATGGTGCCAGCTCCTCTTCCTACCTCTGGAAAAATGTGGCTGTAAATCCATCTTGTCCTGTGTTTATTTTTTTTTTTTGGTTGGTAGGCTATTTATTACTGTCTCGATTTTAGAATTTATTATTGGACTATTCAAAGATTCAAATTCTTTCTAGTTTACTCCTGGGAGGGTGTTTGTGTTCAGGAATTTATCTATTTTCTAGTTTACTTGCGTAGAAGTGTTTCTAGATTTTCTATTTTACTTGCATAGAGGTGTTTATACTATTCTCTGATGGTTGCTTGTATTTCTTTGAGGTAAGTAGTGATATCCCCTTTATCATTTTTTATTGTGTCTAGTTGATTCTTCTCTCTTTTCTTCCTTATTAGTCTAGCTAGTGGTCTATTTTATTAATGTTTTCAAAAAAACAGCTCCTGGATTTATTGATTTTTTGAAGGATTTTTTGTGTCTCTCTCCTTCAGTTCCACGATCTTAGTTATTTCTGGTCTTCTGCTAGCTTTTTGATTTGTTTGCTCTTGTATCTATGATTCTTTTAGTTGTGATGCTCCAGTATAGATTTGAGATCTTTCTAACTATCTGATGTGGGCATTTAGAGCTATAAATCTCCCTCTTAACACTGCTTTAGCTGTGTCCCAGAGATTCTGGTATACTGTCTCTTTGCTCTCATTGGTTTCAAATAACTTCTTGATTTCTGCTTTAATTTCATTATGTACCCAGGAGTCATTCAGGAGCAGGTTGGTCAATTTCCACATACTTGTGTGGTTTTTAGTGAGTTTCTTAATCTTGAGTTCTAATTTCATTGCGCCATGGTCTGAGAGACTGTTATAATTTCAGTTGTTTTGCATTTGCTGAGGAGTGACTTACTTCCAATTATGTGGTCGATTTTAGGGTAATTGAGAAGAATGTATATTCTATTTTTGGGGGATGGAGAGTTCTGTAGATGCCTATTAGGTCCACCTGATCCAGAGCTGAATTCAAGTCCTGGATATCCTTGTTAATTTTCTGTCACAATGATCTGTCACAAGTGGGATCTTCTGATCTGTGGGTTGCACAGATCCCTGGAAAAAGCAGATTCCCAGGCTTGGTAGCATGTTCACTCACTGTCTCTCTTGGCTGGGGGTGGAGGCTCCCCTTGCACCATAAGGCTCTCAGGTGGGCTGACACACCATCCTGCTTTTCCTTACTCTCCATGGGTCATGCAAACCACCTGATGATAGAACCTGGATACCTTGGTTGCAGGTGTAGGATTTGCATGCTGTTTGATTCTTCTCAGTGGGAGCCTCTGACCGCCACTCCTTTTAGTCAGCCATCTTGGCTGTATTTCTTATTCTTTAATAATAAATTAACCTAGGCTTACTGTAGCTTATTTACTTTATAAACTTTTTAGTTTTTTTATCTCTTGACTCTTTTGTAATAATACTTAGCTTAAAACTCAAACACATTGTAAGCTGTACAAAATTATCGTCTTTCTTTTTAACCTTGTTCTATAAGTTTTTTTTTTAATATACTTTAAGTTTTAGGGTACATGTGCAGAAGGTGCAGGTTAGTTACATATGTATACATGTGCCATGTTGGCGTGCTGCACCCATTAACTCGTCATTTAACATTAGGTATATCTGCTTTTTACTTTTTAAATATTTTTGTTAAAACCTAAGACACAAACACAAAATTAACCTATACCTACACAGAATCAGGATCATCAATATCATTGTATTTCACCTCCACATCTTGTCCCACTGAAACATCTTCAGGGGCATTAACACACTGGGAGCTGTCATTTCTTATGGTAACAATGTTTTCTTTTGGAACACCTCCTGAAAAACATACCTGAGGCTATTTTACGGTAAACTTCTTTTATACATAGAAGTACATTCTAAAATAATATTTACAAATATAGGCATTAATAGACAATAGGAATTTTGCAGCTACACCATAATCTTATGGGTCCACCCTCATATATGTAGTCTCTTGTTGACTGAAAGCTCATTTTGCAGCACATGACTGTACATAGATAGGCAGATAGTTAGATAGAAAAATATTTATAAAGTTGATGTCACGGGTCTCTGGAAAAAGTAGAATGTATTGATTGAGTCTGAAAAAGCACACAAATATTGATTCATACAGAATAAAATGACTAAAATATACTTTATTGACCATTTTTTCACTATGCAACTTTAATAAGTGATGTAAAATTATAGACCAAATTATTTTACTCTAAAATATGTTAAATGACAGCAGTGAGAAATATAAGGTAAAACTGATAAAAATAAAGACTATTATAAGATTACTGTTAAAGCTTGTGACAAATAGTCTTGCTGGAATATTTGATTTTTAAGTTCAGCACAGAAATGTTTTTTAATATATACATCATCAATCTATCTGCTTTGTTTTCATCTTTATATATGTTTTGATTATCTTTCATTATTCTTATTTTATTTTATGTAGAAAATATTTTGAGCACCTTTTTTGTGCCATGTACTCTTCTAGACACTGAGAATACAGTAGTAAACAAAATAAGAAAAAAAGTATTCTCTCAATAGCTAGATTTTTGAAAAGATGAACAAGTCTGTGATTAGATATGGGTGAGACAGTTTGCTATTCTCTCTCTCTCTCTCTCTCTCTCTATATATATATATATATATATATATATATTCACTCATTTAATACTCCCCAAATATTTATGAGGTAGGTATGCTATTATCTCCATTTCAAAATGAGGAAATCAAGATATTGAATAAACTGTTAAATACATCAAAACAAAATGTATTGTACATGGGTTCACATTTAGGAATTATGACTCCAGGGTTCCTTGCTCATAACAATGTATTATTAACAAAGATAGATACATATTTAAATTTGTTTTCTGTTTCTAATAATAAAATATCTAAAACTGGGTAATTTCAGGTAAATGAATTCATTTCTTTTAGCTTTGGAAGTTGAGAAGTACAACTTTGAAGGACCACATCTGGTGAGGGCCTTCTTGCTGGTGGAAACACTCTGAAGAGTGCCCTGGTGTGGCTCAAGGCATCACATTGCCAGGGGACCATGCTAAATCAGGTCTCTCTCTTCTCATAAATGAACCAGTCTCTTTCTCATAATAACTCATTAATCATTTAACTCTTTCATCCATTAAGCCTTGAATAGATTAATCTATTCATAAGGGCAGATCCTTCCTTACTCAATAACCTCTTAAAGGCTTCACATCTAATTAAACTTCAACATGAGCTTTGGAGGGGTCCAACATTAAAACATAGCATTCAAAAGGCAATATGTGATAGATTTAGTTAGATTAGATGATAGATAGATAGATAGATGATAGATAGATGATAGACAGATAGAATAGATATAGAGAGTAGAGAGATAGATGAGAGGTACATAGAATTTCCTTTCATTTATTTACCTACAACTTTACCTACAACTTATCCTTCATAAAGAATGAATTTACCTACAACTTACCCTTTATAAACGAATGAATTCACTCAGGAATATGAACAAAATGTTTTCCTTTTAAACAAATAATTAAAAAAAAGAATTATTAACTGATAAGAGAAATGATTAAAAGAGATAATAAAAATAAATAGATCCTTTAATTATAAACACTGTCCAATGCATACTTTGTTGTATTGTGGTTTGCCTTGTGTGTTTTGCAGATGCAGCATATTTTTACAAGCTTAATGTTTGTGATAACCCTGTGTTGAGGATGTCTATCAATGCCATTTTCCAACAGCATGTGTTCTCTTCATGTCTCTGTCACATTTTGATAATAAACTTTTTCATTATAATTATATCTGTTATGGTGATCTGTGAAACTAAGGATTATGCTATATCTACTCAGCCTGGGTTCTATAAATGGCATAACAAAGCCTTAATGAGAGTACCTCTGCCTACAGCATAGTTTCCTGACTATTATAAGACCACTGTTCACTGACGATTCACCTGGTCACCCAAGAGCTTTGATGGAAATGGACAGGAGATCAATGTTTTTATGCCTGCTAACACTGAATGTATTCTTCAGCCTATTCATGAAGGAGTCACTTTGTTTTTTTGTGTGTTTTTAAAAATTTTTTAATTAAATTATTTTTTAATTTTATAATTTTAACGTTTATTTTAGATTCAGTGGGTACATGTGCAGATTTGTAACATGGGTATATTGCACAACACAGGTTTGGAGTATGATTGATCCCATCACCCAGGAGGTGAGCATGGTACCCAATTGTTAGTTTTTCAGCCATTACCCATTTCCCTCCTTCCCTTTCTAGTATTCTCCAGTGTCTATTCTTTTCATCTCTATGTCCATGTGTACACAATGTTTAGCACCCAGTTATAAATTAGAACATGTGTTATTTGGTTTTCTGTTGCTGCATTAATGTGCTTAGGATAATGTCTTCTAGCTGCCTCCATGTTGCTGAAAAGGACGTAAATGTATTTTTTATGGCTATATAGTTTTTCATGGTTACATATGCAATACTTTTTATATCCAATACACCATTGATGGGCACTTAGATTGATTCCATGTCTTTGGTACTGTCAATAGTGCTGTGATGAACATAAGATTGTATGTATTGTTTTGGTAAAATAATTTCTTTTCTGTTGGATACATACCCAATAATGGGGTTTCTGAGCATATATCAAATAAATTTCTGCTTTAGAGTACTTTGAGAAATTTTCAAACCACATTCCAAAGTGACTGAACTAATTTACATTCCCACAAACAGTGTACAAGCATTTTCTTTTTTCTTCAGCCTCACCAGTATCTGTTGTTTTTGACTTTTTAATAATAAACATTGTGTCTGGTGTGAGAAGGCATCTCATTGTGGTTTGATTCACATTTATTTGATAATTTGTGATGTGGAACATATTTTCATATGTTTGTTGGCCATTTATATGTTTTCTTTTGAGAAATGTCTGTTCATGTCCTTTGCTCACTTTTTAATGAGATGCTTTTTTTGTTGTTGTTGAATTATTTAAGTTTCTTAAAGATTCTGGATATTAGAATTTGTCAGATGCATAGCTTGTGAATATTTTCTCTTATTCTATAGGTTGCCTTTCTTCACTGATAGTTTTTTTTTTTTTTTTTTGCTGTACAGAAGCTCTTAAGTTTAGTCAGTTTTCACTTGTCAATTTTTGTTTTTGTGGCAATTGCTTTTGAAGACTTAGTCATAAATTATTTCCCAAAGATGATGTGTAGAATGGTGCTTCCTAGGTTTTCTTCTATAATTTTTATAGATTAAGGTTTTTCATTTAAGTATTGAATCCATCTTGAGTTAATATTTGTATGTGTTGAAAGAAACAAGTCTAGTTTTATTCTTCCATATATGGCCTTCTAGCTATCACAGAATCATTTATTGAATAAGGAGTTCTTTCCATATTGCTTTTCTTTTTTTTTTTTGGTCAACTTTGTTGAAAATCAGATGGCTATGGGTGTGGAGCTTTATTTCTGGATTCTCTGATCTGTTCCATTGATCTATTTCTGCAACAATACCAGGCTGTTTTTGTTACTGTAACTTTGTGGTGTGGTTTGAAGTCGGGTAGTGTGGTGCCCCCAGCTTCGTTCGTTTTGCATAGGATTGCTTTCATTATTCAAGCTCTTTTTTGGGTTCCATATTAATTTTAGAATTTTTTTCTAATTATAATGGTAGTTTGGTAGGAATAGCATTGAATCTGTAGATTGCTTTGGGCAATATGTGCATTTTAATCATATTGATTCTTTAATTCATGAGCATGGAATATTTTTCCATTTGTTTGTGTCATTTATGATTTCTTTCAGAGTGTTTCGTAATTCTCCTTGTGGAGACCTTTTATCTCCTTGCTTAAATGTATTCCTAAGTATTTTGTCTTTTTGTGGCTATAGTAAATAGGATTGCATTATTGATTTGGGTTTCAGCTTGAACGTTATTGTTCTATAGAGATGCTACTGTTTTTTGTACATTGATTTTGTATTTTGAAATGTTACTGAAGTTATCGGTTCCAGTAGTTTTTCCACAGACTCTTTAGGGTTCTCTGGGTACAGAATCATATCATCAGTGAAGAGAGACAGTTTTTCCTTTGTTTTCCAACTTAGATATCTTTTCTTTTGTCTGATTGCCCTGGCTAGGGCTTCTAGTGCTATGTTGAATAGGAGTGGTGAGAAAGGTTATCCTAGTCTTGTTCCAGTTCTCAGGGGAAAGGCTTTCAGCTTTTATCCATTCAGTACGATGTTACCTGTGTTTTGCCATACATGGATCTTATTATTTTGAGGTATGTTCCTTTGATGCCTAGTTTGCTGAGGGTTTTTATCATAAAGGAATGCTGGGTTTTATGAAAAGCTTTTTTTATATCAATTGAGATGATGTTTTTTTCTTTTAATTATATTTATGTAGTTAATCACATTTATTGATTTGTGTTAATACATTTATGTAGTTAATCACATTTATTGATACCTTGCATCATAGATATGAAGCCTACTTGGTCATGATGAATTAACTTTTTAATATGCTGCAGGACTTGGCTTGCTAGTATTTTGTTCAGGATTTTTGTTTATGTTAATCAGAGATATTGGCTTATTGTGGTATTTTTTCACTGCATACTTGAATGTTTTGGTATCAGAATGAGACTGTATTCATCGAATGAGTTAGTGAGAAGTCTTTCCTTCTCAATATTTTGAAATAGTTTCAGTAGACTTGGTACCAGCTCTTCTTTGTATGTCTGTAGAATTCAATTCTTAATCCATGTGGTCTGTATATTTTTTTAGTTTTTTTTCTTATTGCTGATTCAATTTTGGAACTCAACATTGTTCTTTTCAGGGTTTTAATTTCCTCCTGATTCAATCTTGACAAGTTATGTGTTTCCAAGAATTTCCTCTAGATTTTCTAGTTTGTATGCATACAGATGTTTATTATGGGCTCTGCGGATCTTTTGTATTTCTGTGGAATCAGTTGTAATGTTACCTTTGTTGTCTCTGATTGTGCTTATTTGAATTTCTCTCTCTCTCTCTCTTTTTATTTTTGTTAACCTAGCTAGCAGTCTATTATTGATCTTGTTGATTTTTTAAATAACAAACTTTTGGTTTTGTTGATTTCTTGAATTTTGAAGTCTCATTTTTTTTTGTCAGTTGTTCTCTGATTTCATTTATTTATTTTCGTCTGCTAGCCTTGGAGTTAGTTTGTTCTTATTTTTCTAGTTCCTCTAGCTGTGATGTTAGATAATTAAAGATCTTTCTTTTTTTTTCAGGCAGGCTTTGAGCACTATAAATTTTCCTCTTAACACTACTCTTTCTGCCTCCCAGAGATTTGGGTATGTTGTATTTCTGCTTTTATTTATTTCAAAGAATTTTTTGATTTCCACCTTAATTTTATTGCTTACCCAAAAGTTATTCAAAACCATGCTGTTTATTTTCCATGAAATTGTGTGGTCTTGAGAGATCTTCTTAGTATTGATTTCTATTTTCATGTCACTGTGGTCTGAGAGTATGGATGGTATAATTTTGATTGTTTTTAGAATTTACTGAGTCTTGCTTTATGGCTGAGCATGTGATTTAGCTCAGAGTATGTTCCATGTGCAGATGAGAAGAATGTATACTATGTGGTTCATGCGTGGAATGTTCTGCAGATACCTATTATGTCCTTTTGCCCAAGTGTTGAATTTATGTCCAGAGTTTTGTCTAGTTTTCTGCCAAAAAGTCATTTTGACTTAAAAGTCTTATTATTCAAGAAATACTTTTTGTAATTCTATCACTGCTATTAATTACAATTTCTCTGACGGATCTGGGCAAAATAATTGATTATCTTCTAGAAAATATTTACCATTCCAAGTGCCATTAGGGACATTTATGATTCTTGGTTGGAGGTAAAAATATCAACACTAACAAATGTTTGGAAAAAGTTGAGGGCAACTTTCATAAATTACTTTGAAGGATTCAAGACTCCACAGGAGGAAGTTACTGCAGATGTGGTGAAAATGTCAAGAAAACTAGAATTAGACCTGCGTCCTGAAATAGTGACTTATTGCTGTAATCTCATGATAACACTTAACAGGTGAGAACTTGCTTCTCATGAATGAGCAAAGACAGTGGTTTCTTGACATGAAAACTACTCCTGGTGAAAATACTGTGAACATTGTTGAAATGACAACAAAATACTTATAATATTATATAAACTCAGTTAATAAAGCAGTGGCAGAGTTTGAGAGAATTGACTCCAATTTTGAAAGAAATTCTGCTGAGTCAAATGTTATCAAACAGCACAGTATGTTGCAGAAACATCTTTTGTGAAAGGGAAAGTCAGTTATGGCAAACTTCTGTGTTGTCTTATTTTAAGAAATTGCCACAGCCAGCCCACCCTTCGCCATTCACCACCTGATTAGCGAGTAGCCATCAACTTCCAGGCAAGACTTCTCTATCAGCAAGAAAGATTACTACTCCCTGAAGGTTCAGATGATTCTTAACATTTTATCAGTAAAGTATTTTTAAATTATAGTATGTGTGTCTTTTTAGATATAATCTTATTGCACATTTAATAAACCAGAGTATAATATAAAGATAGTTTTATATGATGAAACAAAAAATGTATGACTTGCTATACTGTAGTATTCACTTTATTGGACATTCACTTTATTGTGGTGGTCTGTATTAAAATCAGCAATATCTGAGATATATCTTCACCTTCATGCAGACAAGTTTTGCTGTATTGCAGGCACTGCTGCTTCTAAGAGATGTTGACCAGAGGCTGGGGGAGTTACCTGCTCTTCAAGGTTGGTGACTGTAGCTGTGGCTCTGCAGTGCCATTTAGTAGCTGGTAGCTGAAGACATGCTGCATGCAATCCAGGGCAGGAGGCTGGTGCCAGCCTTACAAAATGAGAAGTTCCTTGAGTGAATGAAGACCTTAGGCATATTCCTAGTGAACTGAAGTACAAGGACACCAGAGTACAAAGTGACATAGAGTCCAGCACATATTTACAAATTATTTTCTTGATAGAAGCCTAGGGAGAAAAGCTAGAGGTTCTGAGTGCCTGAGACTTCCTTGTCCATTCACTTTGTTCTATTCAGAGTCACTCTGTGGTAGAAGTGGAGGAAGGATGGCATAAGAAACTTAGTGAATAATACTGTTTCCGTCTCTATTGCACAGGCAGGCCATCAGCTGTCTTGGTCCAACAGTGAAGACTTCTTATTATGAGTATCAAGTCCCACCCTTTGCAATGCAACCATTCAAGGAACTCTTCTTTGTTTGATCTGCTGGGGTCTAGATGGCAAGAAAGATATACTATGTGGTGGATATAGCTACCATTGCTCTTTTCTTTTTATCTTATTTTTATTTTTGTTCTGTTTTTTTTGGGGGGGTGCGTGTGTGTGGTCTCTTGAAGTTATTTCATACTGATGTAAATTTTTTTTCATGTTAAAATGGCTACTAATCTCGTCACTCTCTTCCATGTTTATTTGCAAAATGTGTCCATTATGTCCATCTGCAATTAAGCACATCCTCATCTCTTTTGATTCTTCTTATCCTGTTTCTTTTCATCTCGGTGACTGTATTTTTGGCTTTGACTTAGCTTCTGATTTTTAATATTCCAAATAAATACCTTTAATTTGTAAATAAAAACTGAATACCCTTTTAAAAATGTTTATATTTATTGTCTATGTCCTAAATGCACTAGTTATTCTCAAAGTGCTTTACAGAAATGCTCTCCATGGTGATGTGAGGATGAGGAAAAAAGTGTTTTTTATAATCATACTAGGAAAGACCACACATGGGGAGGCAACATAGGCTACTCAGTAGCTTATCAGATGAGTTATAATGGAGGACCCTGCCCAGCTTTGGCCTTGTAAATAAACGTTAGTGCCATTAACTATCTCCATCTGCTAGTCTAATAAGTAGTATTGGTCTCTTTGTGGAAAAAGAATTCTACTAATTTTGAGGGAAAGACCACCTATGCCATAAGAGAAATATGAAGAAGTTAGTTCATAACCTGCCACAGACACTAAGATTTTGTCCTACAATTCTAGATCATAACATAATTGAAGTGTACATATGTATTAAATTGACTTAGGCAAGTTTCTTTTCATTTTCTCTCACTCCCCAACAAATACATGACTAATGGTAAGAATATAGTTTTTCATGTTCATGGGGGAATAATTCCAGAAACACTGCAGATACCAAACTCCATGGATGCTCAAACTTTTTTTATAAAATGATTTTATATAAAATCATCTCTAGATTATTTATCCTACCTAATACAATATCTATACATCACTTCATTAATGTGGATTCAACCTTGCCTTATACTCACCACAAGACAAATTCAAGTTTTGCTTTTTGGAATTCTGAGAAATTATTATATTTTTAATATTTTTATTTGAAGTTGGTTGGTGAACCCACTGATGTAGAACCCAAGGATACGGAAGGTCTAATGTAATTGGAACTAGGAGTGGGCTTGTAGACAAAACCTCTCACAGTGAATGTCAAATTGGTTGTAGCATTTTGTCAGTGTGTGTGCATGAAGGGAAGGGGGAAGAAGTAACTGGGAATAATTTTTTTTCCAATGGAAAGTGATAAAATAATCAATTTAATTGGCAAAATTGTTCAGCAAATAGACCTAGACCTATGTTTAAATATATATTATTTCTCAGCATTTTTGTAAATTTTGTCACCATGTTATGAGGTAATTTTGAGAATTAGATTGTTATCAAAATATTGGATAAAAAATAGAAGCTGTGAAAAATAGAAGAAATTAGATATTTGGTTGTAACACATAAGGCAGCCATGTAATTACAATGTAATTACATGACCCAGCTGCAGGAAAAAAAATGTCCTTATTACCAGTACTCTACATAATAAATTATTCTCCAAATACTTAATACATGAAGTCACATTATTCTTTAAATTTGCTAATCTACAAAATGGCAATGAAGGAAGTGAATGTCCTCTTCGGGAAAATATGAGGCAAAATATGATTATAGCAATTGCATAGGCATATCTGATACATGTGAATTGACTAACATTAAACCTATTACAAAATAACTTCCCCAAGAATTTAACAGCATGTAAATATTTGTATCTACCTTACTATGGAGATAAATATAGAGGCAATATTAAAGTTAAAGATAAGATAAAGAGTATTTGAACAGATTTTAAAAAGTAGGATATGTATAGAAATTATAGTAAAACCTTGAAAAAATATGTAGAAATGGCATTTGTACATATTTGATTAATCAAGACGTAATGTAGAGTTTACAAAATAAAATAATAACACTCATCCTAGCATTTTACTTTAGCTCTCATAGAGAGCTAAAATGTTCACGAGTATCAAGCAGAACAGGAATTGACTGCATCAACTGAACTAATAGAAGAATAAGGTAATCTTTTTGACTTTTTGCTTAAAACATTGCTGATCCTTTGTTTTGTTATTTTCAGAGGCAAGACAACTTTTCTTTCAAGCTATTAACAGCTTTTAATAATTTACTATACTCCTCTGAACAAAATTTGGAACATATTTGTTTCTCTCTACCTAATTTCCCCAGAATTTGGAAGCTATTTGTGAGTATTCTTAACTTATGGCAATATAGTTATTTGCATGAGTGCAATAAGAATCTGTTTGCATATGTAACAGGCACATTTGAAACTGGTCATTTTACCAAGGTTTTGACTGGAATGGTGTTCTTTCCTTATGATGCCAATAAAGCCCTTGTAAAAACTGGCCTCATATTCTGTGTACACAGTCTCTGTACCAGATTTCTGACCTGTGTTAAGCAAAGAATGTCACTTTCTGAAAGGCTCAGAAGCCCCAGGTTTATCTCGGGACCTCAAGAGTACAGGAAATTCACCGAATACATAGCTATTTGATGGCACAAATCCATGGCTTAGCTCAGCTTTAAAAAAACCTTCTCTGGGCCAGGCACAGTGGCTCAAGCCTGTAATCCCAGTACTTTGGGAGGCTGAGAAGGGCAGATCATGAGGTCAGAAGATCAAGAACATCCTGGCTAACATGGTGAAACCCCTTCTCTACTAAAAAAAAAAAAAAAAAAAAAAAAAAAAAAAAATTTAGCCAGGCATGGTGGCAGGTGCCTGTAGTCCCAGCTACTTGGGAGGCTGAGGCAGGAAAATGGCATGAATCCGGGAGGCAGAGCTTGCAGTCAGCCAAGATCACGCCACTGTCCTCCAGCCTAGGGGACAGAGCGAGATTCTATCTAAAAAAAAATTAAAAAAAAAAGCCTTATGTGAGATTCCTAGTATGGAACAAAGTTCCATCAAAGCCAATTTGAAAGCTTATGTAAAAATAATTATTCTTGCTGCACTGTATACAAATAATTAGTCCAAGTATAACAAAGAAAATCAGCCCTACCATGATTTATCTTTAGTAAAAATTGGAAACTGAAGAGGAAAAAATAATGTTTCAAAAACTGTAGTATATCTGTTGTTAGATTCTAGTCTTGCCTAATGTTTCTCCATTTGTATTATTTTCTACAGTTTGGACAAAATTCTAATTTTTCTAAGCTACAAGTCTGCAAAATGATGTATCGATGTTTTTTTCATTTTTTCTAATTTGGAGTCACCAAAAACTAAGGTATGTTTTCATAAAGCCCTGTGAACTGAAGCTAAACAATTTAAATTTCAGAAGAAAATAACAGCAACCTATTTATATACATAAGCCACTTTCATATCTGCCTACTAATGTATGAACTTCAGAGTTATGTGGTCTATATGCATTTTCCAGGATTGTTCTTTTGTTTGTTGTTGTTTTTCTCCCTTCCTCCTTCTGTTTTCTCTTCATAGGACATGAGAATGCACAACCTGCTAAAAATGAGCTTTGTTAATAATAGGGGACCTACCCATCTAGGAATAAACCATCCTAAACATGAAAGATCAGACAAAACCTGAGACCAGAGACTCGTTTTCTTCTAAAATGCTTTCTCCAAAATATTTTTTAAAGCGAAAAGCGGGGAAATGTGAAAGAAAAATAAATATCATGACCCCCAAATCACTAAGCTAAAGGGAACAGTCAAGCCAGTAACTGTTTAGGGCCAACCTGCATCCCATTCTATTCAAAATCACCCCTCTGCCCGCTGAGATAAACGCATATCTGATTGCCTCTTTTGGAGAAACTAATCAGAAATTCAAGAGAATGTAACCACTTGTCTCCTATCTACCTATGTCCTGGAAGACCCCTTTCCCTTCGAGTCTTCTTACCTCTGCTTTGAGTTGTCCCACATTTCCAGACCCAAACAATGTTCATCTTACATATGTTGATTGATGTCTCATGTCTCTCTAAAGTGTATAAAATCAAACTGTGCTCTGAAAACTTTGGGCACATGTCTTCAGAAACTCCTGAGGCTGTTCACAGGCATGTATCCTCATCCTTGGAAAAATAAACTTTCTGAATTAACTGAGACCTGTCTCAGATTTTTGGAGTTCACAAGTGTTTTCAGCTCCTTATTCCATTTCCTTCAAAAGAGATGCAATATTATCTTAAAAATCCTCAAATAGTTTACCATTCTCAAATACCAACATGAAATTTCACTTTACTACAAAGCCCTGCAATCGTCAGCAGCTCTCCATCATGCTTAAGTTCACTTTTTTCTATACAACTTTGCCCTATTTCTTCAAATCTCGATAGAAAGCAAGTCCTCATTTATCTAATCTGGGCAATTGCTCCATCAGTCTCCCTTCATATTTCTCATATCTTAACAGCCTTTATTGTACTGTTTTTCTACTGAGTTTACTAAAATGTTCATATCTGTACCCCATGCAAAAATTCTCCCTTTCTAGCACAACACCCACTAAAATACTTCTTTGTCCCTTGGGTTTTCATTTTTAGAAGACTTTTTATACTTCACATGTCTCCATTTTCTTATCTGCGATTTAGTTTTTAACAGGCTGTAATTTAATTTTGCCCAAGCATCAATTCAATAAATGTTGTTTTGGCAAACCATAGGAATATTCCCTGTACACTTTCTATTCTAATGTGTTTCACCTCACTATTCAAGACTAGTGTTCCTCTTCTTCTTCCAAGACTATATAGTAAAAGTTGTAATCATGTTTCTGCTGTAGAAACTCTTAATTCTACAACATGTGCCTAGATGAAATTCTAATCAGCTACATCCAACTCCTTCCTGATAACTCTACTTAAGCTAACACAATCACCTCAAACCTAGAAAGTCTGATAGGGATATTCCTGCATCCCCCATTACATTTTATTTGTTAATACATTTGTCAATGTCAACTTAGGAGCCCACCTTACAGAATTGTCTAAGTCAGAATTTTTTTTCTGTCCTTTCATAGATAGTTGCCAAGTCTTAGCACGTCTACATTTTAGTATTTAGTCTGCCTCAGCTCTTTGCCTTTTATTTCTATTATCACTCAAAATAATACCATTCTTACTAGTCTACCATTGCTCTAGGCCAGGCCCTCTCAAACTTCTTCCCAATTGAATGCTAACATGATTAAAAAGAGTTTCATTTTTCTCTCCTGCCTTTTAATTTATCCCCATTTCATACAAACTAAAATCTATAGATTCTAATACAACATGCGAGGTTTTTTTTTTATTGCATCCCGTATTCTTCTCTATTCTCAGTTATATCCATAGATTGCCTCACACTTTTTCAGAAATATCACAGGACTTCTGGGCTTTCTTGAATATACCATGTGATTTCAAAATTCTTACTGTTTCATATTCTCTTCTTTGCCTATAACAATTTTATTCTCATTAATAACCCCCCCCAATCTTGACCTCTACTTTCTTTGAAAACTCATCTTCATCTTTGAAGCCTAGATAAGGCGCTAACTTCTTAGAAATATGTTTTCTACTTAATTCACGTCACAATAGAGAGTTCATTATTCTCTACTGCTATACTTTGTAAATGTATCTTTCTGTCTATGCCACATAATAAACTACTGTTAATAATTTTGATTTTATCACAGTTACAACCTTATTCAAAGTTACAACCTTATTTAAGATCAAGATTATTTGGTTTTATATCTGCCCCATATGACTAAGCTGGTGTCGAGAATAGAGTCAGGATAAATTTATATTTAACAATTGAATTGGTAAATACCTCTTTTTTTTCCTCTTCTATCAACTTCGATTTTAAATATTCACAACAAGTAGGGGGAAAAAGTAAAATACATATATGAAAATGGTTTTAATGCCTTAGTCCAGGCCAGTTTACTTGGTTTAATGAGAAAGTGTTATAAGCAGGTATTGGAATTATATAGTTAAATATATATATGTATATATGTGTGTGTAAATGTAATGTTAATTTAATTGAAATAAGTATTATTTATATTTTGAGATCTAAAAGCCATTACAACTCTAATATACCAATTTTTCTGATAATGACAATATATGTAAAATATTTTCTTGCTTTTTGCAAATTTATCATGCACTATAATTATCAGTGATTGGTGTGAAACTATCTAACATAATCATAGCTTTGATTTTATGGTTGAAGAATAATGTATACATTTACAATATATATGTTTTGTAGAAAATTGGAATTAAAAATTAAAGTATTCTGAACACATTCCCAGACTAAACTACAGCATTTTAAATTAACCCTCAACTGATATCACATATTTTTCTCAAAATGAAGAGCATTTATTTAATATACTAAAGGTAATTTTTACTCATTACTTTACTGTCAATTATAACACAAACTTAGGCTCTATTTTACTTAATATACTAAAGGTAATTTTTACTCTTTACTGTCAATTACAACACAAACTTAGGCTCTATTCAGAATTTTTCTCTTTCATAAGAAGTTTACTTGGGAAATATAACAGTCTAAACATAACTGCAACAACAACAAAAAGTCAACCTGAACAATTCCTGTGTCCTTTTCTTTAGGCATAGGTTCTGTTTTATTCATTATCACTATTTTCAAGGCAATTCATTTATCTAAATTTATTTTGTTTGTGTGATATAAGTTAAAAAGAAATCTCTTTTTATAAGATTTGCAGCCTTTCCTTGAACATCATACAGAGATATTTTTTATTAAAGAAAATAGGTGAGAAAAACATTATGAGTTCATGCTTGTCATATATAATTTGGAAAAAGCAAATTCTTCAGGGACTCTCACTTTTGAGTATAAAAGAAGGCATGCTTGCTACCAAATTTTTTTCCTCTTATTTGAAAGAAAAAACAAGCAGAAAGATTTTATAACATAGTTGGTAGAACAAATTGAGGATAGTATTAATGTAAATATATTATGTCTAGATTAATTTTGAGCTTGCTAATTTTTTTTCCTCAGCTTTTACTTGCCCTTTCATTTCATAAAAAATTGTTTTTCAAAGATCAAGGGCAACTCCCTTTTTCTTGTATGGTCTCAGACTAATTAACAGATTTTATGGGAGAATTCCAGATTTCTGAGTCAGAACAACAAAGTTACTTATAAAGTGCTTCTTATGTCTGCACAATGGTTTCTATCATCCAATGTTTCTCTCTCTGTTTTTAGGAGGGTTGAAAAGAAAGGGTTTCCACATCCTAACCGCAGAACTAGTTAATATATTACTTTACATAGAAAAGGACTTTGCCTATGTGATTAAATTGAGGATCTTGGGATGGTGAATATCCTAGATAATCTGAGTTGAGTGATGAGAGGAAGGGGTCTCTAGCCCAGGAATGCAAGCAGCTTCCAGAAGGTGTAAAAGGCAAGGAAACAGATTCCCCTGCAGAGATTCCAGAAAGAACCAACCATGCACACACCTTGATTATAGCCCAACAAGACTAATGTTCACATCATTACTTACCTCAATAACAGTAAGGTAATAAATATGTGGATTTTTTTTTTCCTTGAGATAGAGTCTCACTCTGCTGTCCAGGCTGGAGCATAGTAGCACAATCACAGCTCGCTGCAGCCTCAAACGCCTGCATTCAAATGATACCCTGACATCAACTGCCTGCTGCAGCTGGTTTATTTTTAGTATTTACTGGAGTCAGGGTCTCACTGTGTTTCCTAAGGCTGGTCTAAAACTCACAGAATCAAGTGATTCTCCTGCCTTAGCCTCCCAAAGTGCTGGGATTTCAAGCATGAGCCACTACGTCTAGCCTGTTTTTTTAGCCACTAAGTAGGTGGTAATTTGTTACAGCAGCAATAAGAAACAAATACATAGGGTGTATTCATGGTCAATTTTCAGGATTATACTGGGTCACTGTTCTCCCAGCAACCCGGATTATGAGTTTTATTTTCTTTACAGAAAATTATTGCCAGTGATGATGTCCTCAAACTTGGGATTTCCTAAGCTATACTTTTCTATTTTCTATTAGAAATATAAAAACATATTGTATTAGTCAGGGTTCTCTAGACGGACAGGACTAATAGGACAGAAGTATCTATGAAAGAGAGTTTATTAAGGAGTATTGACTCATACAATCACAATTTGAAGCCTACCACAGACCATCTGCAAGCTCAGGAGGAAGGAAGCCGGTCTGAGTCCCAAAACCTCAAAAGTAGGGAAGCCAATAGTGCAGCCTGCAGTCTATGGACAAAGGCAAACCACTGGTGCAAGTCCAGGAGTCCAAAAGCTGAAGAAATTGGAGTCCGATGTTCAAGGGCAGGAAGCATCCAGCATGTGAGAAAGATGAAGGCCGGAAGACTCAGCAAGTCTGGTTGTTCCAGCTTCTTCTGCCTGCTTTATTCTAGCTGCTCTTGCAGCTGATTAGATGGTGCCCACATGGATAGAGGGTGGGTCTGTCTCTCCCAGTCCACTGACTCAAATGTTAATCTCCTTTGGCAACACCCACACAGACACATCCAGGAACAATACTTTGCATTCTTCAATCCAATCAAGTTGACACTCAGTGTTAACCACCACACATATCAAGCGTCTAAACGTTTCTGTGGTTTAAGCAAGTTAAAAAGATTGCATAAGAAATCTCAGGCTTTTGATCTCTTGCCATGTTTTAAGTTTGTTGGATTAAATATTAGAATTGAAAATGCCAAACTTTCTGGTAATACCTTACCTGTTAATGGCTAATCAAGTCCATCTCTCCTTAAATAGGAAAAACATTGTCCCACAATGGGTTACTTCAGATCCTGCAAGAAGCAACTCCTGAGGAAGAATTTCAAAAATCTGCAAAAATTTATTAGAAGAAACACCTATGAGAACAAATGAAAAGGTTGGATGAAAAGGTTGGGTGAGTCTTCAGAGCATGATACAATTCTAACCCAGTGAAGGAGAGGGAGAAAGAAGTTTGTATGAAAGCATTAGGGCTCTCTAAGTTTGTCAAGGATACTGGGAACTTCTTGGGCAAAAGACTTGTGGCCTCTAAGAAGCTCACTGCACTTATCTTGGCTTTCACACAAAGACAATGATGGATTTCCATATTCAGTAGCCAGGCTCTTGTTTTATTATGTTCACTCTATTTGGATGTTTGCAAGCCATCTTCATGTGGCAAGGCTAGAAAACAAACCAGATCTCTTGAGGCAGGTTTTCAAATGTGTCCATTGGAACTGCATAAACGATTCATGCCACATATGTTTAATTTAACCCATCTTTCTGTGGAATAAACATTAGAGAAAGTGGCAAGGTTTAATAAAATTGTATTGGACTTGAAGTAGGAAATTCTAAATTTTATAACACATCTATTAATCTCCTTAAACTATAGAAACCCCTATGAAATAATTTTCATTCTCAGTTAACTTGCATTATTTTCACTAATAAGTACTACTTTACTTATGTATATAAAATGTTAAAACAACATATTTATGCTGAGTGCATAGAGATATATACACACACATACAAACACATATAGATACACACTGCATTAGCCTGCTCTTACACTGACATTAAAGACATACCCAAGACTGGGTAATTTATAAAGAAAAAGAGGTTTGATGAACTCACAGTTCCACGTGGCTGAGGGGTCCTCACAATCAAGGCAGAAGGCAAAGGAGGAGCAAAGTCACATCTTACATGGCAGCAGGCAAGAGGAAGCTTGTGCAGGGAAATGCCCCTTTACAAAACCATCAGATCTGGTGAGACTTATTCACTACCATGAGGACAGTATGGGGGAAACTGACCCCATGATTCAGTTATCTTCTGCTGGGTCCCTCCCATGACACGTGGGAATTGTGGGAGCTACAATTCGAGATGAGATTTGGGTGGGGACACAGGCAAACAATTCACACACATACTTATTTCTATTCTGACTAATATTCAGTGGCATTTACTGGAAAATCTAGTGTTCCAGTGCTACATCTGCTTATACACATATCCTTTTCTTATCAGTTATTCTTCAAGTTAGTCACCATTACAGTCTTTTTCTGAAAACTGCAGATAGAGGGAAACTATCAGTCTGCTGGACAACTAAAACAGTCCTCAATGTCCCTTACTCTTAAAATTCAGTGATGGGAATATTGCTTATATTACATCTAATTTAAAACAATATGGTGCTAGTCATTAAGGGAAGTAAAGAAAGTAATAAAAATCACCACTTTTTTTTCAAAATTTCATAAACTACCAAGAAGAAAGACTCTGACAGTTTATTTTACAAAGAAAACTTAAGACAGACATTCTTTACATACGGATGCTATAAATTAGCACTAACAATCCTGGTAAAGTTTAGATAATGTGTTCAAAATATTTTCCATGAGACACATTCACTTTGTCTTTTATTCTTCCACCTTTTCAAATAAGATTAGCACTTGCCGACAAAAAGAAAAACAAACAATTCTGAAAGAATCAGGCACCACTAAATTTATTAAGGCAGAGTTGTTTCAGCTGAGTAATATCATCTTTTCCAAAGGCTCTATTTATCCAGTATAAATGTATTTCTTTAAAGGGCCTAGAAAACTGCCTGCTTCACAAAACTTGGATATGAAATATTGTAGTATAAATAAATAATGTGGTAATTTCACTTGCAATATAGCTGTTTATTAAATGATGCAATTAAATATTAAATTTAATTGCTTGCTTTTATAGAATTCTGAATAGAGAAAATAAACATCCTATTTGGTATATTAGCCATTAACATATAATGGTCAGTGTTTGTGTTGTATCATGTTAACTTTTCCTACCTCAATTATTTCAGCGTACTCTTATATAAGTTAGTCTATCCACATGAAAAACTACAGTGGGGAAATCTAGGTTCATCACTGATTATTTGTTCCTACAAATTATTTAGTTTATATTTTGTGTATGAATCTGCACTAATCTCTGGGGATATAGCGATAAACACAAGACAAATTTTCTACCACCAATAACAAAAACTTGTAAAATGCATACTACATTAAAATTATAGTAGCACATATAGGGAGAGTATATTTGAAAGAGAAGACAGAAAAAGCCTCAACAAAGTGATAATGTAAAAACTGAGTTGGCTTCCTCGAGAATAAGTAATCATAGAGTAAGAGTGAGACAGCAGTACTGTGTTTCCGCTATTTATCCTCCATGCCTATGGGTCATATGCTGTTATATGCTAAGGGATATTGCTTTATTCTTGCATGGTTTTCTTAAACTCTGCCTATACTTACATGACTTGCTTTTATTTAATGAAATTCTCCTCATATTTCCTGTTTAGAGTACAACATCTTCTTTCTGTAGGGCTTAATATCTTTGTGACATAAGAGACCTAGTTAAGCTTCAGTGCCTCAATTTCATCATCTTTAGTATCTCTTAAGAGCTTACTATGTGTCAGACATCACTCAGGCACTGAAAGAGTTAGAAAGCAATTCATGGGACCCTAAGTACAATCACATGAGATTTATATATTACTGCTTATATTTGATAGTTGCCAATGACTTAATTAATTCATCTGAATTTACACAGGCAGAAGGACATTGAGGAACATTTGAATTAAAATCTCTGGATTCAAAACAGATGCTCTTGTCTACTGCTCAGTGTTCTAGTGCCTGTTTCAAAGTCTTGATGTGAGAAGTCAATACATTTACAAAAGGAAAGTTCTAAGACTTGCCGGGACCACTTCTCAAGAAAGATGAGTTCCTCTAATCATTATTTATAATTTTCTCTCCTATCAACATGATTAAGCAAGAAAGTAATATTGGTACACTTAATAAGAAAGTGTTTTTTTTTTTATTTTACTGGAGATAAAATTTATTGTTTGTGAAAAGGGGTTCTAAAAATATTTTGATTTAAAATTAGTTCCACTGAATCATCACCAAAAAAAACTCTCAATAAATTTCAATTGTCTTAAGCATAAAACTGTAAGATGATTTACAAGGAGGCTTAAGAGAGCCATATACAGTACATAGCTGTCCTTAATATTATAAAAGCACTAGAGTTAGCATAAGAAACTTTTTATTTTATTTCTTTATGTTTTTGAGACAGGATCTCACTCTGTTACCCAGGCTGGAGTGCAGTAGCAAGATCATGGCTCACTGTACCCTCGATCTCCTGGGCCCAGATGATTTTCCCACCTTACCCTTTGGAGTAGCTGGGGCTACAGGAAAGTGCCACCATATCTGGTAATTTTTGTATTTTTTTCTAGAGATGTGGTCTCACATGTTGCCCAGGCTGATCTTGAACTCCTGGACTCAAGAGATTGACATGCCTGGGCCTCTCAAAGTGCTAGAATTATGGGTGTTAGCAACTATGCTCTGTCCTGTTTTTATTTCTACAGGTAATATTTATAAAATTTATACTATACCTGTAATTTGATGTTAGCTCTGTGTAAACACTAGGTAGAGTGTAAATAAAATGAGGTAAATAAGTCATTGATTTTTTTCAAATGTTTGTTTTCCATATATGCACACATAGATATATAATTTTAGTACATAGAGTATTTCAAAGTAATGTTTTACATTTTGTTAAAAAGTCAGAGTTTTTCCAAAATGTTGTAATTTTAATAGCTTAGTTTTTTCTTAGTGTAATTCCATTAAAGTGTTGACTTTATGTTTATAACATTTATTAGGAATCTGGATCAGCTCTCTTAACGAAGACAAAAAGGCTGGAAGATATTTTGAAAAATATTCTTTAATGTCTTGAAGAACTGAAAATATAGTAAGAACCTATAAATAAAAAAAAAATGTTAGATCGAGAGTTTCTTCACCTATCTTCATCAGAAATATTGGCCTGCAGTGTAAAAATGGTTCAACATACAAAAATCAATAAATGCATTCACCACATAAGCAAAAGTAAAAACAAAAACCATATAATCATTTCAATACATGCAGAAAAATTATTCAGAAACATCCAACATCCATTCATGATTTAAAACCTTGAACAAACTAGGCATCAGAGAAACACACCTCAAAATAATAGAGCTATTTGTAACAAACCCACAGCCAATATCATACTGAAAGGGAAAGAGCTGGTAGCATTCCCTCTAACAACTAAAACCAGATAAGGATGTCCACTCTCACCACTCCTACTCACCCTAATACTGGAAGGCCTAGCCAGATAAATCAGGCAAGAGAAAGAAATAAAATGTATCCAAATCGGATAAGAGGAAGTCAATTTATCTTTTTCCACTGACAATATGATTCTATCTATATCTAGAAAACCCTAAGGATTCATCCCAAAGACTCCTAGAAATAATAAATGTCTTCAGCAAAGCTGCAGGATATAAAATCAGTCTACAAAAATCAATATCATTTCTATACATCAACAGCATTCAGACTGAGAGGCAATCAAGACTGCAATCCCATTTACAATAGCAAAAAAGAAAAAAAAAAAAGAAAAAAGAAAAAAAAAAGCTAGGAATATGCTTAACCCAGGAGGTGAAAGATTTCTACAAGGATAACTACAAAACACTGCTGAAAGAAATTATAAACAGCACAAACAAATGCAAAAACATTCCATGCTCATGGATTGGAAAAATCAGTGTTGTCACAATGACCATATTGCCTAAAGCAACCTAGAGATTCAATGTAATTCCTATCAAATTACCAAATTGTTTTTCACATAATTAGAAAAACCAATTCTACAATTCATAAAGAGCCAAAAAAAAAAAAAAAAAAAAAGAAGAGTCCAAGTAGCCAAAGCAATACTAGGCAAAAAAAAAGAAAAAAAAATCTGTTGGTATCATATTACCTAACTTTATACTACAAAGTTATAGTAACCGAAACACCATGGTACGGGTACAAATACAGACACGTAGATCAATGGGACAGAATAGAGAACCCAGAAATAAAGGCACACACCTACAACCAACTGATCTTTGATAAAGTGAACAAAAATAAACAATGGGGAAAGAAAACTATTCAATAAATGATGTTGGGAAAACTGGCTAGTCATATGTAGAAGAATAAAACTGGAACCTCAATGTCTCATCACATTTAAAAATTAACTCAAGATGGATTAAAGATTGAAATGGAAGACTTTAAGTTATAAAAATTCTAAAAGAAAACCTAGGAAAAACTTTTTTGGATATTGGCCTAGGCAAAAATGTATGATTAAGACCTCAGAGATAAATGCAACAGAAACAAAAATCAACAAATGGGAATTAATAAAACTAAAAACTAAAGAACTTCTGCAAAGCATAGACACAATCAACCGAGCAAACAGACAACCTACAGAATGAAAGAAAATAGCTGCATACTATGTACCCAACAAAGAAATAATATCCAGAATCTATAAGGAACTTAAACAAATCAACAAGAAAAAAACAAAGCCATTAAAAAGTGAGCCAAGGATATGAACAGATATTTCTCAAAAGAAGACATACAAGTGGCCAACAAACATGAAAAAAAATGCTCAATATCACTAATCATCAGAAAAATGCAAATTAAAACCACAATGGGATACCATCTCACACCAGTCAATATGGGTACTATTCAGTCAAAAAATAACATGTTGGCAAGGATTGGGAGAAAGGGAAACGCTTATACATTATTGATGGGAATGTAAATTAGTTCAACCCCTGTGGAAAACACCATGGAGATTTCTCAAGAAATAAAAACTGAACTATCATTTGATCCAACAATCCTACTACTGAGTATCTACCTTCCCAAAATAAATTGTTTTCTCAAAAGGCACCTACATTTTGTATGTTTATCACAGCACTATTCACAATAGAAAAGTCGTGAGATCAACCTGATTTTCCAGCAATGAAGGAGATATGTGTGTATATATATGTATATATATATATATACACACACACACACACACACTTATATATACACCATGGAATACTACTCAGACACAAAAGGATTAAAAAATCACGTGATTTTCAGCAACATGAATAGGATTTAAAGCCACTATCCTAAGTAAAGTGCCTCCAAAACAGAAAGTCAAAAACTGCATGATCTCATTAACAAGTGGGAGCTAAACAATGGGAGCACAAGGACATAAAGATGCAAACTACAGACACCAGGGACTCCAAAATGGGGGCAGAGGGGAAAAGGGAAAAGTGGAAAAAAGACCCAATGTGTACTATGTTTAGTGTTCTGGTAATGGATTCCACAGAAGCCCAAACCCTAGCATTAAGCAATATACCTATGTAACAAAGCTACGCATGTACCCGCTGATTCTAAAATAATAACTTTTAAAAAGTCAAATTGAGAAAAAAGAAGAGCGTTCCTCTGAGAGCATTTGCTGTTCTATGGAATGTGTGCTGAGATTTCAAGACTTTCTGTGGCATGAGAGAAAGAGCTAAGGATCCTAAACCTGCCTAAAATTAGGAGACTAAGACAAGAGCACCCCCACCCCTGCCATTAGGCTGAGACACTCATAGTGTTGCAACCTGAAGTTAAGGATGAACAAAAAATAAACTACGCACACACACACACTCACTACATGGGTGTGTAATAATAAAAGGACTGCATGAAAATGCAACTACAGCCGGACCTTTTGCAGCCTTGTAGTTCTAGTCCTCATTATCTGCGTAGCTCAAAATAACTCAAATAAGTTCATTTAAAGTGGTCCTAGACTGGTAGTGGCTACCAGGTACTTGGTAGAAATGAAGATAAATCTCCTAATTCCCGTCTGTCTTGCTTTATTAGAGGTTTCTGCTTCCTGGAGAAATGTTGTATAATAGCCTATCAACTAGAAGGCCTCTGCTGAGTTGTTCTACCTGATATGGCCTTGGAGATTCTATGAATCTCCCCTCAGGACCAAGGCACTTATTCCTCCAGCTTCCAAGGATGGTGCATGCTGAAAGTTGAACAATGAACCCTGTGTTCATCCATTTTCATGTTGCTGATAAAGACATACCCGAGACTGGGCAAATTACAAGGGAAAGAGGTTTAATGGACAACTCACAGTTTCAGGTGGCTGGGCAAGTCTCACAATCATGGTGGAAGGAGAAGAGGTGAAAGGCATGTCTGACATGGTGGGAGACTAGAGAAGAAAGCTTGTGCAGGAAAACTCCCCTTAAAATGCTCCCCTGCTTGACTAAACTTTAGACAGGCTTCTTCCTGCATGAAGCCCCCTGACCTGCCTTTTCGTAGAGCATTTACTTTAGAAATTTGTCATCGCAAAGTTTATCTGCCCCTTTGAGATTCAGATTTTTTAAAAGGCTTTTTAACAGTTTTATACCACAGTAGTATCTTTCTCAAGCACTTAGGAAGCATCCCTTTGAAATGTCATTGTCAAGGAAGACAGCAGTGTCCCTATCTCTCAGTCTTTGTGGGAGGGTAAGAGTTGAACTTCTGGGGGCATATTGCTCCAAGTTGTAAAACTGGTTCTGTCATAAAGATACAAGAAAGGTTACTTTCCACTTTCCGTTGGCTAAGGTGAACCAGCAAAGAAAGAGGCCTATGATCTCTTCCTGCTCCCCTCCCAGCTCTTAACAACTCTCCAGCCTTTGGTCTCCATGAAGCAGGGGTACCCATATTTCGTCTGTGCCCTCTTCCCTATTGGTGGCAACAAAAACAACTCGTGTGGATTTATGGTCCAGTGTGATATTTTTCTTTAACAAGAATCAGATCATAGGGGTATATGTGAAAGCTAGTCTCTTGGTTGGAAAGACTTCTATCAAACACATTGAAAGGTGAGGTTTTCTCTTTCTGCTGAGTAGCATCTATGTGTTCACATTCTGGCTGAGTCAAACCACATGCTCAAATATTTTCACTGAAGCCTGAATATATTTTGTAGAACCTCTGCCACAGAAGGAAATAGCTGGGTTCTCAAAGAAATATGCCCGGTATCTCAACTATAGCAGCGTCTTCAGTTGCTCTGTAGGTTAGTTAGGAAATTTATTTTCGTTTGCTTACAATGCAAGTCATCAGATGAGGATCTGTACTCATCAAGAAGTATTCGTTGGTGTTTAAATATGTCATTAGGATTGTAAAAATAATTATTATTGCTAAGATAAGATGAAATCATAAGTAAAGAGTCATAAAATGTTAAAATTAGAAGGAATACTTAAGTGGTATTTTAAAAACAAAATTCTTATTTTGAGACCCTAAACTATGTGATGTCTCCTGGCCAGGGCAACGTCTTCATATGTACCCTCAGGCCCTGGAAGAATAGCTGTGTTATATAAGGCATCACAGGTGTTAAGCAAACAAATATGTGCCCAATAAGTTCCTTGGTCATTTTCACCCACTGGTTCTCGTTCAAACAATTCAAACTCTGAATATCAAATGCATTTTCTTTTCTAAAAGATTTTTTTTAAGTTTGGTAAACATCATCTCCCTACCTTAAGCTGCCTGTCTAATTAACACATTCATGCTTTCCGTTCTCTTCTCAAAGAAAATTATTCCTCCTCAAAGGTTATATCCTTTGAGAATATAACAGTCCTTTAAATGTTCTTTGTAAGATATTTCAATTATTTAGTGAAGACTGTCCTAAATAGAATACCCCAGAATTTCTTATTATCATGTTGAAAAGGTAGTAGTCAGAATTAACAATACTCACATATCTGAACAGAAATATCTGAACAGAAATAACACACTCAGTTGAGTTCCGCTTTCTTTTATTCTGAGCTTGCCTGATTAGTGTTCTTGAAAGCCACATCACAGGCTAGCTCACATTGAATTTACTGTCCTGTAAATCACTTAAACATTTTTGTCACATGCTGATGCTAATTCAGTTCTTACATCATTTGCAATTTGGATCCAAGTATGGTGTCTTCCATGTGTGCCTCTCTACTACATTTAATTTGTTCAATTCAGCCTATCATTACAGTATTGTAAGATCATTTCTGTATTATAATTATTCTGCAATGCATCCACTAACCCTTCAAGATTCCAGTGACCCACAAATCTAATGAACATAGGAGCTTGTTCTCTATATGCTCATCCAAGTTACCGATTAAAATGTTTACTAGAACACCATTGAAGACACAGTTCTGAGACCTCTGTTCAAAATGATTTCAATCTTATAATCTTGTTTCGCATTTTTACTTTTTAATGCGTTGTTAATATACTTAATTAGTGGTCTTTGCATATAGACTATATAATAAAAATGCATGTAATGACATATTGGCAATAAACAATGAGAACATAATTTTTATTAAAAAGATGAAAAAACAATTATCTGCTACTTATTTCTTATATGGCTTACATAGGGGATCTAAAAAGCAAAAGTAATTTTTCTAAAAAAAAGTAATTTAAAAAAAAATTGCATGCCATGGCTCCCTGTAAGCTGTTGTTCCTAAAAATCATATATATATATATGATTCGATACGTATTTTATATATATATGATTCAACATTTCATTGTGTCTATTTATATACACATATAAATAGGATTCAAGAATTTGTCATAAATTTGTGATATTGATATATATATACACACACACATACACACTGAAATATAGGATTCTCTCTCTCTGTCTCTCTCTCTCTCTCTCTCTCTATATATATATACTATATATATTTTCAAGGTTTTATGCATATAGAAATATATGTGTTTTAGGGAAGAATTCTGTTTACATATTTTATAAGTTTCTTATAATTTTCACAAGGCAATTTTTGACCCTTTCTAAAATGTTTATGAAGTATTTCTTAAAGCTAAAAAATAAATATAATCCCTAATGTCACTATATCCAGGATGGAGAAATTCTGATATTTATCAAAAGCACCAGGTGAACAAAAGTGATAGGGTGCAGCTTTCAAAAAGAGCAAAGTATAACTATTAGATAATAATTTATTATGTAGTTTTCTTTGAGTATACGTAAAATGGATATTGTGTTCTATTTTCCCTATTACAGTGTGTTTTGAACTTCAACAAGTTTGTGTTTAATTCTTTGTCATTTACTCTAAGTGTGATTTTGGACTGTACTTGAGCTTTGTAAACTTGGGTTTTCTCATCTTTAAAAGTGAGATAATAAGAAGGCTGTTTAAGAGTTGTGAGCATAAAATGATAAGATGTATGTAAAAAATATAACATGACAGACATATAATAAGGATTCTCAACGTGTTTATGTTCTCAGGGATTTGTGTTGTTTCTAGCACTGTTACTGGAAAGAGGTCTTGATCCAGACCCGAAGAGAGGGTCCTTGGATCTTGAGTAAGAGAGAACTTGGGGTTAATTCATAGAGTAAAGTGAAAACAAGTTTATAAGAGAGTAGAAGTCTAAAAAAATGGCTACTTCATAGACAGAGCAGTGGCTTGAGCTGCTGGCTGCATGATACTTATAGCTATTTCTTGATTATATGCTAAACAAGGGGTGGATTATTCATGTTTTCTGGGAAAGAGGTAGGCAATTCCCCGAATGAGGATTCTTTCCCAGTTTAGACCATATAGGGTAACTTCCGGACATTGCAATGGGATCTGTAACCTGTCATGGTGCTTGTGGGAGTGTCTTTTAATGTGGACACATTATAATTAGTGCATAATGAACAGTGAGGACGACCCACTCTTGGGGTCAGTGAGGAGGACACTCTCGTCGCCATCTTGGTTTGGTGGGTTTTCGCCAGCTTCTTTATTGCAATTTGTTTTATCATCAAGGTCTCTACGACCTGTACAGACCTCCTGTCTCATCCTGTCACTAAGAATGCCTAACCTGGGAATGCAGCCCAGTAGGTCTCAGCCTTATTTCACCCAGCCCTCATCAAGATGGAATTGCTCTGGTTCAAATGCCTCTGACAGTACTATGCTGTTTTCAGACTGTTTTGTGATACCCTTCTTTCATCCATTTTACAAGAGGGTAGGGCCTGGAGACATCCTCCTCATTTTGTTAGTTATACGGCATTGAGAAAACAATAGAAGAATGGCTGGGTACAAGAGCATGGCGCAGGCTTCGTAGGCTTTCCAGGATTAAGAAAGATAAATCTAAGCATTATTGGAATGGCTTTGACAAATTCGCCATATCCACAGCTCAGATGAAGATCTAGAACTACACAATGATTTCCCTGGCATATGCATGCATTACTTGGAGATTGATTCCAGGAATGATCTGGAACCCTGTATTTGTTAAGGTTAATTCAGTAAAGTGTATCATAGAGAACTGTTCTCACGGTCAGGTCTTTATCTTCAGAGAAGGTATCCTAACACTGAATCATCTGAGTTACTTACTACTGTGCCGAAATCGCCATGTTTCAGTACGTACAGAGCCGACAAGAACAAAATGATTAAGATTTTGTAAGTACTTACCTTTGAAGTCAAGAAGACTTTTGTTACTCAGAGTGTCCATGTCTAACATTTTACATTATAGTAAATCTCCAAATCTACAGAACTCTACTCATTTTTAATTCAGTGAATCCTGTTCCTAATTTACTCCCCTGCTCTACAGAGACAATACATTTGAGAACTAAATGTAATGTGAAAACCTCTTTTACAAATTCTGAAATTGAATGAAAGTATAAATAAAATAACAGCATTTCTAAAGATGGCAGTCTAAATACAAACCTGTCTGTATAGTTTATATGTTGCAGCTTGAATATTCTCTACTTTTCCATTTTCAAATGAACAATGATCTGATTCAAATTAGTTTATTTTTGTCTGGTTAATTTTCTATGTGTGTATTGCCTTATTTTTTAAATCTTGAATACAAATAAAATGTTAAATATTGTCATTTAAACAGTACCTTTTAATATATCACTAGCAAAGCCATCTGCTAAATTCAATGACATTTTGAGTTTATTAAGTCTTGTCTTCTGCAAGATATTATCATCCCCTCCAGAAGTAATAATTAATAATACTCAAATATTAAGCCCCTCTTTTAAGCATCTTATAAGATAATTGAGAGGAAGGCTATGACTACATGCACAGTTAAAATAAGAAATTATTCCTGCAGATAGGTTGTGCTATCTATGTTGTAATCTTCCCATCATTTACTGGGATAACGTGGAGATTTTTGGATATTATGTATATAGCATGCTTTGAATTATAGAATGTCAATTTAAAATGGTGAAAATTAAAATTTTAGCTTATATGTTTACCCATGCATTCAGCAAAATATGTTAGGCTCCTAGAACACAGAAAATTGTTTGGATGTTTGCCTCTCACCAAAGATTGTTTTTCTTTTCAATCTATTGTTCTTTTAAATAAGAGGGGTGCCTCATTCATGCTCTTTTTTCCAGAGCATAAAATGGGGCATGGTATGTACAAGATGCTCAGTAAATATTAGGAGAACTAATTAAATGAGTATGCAAGTGAATTTTAAAACAACTGACTTTTGTATACTACATGATTGCCATAAGTTTCATAGTCAACTAAAGGTCCATATTTTCACATATTATATATTTAGAAGCACTGTACAATATAAAATATCATTATTGTCGTGAATATTAGTTCATTATTTCCTAAAATATATGCAGGTAGGTGCCATATGCCTTCATGAAGGTCAAGAACAAATCCTTGCAGCATTATTTTCTGCTCACTCATCTAACCACTACAAGCTGGATTCTAAAACTTTCCTGCCTACACCTTATATTATACTTAGACAAATCTAGTTTTCATTCATTTCACATATTGTGCCTTCTCCCACCTCTGTTCCTTTACTTAAATCGTCCTTGACATGTGGAAGAAAATAATCCGTGCATCTTTTCCATTCCACATTCCTGTCTTCTGTAAGCACTCAGCCGAAATTTTACTTATTCAGAGAACATCCCTCATTAACTCAGGCCCACAAGCCTTCCACTCACTTATCGGAAAGAATAATCAATTCTAATTTACATGCATAAGAATCTCTGGCCAGCAGTGCTTTGGGCAACTATAGTTTTTCCTATTATGGTTTTGAGAAAACAGTGAATTATATTTGTGTACCCCAAGTTTCAAATCTGCAGTTTTTGTATGTTTCATTTATTTTGTCCTGTCGAAAATTCAGCACATGTTTAATATTTTTCTTCTACTCCAGTTACTGGGTGAGTAGACTCATGTTGGATTCCACAGGGAAAAACTCTCTAAGATCTGTTAGTTTTCTTTACCACACTCACTATGTGATTAGGTCTAGGCCATGAATTCTTTCCCTTAAAATATTAATAGTTCCTTTGAATTTAATGTAAATTTCTCATAATTTATCTCATAGCAAGGGGAAGGATAAGTGTGGGAAGCACAGTGTACCAAGCTAAAAAGACTAAGATCACCCCCTCAATGCCTAACAAAGCATTTGTGGGGAATTCAACTTAAAAATCATGATACTGAAGTTCTGAGGAGGTAATTAGGGTTAATTTTGAAACAGATCTATTCTAAGAATTGCATTTACTGTGACACTATTTTATGTGTATATGTGTACACAATGGTATATTATGGATATTAAATATATGTGATTATATATAAATATGCATACTTTATTAGTAATATATACAAAGTTGTTGGCATTTTTTAAAGGTTTCTCTTCCCTGCATAATAATTTTTATCAAAATTGCTTGTTTCTATTTTTTTTTGTTGTTATTGTTCTGTGGACATTTCTTAGATTTAGATGTCTGGCAATTCTTAGCTATGTGTTCATATTCAAAATAGGGTATTAAAAATTGGTTGGCCATATGATATGCAGTTGAGAATTGTCAATAGTGATCCTAACTGCAGAATTATCTGGCTTGGTTGTTTTCCCTAAGGAATTCTCAAGAAATAATACTTTTGGGATAATTACCAGAATTCCTAGAGCAACCTTGCTTGAAAGTCAAGCTGGAGAAGAAATATGGGGCAAAAGAAAATCCCTCAATAGTCACTGCTCTCTCTTTCTGCATTCTGAGCAATGCGATTCTTCAGTTCTTCTCCCTAAAGACATAGAATCTGCTTCTCTATGTCTTGAATCACGGCTGGATTTGTGACCCATTTTGGCAAATAGAACGGAGCAGACATGATGGAAGTTCATAGCTCTTTAGCATCACGGTTGGTCAGACCCAGTTGTAGCAAAATGCATAATTCCGTTTCGATATCGTTCAAGCAAATAGTGCTATAGGTAGAAAATCATTCTTTTAAACCTTAAATATTTTTATTTCATTCATGCTCCTCCATCAGTTTCTATGTTTCCTGCTTATTTTCTCTAGAAACCTGGTTCCAATTATATACATATGTATGTGTTAAATATATATATATGTGTGTATTTAACACATATATATGTATATAATTGAACATCTCTTCTAGGGTTTCGGGTTGGCAAACATTTTCTATAAATGACTAGACTTATCCATGAGGCCCAGTAAGCAGAGGCTCTCAGACACATAGATAGGTAGATAGATAGACAGATGATAGATAGATAGATATTATAAATACATAAATATAAATAATATATTTTACTGAGACAGAGAGCTATTTTATGGAAGCAGAGAGCAGAGAGAGCTAAAAATCATCTATCTATATAGACCAATAGATATCTATCTCTATATATACCTGTAGATATATAGCTATATCTGTATATCTATAAATCATTATGGAGAGAGAAAGAAAGGCTAAGAAATTTAAAAGTCCTGGGGTTCACAAAAATCATAATGTGGGACCTGGGTCCAGGTAGCAAACATTTCAGTCTCTTTGGGTAATACGGCCTTTGCCATTGTAGAGTAAGAATAATTACACACAGTGCTTAAACAAAAGAGCATGACTGTGTCAATTATGCATTATTTACTAATTCGGATGATAGGCTGAATGCATCTACAAGCCATAGCTTGCTGACCCTTGCTGTTCTTCATCCTTCCTACCTCCTTTCTGCATCCCCAGCCTCACTGATCTCCTCATTCCTCTTCTTTCCCAGATTAAATGCCATTGTCAGTCAGTATAATTACTGTCCTGACTGCACACTTGTTCACTCAGCACCTGTTTACTTCCTTATTTCTGCTGTGCAAAACTTCAACCCTAGTTAAATACAATTATCTGCCTACTCCATGCCCATATCTATGCAGCAGGTAAGGCTGAATGCAGACACATTCTACTTTGCATTTATGGCTGGTCCCACAATAAACAGAGGACCACAAACCTCAAGTGGGCCCTTAAGGCTACCAGTCAATCCTATGGACTTTCTTCAACACAAAGACTCCCCGATGCTCCCGGATGTCTATTTCACAACTTCTCCCTTATCAATCCCCTGAACCTCCTCTTTCTTTTCTTAACGAATGGCATTTGCAACTTCACCTACGAAACTGCCTGAGTTAGAACAAAAATTCAGCTACCAAATGTACCCACAGATTAACTATCAATATTTTGCTCTGTACGAAATCAAGCTTGTTAGCATAAAAATATGGTTTTATTTGTCCCATATTTTTATATGTATATAAATTTTGTTTTGTTTTGTTTTGTTTTTGTTTTGAGACGGAGTCTTGCTCTGTCACCCAGTCTGGAGTGTAAATTTTTGTTTTGTTTTGTTTTGTTTTGCTTTTGTTTTGAGACGGAGTCTTGCTCTGTCACCCAGTCTGGGGTGTAGTGGCGCGATCTCGGCTCACTGCAAGCTCCGCCTGCCGGGTTCATGCCATTCTCCTGCCTCAGCCTCCCCAGCCGTGCTGGGACTACAGGAGGCCGCCGCCACGTCCGGCTAATTTTTTTGTATTTTTAGGAGAGATGGGGTTTCACCATGTTGGCCAGGTTGATCTCGATCTCTTGACCTCGTGATCCGCCCGCCTCGGCCTTCCGAAGTGCTGGGATTACAAGTGTGAGCCACCGCGCCCGGCCTATGTATATATAATCTTGATCAACTTTTCTTTCTAGCTTCTCTCCTAGTTCTTTGTACTAAACGGCCAAAAAGGAAAGGTCATATTTGTTCAGTCTACTTCTTTCTTTTATATCCAACAGATGTTTTTCTCTCACTGCATCACTAATAACCTTCAACTGCTGAATTCACTGATTTCTCAGTCTCCTCTTAGGTAAACTATTTGCTGATTTGAGCACAGGTGATCACTCCCTCCTTCCTAAAACACTTTCATTGGCTTTTAGGACAGCAACATATTTTGGCTTTCCTCTTATGTCACTGCCTTGTCCTCTTTTGTCTCCTTTGCGGGTGTCTTTGCTTCTCTTTAATGTTTTTAATGTTGGAAAGATCCAAAGTGAAGCGTTGATCTACTTTTCTCTTCTACAGTCACTCCTGTGTCATCTTATGTCCTCAGGGCTGTAGTCTCATGATCTCAATTACCATCTATTTATTCCCCATTAAATTTCTGCCAAATCCGTCTTCCCAGTTGCTCAGGACAAAAATTTGAAATAATTCTTTACTCTTCTTTTTCTCTGCCACTTCACACTTCAATCCCCAGAAATATTTTCTTCAAAATTTATCCAGATACTGAAGAATTCTCATTCTCCCCAAAGCTACACCTCATCACATTTCCCCTAGATTAGTGCAGCATTCTGTTAATGGTATTCTCTGCTTAGTACCTTGCAAAGACTTCCCATTTAATTTCATAAAACCTAAAGTTCTTACACTTATCTGTAAAGACCCCATATTCTGTGCTCTGTTTACCAGTTAACCTCATTTTCTTCTTCTTTTTTTTTTTTTTTTTTTTTTTTTTTTTTGAGATGGAGTTTTGCTTTTGTTGCCCAGGCTGGAGTACAATGGGGCGATCTTGGCTCACCACAACCTCCACCTCCCAGGTTCAAGCAATCTTCCTGCCTCAGGCTCCCAGGTAGCTGGGATTACAAGTATGTGCTACCACACCTGGCTAATTTTGTATTTTTAGTAGAGATGAGGTTTCACAGTGTTGGTCAAGCTGGTCTTGAACTCCTCACCTCAGGTAATCCTCCCAAAGTGCCGGGATTACAGGCGTGAGCCATCTTCATTTTGTCCACCTTCAACAACGACCTTGGCCCACTTCCTGTTCTGTGAAGTGGCCAGGTATGTTTCTCTCAGTGATTTTGCACAAGATATTCCATCTGCCTGGAATGTTTTTTGAAACATCTCCTTAATTAATACCTTCATCTTTTTGAATCTTTGTCAACTTCTTAATGCAATCCTGAACAACCCAGCTAACACAACAAACCAATCCCTCCCCTCCCAATTTCCTGCAGCCCCCTTCTTTTGCTTTTTTAAAAACGTTTGTTATTTTATAATGTATATATAACTTAATTACTTACCATATTTGCTTGTCTTTATTTTTCCCACATACTTTTTTTTTTTTTTTTTTTTTTTGAGACAGAGTCTCACTCTGTTGCCCAGGCTGGACTGCAGTGGTGCCATCGCGGCTCACTGCAACCTCTGCCTCCTGGGTTCAAGCAATTCTCCTGCCTCAGCCTCCAGAGTAACTGGGACTACAGGCATGCGCCACTAGGTGCAGCTAATTTTTGTATTTTTAGTAGAGACGGGGTTTCATCATGTTGGCCAGGCTGGTCTCAAACTCCTGACCTCAAGTGAACCGCCCGCCTCAGCCTCCCAAAGTGCAGAGATTACAGGCGTGAGCCACTGTGCCTGGCCCCACATACTATTATATAATAAAATCTCTCTGCAGACATGGATCTTGTCTGTTTTGTTCACTGATGTATCTCTCCCAAGTGCTGGGCTAGTACTTGCCACTTAAAAAATGTTGTTAAATGAATAATTTTAAACAGACCTAGAGCAAGAAAAGAATAACATGATTAAGGTTAGAATAAACATGAACAATTTCCTTTGCTCTGTTAATTTAAATTTAGAAATTAAAATGTAAATATCCATTTATAATGTATTTCTTTGCAAACACAGAGGCACACTTCCTCGTACATTTATTTGAAATAAATAGAAAAAGAAACCACTTAAGGCAATTAAGCACCTGGCCTTTCCATTTTACGTATTAGTTTGTTTTTCTGCTTGCTTACTTGTCCCATATGCACTACCACGTGACGTTTCGGATTTATTTTCTGACTCAATGGAATAGATAATGATAATTATTTACACAAAATAGAAGAGAAGAAAAAATTGAATGGCTCAAATTTCATTATGAAGGCCTTGTAGATACATATGTTTGCAAAATATGGATTGGTATCAGCCATCAGAAATATTGAAAAGAAATAAAATACCATTGGTAACAATTAATATTTCTTACTTAGTATGCAAAGCAACATAGAAAATGGCTACTATAACTTTGAATCTGCTGCCAAATTACTTCAATCAAATGGAAGATTGTCTTCATTTTAATTGACTTTATATTAAATCGAAAATTGCTATGTAATCCATAGTCCAGCTTACAAAAAAAAAGTTAGATATACTAAGTAGTCAAGGTAATCCAGTCTCTCTATTCCTAATTAGGCCTAAACTCTGATTTTTTTTTTTTTTATCTCGCCCAAATTCACATCTAAGAGGTCTTGGGAGTCATGCCCTACAAACAATAAATTTTCATCAGATAGGTTTTATTTAACCCTATATATCATGACTTATTTCCCAACCTGAGTCTGGCATAACATTACAAGATGAGGAATAAAATGAAAATATTTCACCCCCCAAACATGTGTTTTTTTGGTCATATTTTGAAATGGTCCTGCAAGCCATCCTTTGTAGGGGAAAATTCACATCTGTAAAGAATCCCTACTAAGGTAGCCAGATCTTTTCCTTCCAGGCCCCTCCAGTTCTGAATAGATTAACTGAGAGTCTAGCACCTTTGACAGGGTCTGAATAGGAAACATTTGTCATCTCTTGTTTCTAAGGGCAGTCATTATGAGACTTCAAAAGAGCCTTGATCTCCACAATTTTTATCTTAACCTGAACATTTTCTTTTTATTGATCCCAGGTTTTCAGACAAAAACTCAACCAGTTTTCAACCACAAACTGTATAAATTTACCTATAGCCTGGGAGCCTACCCACTTTCAAGTTGTCCCGCCTTTTGGAAACAAACCAATGTATTCCTTTAATGTATTTGATTGATGTTTCATTGTCTCATGCCTCCTTAAAAATCTATAAAACCAAGCTGCACCACGACCACTTTGGACACATGTTCTCAGGACCTCCTGAGAGCTGTGTCGTGAGCCATGGTCACTCATATTTGGCTTAGAATAAATCTCTTAAAATATTTTACAGCGTTTGACTCTTTGTCGACACTAATTTCAAATAATAAAATCAATATTAATATGCTCTGATGATCCTCTGTGCAGCTATTTCAATGTGGTAGCATTGAAAGCATTATATATGTTAAGTCAAAAGATATGATAAATTAGGCAAAAAGGATAACACAAAAAAATTCTATTTGTCATCCCATTAATGTAATTTTCACTGAACTTCCATTCACTAAGTTTTGAAGTGAGTTTTGAATTGAGATTGATGTTGAAAATATTTTTACACATTTCCCTCTATCTAGGCTGTTGGATTTGTCTTAAAGAATATCCATTATGACACTATCTGCCCTACTCTGAGAATAATCTCTCTGAGTATGCATTTGCCAGATTGGAGTGTTTAATAGCATCTATAAGCCAAGTAGCAAATCTGTGTTGGCAGATCTTACACTACAGAATTCAAACAAGTATGTTCCTTAGAGAGCTAGCTTTCTTTGTGTATAATAGTGAGATGTGAATATATGCAACTCTCTAAGATTTGTCACTGTTAACATTTTGAGTTCAAGGTTTTCTGAAATATTGAAGAAATACAGGTACACTGATTGCGTATCTGTTTTGCATGACTCTTTGCAAGGAAAGGAAGACTGCGAAACCTCAGTAAGTGCTTGCTATGTGATAATCTAGCTCCATTCAATTCATACTGAATGGGTATGAGAGTACATGCAACAAGAGCAGAAGAGAAGGAAAATAAAACTAAATAACTGGTTTTTTTTAGCTTTATACATTTTGTTCTAAACAACATTAAAATTTTTAAAAATGGTTTCATTAAATGTCAGCAATATGCTTGTAACAGTTGTTTTACAAAATTCAGAATTTATCATATCCATATGTTCTGGTACACAAAAGTATAATGCATACATCTATCTCATGCACAAGTATGCAAACTTCTCAAATAAATATAAGTAACTTGAATTGAGAAACAGGTGCAAAGTAATAAACAATAACTTATTTTTTTCATCAAGACTTCAAGTATAAAAATTATATATGTTACTCACTACACTGAAAGTTTAAGAAAGAAAATCACAAAATATTATTTTGTGAACTAATATAGGTAATAATTTAACTAAAATTAACAAAACTTAAGGATATATATATATATATATATATTTACAAACTAAGAATTTAAGGAAGAATCTTTAACCACATAAGGATCTTCCAATGAGTGCTTGTACTGTTAATATACACTAGTTAGTGGTCTCATTTTTATTTCATCAGGAATTCTAGAGAGTCTTTTTTGTCTATACAGAGTCTGAAATTTAAAAAACAAAATATTGTAAGTAGGTGAGGAAATATTGGTCGAGACAAAGTGTCTTTCGTAGTTTATTCACTGTTAGAACCATCATGGAAGCTCAGCAATGTGTCTGAATAAAAAATAATGTTCATTTAAATGCAATAGTCTGTATATCGATCACCAATAGCAAGTTAGGAGTAGTAACAAAATATTAAATTATCTGAGAATAGGTTGGGCGCAGTGGCTCATGCCTGTAGTCCCAGAACTTTGGGAGGCCGAGGTGGGTGGATCACCTAAGGTAGGGAGTTTGAGACCAGCCTGACCAACATGGAGAAACCCTGACCCTACTAAAAATACAAAATTAGCCAGGCATGGTTGTGCATGCCTACAATTGCAGCTACTTGGGAGGCTGAGGCAGGAGAATGGCTTGAACCCAGGAGGCGGAGGTTGCAGTGAGCTGAGATTGGGCCATTGCATTCCAGCCTGGGCAACAAGAGCGAAACTCTGTCTCAAAAAAAAAAAAAAAAAATTATCTGAGAATAAATATTTTCAAAAGATGAGCTAAATTCTTTTTGCAGAAAAAAAAGTACTTCTGCCAGAAATATAAAATATATGAATAACCATATAAATTATCCATTTTTCAAAAATGGAGTCATAAAAATATTAAATCTTCTTCATTGCTTCTGTAATTGATTACCGCAAATTTCGTGGCTTTAACAATACAAATTTAGTATCTTACAATTCTATAGGTTATAAAAACGGCAACAGTATCTTTGGCCAAAAAGGAAAGTGTCAAAATCACTGTGTTTCTTTCTGGATCTCTATGGGAAAATCCATTTTCTTATTCTTTTCTGTTTCTTGAACATTTTCTTCCACATACCTTGACCCATTGCCCGCTCCCTCCATCTTCAAAACCAGCAACATTTAAATGTAGCCTTTTCTATGACAGTTCTTCTGGATTCACATCTTTATCTCAATACCATCAAGAAAATATTCACATTTTTTTATATGTAGTTGTCTTCCCTCAACTCTGAGCCCCACAACTTGGGGCTGTTCTCCAGAGGTAACTGGAAAGATTTCATAGTTCAAGAAGCCTTGCCCAAGTCAAGGTCTAAAGGTTAATATTATATATGTAATATTATATATATATAATTACATATTATATATATTTATATATACTATAGGTATAATTATATATATATACTTACATATTATATATATACAAATATATAATGTATAAAGATATACAACATCCATATATATCAGAAGTGGAAACATGGCATCTATTTTGAATTTTCGGCTTTAAACAACCCTCTTCTCACTTCTATTGTCCTCCTTCTGAACTGCAGAAAAGAGAAAAAGCTGATACCGTATTTCCTAGAAGTATTTCCTAGAATTCCCTTCCTTCTGCTATTCTGGGATGAGATTCAGATTCCATACCAAGCAGATGAGGCTAGAGATATCTGGAATGTGCAGACTTGTGATTCATAGTAGCTTCTTGACAGTGATTTGCAAATAACTTTTAAGCTGTAGCTTGAGATTGTTGATGGAAACAAAGAATCCTAAGAATTGCTTGCAGGTTCCTACTGACATTAGGAGAACTACAACTGAGAATCTTTTAATAAAAGTGTCTAGTATCTGTTTCCTTAACTTGCCCGATGTAGCTTCCCTGACTTCTTTGAGTCTCCCCAAACTTCACTCCCCAATTCTTCTAACACTCATGTAAACCCTAATAGTTATATAAAATCATTATTTTTTAAATCAAATGCAAATTAATATAGTATTTGTTAGATAAATTTTAAAAAATAAAACTGAGAAGGAAAGAACTAATAAATGGTGATTAAACAACATGCTATCCATATTTTAAAAGATAGATTTTTCCTTCATATCCACCATGAACAAAAACCCCAAGTAGAGTAAATTTCTGAATCAGAAGAATAAATGTTATTTTTAAATTAAAAAATGCAATGCATTTATAAAAATGTTAGAGCAAGTATCTTAAAATAGGATAGAAGAAAGCAGTTTTTTTTAATGAGCTAAAACATAAATTTGGAGGCAACTCTCCATATATCTGCATCTACTTTTAAAGCTTATAGACAACTTAAATTTATAAAAATGGGTGAAGATAGAGACCACTACTATTCGTCCAATCTCCCCTTATCCTTTTCTCACTGTAATATAGCTTAGTTTTTATTTGGGGGAGAAAAATACAAGTTAAATGTCAATTTCCCACTTTGAATCAAGTGTAGTCATATGACTAAGTTCAGAACAATGAGTGACAATTAAAGTGAGATTTTAAAAATGTTTTCACAAAATTCTAACAGGCAATCGAGAGCAATGAGATCTACAAAGGCAATAAAATGCCAAAATAACCCCATCCTGCTAATCTAATAGTCATGGCAATTAAAAACAAACTGGGGATGAAACTTTATATTTTATATGTATGTTATTATTTTTTTGACAGTACCTTATAATTACGAGGATAGGTACAACTTGAGCTCCTTTACATTGTTGGTAGTGATTTCAGTTTTGATAGTATTTAAGAAAAAATCAGAGAGCAATTTGGCAAAATCTCCAAAAAGCTGTATTATTACCAACTTTTAAAAATTATTTATCCATATTATTAGTTTTGGGATATATTGTTGGTTATAGTGTGGTTGTTTCAGAATTTGCAAAGTTGTTCTATATGTATGTATATATATATATATATATATATACACCCAAACTATCTCACACTTGTCTATCTCTCTTTTTTGTGTGTATATATATTTCCAAACTACAGTTACTATGTATCTATATATCATATATGTGTGTTTGTATGTATATCTTCCCAAAACTACTACTAAAATGGATAAATATATTACATCATAGTTTATTATTACAATGATGTCTTGCTAGTAATTGAAATAAGTAATTAAATATTTATATAACCTCATCAAGTATCAAATACAGTGTTGTATGGAAAGAAAATCTCAAAAATTTAGTTAGAATTAGATATTGTGCTTTTCAAGTCATGCTGACTAGGGAACTGCCTTTGAGAAGGTAGGAGAAAGAGTAACAAGGATTAAACAATGTGAAATGTCAGCAACTTATCTTATAATTTTGGTCATGTCACAGCTGACTGTTACATGTGAGCAGTAAAAAAAGAGTAGGGGCTGTGCTCCATACAGTCATTCAGGTATCAAGCCTCCTTTGATCATGGGGTTCTCCAGCTTTTAGGATCTCCTACTCCTCTGTATTCAATCAGTAAATGTTGGACAGAGAGTGTAGAGGATTTTCTGTGATCTTTTCAATAGGCTTCATCTTAGGTGGTGTAGGTTGCTTTTACTCACATAATATTGGTCATACTCAGTCTCATGAAAGCAGCTAAAGACAAGACTAGTGAATATAATCAGTCAGTGTGATTTGTAGGTAAAGGAAACAGATAAACTTTAAAATCTAATTATATAAAAATACAATTAATGGTTTTTGAAAACATACCTTTATAGTGGATGTGTATTAGTTTTAGCTTCCTAGTGGTGCTGCTATAAAACATTAGCACAAACTTAGTGGATTAAAACAACACAAATATACTACAATAGTTCTATAGGTTAGAAATTTCATTGTCCTTAAATCAGTGTTGGCAAAGCTGCATTCCTTGCTGGAACCCCTAAGACAGAATTCAATTCCTTGCCTTTTCAAGCTTCTAAAGTCTGCCAATATTCTTGGCTTATGGTCTTTTCCTCCATCTTTAAAGCCTGCAGCATAGCATCTTCATAAAAACCTCTATCTAACTCCTCTTCTGCCTCACTCTTACTTTAAAGGACACGTGTGATTGCAGTGGGCCCACTAGGACGCTAGGATAACCCGAAGATAATCTTCCTATTTTAAGCTAATCATCTAATTAGAAAACTTATTTCCATCTACATCTTTAATTCACCTTTACCGTGTAACAGGATCTATCCATAGATTCTATGGGTTTGGGTCTGACATTTTGGGGTGGGAACATTATTCTACTTATCACAATACGTAGAAAATTATTGCCTAATGTAAACAACTTGTAATATTTATTGTCTCTCTCTGGATAGATTTCTAGAGCACTTCATCTGTATTTGCAATCCTATGTTTATTTTTAAAATATAGCTGTAATAAACATCACAAAATTATTGGTCAATTCCAGTGGTGCATTCATGCTTTGATATTAATCTTTGTAATTTCCTGCATTTTAATTAGTGGAAATAAAAATATATCACATGTAAATAAATAGGAATGAAGTGAAATAATTATAGAGAACTAGTTCAATGAAAAGGAAGAAATATCTTTCTTTTAAGCATAACTCCTGTAAATTTAAGTGCAGTTTTAAAAGGGGAAAAAATGAGTAGGAGAAAAATAAAGGAATTATGAAATGTACACTAATTATTAAGAAAAAAGCCCATTTGTCAGAAAAGAATAAATTATATGCCATTAAAGAAATTATAAATTATCATTCAAATAAAAAACAGAACTACAGGAACATAACTTGACAAAATAGCAAGAATTTCAGATATATTCAGCATAGCCATGTACACACAGAAACTTCTCCCTTAACTTTGAAATTTAAAGTTCCCCCTGAGCTTGGTTGTTGGGGGCGGGTTGTACAGTTCCTGGGAAGAAGGAAGCTCAATTACAATCAGCAAAGTTTTCCACTACCAGCAGTAGGTTTTTGATCTGAGATTGCCACACATGGTTTATGTTCGGTGAAGGGCAGATGTACAAATAGAAAAGCTCTGTGTTAAGCCTTGGCAAATGCCATCAAGAAGGTAGGAGGGCAGAGTAACAAGCAAAGTTGTTACCGTAAAGAGAGTATAAATATCTGTCTCTTTGTCCCAACGAAAATGATCATATTGAAAAAGATGTTGAAATGCAAGGTGAAATGGAGAGGGGAACAGGAGGAGAGTCAATTACAAATTAACTTACAATTTTGTAAATTTTGAGATAACTGTAGACTTTAAAATATTTGAGTAAATATTTCTATCTCTAAATGAAATATTATACAAAAATTTTTTTCACAGATGTGTCATGGCATTTAGATAATTTATAGTTAGTATTGCACATCCAGAATAATTATAATTTCAACCACCTCATAGAACAACTATAAAAAGTAGTATTGATTTTTCAGCTAAGAATTTTTAAATGTCTTAAAAACTCTTCATTGAAAAGCTACTTTCTTTGGTAAATTGATTAAGGTTACTCTGGTGACCTGTGAGATGTTTATCATGCTATACTATTCCAGTGCTTTTTGAGGGTATATGTAATGACACTCTTTAAATAACCATGACCGTGGCAGTGAGATCTAGATTATGCTTGCAGGATGTTTTCCTGAAAACCGTGTATGCCAGTTTTTTCAGGCTCCTCCTATTTCTCTTTAATTTTGGACATTTTCAATATCTTCATTGCCTTGAACAGTCTAAATGACTGAGTAATAACGTCAATTGAGAAAATTACTGTTTTCATAAAAAATATATGTCACAGTGCAGCTCTTTTACCTTTTGTTTTTGGATTGTTTAAAGGAAATATAAGTTTAAAAAGCAAGATGGTTTATTTTTCTATGTACAGGCAAAATATCTGAGCTATAGGGATGAATATGAGTATTAAATCTTTAAAGGCAAAAGGAAATTCAAGGAGGTCATTGAATTTCCTTAGACTCATCTATAGTTTCATTTCCCTTTTGTTTTGAATTTTGTTTTATACTCAGCAACATTGCGGTTTATAGACAGAATGTATTTTAAATTCTATTTAATGGCAGAAATGTTATTACTGGAATAAAATTGGACTACATTATTCTGCTTTTGAGAAAATAAGAAAAGACTTGTATGACACAACAATATGATTAATTATTAACCTAAAGACAAAAAAGTCAGAGAATATAAAAATGAAATAAATCAACATAAACATGAAACTCTATAAAGGGAGGGTGAAAAATGAAGATAGTTGTGATCTGTGTTGAAGCCTAAAAACAGATGAATAAAAATGAGAAGAATTAATTAAAGGGTATGGATTTCCCTTATGTTAGTTGTCATTTCTATTAATAATGAATAATCTTGTAATGAGTACTGTCACTTTAAACTGTGAGGTAAGTTACACTTAACATGGTTCCCATTATTATTTTAATTCTTTATGTCCAAATACGTCATTGTGGTTATCTCTCTTTTCCCATACTTTTATTATTGCTTTCACTTTCAGCACCACCAATACATTCTGGACACAGCTGCAGGAGTGATCTTTTCAAAAATGTAATTTGGATTAAGTATTCCCTAACATAAAATGATTTCAATTCATATTATATTATATTTGTGACTATGGGCATACTAAAAACCAGATAAACTTTTCAAGTTACTGTTAGGAAACAAAAGCTAAAACTATGAGTCTGCTTAATTTCACTTCGAGGAATAGGTGTTGAGTTTTATTTCCGGTGGACGAGTGGCCATGCACTGCAGGAAATCAAAACGAGGCTCACAGCGCTAAACTACTCACTGAATTGGCCCTTCTGCACCCAGAAACAAAGACTATAAACCATCAGAAACTGAGCCCTATGGCTGTGACTTTTATAGATACTGCTCCCCTGTGATAGTGAGAGGAAAAATGATAACCATTCAACTTTGTAACAGGCTAGGCTACTTGAGGGATGATCTCTCCCTAGTTTCCTCTGAACAACAGCCCAAAGTTGAGGGGCCCAGGACTGGGGAAAGCAACTATAAAATAATGGGTTGGGAAGAAGTGAGCACAGATCTTAAAAAGTAACCTCCCCACCCCCACCCACCCAATGTGGAAACCAAAACCTATTATAGTGAATAATAAGCTGACAAAGGTTTCAAAGAAAGTGAGAGAAAATAATGGTTTTTACTTATTAAATAAAGTAACTGACAGATCAATACAACAATAAAATGTACATATATATATATATATATGGCTTTTTTGTTTTCAAGAGATGAGATCTCTCTATGTTGCACAGGCTGGAGTACAGTGGGTATCCACAGATATCATCATCACAGCTCGTGTACGTCAAACCCCTGGCTTCAAGACATCTCCCAGCCTCAGCTTCATAAGTACCTAGGACTATAGGCATGCCACCACACCCTGGATGAAAATTTTTCTTTTTCTTTTTTCCTTTTTTCTTTCTTTCTTTCTTTCTTTTCTTTTTTTTTTTTTTTTTTTTTTTTTGAGACTGAGTCTCGCTCTGTAGCCCAGGCTGGAGTGCAGCGGCGCGATCTGGGCTCACTGCAAGCTCCGCCTCCCAGGTTCAAGCGGTTCTCCTGCCTCAGCCTCCCGAGTAGCTGGAACTACAGGAGCATGCCATCATGCACAGCTAATTTTTGTATTTTTAGTAGAGATGGGGTTTCACCACTTTGGCCAGGATGGTGTCAATCTCTTGACCTCGTGATCCACCTGACTCAGCTTCCCAAAGTGCTGGGATTACAGGCGTGATATATTAAAAACTGTAAATGAACCAAATTAAGTTCCTTGTAAAGGAAGATACTATGATTGCCACAGGAAAAAACAAAAGTGAAAACTCAGACTTCCTAAATTAGATATGCTCTGATCTAGTAATAGTCAAAGAAAATTGATCAATTAGTTATACTCAAGAATTCACTCTAAGTTAGCAAAGAGAAACAGTAAAAGAATAGAATAGAAGCCAAGTATAAATCCCTGGATGGGCGATTGAGAAACTCCGTCAAACAATCAATAGGTGTTTTTGAGAAAGAGCATAGACACAATGGCAGAGAAGCTATTATTGAGGGCAATTGCTGAGAATTGTGCTGGCTTTAAGATTAGCATCTCTCTTTCATTTTAAAAGTCCAGTGAGAGCCAAAGGCAATTAACTCAAATAAATCCACACATCTAGACACACTGTAGTAAAACTGTAAGACACTATGTCTTTTAAAAAATCTTTAAATATATTACAAACAAAAAAACAATAATTAACTAACCACATGGCCTGAAAGGCCTGTATGACTGAATCTTAGAACCTACCAGGTCTCTAGCTTCTGACAGGGCTTTATTCCTTGGGGTCTAGGTAACTACCATGTTGGCCTTGATCATTTCTTAGAGTAGATCAGGTCGTTTCTTAACCCAACCTCTTCCTTTATTCTGTTAGGCAGAAGAATCATGCTTCTACTATACTTCTCATAATTAAGCTCTACTTATTGCTCAAATTTCTGCTTAAATGTTTCTATCTTAGAGAGAACTTTCTTGAGCTATCAAACTAGAACATTTTGTCATGCACACTTATGTTCTTTTATTATTTCATGCACTGTGACCTTCCCCTTCTTTGCAATGAATGGAAGTTGTAATTACTCAATTGTGTTTATATTTTTACATTTTTGAAAAATAATTGTTTAGTACCCAGGCATTATCTGGGAAATGTAAAATGTATCTTATGGTCAAGCATTTTTCCTAAGTATTTTCAAAGTGTGATTGTTTTTTGGATGGATCTTCTTGCAGCCTTGCAGTGAAATTCATGAGTGAATTGTTTAAGCAGATAGAACATATGAATGTTTTTTTTCCCCTGTAGATTATGCATTAAAAACTGAGTGCTCTATGAAGCCCCTTGACCAGGAATTGCATTTAAAATATTTCTCTTCTTTGTGTGTCTATTCCCTGTTACACATCAACCTGAAAATTTTGAAAGTAACTTCTCTCACATACTCAGTTCCAAAGGCTCCTAATTTTAACCAACAGAGTGGCCAGCTAACTCCATGATGTTCAAACAAAAAACTGTGATGAACAAATATTATTTGAGGATTTCTTTCAGGAAGGAAATTTGTCTGATTGGCTCTCTTGAGACCCACTTTGTGTAACAAAATGAGTATCTGCCTTTCATTCTTTGGAATTAATCCGGTTCTTCTGCAAATTCTCTTTGTTTAAACTTTGTTCATGCCTTAGAATTCTTTGCTTATTTATTTACCTTTGCAGAATTGGGCTGTTCTCTCACTGATACCCTAAACTGGATGCAATAGGGTCCATTTGCTCTCTTCTGTTTGATCGTTCCCTGACTTGGTAAGGAGTCAGAACTTCCAGCTCAAGTTTCAGAGAAAGAGGGCTTTAGCTGGAAATCTTCTTGCCCCTATCCTCTATATATTTCATTACCTCTCAGCAGTTGCTGTCGTCCCTTGCTGATTTTCTGCTTCCTTACAGGATATGTCTCATTTACAGGGACATGAAGCTCTCTAAGCCATATTCTCAGATGAACATGTTATTATCTCTGATTCAGCTCTTTTCAGGATTTTGCAAAGAAAAACTCTGTTCTTCCAAGCAGCTTATGAACAATGTATTTGATTTCTTGTTATCTGTGAGCATATTTTTCTATTGTGCCTCCCACATATTTGCAAGTCTATAAATCTACTTCCCTTTGCAAGATCTGAAAGACACTTATGCATGGAGATGATACTCTGCTCTATTACCAATTTATCAAGAATCTCCTTCTTGATTTGTATGTCTGGACTTAGCCAGGAATACCAAAGCTTAGATATTCCTCTCAGAGATGGAATCTGAGAGGTAAGTATGTAAATTCTTTAATGCTAGTGTGATAGATCTAAGCCTTGAAATATTGCTTATGATTATCAGGTCCTTGGGAACATAGGCACATGCTGTTCTGATTGAAGACTCTCATAAGGTCTTTCATGCTCCCATGAAAACCTCAGATCTGCAGCCAACTTTAGCAGAAAATGTATCACTATAACTCAAAAACTGGGTTATTGAGAATCCAGTTTCTTACTTAGATTTTTCTATAATAAGTTTTTATTTTCTTTTGTTTTTAAATAAATCCCACTGTAATAAGATTACAGTGTTCATAGTTTTATTTCCTACACTTCTGATTGTCACTTACGATGTATCATAAATTCTTGTTTACTTATAAATATCTTACTATCATTTCAATATCTGTCTCTAAAATATACTGAATGTAATAGAGACTGTAATTACTTCACAACTTTTATCTACTACCTGGAACACAATGGATATTCAATTTTATCATAAAAAGAAGGACATTTTCTGATTATTTCTGTCTACCTGACCTGCAGTTACTCTTGTTTTTCAATTCACACATCTTTACGTAGTACCATCTGAACATATTTTGGTCCTTAACTTGCGGAAATGTCCACTGTCCCCTTACTTTGAAATGAGTTACTCCTCCAACAACAAATGAACCTTTAAATGTTTGACTCAGGCAGGCAGCCAATGCGGTACTAAAGCAGCCATGGTGTGATGGAGTAGCTTCATCACAGCATTTTCCATCTATATCATGTTGATTCTCACTCATGACCATTAACTTCTGTTACTCAAGTGTACTTTCCACAAAGCATTCAGAATGCACAGGAGCATCCCAGATGACTCAGGCAATTAAAATAGAAACGTGGTGAACTCCTGCAGTTTCTCTTTCCATTCCCATCCTGATGGTGAAAGAAAAAGTCTAAAGGAAGGTTAACTGATAAGTGATTGATTACATAGCTTATCATCTAAACAGAGACACTTTTGAGAGTGAAAGGGAAAACAAATTAAATAAAATGATCTAATGTTGAAACATTTCATTTTTACCATTATTATTACTTCAGAGGGTGTAGAATTTATATTGCTATATTTTCAAAAATAAAATTGTTTCTAAAACAAATATAACCTTATCAGTATAGTAAAACAAGATTTTTTTGAATTTTTATTTTTATTTTGTGAGCAACAAATTACAAATAAAATGAACAGAGAAAGTACTGTACATATTAGTACATGGATTAGTTTCTTAACTTCTAATTGTTTCTAATAATTACATTTTTATACATTTATTTTCAGTATGATCATATTAGTTTATTTTTTATAAAAGTGCCAGTAACCTCTTCAAAATTGTATTTTATTATTGCAAAATTTGAAACTGAGATGGTCTTTTATTTAAACCATGTTTTTTATTGAAAAAGTAATTTATCTTAAAATGTTGAACTGAAAACAAATTCTACTAATGAAGTATTTTCTTAAAGCTTTCTTTTTGCATTTTAATGTGTAAATACTTAAGCTCTAGCATTTTCACAGATGGTGCATTTTTTCTTTCATTTACAGTATCTTTTTTGATAAACATTTTATGAAACGCAACTTGTTTTATAAGCTCCTTTTACTTATGATTATTAACAATACTTTTTCCAGAGTTTGTAGTCTTAAAAGTGAAAGCCCTTTTCAGATTTACTCCATTTAGATTCAAGAATATTCATTGACCCAATTTAAAAATGTGTGTTCTATAAAAGTATGCTTCCAACAAGTTAAGATATTCAAACTTCAGCCCAGGCACGGTGGCTCATGCCTGTAATCCCAACACTTTGAGAGGCCGAGGTGAGTGGATCACCTGAGGTCAGGAGTTCAAGACCAGCCTGGCCAACATGGCGAAACTCTTGTCTCTACTAAAATATACAAAAATTAGCCAGGCATGGTGGCAGGTGCCTGTAATCCCAGCTACTCGGGAGGCTGAGGCAGGAGAATTGCTTGAACCTGTGCAGCAGAGGTTGCACTGAGCAGAGATGATGCCACTGCATGCAACCTGGGTGACAAAAAAAATAAAATAAAATAAAATAACATAATTAAAAAAAAAGATATTCAAACTTCAAAATTAAACCATGCGCAATATTTCAGTTTGCTTTATTTAATGTTTTCAGGTTCTTTTTTGCTTCTGGAAGAAAAATTGTAAGTAGCTTCCTTTTGAAATATTTGTTTTCAATAACTGCAATTTACAAAAAGCTTCAAAAGCTGTTGTTGCTGTTTTAATCATAGAATATTTTACTAAATATTTTCAATTGGCATTGAACCAAATACAACCAAAATCCAGCAGTCAAACACTTCTAAATCTGATCAATAACTGGCAGTAAAAGGAGAAAGAACAATTACAGTTGAAACCAAGATTTAAAAACAAATCTAAATTTTAGCTTATGGAGATAACACGCTGACACCCATTTTTCCACTCTGCGTATGTACGAAAGAAAACTTCAGATATGAGTAAAATCACTTTAAGATAGTAGTAATTTCATCTAAAAGGGAAGACAGACTTCAAAAAGTGATATGCAAAGAATTCTTTGACAAGCACTGTGATAATTTCTCTTCCTTGGAGATAATCTTCTTAAAATAACTATTACCATTTCCTCAACAGATTTATGTCTTTTGGTTTTCCTGTGGTCAAGACCATTCCTACAGTTTCCATCATGGTTGTGAATGTAGACAAACATTTTATTCATGTTATCTATTCATCTTATATCTTGAGAAATTTAAATATAATACTTACGTTTTCATTAAATGCACAATTTGTTCATGGAAAGGAAGTGTACATTATTTTGCATATGGAAAGGGTTAAGGAAGAAAAGAAAGAGTATCTCGTTATTAAAAAAAAAAACCTGAAAAAATCGGAATGGGAATTTAAGACAACAGGTATAATCTAAGTTTGTTGCCAACAGAATAGATGGTCACCTTTAAGTATATAACACAACTCCTGTCACCTCCTATCCTTTAGTAGGGCAGTTTCTAATCATTGATCAAAAGCCTCTTTCCTTCCTGTCCCACATTCTGCCCCATAATCCTTCTCAACATCCACTCATTTCTAATAAATACACAGAAACAGAATTTGGTGACCAAAAGAGCTCAAATTTAATTCATCAAAATAAGTGATTTGGTGGAAGCTGTCTATACTTTTCTTGACAGTGTTTGTTTTTAATATCCAGCTTAACATTTGTGTTCTTGAATATTGGGTTTAGAAATCTATGTAACATGTTACCTACTAAATAAATTATTGTGATTTTCAAGGTATGGCACCTAACAAATGTTTGCTGGCAGTAATCCCTATGTAACTCGTATCTGGAAACAAAACATCTTACAGAGCCATTTGAAAATGTTGTTAATAACTTTCCTTTTTGTGACTCAGCATCTATTTTTTAAGATACATAGAATTTAAATTTGAATTGTAACATTATATTTCAACTTTTTTCCCTATTCTTTTTCTTTCACTTGAAGGACTATCATACCAAATGCAGAATAAAGAATAGAACTTCATGTAATGATTTGATTATAGCTTGTTAAGAATAGACTTGTTTTCCACTCATCATTCTCTCTTCAATTTTTCACTGAGCTGTGCTCTTTTAGAAATTTTGTTGAGTGGGAAGATGTGAGCTTATGTAAACATGCATTGAACAGCTGAACTGAAATGTTTATAGCCCCAAACAGGAGATTACTCACTGGCACTAGTACAATGCACAGACATTTTCATGCATGGCCTGTAATTGCAATATTGTATTTGAGGAAAAATGTGTTTGATAAAGAGTGAAAACAACTCTACAGTTGCTTAGGGAGATAACATTGGTTAAGTTAACTAAATCAATGTTTCATCTACTGGTTTATGTTTCATCAGATCTAAGGAAGATTACGTTATAAAGCATGCTGAAATGCTAAATTATAATTAAATAAGACATGGTATAATTAATTCTAATTCATCCAATTGAATGATCCTGTTCAATTTTGTATGTATATAATAATACTATTATTCATATAGAAATTACCCAGTTACCTTAATGTGCATTTTACTTTTTTCAATTTATGAAAAAAGTACTACCAATTTCTATCCTACTGTTTTGATCAATCTGTCAAAAAAATGCTTGCTCTAGGTGGAAAATAAATGAATCCAATGCGCTATTATTCTGCTTAAACCAATTTAATAGAATTTTCCATAAAATTTTCTTCTAGTTGGTCATTTAAATTTTAGAATTTTATGTAAAACAAAAAAGAATAACTCTTCTGATTATTTTATTTAACTTGCAAAGTATTAAGGAGATGTCTTTGGGAAGAGATAGCAGACAGATTACATGTTTTTATATTTTTGCTTTATAATCCTTTGTATAGTTCCTATAGCTTTTTAAAAATCTTTTTCTAAGGATAAGAACATCCCTCATTATAGCCTTTTAAAATGCTGATCTGAAAGTGGAACTGTTACCAGAAAGGGGTCCCTATCCAGACCGCAAGAGAGGGTTCTTGGATTTCTCCCAAGAAAGAATTCAGGGCAAGTCTGCAGTGCAAAGTGAAAGCAAGCTTATTTAGAAAGTAAAGGAAAAAAAGAATGGCTACTCCGTAGACTGAGCAGCCCTGAGGGCCGCTGGTTGCCCATGTTTATGGTTATTTTTTGATGATATGCTAAACAAGGGGTAGATTATTCATGCCTCCCCTTTTTAGACCATCTAGAGTAACTTCCTGGCATTGCCATGGCATTTGTAAACTGTCATGGTGCTGGTGGGAGTGTAGCAATAAGGACGGCCAGAGGTCACTCTCATGGCCATTTTGGTTTTGGTGGGTTTTGACAGGCTCCTTTACTGCAATCTGTTTTATCAGCAAGGTCTTTGTGACCTATATTTTGTGCTGACCTCCTATCTCATCCTGTGACTTAGAATGCCTTAACCGTCCGGGAATGCAGCCCAGTAGGTTTCAGCCTCATTTTACCCAGTTCCTGTTTAAGATGGAGTTGCTCTGGTTTAAATGCCTCTAACAGAACCACTTTTCAGCTTTCCAATCAGATTTGGAAAGAACTGGAGTGTTGCTCCCACCCTTAGAGCAAGATAAAAAAAGCTATACAACTACAAATTAATGACTTTTCTTGAAACCATCAGAGAACTGAAAGTCAAGCAACTTAACCTAAAATCTGAGAAAATGTATGTCCTTGAGGAGGGAGATAGAATCTAGACCTTTGCTTATCTTGGATAGACACCTTTCAATGTCATAACATCTAGTTAGTAGATTCAACTGGAAAGTATAAATGAGTGGCAATATGCTAAGTATGAGCTAGCATGAGAGTGTGAAGCTCCAGCTGACCAGAGACAAAAAGGAATTTCTTAGTCTTGCACTTTCAGGCTGTTCCTCCTGGAACCCCGCCAGGTGCTCACATGGAAGATCAGGGAGAATCCTTAGAAACCATTCCCATGTGGTGTAGACTCAGGTAGGAGGCACCAGCACTGCAGAAATCCTTCCAGATCTATCTCCCATCTTTCCCATATGGAACGAAAGTCTTAATATACTGGAATAACAACAAAACAAGTGTATTTTTCAGGCATTGGTGGAAACTCACTGCAGAGAAAGTAAGTGGAAAGAAATAGAAAAAAAAGAAAAAAATCTACCCTGAGGGTAGATATAGAGGTGGCAGAAACAATCACTGTATGGGATAAATGGGTAAGATAGAAGAATGAATCTGTAAATATGGAGATAGAATTTTAGAAATCAACCAATCTAAACAACAAAGAGAAAATAGAATAAAAACAGTCTACAAAGCCTCAGGGGCCTGTGGGAATATAGCAAAAAATAAAACATTTGTGTCACTGAAATCCTAGAAGAAAAGGAGGAGAATGAGGCTGAAAAAGTATATAAATAAATAATGGCTGAAAATATCTAAAAACTTACAAAAATACACAAACCTGCATAATAAAAAAATCAAGTTGAGTAAACCTCAAACTGGGTAAGTCCAAAGAAGTATAGGACAAGAGACATTATAATCAAACGGACAGACAGGACTAGGGGGATTTCCTAGGCCTACTAAGAAAATCTAAGCCTATTTGGGAAAGGTGAACACACCCACCTTAAAACACAGGGCTGGTAACTCAGCTCACACCAGACCAATCAGGTAGTAAAGAGGGCTCACTAAAATACAAATTAGGCTAAAAGCAGGAGGTAAAGAAATAGTCATATCATATATCACCTGAGAGCATGGGGGTTCAGGGGGGGAAGGGGGGGTGCCGAAAATGATGGGGAGATAAACCCAGGCATTTGAGCAGGGAGGGGAAACCCTTATGTGGGAGCTCTGGTTTCACTCTATTAAATCTTGCAACTGCACACTCTTCTGGTCCGTGTTTGTTATGGCTCGAGCTGAGCTTTCACTCGCTGTCCACCACTGCTGTTTGCCACCATCCCAGACCAGCCATAGACTTCCACCCCTCTGGATCCAGCAGGGTGTCCACTGCATTTCTGATCCAGCGAGGTGGCGCCCATTGCCACTCCCAATCAGGCTAAAAGCTTCCCATTGTTCCTGCGCAGCTGAGTTCCCGAGTTCATCTGAATCGAGCTGAACACTAGTTGCTGGGTTCCAAGATTCTCTTCCGTGACCCACGTTTCTAATAGAGCTATAACACTCACCGCGTGGCCCAAGGTTCCATTCGTCGGAATCTGTGAGGCCAAGAACCCCAGGTCATAGAACAAAAGGCTTGCTGCCATCTTAGCAGTGGCCCGCCACCACCTTAGGAGTGACCCGCCCACATCTTGGGAGCGGCCCGCCACCATCTTGGGAGCTCTAAGAACAAAGATCCGCCCATAACTAAACTGCTGAAAAATAAAAACACAGAAAAAAATCTCGAAACCAGAGAGACAAGGCACAATACCTACAAGAGAGAAACGATAGAAATGATCATAGATATATTATTAAAAACCAGGGAGATAAGAATTAAAGGACACAGTACTATTCAAATCCTAGAGGAATAAAATTCAGAATTTTACATCAGGTAAAAAAAAAAAAAACGAAAAAAGAAAACAAAAAAAAAACACCTTTAAGAATAAAGGAGAATTCAAGACAACCTCAAAAGAATGTCAACTAAGATAATTTGTGGCCATCTGAGTTACACAAAAATAAACATCAAAGAATTCAAACCAATATAATAAAGAATTTCATAAATAAATTGAAGAGAAGGTAAAAACCTTCCTTATAAGAGAATTCTGATTCATAAATATAAAAAAAATGTTAAAAAGAAAATCATCATGAGAGCACTACAGTATTGCAGGCTGATCATTGTTAAAATTCTTATTCAAAAACTTCAAAGAATATCAGAAGTTTCAGAGCTCTAAAGTATTTACCTAAAAATATTGTATTGCTGTGGTGTTTTTAACACATGTTCAGAAATGAGGCATGATTTTTTTCCCCTCTGGAGTGTAGCTGAACTTAGTGATTTGCACATGATATCTAGTACCTCCTGATATAATGGGATAAGAAGGCATTCCACTTTGTGGTATTCACACATATTTAAGCAGAAGAATGTTCTGTAAATTACCTATCCAGTACTCTTCAAAAGGTCATGGAGAAAAAACAATAAACAAACTGTCATAGAGTAAAGGAAGCTAAGGAAGCATGTGATCTAAATGCAATGCAATATCCTGGATTGTACCCTGGAGAGAAGAAAGGACATTAGTGGGAAAATCGGGAAAATCTAAATAGAGTTTGTAATTGCACAAAACATAATTACTAAGTTTTGATAACTGGCAAAACATATAAACCTACAAAATTAAGAAGCTAAGTAAACCTCGAATAGAACAAATCCAAAGAAATATATTCCAAAGCATAGATTTCGACAGTAATGAAAGCTAGGTAAAGGATATAAGAAAACCCTATATTACCTTTGTTATTCTTTTAAATTGAAACATTATTTCTAAGTAAGAGGAGGTTATACAAATCTTAAGATATATATCTGTGATATTTCCAGCTCCAACAATTCTAAGGATGTTCTTATATCCAATCCTTATTTTTACTAATTTCTTGTTTTAGACGAATTATTTCGTGTCATCTGCAAGAAATACAATGCCCAAATATGCAAGTAAACACACTTTCTGAAATATTTAAACTTAAATGAGAAGCACATTTATGAATTCACATCCTTTAATGCAATCTTTCATTTGAATTTCACATGGATGAGTCAATAATGCAAATATGCTGCATGATCATAGAAAAATTGTTTCTGACAGCACCATTCTCTCACCTAGAGGAACATTTCCATGTACATATAATTGCTCCTTGAGTGACAACTATGAATTTCTATTAATAGGGACAATGTTTTCTCCTGCCCTTAGCCTGCCTCTGGGAAGATATCTTCCCACATGTGACTGTGCCTCAGCAGTCCTGCTTTCCCCTTTGCAAAATCATTGGCTTGTATAACACTTTATATTTTAGCCCCTACATTATTTCTAATTCCTTCAAATAATCTAAGGACTTGACATAGAATTATGTTACACATCCTTGTGAACTTTGATGAAGAAAATGTCATCTACTTATTTAAATGTTCATGAAAGTGTTTTAACTTTATTTATCCACACTGTCTTCTAGGTAATGGTTTTGTATTGCACCTTTTGTATGGAGACACAAATTTATAAATTCAAAATAAATAATTTGAATTCCATGTAGAAACTACAAATCACTACAAGCTAGAAAGGCCGCTTCATTTTTTACTGGAAGTTTAAATCTGATTTGGAAAAACACTATGTGATCCTTTGTATCTCCCTATGTCTATTTATTATGCCACAAAATCATTGATGAATTAATCCATTCTCCTTTAATGTCCATTATGCTTTTTTTGTCATTCTGCTTAATTAAATTATACTTATTCCCATCTTCACTCACATTAATAACCATGCTCAACAGATGCCTAAGTTATCCACAGTCTATAACCTTTGAAAAGTCTCGATCCAGTGTCACTTCCTAAAAAACAGTATACTGGAAGAACCCAGCTTCCATTCAACTTACTTTTACATGAATCACTAAAATATAAACAGGAAAAATATCAAGAAAAAATGTTATTTACTCTATATAAATGCTGTGCTGTTTTAACTATCTTATTCATTCATATGTTCACTCTGTAATATGGGTTAAATTAGAAATCCCCTTTGAAGATAAATTTCAAATACCAAATACTCTAGTGTTCATGCTTCATTCCATGCACTTTTGTTATTTGTAAGTGTTTGTATGTGATAATAATCTTTTAACTTTATACTTCTCTGACTACTAAAGAAGTACTGAGATTTATTCACATAGTGAAGTGCCTAGAATATAGTAGAATCTCAAAATAATTTGGATTATGATTTAAGGATATCAAAAGAGAAAGAGTATAAGACATTGACATAGCATAATTAAAGATGTTAGATAAATTATTAGACTTGTAAATATTGATAGAGCCTGCTAAATTTATATTACCATTGCCTTGGTGTTCTAATACAAGTCTAACTTGTGCCAGAGCTCTGCAAAGAAGTAGTATATATCAAGAGTCCCCCTCACCCTCAAAATCCTTATTCACCTATAACAAATAAAAATTCAGCTAAGGCTCCATAATAAATTATTAATTTCTTCCTGACTTGGCATATATTCTTCATTAGATATTCTTAATCTTGATTAGGTCAGTTGTAATTACTTATAACCCACAAACACATGGGTCAGTTCTTATTATCACAGTAGATTTACTGGATAGATGAAGGGAAAATTAGTTCACGTTGTTTTTGTCTGGTTTATCTTCATGGGGAATTTTTTATATTGATTAAGCCCTCATGGGAAAAGTATCCTGAAACTCTTTGCAGTAGAACAAGGCACTCTGGATTACACCCATGGTAAAACTAAAGATAATGGAGAAAGCTTGCTTAGTAGAGAAACAAAAACTATAGTTACTTTGACAATCAGAAGTAGCTTATGCCTACTCACTATGTGACCTTTTTGGTTGTATAAAGTTCTATTCTGAGATAAATAACTTTTTTCTTCATCAAGTTGATTTCTAAGAAGTCTACTCCTTGAAGATGCTGAAGACATTAACCTTATTTACCATGTGAATTGTTGTTAAGTATCTGTTTTGTTCTTTATCCACATTTCCTATTACCATTTCCTATTTTAGACATTATTTTAGTACTTACCTTTGAACCAGTGGACGGATATGTACCTTTACAAAAAAGAAAAGCATTATCTCTGTTCTAAACGTGATTTGTCTTACATGGCGCACAGGCACTCCGTATCAGAAACTTTTCATGCCACACAAAGCCTACATGCTATGCCAAACTAAGGGAAGCATTATGGAAGCCCTTATATTTTTTAAAATTCTAGCTGTAACCAATGCATTCATGGGAAATCTGCATCCAGAGATTCATAACACAAGTTAAATTATTACTAGATTTGTCTTGAGTTTCCTTATGCAGTTTACCAACTTGCATAGTGTGTAATTTTGTAGAATTGCTCTACAGGAGTAAGAGTGATGTCTGTTTTCTAATCTATGCTGTCCTTTTTGGCTATTATTGCTACAGGGTATGTTTTTCTTATTAAAAAAATACATATGCTCACAAAAAAATTTACTATAGCTATTTCAAAGGCACAAAAATCAGTGAGCTTATTATAAAGAATAGTGATGAATAGTTTATTCTCCTAAAATAATGGTTTCACATTTATTCTAATATCTCCTTTTTTTGGCATTTTGTGTGTATGGTTAGAATTCTTGAATACACTATTCAATTTGCGTCTTAGAATACAGATTGTTAGGAATGATAATCTTATGTGATCCTTTAGTTTATAATTCTATCAAAGAGAACAAAGAAAACTCATATTGAGCTAACTTCAAAGTGCTTATCTCAATGGGAATCAGCTCTCACAGACACATCCATTGTACATAGGCTTGTTATCCATGCTGATAGTATCATACTAGATTTATGTGCATTAGTGGGAAAAAAGATTCACCCTGGTGAATCATTTCCAATCATCACTGGCAGAGATTAACAGAAGCAAAATCAGAGCACTCAATATGAAAATTATGTTTTTAGATACCTACATTTTGTATGTCCAATGCTTTCTAACAGTTTTTCAGTACCTGTGTTGAAAATGGCATTGCTACTTTATTTATTTATTTATTTATTTATTTATTGAGATGGATTCTCACTTTGTCACTCATGCTGGAGTGCAGTGGCACGATCTAGGCTCACTGCCACATCTGCCTCATGGTTCAAGTGATTCTCCTATCTCAGCCTCCTGAATAACTGGGATTACAGGTGCATGCCACATGCTTGGCTAATTTTTGTATTTTTAGTAGAGACAAGATTTCGCCATCTTAGCCAGGCTGGCCTTGAACTCCTGACCTAAGGTGATCAGCCCACCTCGTCCTCCCAAAGTGCTGGGATTACAGGCATGAGCCACTGTGCCTGGCTCTATTTACTTTTACTGTCTGCAAGAGTGAGAAAAACAAATCACTTACTTGTTTCTAATAGTTTCTGCAGTGACTAAGGTAGCCCTAATTCTGGAATGTCCTTCACTTTCTGTACAGTGTTCAAGAGAATATATTGTATACTTTGTTCCATTTTGAATGAGAATGTGTATGCCCTGCCTTAGGTAAAATGCAGTTCTGGAATACGTAAAATGTGTTACATAATAAATAAGTAATTTGGAGAATGTTGCATATTATACTAGAGTACAGTAGAATCATATGGTATTATTCTTATTCAAATTTTTCTTATTATATTTACTATGAGAAAAAGGGAGAAACCCATGTAAATTAAGCAGGTCATGCTGCCATTTGACTCAATGAGCACATTGTATGGTTATGAGATGGGAATGTTAATGTAGACTTTTTATTCAATTATCAATTTCCTTTATAGAAGACACATATTTCCAAGCTAAGTATAAACCTGGAAATGATAACATACTGCAGTTTTTCTTAGTAAAACACAGCCAATGTACTTTTGCTATTTGGCAAAATAAATAGCCTTCCATTTCTTATTCTATGTTGGTTTAATAATACTGTTGGGTAAGAGGGAAACAGCTTTTGGAAAGGAAGTTCTGACTCAGATATGACCTCAGTGCTTTCTCCTCTTGGTGCTTCCAAATGCACATTAAAATATTAAAGACTAAAAATTTCTGCAGCGTGGAAATCTGGGGAAGAAAATATCTTGGCTGACATGGAGCTGATTTGTATTTCATCTGACTTTCTCGGGAATCTTATTTCATTGATTATTTGTGCTTTCTCGTCTTTTGTTTCTTAGTTCTTATCACTGTTAATATGCCCCATATTGTAAAGCAAACAAGCATGAAACATACACACACACACACACACAAACACAAGCGCATGCGTGAGTTAATGAAATATCACACTCCAGCTGCTTTTATGTCTCATTTAAAAATAAGTATCTTTATTCACTCACATTACATCATTTCCCATTCATTTCTTTGCACATTAAGAACTGAAATTTAACCCAGCACTCCAATAAATCTTTCCATGGCAAGGTCTCAAAAGTCCCTAAATAAAATATAGCATTTTTAATCCTTACCTTGCATATATTTTAAGAATCATTTAACACTGTTAACTTCTCGTTTATTTTAGAGCACACACTTTATTTAGGTTTTATGTTACCATGCTCTACTTATTTTAAAACTCCGTCTCTCAATTAACTGTGCAGATTCTTCTTGCTATACCTTATCCCTAAGTTTTCATAGTTGTTGTTTGTCTGTTTTTCCCAAATTCTTATTCCACACACTTTCCCTCAGTAAACTCATGCACTCTAATGGTTTCAAGTTAAATTTCTAACTCCGTCCTTTCTTCCTACTCTAGAATTATCTATAAAACAATCAAACATATAGGTATATATATTTACACACAAGACATTCCAACTTTTGTCATGAAGGCACAAAATGCTCAAAAATAAATACATCTCTCAACAAACATACTAATCTACTTATGCCCTCCATGTCACTTACCCCCCACTCATTTATTGTGTGGCTTATGTTAAATTTTTTGAATACTCTTTGATATCTCCTCTTTCTCTCACTCTGTGAAGCACACCTAATCAATCAGTAAGTCCTGTCATTTCAATCTTTATATACAAATTAAAGACCTCTATAATTATTTTTACCTCCAGAACCACTTTTCTAGGCAAGCCACTGTAATATCTTACATGGAATTCCATAAAATTCTTGGACAGATTCTTGTACTTTCATTTCTACCAATCTCCCATGTTTTCCAACATTCACTCATACAAACAAAAAACACCAAATCCCTACTTAATCAAATTCTATCTATATCTACTTATTCATCCATCTATTCTATTGAAAACTTGACCCACAGAGGTTACTATTCATTTGGATTCTACAGTTATGTTTTAAATTGTCTTCATTTTCTTTATCATCATGAACTATATCCTTACATTATGAAACAAAAAAGAAATATATTTAAAGAAAATATTTTTTGGGAACATAAATGTTTCCAGAGTCAAATTTTAATGTAGTAAAAATAATGAGTTGTTTTTCTTTTTCAGCATTGAAAGACTATGAAAAGCAGAATTAATTCTAAATGGATAAAGTATTATTTACATTGACAACGGTATGAAATAAGATGTTAACGTGAAGGCATTATATGTTGCAAACTTTGGCATTACAAAATCTTATTCCAACCTTGACTATAATGATAACTTTGAACAAGTCACAGCTCATTCTCATAAACAAAATAGACATACTGCTAAATAGACTGAGCATTTTTAGTAAGAACAAAATAAATGAGAAATATTTGAAAGAAAACTTATTTTTCTATCATCGTTGAAAATAGAATAGAAAATTCTATCAATACACAAAAGAGTTATATAAAGCATTTGGAGCTCTTCTCTCTCCTGTCAGTAAAATATAAATTAAAACCTAAAAAAAAAAAATTCTAATGGTCACTGTTCTTGTACAATGCAAGCTCTTGCTTGTAGGACTCAGGTGTACATATGTAATTCTTTAAAAAAGGAAAAAAAAAAAGACCCACTCTAGTTTTTTATTATACTGGTTGTTTCCAAGAAGTGAACCAACAGAAAAGAGACCTTTCATTCTCTTTCTGTCTGCCACTTCCATACAGGAAACTGTATAATTATTCTTTCTGCCACAAACTTCTAGTAGCCTTACATTTGCAGATGAAAAAGGAAAGTTAGTTGGTGCTTGTCTGACTGCCAGTAAAATAATGTACTAATCCTTCTTCATCAGTGATGTCTGCATCTCATTGATCTATTTGTAAAAATCCATGAAATTATTGAAATTATGTTGTTTATGTTCAAACCATATGATTTCTAATGTTATGATTAGTAAGGCTGCTATTAATATAATTTCATTGTTAACAAAATAAAAATAACAATAATAAAGTTAAAATTTGAAGACCACATATCTCAGATCACCAAGGTATGTAGGAAGTGGTAATGTGTGTGCATGTGTTTGAATTTATATTAGCACTTTACAGTTTACTATTCTTTATCAATGTCGTATTTACAAAAACTTTAGGTAAAAGAAGCACATTTATATTTATGTTTTATATTAAAGAATATGTAGGTTATTTTGCAAGGAATAAATCATATTCCTCTTAATTCTTAACTAGAATGTTGCTTTAAAGTGAAAAATATGCAAAGCATATTGCAAAAATCCGTAGAAGCTTATTTGTGAGCTTACCAATGCTAGTTCCTTTTATTCTCACATCCCATAGATGACAGAGAAAAAAAATTGGGAGATTTTATATCTATAGAAAAATATAAATTCAGCATGTTAAAAGAAATATATAATAGATATGTGCCAACTGAGAGTCATAATTGCTCTTTCTGACACTACAATGTTAGCATGTAAAATGCATATTTAAAAATATTTTTTTTAAAAAAACACATACCCTTAACTACAGAATAAAATTCATACTCAACAGGGTAGATTCTTTGACAACCTAGATTAATCCTCTATCTTTGGTTTCAACTTCAGCCATTCGTCTCAGTATGTCTTAGACTAGTGATTTCAGATTTTTAGATCTTCTTGGAATTTGCTAATAACATTTCATTATTTAATAATGTATTTCATTACCAAATTTAGGTTACATGCCTTTTAGCATGTGTCGTGTAACACTGAAGTGATTCCAAACAGTTACGGTGTTTGCTAAATGAGAGACCACATGACTTGGTGTGATAAAAAAGCATAGTTGTAATCTCTCTCCCCATGAAAATGTTACACCACACCTTATCAGAGCATGTGTGTGAGCCATTGGCTTCAACTACTGAACTTTCAAACACATGTAAAACCAATATTTTGACATACAATTTGACAATGTAGACTGTGGCAAGGACTACTCTCTGCCTGCCTGTAAGGTTTTCTCCAGAGCCTTGCCCATGTCCCATGGAACTGCTCCCCAGCATTAGGGACCTTGGGCTTTGTTGTGAATCTCCACTGTGATGGTTAACCCATCACACAGAAAGGTGTGCCTTGGCTGGGTGTGGTGACTCACACCTGTAAGTCCAGCACTTTGAAAGACCGAGGTGGGAGAATCACTTGAGCCCAGGAGTTTGAGACCAGCCTGGGAAATATGGTGAAACCCTGTCTCTACAAAACATACAAAGAAATAGCTGAGTGTGGTGGCACGTGCCTGTGGTCCCAGCTACTAAGTAAGCTGAGATGGGAAGATCACTTGAGCACAGGAGGTCGAGGCTGCAGCGAGCTGTGATTGCACCACTGCACTCCAGCCTGAGCAACAGAACGACACCCTGGTATGCCTCAAACTTCTATTACACTATACATGCACAGAGGTCTGCTTCCATTTGTAATTTAGCAACTAGTCTTTAATACTGGACTCTAAGCAAAATTGGAACTCATTCACTATGTGTTTTATGTACCCTGTCTGTGAAGTATATTCCCTGAGATTTGTTATCGTTTTCTCATTTTCTCCTTGTCTTTAAGTATTGTGAAAAATAATTCTAGAAATATCTTTGTATGGAAATAAAACATTTGATTGGTGAAATCATACTTTGATCACCTTCTTATTTTAACTACACAAAAGAAAATGCCTTACAGTCTTCTGATGAAGGTTGAATATGATGTATTGGGTGAAAGGCAGTGAGTTATGTTGGCCTTTAATTTTATATTTATGTGGCTAAGAGTTCAGCTTTGTTTGCATTCTGCTGTAGCTTTAGCGTCGAGGCTAAAATTTCCTCTAGTATGCTTGTTGTTGTCTCCCCTGTTGTTTTTGGGTTTTCCTAGAGACTCGTTAAATAGATTCTGAGGCTTGTAGATGTTTTAACCGTAATAGCTCGTAATTATAAGGAACACTATGGATGTGATGGGAAGGTGTTGGCAGAGAGCCTTCTATAATTCTATGATTGGGTCTTAGTCTTTTAGTGAGGCTGAGTTGGCTATTTCTCTTGCCCCATGTGGAAGGACAGAGGGAACTAGAGATGAATATTTCTTTTTCTCCACATTGGTGAGGCTTTGGTAAAGCCCGGTAGTGCTAGGCTCCAGTGAAATAGTTTCACTTGAGGGCAGGCCCTGTGAAGGATAACAGAGAGCTCTGAGCATATCTAAAAATATATTTCCCCTCTCTGCACTGAAATCAGGATGGTGTTTATCTTCCATCTTTATGGTGAGAAGCAGTAGGGCTCCTTAGTGGCAAAACTCTGGAAAGTGTAGAAGTTCCCCTGAGTGTGGGCCCCCTTGGAGTATTTTACTCTCAAACTATTCTACATTGAGCCTCCATCAATTTGTCAAGTACAGCTTAAGTCTCCCTAAGTTATTATCTATCTGTGGGCTTCTGTTCCTAGGCTTCTACTGAGGTAAAGTACTATTCTTCTTATCTGCCTGTCTGTTTCTTCAATTTTAGGATAAGCAGTTTGCCCTGTGACTTCAATTATCTGATGGATGTAAGAAAAGAAGTTGATTTTTAGTTTGTTTGTGATTTTTTCTTGTGAGGATAGAAGTGGCAAATTCCAAGCTCTTTACAAGTCAAATTGGAAACATGATAGAAACTTAAATATTTGTCTTTTACTTTCTCACGCTCTCCACGTAGATGAGTGAAATTTCTTTTGATTCTGAAGAGCAATATCCATTAAGTTTAACTCAGATAATGAAGGTATCATTCTAGGGCATTAGCAATAAGGAAAGCAAGAACTCAGATGAAAGCCAGAAATAATTGAAAGAAAAGGATCAACTAGGCTTGACAGTATCTCAGGTAAAATATGATTACTTGCAGGATACAACAGAGATCTACTAATAACTCTTACCAGTGCCACATCCACAATTTCCATCACAGCTCACCCCTTTCTGTGAACTAAGTTGAATTGACTAACCACAGTCTATTGGCATTAGTATGGCTCAATGTTCTCTATTTCTGCTTCTCTAGTTTATGAACACCACATTCCTTATAATCATTTTTCTCTCTATAAATCTTTCTTCATCGTCAATCACTTATTGGAATATTTTTGTGTTTTTCAACTTGTACTCTGCTCTCTGCTAGTGACTAATAGATCTCCCCCTCTCTCCTCCCCATCTCTCTCAATATATTTATACATATACACCCACTGACAGACATTACACACACACACACACACACACAACACACACATACATCTCTCTGTCTCTGTCTCTCTGTCTGTATGGCTATGCCCAACATATTCACTTTTTAGAACTCACTTGATAATGTATGTAATCCAGCAAATATTAAAGTACAAAAATTTTAAAAAAGAAGACACAGAATATAGAATACAGTGACTGATCCACAAGAGAAGAGACATGAGTTTCAGGTAGACGGAAGAGGAGACGAAATGGAAAACAACCACAATAAATAAAGAAGAGGCAGTCGAGGGTCTTTGAAAGAGGTAAAAAGAAAAGAAAAGGCAAAAAAAGGCAGATTATAGACTTTCTTGTTAGAATCCACACTTTAGGTGAAATTAATGATATAAGAAAGAGAGAGCATGTAATCAATCAATACCATGGCAGCAATCATTACTCTAGCAAAAAAGACAACAAAAATTATACACGAAAGTAATGTTAAAAATAGGAAGTCAACCAAACCATGGTCTAATTTGGAAGAAGAGGTGAGTGGATAAGAAGGTAAGTGTGTGTGTGTGTGTGTGTGTGCACGCATGTGTGTGAAAGAGAGGGAAAAAAAGAGAGGCAGAGAAAGAGAGAGAGAATAACAGAAAAACATAGGACTTTATATCATGATTATATATTTTTTACTGGCTTCTGGGTTATGAAATTGGGATCTCAGAGAAGGAATTGTATTCTACCATATCATCAGCACATACAATATTTAATTCTAATATTCATGTAGCCATTATCATTTAGTATTAAACTTTTATTGTCATATATGATTATAAACTAAAAATTAAACATTATTTTTCTTTTTGAATTTAAAAGTATAGTGAACAGAGTTTGGAGGTAAAAAGAGGAGAGTTGAAATGAACAAAATAATGAAAACATAAATGTTGAAAATAAATATTAAAACTGAATGGTCAGAAGAGTCAGCCTATTCTTAAAGGAAGTTGTTTTGAAGATTAAATTTGTATGTCCACTAAAGAAAATGAAAGTGGTGATGAACTAGCAATGAAAGCAATTAGGGAATGAAGATTGAAGGGATATGAGTTCATGAGAAAATCCTCACTCACTCCAGCAGAAAGTGGTCAATATCTAACGTTGACGCATGAAATAATAGCTATAGCATACATAGAATTTAGAGACCTGGAACCAAAAATTGGAAGAACTAAGAGTACTAAGAGTTCTGATTTCTGGGGAAAGGAATGAGGAGTAGGAGGTGTTAGACAATTAACTTAGTTTTCTACAATCTACCATTTTTTACTATGTAATTTTATAAAAACATTTTTTAAAATAATGTGATAAACTTTATGGTTTTATTTACGTGGTATTTATTAAGAATCTCTTATGTTTCAGCCCTATGTTTTGGATTCGAGTGTAAAACAGGCAAGTGTATTTTATTACCAAATTTAAATTATACATGATTGATAATAAAGAAAGTAGAAAAGAAAAAATAATAATACATGTGATAAGAGCTAAGAAGGAAATAACTAGTAATGGGTAAAGATTAATGGGGCAAGGGGTTCAGGAAAGACCTTCTAAATGACAGCATCAAAGACATCAAAGATGGGAAGGAGCCAGAATAAAAGAACTACATAATTTTTTTTCAAGTCCAAAGGGGCAGACATGCCTAGTATAAAACAGCATAAAATTTTCTAGGGCCATTTAGAAGGTCACTGTATCTAAAATGATCTTCATAAGAAGGGGCGCCTCACCAGATGCTGCCCCAGAGGTAAATGTGTCATAGGCTTGTATAACATTGCAAAGCATTTGAGAATGGTCAAAGGTTGAAGAGAGAGAGAAGTATATAAACATGTGTTTGAAAAAAGGATCAACAGAACATTTTGAGCCAGTAAATATATTGGTTTTAAAAAAAATTTCAAATGGAATGCTCCTAGTTTCTGGCTTTGGTAAGTATGCAGACAGGGATGTAATTATTCACAATGCTGGGAGAGTGAACAGGTAGAGGAGGTATAGGTGAGCAAGCTTCAAACATGTTGTAATGTTTCTCTGACTGTGAACTATCAAATAATGATAAATAGGCAGTGTGACATACAAGCATGAACTTATGAAAAACAATTGGGCTTGAATATGTAAATATGATGGTTTAAAGAATATAGAACCTATAATGTAGATGGTATAGTAACGATGTTACCCAGGGAAAAAATGTAGATTGTCAATAGGTCTTAGAACCAAACCTTGAGGGACTTTTAAAAGATTACTTCATGTCAGGAGAGGTGTCAGTTAACTTCAAGTCATAACAGAAATCTACACACTTCAATAAGAGGTGTTTTCAAAAGATTATTGTAAGTGAGAAAAGTGTGGGTGAGAAGTTTTTTATCTTCAATATTGTATAATATGGTGGCACCTGTCTAGCCATTTTCTGACAATGAGGTCAGTGAGCTAAATTTGACAATACTTTGTGGCATTAGGGCCATCCTGGCAACTGCGGGTTACGTCTCAGTGAAGTCATGGGGTGAGAAAACTGTGAATAGTGGAGGTGAAGGTGAATTGGTGGCTTTCCACTTACCTCAAATAAGGGCAGCAACGAAATTATAATAATTAAAAGCCTGCATTGCAAATGCCCTCTGCTCTATTACTGCCTTGAGGAAATAGTGTTGATTTTCAAACTTTTAATGACCACCTATCATTAAAGTTCCCAGAAAAGGACCCAGAAAAGGATGGCAGTATCTGAGATGATTTTGGATAAATATGTACATGAATTATCATAAAATAATGTTATAAGTTATTCTAAACATCTGCCAATTATATTCTTCAATTAATGATAACTAAACTGAATGAATAAGTATTCAATTGGCATTGAATAGCGATGCTCAGGTTCACATAAATCTGAATCCATCAATCATAAACTTCCTGAACATCCCTATTGAAGTGATGATTGACTTTGTACTAAATAACTTCTATAAATGTCATTGTATAAGATAAATTTATCCTATGCTCAAATTTACCCTTCATCTCCAATTTCATCCTGTTTAGATTAGCAAGCATTCTTATTTAGAAAGTTTTTTTTGGTTTGTTTATTTTTGCTATTTGTATAACTCATTGGAAAAAGTTACTAATTCTCCCAATTCAACAAAAAAGTCATTTCAAAGGAGTTGACTTTACAAAGCTAAATTAATCCTCCGAAAGATTCTGTTTTAGCTGGTAATTCCCTTCATTCTGATTATGTAAAATCGAAAGTTTTGTTGAGATGAAAAAGAAAATGCATGAAATTAAAATTTAAGTAAAATAAACATATCATTAAAACTCATGAAACTAGGAATAATACATACAAATTTACAAAGTAAGCAGAAAAATATCAGAGGAAATGAAACAGTTAAATAGTAATTTCTATATTTACTTTACAGTTTGATTTTTTAATTTGTATGAAAAACAGAAATAAAAATTATATACTTTTTTTCTTGGCATTAAACACTTGCCAGGATTCATCATTTATTGATTTTTTTCTAAATTCAAAAAAGTAATAAACAATAAGATAACACTTATAAATAAGATCAAGTTTTAGGTAACTGTAGCAATCATACCTATAGAAAACAACAGAAATCTATTAAGCTAAAAGGCAGTTGAAATTTTCCCCTTATACTTCCCAGCCAGGAACCATATATATATAAAAAAATGCTAAGGCCTTTCCTTTCCACTCACTTTTTTTAACTTTTAAGTTCAAGGGTACGTGTGCATGCTTGTTATCTAGGTAAAATTGTGTCATGGAGGTTTGTTGTGGAGATTATTCTGTCACCCAGAGAATAAGCCTAGTACTCATTAGTTATTTTTCCTGATCCTCTTATTCCTCCCATCCTTCACCCTCCTATATGCCCCAGTGTGTGTTGTTACTCTCTGTGTGTCCATGTGTTCTCATCACTTAGTTCCCAGTTATACATGAGAACATGCAGTATTTGGTTTTCTGTTTCTGCATTAGTTTGCTAAGGATAATGGCCTTCACTTCCATCCACGTCCCTTCAAAGGACATAATCTCATTCTTTTTTATGGCTGCATAATATTCCCTAATGCATAGATACCACGTTTTCTTTATCCAGTCTATCACTCATGGCCATTAAGTTGATTCTATGACTTTGCTATTGTGAATAGTGCTGCAAAGAACATTTGCATGCATGAATCTTTATAATAGAATGATTTATATTCTTTTGCATATATACCCAGTAATGAGATTGCTGGGTTGAATTCCACCTATTCTTTCTTTTGTTTTGTTTTTTTCTCTCTAAATTCCAAAATAAATATATATACACTTAAATGGCACATTTTACTCTCACTCTTTGGTCTATAGCATAACTTCCAAAGTACACATTTATATGCAAGATGGATCAACTTAGGAAACAGAACTAACCCATATAAGGTTACCTTTGAGAAAGAAACGTACTGGCCAAATAGAAGCTACCTCGCTGGTTTGGCCAATTATCTGAAGAGTAAGCAATTTCTTTCATAAATAAATCATTTCTCAAGCATCAATTGGAAAAGGTCACATGGACTTTTGAGGCTATGTTATATTTGATTTTTCTAGACTCTCTAAAACTAATCCATGTTATATTCTTATAGGATGCTTTTATTGTCCACGATTCATAAGCTGAATTCCGGTTATACATGTATGCATAACTTGTACCACATTCAATTTACCTTTCAGCAGGACTTAAAATAACAATCACTCAAGTAAAATGCTATAAGATAAATAAATTTCAAGCATAACAAGCAAAGAATTAATTATCAAGTTTTAGACAAAATGATTCCAGTAATGGCTGCCATCTTAGTCCAGTTTAGGCTGCTGTAACAGAATACCTGAGACTGGATTACAAAGAACAGAGATTTATTTCTGGAAGCTGGGGTTGAGGGGCCAGCATTTGGAAGGACATTCCTGCTACATCATGTAATGGCAGGAGGCAGAAGTGCAAGAGAATGTGTACACATGCGCATGCCTGGGAGAAGGTGGGGAAAGGGGCTGATCTGATCATTTTGTCATGAATAGATTTGCAAAATAACTAATACATTCCCACAATAATGACAAGAGGGCAGAGCTCTGATAACCTAATTACCTCTAAAGTTTCCACGTCTCAACACTGTTGCACTGGGGACAGTTTTCAACACATGAATTTTGGGAATACCTTTGGGGTCGTTTAAACTATAACAGTGGTATCATTCTTCATGAAGTTTGAAATATATCTCTATGCCTAAAACAAACTTTTTTTGTTTACTTTGTGCAGCAATCTGTGAAACTATGATTTTCAAGTATCTGTTGTGGGAGTTCAGGTTTCTCTTACAAAGGAAAGGATTTTATTTAATAACTTAAAAAGTGTAAATGCAAAAAAATTCAATCTACTGCAAATAATTTATTATTATGTGGCATGGTCATAGACACTCCATAGTCATACACAAGGCTCCAAGAAGAATTACGTTTGTCATTGTCAATATGCTTCCATGCTAAAATTAATTTATGTATTTATGAAAGCCAATTACTCATCAAATTAATTACTTGTTAATTATGTTGTTATGAATTTTAGCTGGTTGAATACTAATTTGTTTTAGATTTTAAGTTCATTTAAACTTGTAAGCCCCCTATTAATATTGATCTTCAGTGCTATCTATATTTGCTCAAAAAATTTAAAATAACAAACAAATATATCTAAAGGGTATAAGGTAACAACATATAATTAAAACCTTATTTTATTGAAATTTCTAAAGTCTATATTTTCTCACATACGTATATAATTATATTTATATATGACATATAATTAAAGCAAAGATTATAAATATGTAAAGCAAAGATTATATATAAAATATATAATTAAAGCAAATACTATATTACAATACACATATTATACAATGTATTTGCTATAAATATAATTTATAGTTATATATTATATACTTATATAATTTATATAGTTATATATTATATACTTATATAATTTATATATTTATATATTTATAAGTTATTGCCATTTTACTATTGCCATTTTACTACTTGTTTTATAGTTGTTTTATAACATCTTTCTCTCCCTCCCTCCCTCTCTCTTTCTTTCTTTTTCTTTCTCTCTCTCCTTCCTTCCTTCCTTCCTGCCTGCCTGCCTTCCTTCCTTTCTTTCTCTTTCTGTCTTTCTTTCCTCCCCTTCCTCCCCTTCCTTCTTTCCTTCTTCCCTTACTTCCTCCGCTCCTTCCCTCATTCCTTCCTTCCTTTTCTGTTTTCATTCTTTCTTGCTTTCTTGCTGTATTTATTGTTGTCTTCCTTTATCTCTGGTGGTATATTTCATTTTTTTAAAAAAAATAGTGTATTATAAGTTTGCTTTGTGATTAGCAAAGGATTTACAAAAATATCCGACTGTTATAACAAGTTATTTAAAACTTAAAGCAACTTAATATTAGTCACAATATGAAAAAATGAAACATATTAACAACAAAACCCATACACATTACTTTCCTTCTTTCCCAACATTTAAAATTTTTGATGTCACAATTTGCATTTTATATTGCCTACCTTGACAAATTGTTGTTAAGTATTATTATTTTTAATTATTTTTATCTTTTAGTCTTCCTAGTAAAGATATAGGTGATTATACATCATATTTACAATATTAGTGCAACAATCACACTAGCATCTTCTTTTTTTCTCTTTTTTTTTGGTTTAAGAATTCCCTTTAGCAATACTTGTAGAACATATCTGGTAGTGAAACTTTCTCTCAGCTTTGAGAAAGTCTTTATCTCTCAATTCTGAAAGAAATCTTTTCCAGTTATAATATTCTTAGTTGGCAAAAATTTTCCTTAAGCATTCTATATATAATGTCCCGCTCCTTCCTAGCCTGCAAGGTTTCTGCTGAGAAGTCTGTTGCCAGGTGTACTGGGTATTTCTTATACTTTACTTGCTTATTTTCTTTTGCTTCTTTCAGAATCCTCTCATTGTCTTTGACCTTTGAGATTCTGATTATATGTACTGAGGTATTCATATTTAGTTGCATCTGATTGGTGACCTTTGACCTTCCTGTACATAGATAGTTGTATCTTTCTCCAGGTTTGGAAAGTTTTCTTTTAATGTTTTTTTTTTTCTTTTTTTTAAAAAAGCTTTTTAATGCTTTGTTTTTCAGATCCCTCTTTAACAGCACATTTTCGCTCTTTTGATGTTGTTCGCCAAATTCTGTAAGCTTTTTTCAGTCCTTTTGATTTTTTTTCTTTTTTTCTCCCTTGACTATGCATTTTTAAATAGTCTGCCTTCAAGCTCACTGATTCTTTCTTCCATGTGATCAATTTGTTTGTATTTTATATTTCATTCATTATAATGTTTAGCTCTAGAGTATCTTTTTGATTTTTAAAATTACTTCAATCTGTTAAATTTATCTGAGAAAATTCTGAATTGATTCATTGTGTTTTCTTAAAGTTCACTGAGCTTCCTTAAAACAGGCAGTTTTAATTCTTTGTCTGAAAGATCACACATCCCCATCACTTTAGCGCCAGTCTCTGGCACCTTTTTTTTTGTCCATTTTAGTGATGTCATGCTACCCTGAATGTCCTTGATGTCTGTGGAAGTGTGACAATATCAATGTGCATTGAGAGATTTGGTGTTCATCTTGGTCTATGCAATTTGGCTTTGTTTGTGCCTGTTTTTCTTCAGAGGGATCTCCAGGGCTTCTAAGCAGACTGACTGTTGTGTTTCCTGAACCTGTGATCACTTCAGCCATCTCAGAACTATGCGATATTCTAAGCCAAGGCCTGTCACAAGTCTTGCAAGTACTCTGTGGTTTATGTGGCTTTGTGGCCCAAATGTATGAGGGGAAAACCCAAGCAGGGTACTGGGGCTGTGTGTGTATGCTGGCCAGGGCCCTGAGTTCAGAAGACTGTCCTGGTAGCCCAGGTAAGCATGCCTCTCAGTAGGTCTCTGCATTAGTAGAATGGGTCCTTGACTAGAACAGAAATTGCCAGAAATGAGGTGAGGCCTCCTTCAGATTTGTTGTGGGATGGAAGTTGCCTGTCACATTCACTCAGACAGGCACACATCTCCCAGAAAGTCCTTGCATAGATGGACTGCAGCAGGAGGTGCTGAAGCTGAGACTGAGCCCCCTCGAAATCTGTAGAACAGAGACTGGAGAGTACAGTTCCATTGTCTCAGAAGCTATGCAGCTCCCAAGAGAACTCTGTACACATGGGATAATTTCCCAACTGCAGCTGGAGGAGCTGGAGCCAATACTGAGCTCTCTTGGGATCTTCTATGGGGCTGAGGCTGGAGAGCCTGGTCTTATTAAATTAGAGAGCCATGTATCCCTCAACAAGTCTCTGCAAAATTGACATAGTTCTCCTGTTGCCACGTAGGGGTGCGAGGCAGTGGCTGGAGCTGAGATGGGGCTTTTTGGAGTCCAATGTGGGGCAGAGGCTGTAGAGCCCAGTCTTTTTGGCTCACAGGGGTGCACACCTCCCAGCAAGTGCCTGCGCAGATGGTATAGTTTCCTCACTGCAGTGAGAAAGGCTACAGTTGAGATTGTGTCCTCATGGGATATGCTCTGTGACAGAGCTTGGTGAGCCCATCAGGGAGGCCCAGACTGCAACATATGGCTGATTCTCTCTCTGTATCCTTGTATAAGCCACTCTTAGCTGGGATCTCAGCTCAAGAAGGCTGAAGCAGGGCCACAGGGCCACTTTCAGGTGCTACTGGTGTCAGTGGACAGATGACCCTTTCCGTCAAGGTACTAGTGTGCATGATTCCTTCTAGACTGCTTGGCAAATGGTTTTGCTTGCAGGCTGAAAGCCAAATGGGACTGTACCCAAGCCCCTTGAAAGGCTAGGCCATTTCCATGCTTGAATCCAGGAGCGACCTTGGTGGATCAGCCACCTGGGTGTCAGTTTGCCCTCAAAACAACCCTCCAAGGTCTTGTGTTCTACTGGAGTTCACAAACTCCTACCTGAATCCTGAAGCTCCTGAAGAAACATTTTTAACTATTGATGAGTGCAGAATTTTTGCTGTTTTGGGGGAAAATGAGCAGGCTGTCTTCTATTTCACCATCTTAATTATGTCACTCCCCTTATAGTATATTTTTAAATTTTTTTGATAGATCTTGTTTGTTCTCATGTTATTCAAAGAATATTTATGGCTTTTTTACAGTAAAATTTTATAAAAACTTAATGATAACTATTATGTTCCTCCCCCCAAAAAAGGTTATTTAATGTGATGCATCATTAAATCGAAACATATGTCTGCACAGGGCTTTCAAAAAATGTAACACTGACGTTACATGTGGGAAAACATGAGCATTAAAGTCAGTTAAGATAATATGTTGCTGTTTTTCTAAATGATAAACTTCTATAAAGATTCTATATAAATAGTTATTTAGTAGGGATACTGTTTGCTTACTAAGTATTAAATAGCATAAAACAGATTTTATTATCTTAAAGTATTTTATCATAAAAATTCAAAATTTAGTAAAACAATTTTAAAAAGAAGAAAAGAAGGATGGAAAAGGTCAGTGGAAAAAGTTAACTTAAATGTAGCAAAATGAGAACCCCTGATTAATCTAACTTTCTGTTTCATTGAATTAAATTTATGTTGAGTCTTTATTTTTATGTATTTATTTATTTTTTGTAGTGGTGAGAACACATTACTTGAGACCCACACATTTGTACTCATTTAAACAATCTTATTAATGCTAACGATAGCGAGAACTTTAGGCAACAGAAAACCTGACCGTATTAATATCAGAACAACTTGCAATTGGAAGTAGAAGAAAAGGCTCCGGACTTTCCCCAGAAGACCTTGGACTTTTCTGCTACTATGTCGGTGACCAGATTAAGTGAGACAATTCAAAAATGCAATGACAAGCTATATCACCCACACTGACATGATCAGAGTTAGTGGAAGAAGTGGTGGGTAATTGGTTACCAGAATTCTCAAGGTCAATGATTCAAGACAAACTTTAAAAAATGATAATTAAAATATTCTACTTTTTGACCTTACTCTTTGTGGTCCAAACTTCTTATCAAGTTCTTCCATATTTATATTTTTCTTCATTACAAGATAATTGCTTCAGTTTGAGTTTTGTTCCAATTTTGAGTGAGGTAGATGCAATCTCACCAAAAGTACTCACCAAAACTTTGTATTGGTACTTGTGGTACCATTGTTGTGCCATTTATAAGAATATAAAACATTGCACATTGCCATCAGAGTTCACCTAAATTTGTCTCAATTTCTATAGTCTCTTTCATTTTCTCTCACATCTCCTTTCTCTCAGTGTTTCTCTTACTCTCATGAAAATCTGGCTAACTTATTTTTGATAACCTAGTTTTTGTCTTTCTTTTTTCCTAAATAAATATACTTCCCTTCTAAATCCCCTTTAATTTTTACACTTTATTCAAGATCCAGAAATGCAACAGTTAAATTTAATCTGATAATGCCCCTAACATGTAATTATAAAGTCTCTATATTTCTAAACAGAATTTATTGATCTATCTTATCATTAATTATCTTGTGGTTTCTAGGTCTATTTTTTAATAACTGTAAAGTCTGCTATTTTCCAGGAGTAATTAAATAAATATATCAATGTATTTTAGTAATTCAAAAGTGCTACATTAAATTCATGGTGCAATATCTCTAGTTCAGAAATCTAAAGGTGTATGATGCATAAAAACGTAATACTTCAAAGACATAGAGCATATTTATTGTATTTATATCCAAATCAATCATTTTATAGTCACTTCCTTCTTGCCTGTTGCATTCTTAAAGCAAATACAGTTTAATGTAATTTAAGGTACTTCTATTCTGATTAACCAAGTTTTTCTCTAAAATAGGGATTCTTTTAAAAGAGGGCATATCATAGAGTTTTACAACACAGTCTTTGGAGTGAGTGTTCCATCTATTTAAATTTCTAGTCTGCCGTTTACAAGTAATGTAATCTTAGGCAAGTTAATTATGATTTAAATATACTTACTTGGTTTTAATAAGGCTTTCTTATGACTCCTCTGGGTTGTTGTAAGAATTAAACTATTGGGGATGAAGTGAGGTAAGTCTGATTCCACAGATTACTCTGAACGAACATTTTCTGCTCTCTCATTTTAAACAATCTCAATTCCAAAAAAAAATACTAGTATGGGCTTGAGCCAAAATAGCCAATACTAATGTCAAAAATAGTTATCAAGTAAAATAATAAAATAAAAATAAAAGGAAGGCATTTGCAAAAAAGAATAAAAGCTAGGGTTTAAAGTCAGTCAGTGCTAGACTACAAAACATAAAGACTTCACTACTTACAATTTCCTGGCTATTCTCCGCAAGTTATTTGATCTCCTTAACTCCTTTTCTTTTTTCTAATTAAATTAACGTCATTTTTATAGGGCCGTAATGCAGATTAAATAAAATAAGCCATATATAAAATATAGCACAGTTCTAATTAAACAGTCAATAAATAATACCTTATATTAAAATTCTCAATGTTGTCATCATCATTAAAAGTGTCTATTTTGAGAGCACAATTACACTTTTTTATTATCTGAAATGGGTCCATATAATTTTACAGGGTGTTGTTAATATGAAGGTTTACATTTAAAATAATCTGTGAAGAGAGAAATACATTTCAAACAAATAAATATACTATACAATTTAACCACTAGATTATCAGCATCCATTACATTACTTAAAGATTACCACAGTCTTCAAATTGAGAATTAGATTATCAATGTGTATAATCTCTTTATTAAAATATTCTAGACTTTTTATGTACTTTGATAATTCTTAAAGATAAAATTTTTTGTCTAGTATAACAGTTATTTATTATAGTGACTGATCCACCACAGTCACACAATAATGTTTATACGCTGAATCAATTGAGTGTAAATGTGTTTTAAATCATTGAAGAAACTTTTTTAAAAAATTGTTATTCTGTATCATTTATCAGGTGTGTCAAGTATGTTCTTTTTTGTCTCAGAGAAAGTAATGTCCTCCTCTCCAGCCTGGCAACAGAGCGAGACTCCGTCTAAAAAAAAAAAAAAAAAAAAAAAAAAAGTAATGTCCTCCTTATTCTTCCAGAAAACCATTATCCTTTAATAAATAATTTTATTTAAAATTTTAATTTGCCCCCTACATTTATTATATTCCCATACATCACCATTTTACTCTTCACTACCAATTACCTTTCCTTTTGGGACACTTGAGCTATGCAAATATGTATTTTGTTTGCTTTTAATGTAATCTCTGGAATTCACATTTTTTCACAGCGCACAATTAAACTACATTTATTAAATAATAATAAATGATTTCTTACTGTGGGCCCTTACAATGGGTAAATAGCAAGATATTTTTTAAATGTCTTGATAGTAAAAGATAGAAGGAAGAATGAGTACCACCCTTATGAAGAAAAGAAGGGAAGTCATTCAGAATAGACAGAAATAGAATCTGAGGGAAGTATTTTGAGTAATGACATGACACAAAGACAAACAAAAAAATAGAGTTTAAGAAGATTCCTCGAGTCCCAAAAATTATTTTAAATCTCCACAATGGAGAGAGAAATTTTAAACAGACAAAAAAAAAAAGAACAAATATCTATCAGAAGGCAGTAAGCATATGTCCGTTTTTTCCCAAATGTTTGCCAACTGAAACTTAAAGTAGCCTAATGAAGTCTATTGTGGGGAGAGAATCTAAAAATCAACCTTCATCATAGATAAGTGAGTAGTCACTATGGTCAAGGGGGAAATATCATAGAAAGGAAGAAACAATGATCTATGTTAGTTAAATTCTGAGTTCAGCTCAGTTAAAGCAGTATGTAAGAAACATTTTTTTTTAGGTCCAGCAGCAGCTGTGTCAGAATAGAAACAGATGAGAGACTTAGATATAGATTAGGAACAGTTAGAGGAATTAGTATGATTAAAAGCTTTTATACCTAATATGCCTAGATGCACAAAATGTTCTGAAACTTCAGCATCAAAGAAAAGCTGGCATAGAGGAAAAGCAGGGAAATGCATGCAGCTCAGCACTGTGAGGGCATTTAGAGAGTAATATTTATCTTATTTCTGGAAGAACATCAGGGCAAAAATGAGTTAATCAGTATGATAAGACGGGATTAAGACAACAAATACGTTATTGTATTATGTCCTTTGCCTTAATGATCCGTCTGCTTTCTGTTTTCAGGGGCCAAACACATGTAATACAGACAATTAGTTATTTAGATCATTGACTGCTGTTTGTTTAATATAATTTACTTAAAATTTAAGTTAACCTCTGTTTCTGTGTTTTTCAAAAACTAAAGGATGGAGAGAGTAGAACTTCAATTTTCTAAACCATCTCATAGCTCACTATAGCATGCAAATAGAAGATAAATAAGTAGTATCAAAGGTATTATGTTGTTGCATTTTAGTCACATTTGAATTGTCGAAAGCACCAATAACAGAAGAAAAAAATTGAAGATAGTGAACAATAAGCCAATAGGAGAGAGTGATTTTGATTATGTTCTTCTACCTCCTCACTGCTCCTCTTCCTCCTCCTCTTCCTTCTCTTTTTCTTCCTCCTCCTTCTTCTGTCTCTCTCATGTATCTATATGTATATAGATAAATAATATAAATGTATTAAATATATTTAAATAATATAAATGTATTAATGTACATTTAAATAATATAAACACTTAAATAATATAAATGTTCTCATTAATATATGGTGTATTAATATGTAATATATACTATATGTGACATATAAATTAATATAAATTATATTATATAAGTATACATAAGTAATGTATACTATGTAAGTATATATAGTATATATGTATTTATATATAATATAAATTAATATAAATTATATTATATAAATATATAAATTATATTATATAAGTCTGTATACTATATATGACATATAAATTAATATATTATATATTATATGTGATATATAAATTAATATATACATTATAAATACTTAATGAAAACATTTGTATTATTAAAATGTTTATATTATTTAAAAGTACATTTAATAAATTTATATTATTTAAATATATTTATTATTATATACTTAGTATATATACAGAATATATATATAGAATATATAATATATAGTATATATATGCACTATATGTAGTATATATAATAGTATATATAGTATATTTATACTATATGTGTATAGTATACTATATATACTATATAGTATACTATATAGTATATACAGTATATATACTATATATGTATAGTATATACAGTCTATATACTATATATGTATAGTATATACAGTATATATACTATATATGTATAGTATATACAGTATATATACTATATATGTATAGTATATACAGTATATATACTATATATGTATAGTATATACAGTATATATACTATATATGTATAGTATATACAGTATATATACTATATATGTATAGTATATACAGTATATATACTATATATGTATAGTATATACATATATAGTATATATGTATAGTATATACATATATACTATATATGTATAGTATATACATATATACTATATATGTATAGTATATACATATATACTATATATGTATAGTATATACATATATACTATATATGTATAGTATATACATATATACATATACATATATACATATATACATATATACATATACATATATACATATATACATATATACATGTATACTATATATAGTATATATACTGTATACTATATATAGTATACTGTATACATATATACATATACTATATACATACACATATATAATATGTATACATACTATATATATACATATATACTATATATACTATATATACATATATAGTATATATAGTATATATAGTATACTGTATATTATATATACTATATGTAGTATACAGTATACTACATATAGTATATATAGTATACAGTATACTACATATAGTATATATAGTACACAGTATACTATATATAGTATATATAGAATATATAGAATATATAGTAAGTATATATATGTATATATAATATATACACTTAGAACCATTTTAGTTTGATTCCCCTCTATATAAGCTGAAGTACAAACACACACAAATTGTTTACTTTGTTTTTACAAGTAATATTTTTGCAAACTTACAGATTTAAATTGAATTTAAATTCATTTTAAAATATTGTATTAAATACATGTATTCATTCGCTAGGTCTGCCATAAAAAAGAACAACAAAATGAGTGGTTTAAGCAACAGAAACTTATTTCTGACAGCTCTAGAGGCTGGAAGTCTAAAGTGTATGTGATGGCAGTGTCAGTTATTTCTGAGAGCTGTGAGGGAAAGTTTTTTTTCTATGCACCTCTCCTTGCTTCAGGTGGCCTCAGGTGTTCTTTGATTTGTACATGACATTCTCCCTATGTCTTCACACCATCTTACCGTTCTACACGTTTGTCTCTATGTCCATTTTTTTTTCTTTTTATAAGGACAGCAGTAATATTGGATTGGGTTTGACTCTAAAACTTCATCTTAACTTGAACATCTACAGACTACTTCCGAATTACATCCCATTCACGGATATTGAAGGTTAGAACTTTCAAATATATCTGAGGGAAAAAAGAAATTCAACCCATAACAACAATCTTTGCCATTAATTGACTTCGATTGCCTCAACTCTGTGTTTTGGGAGCCTGGGAAATGTCCTTCTTGCAGTGCTAAAAAACAGTAATTTGGAAAATAGGCCTAATTTTTTTTTCCAGTGATGCTTTTCCCACAGGTGAAAATACATTTTAAAATGTCCAACTAAATACTGTGGGGCTTACAAATATGATAAGGCATTTTCTGTAACCTAAATTTACGTTGTATTCAGTGGTGTTAAAAGAAAAATTTTAGCCAAATTAAATTTAAAAGAATTTAATTGAGCAAAGAAGTCTTCGCAAGTCAGGCCGTCTCCAAAGCCAGAGTAGGCACAGAGACTCCAGCTCAACCATGTGGTGGAAGAAGAGTTATGGACAGAAAAAGGAAAGTGACGATACAGATAAAGGAAGTGAGGTACAGAAACAGCCAGATTGCTTACAGCTCGGTGTTTGCCTTATTTGAACACAACTTGAACAGCTAGCCACCTTTGGCCACAACTCAGTGACTGGCACGACAGTAGTCTGAAGTCTGTTTATGACTCCATTTAGGTTATAGTTCATTATGTACAGAGAAAACTTTGGGCCAAATTTAAAATATGTAAGGAGGCAGCTTTAGGCTAAACTTGATTTAACAGTGAGATTAAGCTTAAATACATAAGTATAGAAATAACAAGAGCAAGAACAACTCAAGGACTTAATAGAAGGCAGTGCTTGGTTAATAGCTAATTAAATGTTACAGATATTCAATATAAGAGTTAAAATGAAAGCATAATTTATTCTGGGTAGGCTGAATAGTTATTCTGGTAGGATTTAAGCTGGAAATCAAATCGGGGATACATTTTAGAGAGCTAAATAAAAGCAAAAACAATAAGTAAGGTAAATATTAGATATGAGAAAAAAACTTGAGCTCAGAAAATAATCAGGTAATTTCTCAAAAACACATTTCCATATAAATAAGGTAAACTGAGAAGTGACTGGAAAGGTAGGCCTAGGAAAAAGTGAACTTTTAAATTAATTAATTAATTAATTATTTTGAGAGAGAGTCTTACTCTCTAGCCCAGGCTGGAGTACAGTGGCACAAACATGGATCACCACAGTCTCAATCTCCTGAGCTTAAGCAACCTTTCAACCTCAGCCTTCCATGTAGTTGCAACACAGACACGTGCCACCATGCCTGGCTAATTTTTTTATTGTTTATAGAGATGAGGCCTCACTTTGTTTCCCAGGCTGGTCTTGAACTCCTGAGTTCAAGCTTTCCTCCCTCCTCAGCCTCCCAAAATGGGAAGATGTGAATATAAATGTTAGAGAAGAGAGTTTAGGTAGATCTTGATGTAGGAAGTGTTTGGATTCGTTAAGTGCTAAGTTGAAATTCATCACTTAACATTTATGAATTCTGAGGTCTAAAAAGCCATTTTTAATTCTAAATTTTTTTTTGGTTGTTCAGTTGTTAAAAATAAATGCATAGGTCTGGATAGCTGACAACTTTGGCAAGTGTGTTTTTTGTTGGCACATTAAAGATGACTCAAGGAATAACCAAATACTGTAGTTCACAATGATGATCTTTCTATTTGTAATCAGCTGAGCTCTCTCCTGCCCTGGCTATGACCACTATTTTCTCCACTAGTGTCAGTCTCACCCCAGTTCTTTGCACAATTAATTCCTTTTCATTTTTCAATGTTCACCTTAAATATTACCTTCCCAGAGAGTCATGTATTGATCGCCTTCCTCTCTTACACTTGAGTACAATCTCACTTGTTCTACTTTACAGCACCAAGCGAAATTAGTAATTGTTTTTCTACTTACTTGTTCTTTGCTGTACCTTTTAACAAACTATAATAATGTCAGTAAGACTATATTGTTTATTGTTTTGTGTATATGTGTGTGTATATGTATAGTTTTGGCATGCCATCAGGTTATGACATTTTAAATAAAAACAGAAAACAAACAAACAATAAAACATTTTCTTATGAGAAAAATACAGCCTCTCTTACTGCTATGGAATGAATGTGGGTGTCTCCCCAAAATCTGTGTGTTAAAATTCTAACTCCTAAAATGATGGTAATACGAGATGCATCCTATGATAGGTGATTAGGTCCCGAGGGCAGAGCCCTCAAGAACGGGATGAGTGACCTTATAGAAAAGACTCTGGAAAACTTCCTCATCTCTTCTGCCATGTGAGGACACAGTTGGAAAATGAGCATCTATAAGCCATAGGAACAAGGCCCTCAGTAGATGCTGAGTTTGCTTGTGCATTGACCTTGGACTTTTCAGCCTACAGAACACTGGGAAATACTTCTTTACATGTATGAGCTACCCAGCGTATGCTATTTTTGTTATAGCAGCCTGAACTGACTAAGATAGAAATTGGTACTGACAAATGGGGGTGCTGTTGTAACAAATACCTAGAAATGTGGAAGCAATTTTAGAACTGGGTGATGTGCAGAGACTGGAGGAGTTTTGAGGTGAATGCTAGAAGCCTGCATTGCCATAATTGAACCATGAAGAGTGGTTCTGATGAGGGACCAGAAAAAAAAAAGGAGGAGCTCTATAAAAAGCCTCAGTCTTCTTTTAGAATATCTAAGTAATTTTGAACAGAATGTTTGCAGAACTGTAGACAAGAAAGGCTCTTCTCATGAGATCTCAGATGGAAACAAGCAACAAGCTATTGGACAATGGAGAAAAGGCAATCCTTATTATAAAGTGGTAAAGAACGTGACTGAATTGTGTTCATATTCTAGTATTTTGTGAAAGGGAGAATTTCTGAGCAATGTAACTGGATATTTAGCTGAAGCAATTTTTAAGTCAACTGTTTGAAGGAGTGGTCTGGTTCGGCTTGACTACTTGTAATAAAATTCAAGAAGAGATAAATGACTTATAGATAAAATTGGTAAGCAGAGCAAAAAGAGAACTTAAAAGATTTGAAAATTTCTCATCCTATCCATATTGTAAAATCTAAAGAAGTATATTTAGGGGAGAACTAAGAGTGTGGCCAAATATTTGTCTGACAAAAAGATTAGTATGAGTGTAAACTGTGAATTAAATCAGCCATGCCAGGAGGAAAACTATCAGCTGGAACTGAAGGGGAAGAAGATGGTAAGGAATAAAAATAGACTGTTGGACTTCTGAGATTTTTCTGAATGGGACCACAGAGCTATTAGACTGAGAACATATACTATTATTCAAGCAGAGGAAAAAATGACAGCAAAGGTGACTCAGAGATTATTAGGGCTGCATTTTTGGTTTCAAGAGAGGGTACAATGCCTTATTTTCAAAGGCCAGTTGGCTACTGCCCAAAGCTGTGGGGTCACAGCCACCTAGAGCTGTAAGACAGGGCCACCTGGCAGAGTCCTGAAGGTATGACCTCTGCCGGGTAGAGCTGTGGAGGCGGGACCTCCACCCACAGTTCTGGATGATGGTACTCCTACCCCAGTGGTTCCAAAAGGCCAGACTTCCCCTATCCCATTGGGTCTGCAAGGTGAGTCCCCCGCCCCAGTGAACTCTGCTTTTTCTTTTTCATAGAAATCCCAATAAAGGCTCTAATCCAAGCCTCCTCCTTGCCACCATTTTTTCTCCTGCCCACCGTGGTGTCTTTTTCTTGTGGCCCTGAGTGTCATGCCATGCCTCCAGTCTCTAAGACCTATTAGTATAATAAATTTTGTTTTCCTGAGCCTGTTTTTTGTCATCTCTTGGGGCCCCACCTGACTCTTCATCTCATAAAAATATGAAATATTTGTGTTCACCATTTTCACTCTAACATTAACAATACTATGTAACGCATAAATATCTGATACAAAAATAATGGTTGAATAAATATATCTAAGTTTATAATTTTACCTATCATTATTATTATTCTATACATAACACAATTACATTAATTTTTTTAGCAGCAGAAGGTGAGAGTGAATCTCTCACAAATAAACTATTCTCTGCCTCATACCATGTAAATACACTTATTATCCTAACACTAACCCCCAAAACACAAACATCCATAGAAAAACACAAGCACAGCCATACAAGCAGTTACAGTCGGACTCACAATCATTTAGGGAGCTAACCTTATTCATGAAGCAGCCCCTGCCATATATTTCATATGCTATCAGAGGAATTGCATAGGCCCTCAAGACACACAATTAAATACACACACACACACACACACACACCCTCACAATCACTGTATTAGGATTCTCCACAGAACCAAAAAGGGTGTGTATGTATGTATTACTTTATCTAAATGTAATACATAATGTGTATTTTATTTATATATATATTTCAAAGTAAATTTTTCAAAATAAATTATACAAACACAAATACGTGTGTGTTTGTGTGTGTATAAGTTATTTTGAAAAATTGGCCACGTAATTGTGGAGGTTTGGTGAGTCCAACATCTATTTGTGGAGGCTGGGAGGGCTGGCAAGCTGGAGACGCAGGAAAGAGTTGTGGCTTAAGTACAAAAGCCATCTTCTGGAGAATTCAAGAAGAGCCAACGTTGCAGACATCTGGATAATTCCCTCTTGCTAGAGGGAGGTCAGACTTTTGTTCCCTTCAGGCCTTCAACAAATTGAATAAGCTTGACTCATATCCTGGAGAAAAATCTGCTTTATTTAAAGTCCACCGACTTAAATGTTAATCTCATCAAAAAATATTATCACAGAAACATTCAGAATAATGCTTGAGCAAACATGTCAACCTGGCTGCTATGGTCTGAATGTGTCCCCCAAAGTTCAGGTGTTGAAAACGTAATCCTCAATTATACAGTGTTGAAAAGTGGGACCTTTAAGAGGTGATTAGGTCATGAATAGATTGTCACTATCCCAGGAGTGGGTTAGTTATTGCAACAGTTGGTTCCTGCTGAAAGAATAAATAGGGGCTTATTCCACGCCCTCTTTCATGCACTCTTCCCATTCTGTTTACTGCTGTGGGAAGATGCAGAAAGAAGGCTCTTGCCAGATGCTGGTACCTTGATATGTGACTTCCCAGCCTCCAAAAGTGTGAGAAATAATTTTTTTTTAAAAAAATTACCTAGTCTGTGGAATTCTTTTATAGCAACATAAATGGACTAAGACACTGGCTGAGCCAAGTTGGCATATAAAAATTAACCATCACAAGCACAATCACAAAATCATAGTCAGCTGGCAGAATACTAGAATACACAGAGGAAAACAAGGCTGGAGAGAGCTTTTTCTAATTATTATTTTTTTAAGATTGGAAAGAATAACACCTTTTCTTCTCCTAATTATCTGCAAGATAGTTCATGGTCTAAAGTAGCAAATTTTGAGAAATTCTTAGAAAGCTACTTAAGAAGTCAAGGGGACAGAGATCATACATCCTACTTAGAGAGCAAGAGATAATTACTAAAGTGGTTTGTGAAACCACATGATCTGTCTCTCTCACTGAAAACTACACGGTGTGAGACAGGGACTCTGTACTATCAACTGCAGTTTTCTCAGAATATAATACCATGTCATGTATATACAAGAGTTAAAAACGAAACAAACAAAAAAACCCCACAGAACCACAAATGAATGATACAAGAATGTATTGAAAGATAACAAGAAGATGTACTCACTAAGGTAGTACAATGTAATATGTAATACAAAGGATTAAAATTAAAATCAGTCTAATGATGATGTATGTGCATAGACCAATCAATACCTCCATGTAGAAATTCAAGACATAGACCAATACTACATAAATATTAGACAAATAATGCTGATCAATAAAAAAAGACTTCAGTCAAAATGAGTCTAAAAATATTTTTAAATACAATTAATACAATATTAATATAGCAATTATAAAAAATTGTAAGAGTAGCAATTGTAAGCAATTTCAATACATTTGAGCTTTTATATATTCAAGATGTCACGCTGGGCATTTTACAAACTTAGTCCATTTATTTCTTTAAAATGTATCACTTTTTGTTAAGACAGATTACAAGATTGCAAGTCCCCACTGAAGAATTTTGATTCATAATTTGGTGTAGACTTGAAAATATGCATTTCTAACAAGGGTCACATTTGAGAGCCGCTGATCTATATAAATTTTAATACAACAATTTTTTTTTTTGAGATGGAGCCTCACTCTGTCCCCCAGGCTGGTGTGCAGTGGTGCTATCTCGGCTCACTGCAACCTCCGCCTCCCGGGTTCAAGTGACTCTCCTGCCTCAGCTTCCCGAGTAGCTGTGATTACAGCACCTGCCACCATGCCTGGCTAATTTTTGTATTTTTAGTAGAGACAGGGTTTCACCATGCTGGCCAGGCTGGTCTCAAACTCCCAACCTCAGGATATCCGCCCACCTCGGCCTCCCAAAGTCCTGGGATTATAGGCGTGAGCCACTGTGCCCGGCCAATAAAACAAATTTTAAAACCCCACATTGCTTTCTTCCATAAAGTATGCTTAGTTTCAAGACATTATTAACAATTCTCAAAATATCCCATTCTATTTTATATTACCTAGGATTTTGGAAAAAGAAATCACTATAATATTTCATATAAAAATCCATATTTGTTTATTTTGCCTTTATTAATATTTTAAAATTAACTACACAAATCTATAATAGATCATTAGTTTTATGGTCTTATCAAGGCTTTTGTTTTCCCTATTGATAATGTTTTTTATTATGATACTATATTTTATTTATTATTCTTTGAATTAATTCTTAAATGTGATATTATTCCTTCTGGATAAAACACTGACACCCATACATATTGGGGAACGAAGTAATTATTCTTTAAATTTTGTGGAAACACCTGTGTTTCTTCAAGTGTTCAATACTTGTATCTAGTACTAGTTATTTGATTAACTGAAGAGACTACTTTTATTTTTTCTAAAAAGATCAGCCCCAAAACAATTATTTACTAAATGGTACTACCATCTGAATTTCCTTCTGACACTAAAATGTATATGCAATAATTTGAATTCACTATTTATAAATTCAATTTATGTTATTACATATTCTCAAATAAATAACTCTTTGTTAGTAAATATAAACTGCAATATTACCTAGAAAGGGATGATAAATTATAAAGTATTTGAATGTAGTAGCTGAATAACTGTTTGCTTCCTTTCCTACTTAAAACTATAAATGTATAAACCTTTCTATAATTATTTAGTGATAATTAGGTGACTATCACTTTTAATTTTTCTATCAGAAAAAAATGGCAATACTATTAAGTATATAAAAGTTAATCTTAGTGGACAATACTTCAAATTTCATACTTACAGTTCAAAGTTAACATATTATCCTGCAATATATTTGCTTCTAAATAAATGAAAAGTAAATATAGCAGTAGTGTTTACGATTTAAAATAAATATATGCAATAGCTTAACCATCATCCATATGAAAACTAATAAACATTTTCTCAAGAAAGCATTCAAGACAAAAATATTTATATTTACTTGGCCATTTAGTTGTCAGACATTCAAAAGGGCTTTTTGGACACAGGCGTCTACCTTGTGACTTGATTCAATTGATAGGTTAAGTTCATAAAAGCATCCTGCAAACAACTCTACATCCCGTCTTGACTATTTTTCACTTCACTTAGGCAAATACCACTAAGGAATAACAGCATTAGCTGGAGATACCATTCTCAGATCTTCAAGGTAATTGTGCTTGTATATGTTTTTTAAATTCTTAAAATGGCTTTAGAGAGGCTTTCATTTCTACAAGAATTAGTATTATGAAAGGCACACATGTAAGAGAACATTTATGTTAACTTGATATTGTACAAACATTAATAAAAGTAAAAAGAATTAGACTTTATAGATGCTTTGAGAGTGCCTAGCTAAATTGGGATTCCAGTACCAGAGTGGCTAGCAAACCTAGCAACCCTGTCTTAACATGAAATGAAGAGGAACAGGATGTGAGTGTTTACAAGTGTCTGCCATGAGATACTTTTTTTACCTGGCACATGGCCTTATGCTTAGTGGTCCAATCTGATACCTGGGAAACGGGGTACAGGTCCTTGCACAAGAAACTTGTTTATACTGTCAGAGGCCCTTGTGTGTGGTTCTTGTGTGAGCATGTCCAGTTTTATGCCTGTCTGACCATCACTGTGGTGCTGAGAGCCTGACCTTGTGTTTCCCCTGGTGTTCCAGGGAAATCCTGGGCTGGAGAAGCCCCTAGTTTTCCAAGTGGAAGGCGCATATTCCATATACCACCATGACAGGAAACTAGTTCAAAGATTTCTACTTGAACCTGGGCAGGGAAAGAATAATGAGGGCGGTCCTCTGTCCCTGGGTCATCCAAGATGGGAATGAAGAGTCAAGCAAAAAGACAGAGAGAGATTGAGTGAGTGGTAACTAGTGGTATATAAAAGGGAATAGAGTGTGGGTGACTTCAAGTTCAAGGACAAATGCCTAAATTTTCCATTTTAAAAAAGTGGCAAGAAAGCAGGGAATCAAATATACTAGTCAGAAAAGATGCTTCTAAGTTCTTATCTCTGGCCCATGTTTGACCCGTGTCAGTGGGATGTAGATCTAGAAACTGTGTTAAGGGTAATTGAACTCTGCTTCTGGTATGAAGAAATTAAACTTGTATTCAAAATGGATGCCAAGGCAACATAAACCTATGGGAATTCACCACAACAGAGTGCTTACATGACAAAAGTTTCTTGGATTCTGTTTTGCTTTCAGAAAACTCTGACTCTTTGATTTTAGTTAATTTGAATTAAGCTTCCCATTATGACAGCACTTTACTTTGAAGTGGGGTTTTTGAATGTCAAGAATGAAAATCACCTCCCAGTTGGTTGACAATTTATTAAAGCAAGAGGTCTCGGGAGATTAGCACACATAATATTGTAAGCCATAATGTCATAGGGCTTGTTGTTACAAAACAAACATTTTAATATGGATCAGAATGCATTTTGAGTCTCTCTTTTAAAAAGTCAGGAAAGGCATTTAAAAGGGTAACATTAATATGAATGTTTTTATATTTGCTTCTGAAAAACAAAATATCAAGACTATTAAAATTTTTCAAATGTGCATGTGTTAAAGCCTGTCGAAATAAATAAAAATTGGCCATGTTTGTACTATTAAAAATAAGCCAAGTGGAGAAACATCAATCATGTGTGTTACATTGTGTTTCTTTCCCTCTGCAGAATTGTAATTGCCCCTCACCTGTTCCTACTGCTAGTATTATAGTCAGAATTTTTTCATAGTTGATTAGCAGTCATCTCCCATGTCTTCAGAATATGTTGGATATGATGATGATCATAATCCAGCTTGTTTTATGGTACTCAAGTAGCAAATTGAGAACTTAAGATGAAATATAATTTTAATTTGAATATAGGAATGATTGAATTGAATAAGCAAGTATTGTGCTGTTATGTTGTGGCAGATCTTTCACTGTTAGGTTTGATAAGGCAACTTTTTAATATAAAGTTTATTGTCAAAGTATGAATATAAAATGTTACCTGTGCCTTACTAGAAAAAGGTATAAATTAGTAGAGAAGGCATAAAGGAAAGGAAGAGATACTTCATTAATCCCTAGTGTTTATGTTACCACTGTTCAATCTTAAACAATATATTGTATTTCCATTTCCATATATAGAGAGTTTACTTTTAAAGGCATATAATTATTAATATATAAGTTTGAAGAAAATGGAAAGTAAACTATTGTTATTTGAATTATAAAATAGCAATGGTTTAACTTAAAAGTTTATTTCTGAATATATTAATCAACAATAATAATTTATTTTTAACTTAATCATAACGAAAGTGGAAGCAGCATTTGTATGCAGATAGTTAGGTTTTCCCCAGAGATACTCTTTTGTGCTCCCTCGCATTCTCTCTCTCTCTCTGGCTTTCACTCTGTGTTTTCCAACCCATGGATAATACACAGAATTCAACAAGATGCAAAATTTATGAGAAAGAATAAACTTGTATTAATTTAGCAATTATTCTGTGTCAAACTCTGTACTAGATGTGTACCTGTCTATCATCCACCTATCTGAACATTAGGAGGTAAATTGCTTGAGATTATGTCACTCGTAAGTGCTAAAGCTTAAAAGAATATTCTAGACTATTTGATTAGAAAGCCCATGCCCTTTTCTTCCATGATAAACACTTCCAATCCAAGTGGCTATGGTATGTCTTAACATTTATCAAAATAATAAAGAAATTTTCAAGTACTATGGTTTTATTTGTCAAAGAGGAATACCACTGATGTTTAGATAATTTCTTTATGTGGATACTAAAATATTTAACTTGAAAATCTATGTCTTAAGGATAATATACATATGAGCTTCTGATGATCACAGAATAATTTGCCCTTTTATTAATCATGTACCATTTTAAATGATAAATTCAGAAATTGTTAAAATATTTAGAAAGGTTAATTTTATAATATAGGTGATTAGCTCTACTTAAATCAACTGTGATATCAAACAGAAGCTCTATACCCTGCACTTGTGTATAATTAAACGGCATCTATTCATTAATTACTCACTTATCATTTTGTACCTGTATTCATCTGGATATGGTATCAAACTAGAGCATTGTAGACCAGCATATAACCAATAGTAATATGCATTTATTCAATCAGTAAATGCTGCAGAAGAAAACACTATATTCTAGTTATAAACATTATTAGCATATATCAAAAACTACTATAAACTAGTTTTCAGTATGGAATATATGGAAAATAAATTCATAAATATAATTTAAATAAAATTAACATAACAGAAAAATGTCATCCTCTGTAACAATCAAAGTAGAATTTAATTATATATATAGTCACTTCAAAAAATAAAGGTAAGAGTATATACCATAAAAAATTGTTAAGATTCAATGGTATAAAAAATATGAAAATCTACTCTAAATTTTAAGTCACTGTATACATTAAAACTGCAGTTTCTATATATTTGACAGCATTATATGCAGATATCAATAATTTTTACTATACTGGACTTTAACTACAGGTAATTATAAATTTTGTGTGTAACTGGTCCTCTGGGTACTTAGCTATTTAGTATTATTCTGGGTCTCTCTGTGAGGGTGTTTTGGATGAGATAAACTTGTGCATTGGTACACTGAGTACAGTAGTTTCATCTTATCCTTGGAAGGGAGATAGCTTCCAAAATCTTCAGTGTATGCCTGAAACCACAAATAGTTCTGAATCTCATGGCTGTCAATCGGGACATATTTCTGTTCATTTCTTCCACCCACAAGTGTAAAGCCTTTCCCATCTTAACCAAGCACTTATCACACACTGTGGCTGTAATTTTTGCAGTTTGAGGTGGGACAGCAAAACTATCCTGAATTTCTTTTGTTCTTCACAATTTCGTGGATAGAAAATTTACTTTTACTGAAAATTTTAGCAACCTCAACGTACAATATTTTTCCTTGTTAAGTTGAGGACTTTCACTTTTTCCCTTAAAGGAAGCACTTTAAAATTTATTTTTGGCATATTTGAATTATCAGCATCACCACTATTATACTTTGGGGCCATTGTGAAGTACAATAAGAGGTCCTCGAACACCAGCACTGCTGCTGCATTGCTATACCGCAAAAGTCAAGCTGAGAACCAAGCAGCTACTAAGTGACTAATGGGGTAGGCGGTGTATACAGCATGGATCTGTTGGCAAAGGGGTGATTAGCGTCCTACCAGGGAAGGTGTGGGATGCTGTGAGATTGCATCATGCTGCTCCAAATGGCATGTAATTTAAAACTTATGAATTATTTCTGAAATTTCCTGTTTGACATATTCGAATCATGCTTGACCATGGGTTAATGGAACTGCAGAACTGCAGATAAGGGAGGATGACCATGAAGCAGCTAGCTATCCCTAATGTGAGTGGGCTTCATCCAATCAGCTGAGGAGCTAAATAGAACAAAAAGGCCGAACCTCCTCCAAGTAAGGGAGAATTTTTCCTACCTTCATACTGAGACTGACATATCAGCTCCTCCTCGGTCTTCATCCTGCTAGTTGTTAAACTGGAATTGCACCATCAGCTCTCCTGGTTCTCAAGTTTTTGGACTCAAACAGGAACTACACTATTGGTTCTTCTGTGTGTGCCTCCAACATTTCAACTCACCCCAGAAATACTCAGATTGTCAGCCTTCATAATCACAGGAGATCTTTTCTTATAATAAGTCTTCCTTTTCTCTTTTCTTTCTTTCTTTCTTTCACTCTGTCTCTTTCCTTCCTTCCTTCCTTCTTCTCGTTCTTTCCCTCTGTCTCTGTCTCTCTGTCTCTGTCTCTCTGTCTCTCTCTCTCTGTCTCTCTCTCTCACACACACACACACACACACACACATACACACGCACACTCCATTGGTTCTGTTTCTCTGGAGAACCCTGACTAATACACTGTAAATGTCACTCTTACAAAAGATGATAACTGCTCTTAATATTTTTTTATTTTTCTAGGTCCTCATTCATTGCCTAGTAAATGAATAATTGTTGAATGAGAAATTCTCAGATTAAGAGTTTTGGTATAACATATACCAATGGAACTCTATTGGTACAACATATTTTCACTTAACTGATTATTGACAGCCAGTGGCAGCAACTCATCTTTTGTTTTGATTCTAATTTTAGATTTCACTTTTCTCATTACAGTAAGACATTAACATTATAATTATGTAAGTTAAAAGTAAATTCCAAAATAACTTTTTTTCTATAAAACTACATAGTATTTTGTATTCTTAGCTATTTCAAAAGTACAGAATAAATCTCATAGCTGGTCTAAGGTCTTATCAGCGTAATTCATGGAGACTTCCAAGAAACTGACTCCTATTCTATTTTCACAGTCTTAAGTTTGAAAATAGACTTAAATTCAGCTCTTAGCCTAGGTAGCCTTAGTGCAATGGGTGGAATTTTTTTTTTTTTTTTTTTTTTTTTAGAGACAGAATCTCGCTGTGTCGTGCAGTGGCACGATCTTGGCTTACTGTAATTTCCACTTTCTGGGTTTAAGTGATTCTCCTACCTCAGCCTCCTGAGTAGCTGGGACTACAGGAACCACCACGCCCAGCTAATTTTTGTATTTTTAGTAGAGACGGGGTTTCACCCTGTTAGCCAGGATGGTCTCAATCTCTGTCTGGACCTTGTGATCCCCCCGCCTTGGCCTCCCAAAGTGCTAGGGTTACAGGCGTGAGCCATCGCACCCGGCCGGATATTTTTAATTCACAAATGTGGTGCATACTTAATCATAAGTACCAGATTGTTTGTTCACTGAAAAATGTTGACACTAAGGAGATACACTGACAAGAATAAGGGATCTCTAATGTATAATCAGTGTCTGCAGTATAGCGAGGACTTAGGACAGATGCTGTGCTTCTAGAAGATCTGACATGACACTTCCTCAGACATAATCATTCCAACTATTTGGATTTAGGAGGCTGTAACTTAAACTTTTCTCTGTAACAAAACATGGAGCTGCTTTATCTACACTTTAACTGTGATAATTTTCTTAAATATCCCACAGGACAAATAAAACTTACTTGATTAGCCCTGATTTAATTTTTGAAGGACTTTTCATTGTAGCAACTTATAGGACATTATTGAAAACTATAATATAATTATTAGCATATATGCTTAAAACTTCCAAACTATTTTTCACTATTAGAAGCATTCAGTATATTGAAATGGTAAAAACTATTTGTAATATAAGTGTAGATATTACTTACTTTTAGAGAAATTACATAAGAAATATTAAACATTTTGGTTGACTTCACAAAAGTGAAAACCTATATGTTAATTAGACTGAGTACATGGGATGCATAAAATTTTATTAATGATTTTTTCTCTAAGGTGAGAGAAAAACTGATTTTGTTTAAATGCTGATGGGATCCAGCAAACAGAAATATTTTGAAGACGTTGGTAACAGAAGGGAAAATTGATAGAAAAATGTCTCTAGAGAGCACAGAAATGGATGCAATACAAAGAATATATGAAGTCTTATTTCTCACCCTGAGAAAGCTATATCTTCCACTGCAATTGTTGGCAAAAGTAAAGAGTGGTGAGCCAGATTTCTGGTAGTCAATTAAGCTTCAGCAATTTCAACTTCTACACTCTCCCTGATATCATACGGACTGGAAACCTGAGAATGGTTTTTCTCAGATTTCTAACTAACATAATGCCAGGTTAGATTCCACCATCAAGAGGTACGTGCATAACATACACAGACTGGAAGCTATAATTGTCTTCCAGAAGGATAGGAGTCCCAAGAGCAGAAAGTAGACACAAATTTCTCCCTAATTCTGGAAATTTTATTTAACAAATGTACTTTAGTGCTGTTAGTGGCCGAGGCTATTGGTGGCAGCTTCTTCACTTTCTGAAAAACAGTGGCATTATTCTCTGTCTTTCATTCTACCAGCTCTTCTATAGGCTTGCTAATACCTAACTTAAATATTATCCCTTCCAGTTTGAAATATTTAGAGCACTTTGTACTTTCTTGACTCAAACTTGACTGATGAAGGAATGTGGTTTCAAATATATTTACAGTTATAATGGCTGAAGTTTGAAGCAGTTTCAATCTGAAATGTAGGAAGCAAATTTAGTCATGAAAAGGAGGGGTTGGCTATTTTAAAGAAACAATATTTCTCTGCAGAGAATAAGAGAAAGAATTAACTTGGCAAATATGGTATAGCTTGGCAGCCATATAAACTAGGTAAATTTGATAATGAAGATAGAGTACCAAAACTGTTTTTTTTTTTTTTTTTCCTATCCCAGCACTTTGGGAAGCTGAGGTGGGCAGATCACCTGAGGTCAGGAGTTCAAGACCAGCCTGGCCAACATGGCAAAACCCCATCTCTACTAAAAAAATACAAAAAAAAAAAAAAAAAAAAACATTAACCGGGTGTGGTGGCAGGTACCTGTAATCCCAGCTACTCAGGAGGCTGAGACAGGAGAATTGCTTGCACCCCGGAGGCAGAGGTTGCAGTGAGCCAAGACTGAGCCATTGCACTCCAGCCTGGGCAACAAAAGCGAAACTCCATCCAAAAAAAACAAAAAACAAAAACAAAAACAAAACCAAACAACAACAACAACAACAACAAAAAGTAGCAATTAATGTCCCTGAAATTTCAAAAGTAGATTAAGGAAAAGGAAGCATTAAGCAGACCAACAAACCAAAGAAGTTCAGGATTTTAGTCCAAATGATTCTGATAGCCAAAGTAGGCTGCTTTAGGGGAGAAGTACAAGTGTTGTACAAATAACCAAATAAGTGTGAGTGAAGCATTTAGGCTTATTTGATTTTATTTAGGTGCTTTTAGATTTTTTTATACTTTTAATGGCTGAAGGTAAGTTGATGACGTAGAAAAGTGTGAACCTAGGTTAATTATTTAGTATGACTATGGTACGTGTGGAGGGGAAACAGATTTTGAGATGTCAACTCTGGGTAATGAAGCACAGTGACTGGAAAATCTGAAATCACAGTATACATAGAGATGTGTGATTCATATTTTTCTTCAGGTAATTTATAGAAAAGAGAATTTTGTAGAGTAGCTTGGGGAGCTAATCCCATGGACAACAATGTTTGTAAAAGAGATGTGTGTTTAAGTCCAAAACAACTGACTCAGGAACACAATTCTGACACACAACCCACTTGTTTCTGAAATATAAATGTGCTCAGATATTTCTCAGTCCTTCACTTCTTCTTTAATCTGTGAATCTGAAAGTTTTATTATCTTATTCATATAACTTACTTCTGGGTGTGGTCGAAGAAATAGGTAAGGCTTTGTTACTATAGGTAAAGATTTTCATTTCTGTTTTAATATTTCACCTTTTTTCCTTTTCTTATTTCTTTAAAATTAAAGGCTAACTATATGCCAGAGTATTGTATATTTCTTTATTCAATGTCAATATGGTTCAAGTTTTTTATCTGGTGTCTTAGTTTATTAACTATAGTTTGATGAAGTGAAATTAAATGAATAGTAGTGATTTAGATATGGTGAATTGCTTAATAATCTAGACAAGTCAGATCATAATGATCATATAAAGTGTTCAGGGCCAATTAATGACCAAAACCTTATTATAAGATTGCATGTATTAGAATATAAATATAAATACATGCTTTTTCTTTTAAATAAAATATGACATGTTGTTGAAAATTACCAGAATCACATCAGTCACAACTCATTCAAAAAATATCTAAAACATACAAGAAATCATTACTACTTCCTCTACTACACTTTATTACATTTAGTTTTTCATCATAAATAAGAGTTCACTTTCTAAAGCCCCTCCCTCTGGAAAATCTCTCAACTAATTTCTGTTCTCTGAAGCTTCTCTCTTCTATCTTCTGGCCAGAAAGCTTGGGCATTACTTAGCTCATTCTGTTGCACTTTCTGCAAATGTGCCCATATCTGGGATAAAGCAGCACATGGAAACATAAAGAAAAATAAAAATGAATATTCACCCCACAGCCTTTGGGCCACAGCTCCTCAACTCTGAAATAAAAATATTTTCTTTCCTTAGAGTTTGATTTCTCTCAGGGAGACGGAATGTTGTTGGTGTCCCCGATGTCACTGCCAAAGAATTTCTTTAGGCATAGTACAAGAAACAACAAAGAAAATATTAACCAAAAAAGTTGGAGGGATCCTCCACTTTCTCTCAGCATCTGGAGTTCCATTACTTAACCATGTGGCCAGACGGCTTCTTTATTAGTTTAAAGCATGCTATAAAAAAATTACCTAAGCTTAGTGGTTTAAAACAACAGAAATGTGTTCTCTCACAGTTCTGTAGTCCCAGAGTTTGAGAGGAGTTTTACGTGCTAAAATTGAGGTGTGGGCAGTGTTGGTCCTCCTGGAGAGTGCAGGGCAAAATTTATTCATTGCCTCTTCCACCTTCTGATAGCACTAGCATTCCTTGGCCTATGGCTTTATCAATCCAATCTCTGCTTCACAAATCACATTGCCTTATTTTCTTCTACAGTCGAATCTTTCTCTATTTCCCTCTTCTAAAGACACTTGGGATTACATTTAGGGCCCATCCAGTTAATTCAGGTTAATCCCTCCATCTCAAGATCCTTAATTTAATAACATCTGCAAATTTCCTTTGTCCATATATAAAAAAAAACATTCACAGGTTTCAGAGAATACGACCTGTGTATCTTTGGGGCCATTTTTCAGTCTTCCACAGCTTCTGCTGGAACTCTTGTTATCAGCAGGCCTGTGCTCACTTTTTTGTACAGGCTGTGGGATTCAGTTCAGGCTATGGGGATGCAGGAGAGAGAAAAAGGTAAGCACAGCTAGCTCAATGGAAATTCAAACCCTGGCCTTCTTCCCCAATCTGCCTCCTACTATTCAATTTTAAGATAGTTGTTCCTAGCATTCGGTCTAGGTTTAATAACTACATGTAGTGGGAGAGACAGAATGGTGTGTGCTTATGTCATCTGATCAAGAGCTATAACCTCCTAACATGGTTTTTTAACTTTCATATTTAAATCAATGTAATGTAAAAATTAAGTCCTTAAACACATATTTAATGATTAGAATTAAAAAAAGCATTCCCCTGCTCTACCTTATCTCTTACCTGATTTCTGTGCCCCATAAGCTGCATTTACCATGTTTTTTGTGTGTTTGTTTGTTTTGTTTGTTTGTTGTTTGTTTATTTTGAGATGGAGTCTTGCTCTGTCGCCCAGGCTAGAATGCAGTGATCTCACTAGAATGGCATGATCTCACTGCAACCTCCACCTCCTGGGTTCCAGCAATTCTCCTGCTTCAGCCTCCCAAGTAGCTGGGATTACAGGTGCCCGTCACCACGCCTGGCTACTTTTTTTGTATTTTTAGTAGAGTCGGGGTTTCACCATGTTGGCCAGACTGATCTTGAACTCCTGACCTCATGTGATCCACCTGCCTTGGCCTCCCAAATTGCTGGGATTACAGGCATGAGCCACTGCGCCTGGCCCATTTTCCACATTTTTATTGATATTTTTGCTTATGATTAAGGTATCATAAAAATATTATGTAATTGTTAAAATCTCTTATAAACACCAATAGCCTGTATGCTCTTTAGTCTTCTGTAAATATACCTGTGTGTGCATGTTGGTGTGTATGTGTGTGTGAGGGTCTTTTTTTTTTTTTTTAAATTTACCCTCTTGGCGGGTTTTGCATTTTTTTGTGGGAGGGTCTTTATAGGCATGGAATATGGTCTTATGTGGTAGCATTCAGTTCCCATATCAACAGCTACCGACTTAAGAGGCTTCTCATTGTTACTCAAGGCCGAGAGAAAGAAGGAGAGAGAAAGAAAAGACAGGAAAGAGACAAAAAGGAGAGAGAGAAAGAGAAGGATATATTGGTATGGAGGTGTCAAAATAAACCATACATGAAATGCTCAAAGCCACATTTACTGGATTTTTGCTTAATGGAGGAAGTGAGACCTGACCCTTAGATAATTTGAAAGGACTTGGAGCCTCAAAGGCCAAGCCTAATGGCTTTTTCTCCTCTTAGGACATTTTACTGGAGAGAAGATAGAATTGTTTTAAAATATGGCATCAACAAGGAATAATCATGGAATTAAACCAAATTATATTAATAGGGCTAGGGTTACATTAAATGTTGGTGGAAAGTCACATGATAATAGGGAGTTAGAAGAAATGACTTTATTGCAAAGGATCAGAATTCAAACTTGTGGGAAAATGTTAAGAAATGGAAACATTAATGTGGAAAGCCTTTGTAAGGGTTTTAAGATTTTGTGTTGTTTTACTTTGAGATATTAAAAAATAAAAACAAAACTATTTAACATTTAATTTAAATATTTTAATATTGTTCTTTGTGTATTTTCTCTTTCTTACACCACTGCCTTCAGAAAAATTAACACATATACATATGCACACATATATACACACACGCACATATATATACACACACATACATTTCCTTATTGTAAATATTACAGAAAATAGACAAAGCTTTACAGATTAGACCACAATTATCCCTTTGTCTGCTTCTTTGTAAATGAAACAATTTTATCCTAAGGGGATAATACTGATTATGGGCAGCAACCATTAACTATATGTATCCGTGTGAATGTGGAGAAAGCAGGGAAATGCAACTAGAGTACAAACATATACTGTAGATGGCTGATCCTTAGGAGGTCTATTGGTGCGTGCATGTGCATATGCTCATGAGCGTGCACACAGTCATTAGCATTTGGAAAAGGAAGCCGCCTGATCCTTGTTTTCAAAATGGCACCACTACTTTTTTTATAAAATAAGCCTCGGCTGTTTCTTTTCTTAGAAATATCTTCTTCATGTTCTCATTTCCTAATTTTATAACAACTTAATCATTTAATGTACATTTTTCTCTAATTGTGGTAGATAGCACTTAACTAATTTCTCTGAAGAAATTAAAATACAAGGAGAGGATTGCATCATGAAATTTACATGTGCCACTATCATATTTTTGCTCTTTTAAGATCTGTATATTTTTCTGTTTCAGAAATAACTTACCAAACTCTGTGAACATTAGATCATTTTCTGCTGTATGTGTCAAATCAGTGAACATTTCATTTTAATAATTATTGTCTTTCTTTCCTAGAAGAGTGAAGCAAAGGATATTCAGTCTCCTGTTTATTATCATCTTTTCCCAGTAGAATATAGTCTGGTAATTGGAAAAATGTTCAGCCACCCCAAACTCATTTCACATGTGCTTTCCCTCATCACTGATTAATGATTCCAACTGTCTCTTTTCCTCTAATGTGTGAAATGAGGTCTTCCCACTGTGACATGGCTTGTTAAAAGGGAGATTTACGCTACCGTCATGTGGTGTGATGCACTCCACGTATTATGTAAAGCAATCATTTACAGGGTCAGGCACCATGGGTCAAATCAGGCACAAAGATGTAGGAGAAACGTGCTATGACAATCTGGAGTAAAATGATTTTATTTCAAACTATGTTAATTACTTGATTTTATAAGTCACAGAGGGCTAAGAGTAAGGCAGGGACTACATCAAAATTTGTTTTTCTAGAACACATTACATGAAAATGAAAGGCCACAATGTGAGAGTACCTGGGGCATCCTATGACTGTGAAGCTGGCTGATTCTTTGAAACCGATGCTTAAAATACATAAGCTTCCGTTATAGATTAGTTTTTAAAATAACCAGCTAAGTTAGATATTAAATTTAAAACAAATCTATATCATTTAATTTCTAAGTAGATTTTAGGGCAAGGAACTAAATAATGTGTTTTCATAAGCCACATACTTTTTTGTATACAAAGTTGTCTTTACCTTCTGAAAATTAGTTTTAGAACACAGGAAAATAGAGCATATTCAACTGCCTTCCAACAACTTGTGCTATATACTTAAAGTATAAACAGTTTTATTTTTGTTGAAAATTATTTTTTGGACAATGACTTCGGTTCAGGCATATGCTAAAAAATTCTGTTTTGATATAATAGGTTGTGTCTTTAGAGTATGGGTAGTTGTTGGGAAGTGGGAAGTGTTGGTTTAAATATACGGGGAAAACAAATATTAAATTATCATTTTCATAAGAACACGGATCTAAGAGCCTTGAACTTGTAAATCATTACTACAATTACAAAAAAAAAAACAGAAACACAATAGGTAAAAGTAAATATTACTTTGCAAAGCACAATATAGGCTATTGAAAAATATGTGCAATATAATTGTATTTATATCAATTCATAGGTACACGCAAAAACTTAACATGAGTAGAAGAGCCACTGATTAATGATGAATATATTTACTAGGGTCTGAACTTCATGAGAACAGAGATTTTATTTTTTTCTCTTTCATTCACTGCTGTAAACATAGTGCCTATTAACGGTAATTTACATATCCATAATATTCAATGAACATTTTCTGAACAAGAATTATTTACTTCTATTTTAATTAATTTCTTTTTTACTGTGCAATACTAGAAATATACTACTCATCAGTTACATCACTATCCATTTGGAGTGTCAATGACAATGATTAACTTTTGGTAACATGAACTCTCATAATAATGCCAAAATCTTTTTTTGTTGTTGTTGTTAAAACTCAAAATAAGTAAGTTTGGTGCTAATTTTTAAAATAATTTTTTTCTCTCCCAGTATTGAGAACATGAGTTTGTCATAAATAAAGCGAACAAGCAAACAAACACCAAATATAAAACGTTAAAACAGGAGATCATCATTCATTCATCCATTCATTCAAGAAACCTACTATATTTACTACCTTAAGAGCTTTGCCAAGCTCTACCTACTTTATGATTAGTACCTTAAGAGCCTGGTGGATAAGAAAGACATACCAACACAAAAATAAGTAGAGGAGTAGAAAATATTCAATGTTAGAGACATTTGAAGAAGCTAGAAAGGACTGGCCCACCAAACATGAACAGCAGTACAGAGGAGTAATAAGAGAAAGTGGCAAAGTTTAACCTAAGACTTAAATAATATATAGGAATTTAAAATATTACTTCAGTCATTTCAAAATACATAGACCTAAATCAATTATAGTCTAAAATCAGACTACATATGAAAATTTGCATTCCCCATACTTCTAATATTTCAGAATACTTAAGACACTAGTTAACCCTCAAAATTCTTCTAACCAATGAAACTTTTACGCATAGTTCTCAATAATTTTTCCCAAACATAAATCTTACTGTCTTGGATAATTTTAAAGTTTTATTAAAAAAAAAAACCACAGGGAAACAAATAACAAAACAAAACATGCCTTTTATTGTTTTCAGAGCCCTGAGATAACCCTTCATGTTCACTATACTGTACGCAAACGTTCTGTTGATTGTGAATCAAAGCTACTCTACTTGTGTATTCTTAACTTGAACAATCAAAAATTGTTGTCTACAAACACCTATTGATTCTCTAGCCCATTTCTATAATGATAATTATTATTGTGCTCCACAGTCACCTGTAGTTCTTTAATGCCTTTCCTTTCTCTCTCTTGCCTTCGTTTCCTTATCCAGCTTACATTCTATGGTACAAAATTTCATCCGCCCTTTTGATATTATCAAATGGCTTGATCATATTTATAATATACATACTAAGCAGAATCAGAAAGGGAGGGTAGACAAAGCAGTAGAAGGAGAAAAAATATAGACATTTAATGGGATATTATTGCACAGAACAGTTTTATGAACTGACTGTTTTTGCTCTTCCCCCAAATTCTTATGTAGAAGCCTTAACCCTCAGTGTGAATGTATTTGGAAATACAGTAACTCCCCCCACTGACTTATTCATGGTTTTGCATTTCACAGTTTTAATTATCCATGGTCAAGAATGGTCTAAAAATATTAAATGGAAAATTTCAGAAATAAACAATTCATAAGTTTTAAATTGTGTCTCATTCTAAGGAGTGTGACGAAATCTCAAGCCATCCCACTCCTTCTTGCCTAGTATGTGAATCCTTCCTTTGTCTAGCAGGTCCACTCTGTCTACACTATCCGCCCATGACACACTTAGAATCCCTCTGGATTCCCAGATCAACTGCTGTGGTATTGTTACTGGTGGAAGGGACTCAATTTACTGGTGGTGAATCTGTACGGGTCTGCTGCAACCTCAATTCTTGCCTCCTTAGAAGAAAGAATTTGACTGAAGTGCATAAGCCCCAAAAAGAGACAGAGACAAGTTTCAGAGCAGGAGTGGAAGTTTTTTAAAAACTTTAGAGGTCGGGCACAGTGGCTCACGCCTGTAATCCCAGCACTTTGGGAGGCCGAGGCGGGCTGATCACCTGAGGTTGGGAGTTCGAGACCAGACTGACCAACATGGAGAAACCCCGTCTCTACTCAAAATACAAAATTAGCCAGGCGTGGTGGCACATGCCTGTAATCCCAGCTACTCAGGAGGCTGAGGCAGGAGAATCGCTTGAACCCGGCAGGCGGAGGTTGCGGTGAGCCGAGATTGCGCCATTGCACTCCAGCCTGGGCAAGGAGAGTGAAACTCCGTCTCAAAAAATAAAAAAATAAAAATAAATAAAAACACTTTAGAGAACGAAAGAAAGGAAAGTTCACTTGGAAGAGACCCAAGCGGGCACCTGAAGGTCAAGTGCAGTGTTTAACCTTGATCCTAGGACTCTATAAGCTGGCCCCTTTCCCAAGATTCTTTCCTTAGGGTGGGCTGCCTGCATGTGCAGTGCAGTGTCCTCCTTACCCTTGGGAAGTGCGTACATGCGGTGTGTTTAGGAAGTTGTATTCATGCCCATCTGAAGCTTCTTTCCCTTTTCTGGTTAAGTGCCCTGGGAAAATAATATTTCACCATTTTGTCTCTTAGTGCACATGCCCGGCCTCACTTTCCCAATATCTGAGATTTTACTGGAAGCTCTTTTTGCTTACCCCTGGGACCTGCTGTCAAATTATCATTTATAGAGAGGCCATGTGATAACTGTTGAACCATCACCTGATATTCCTGGTAGGTGGGGGAAGAGCCCTCTCCTGCCCGGCTCATGCCTCCTAACTACCTGGGACAGTATTGCAGTGCCTGTGTTCAAGTCACCCTGACACTACTCAGTATGTTATTCAGTCCCAAAGCTCAAGAGTAGTGATGCAGGCAATTGGGATATGCCAAAGAGCAGCCATAAAGTGCTTCCTTTAAGTGAAAGTTCTTCACTTAACAAGAAAAAAAAATCCTATGCTGAAATTGCTATGGTAAAAATGAATCTTCTACCTGTGAAATTGTGAAAAAGGAGAAAGGAATTTGTGCTAGTTTGGTTGTCACACTTCAAACTGCAAAAGCTACAGCCACGGTGCAGGAATAATGCTTAGTTAACACGGAAAAAGCGTTATGTTTGTGGGTGGAGGACATGAAAAACATGTTCTGATTGACAGCAATCAAATTCGATACTATCTGTGGTTTCAGACATTCACTGCGAGTCTTGGAAGGTATCCTCTGCGGGGATAAGTGGAGATGACTAGAAACTTTAAGAAGGTGAATGAAGTTCAGTGTGGTCATAAGGGTGGGGCCTGATTCAATAGGATTAGTATTCTTATAGAGGGAAACACTGGAAAGCTCTCCTCTCTCTCTCTCTGAACAAACACAAAGAAGAGATCAAGTGAACACACAGAGAGATGGCAGCCATTTGCAGACCAGGAAGAAAGCAGAAAGCCCTCCTCAGAAACCAACGCTATTGGACATCGATCAGGAACTTCTAGCCTCCAAAATGGCAAGGGAATAGATTTCTGTCATTTCGGCCATATAGTCTGTGACATTTTGTTATGGCAGCCTGAAGAGAATAATATAGCAAGTGTCATGAGAACAACTGAGCACAGGATTTGTAAATGGCTGTGGTTGGGGAGTATTTTATGAGTTTGTGACTTCAGGAACAAAATAGTTCAGGAAAAAACAAATTCTAAGAAATGGTTATGGGAGTGAGTGGTTGCTCAAGGGGTAATAAAGTTCATTGAATTTGAATAGGTCCAGAGGACTAGGGTTTAGGGTGAGATAGATTTAACAGAGAGAGAAATAAACATGAGTGAAAGGAAGAGGATTTATATTCTTAACTAGTAACAAAAAAAGCATAACAGGCATATAACAAATATGGAATCCTTTACACTGGATATTTCTATGAGAATGTAGTTTTTCTGCTATGTAAAAACAAAATAAGACTTCTGAAAACTTATACTCTGCCATTATAGATGGCATTCATAAGGGTACTCTAATTTCTGTGGTGAATACTCTCTCAGAATAGACAAAGCATTGTACCATCTGCTTTGATAATGTGACTACTAGGGTCAGGCTACAAGTTCAAGACTGCTTGAGTTAAATATCCCAGGAGAGGAAAGAGATATGTTCTGTCTGTATGCAATAAATTTGAAAGGTAAAATGCCAGTGGCCTGAAAACTAACCTCGATGTGGACAGGGCCAGCACACAGCAATACAAGTCCAGAAAGTCCACATTAGTCAGGAGAAACTTGGAAAGTACAGCCCATCAGGATTGGGTCAGGAAGGTGAGCTGGCTGTTCCCAAGGGTGATATATTTGCAAAGAATCCTGCAAACAGATTTCTTATATAACAAGAAGTTTAATGCTTAGATAAAACTATTAGCTAAGGAAAAATTACTACTTCAATCAATTTAGGTTTAGCTACTTCTTTCGTGTTTTTATTTTTTCTTTTAAGTGTGTCAGTTTACATTAATTTTTTGTTTCTGGTTTGATACATCAAGGGTTGCAGAGAAATTTTTCTAAAAGAATGCATCCCAGACAGAAAACACAAAGAAAAATAATCAATTCAATGAAAGTTCACTTATCAGACAAATTTATTGTGCAGTTCTAAGTGTAAAAAGACCTATAGCTAAATATGCATTATCAGACCTTTCTATAGCATGGGTCCCAGGATTTCATGTTTGAAGAAGTATTACGGTTCCTCAAAATTCATATGTCGAAACTTAACCCCCATGTTTATCACCATCACCTTAGGAGGTGGGGCCTTTGGGATGTGATTAGATCATAAGGTTAGTGCATTCATGAATGGGATTAGTGTCCTGATAAAAGAGGCCTGAGGGAACTTGTTCCCATTTCCACCATGTGACAGTTCAGAGAGAAGGTGCCATCTATGAACCAGAGAGTGGGCCTTCACCAGACACAGATTTGGCCAGCATCTTCATCTTGGCTCCACTACCGCCTTTTTGTTTGTTTCTTTAATTTATATCTTTATTTCTCTCTTTTAAAAACAATTGTATAAATTTAAGGGGTATAAGTACAGCTTTGTTACAAGGATATATTGTGTGGCTGTGAAGTCTGGGATTTCAGTGTAATCATCACCTGAATAATGTACATTGTACCCATTAAATAATTGCGTAGAAGCTACTCAGTCTTTGGAATTTTGTTATAACAGTCTAAACAAACTAGAACAACAAATTATTTGAAAACTATTGACTAGTCAGACTTCTGTTTAGAGAAACTAGGTAGTCTAATAATCCACAGATATGTTAACTATTAGGCTATACTGACCAATTTCAGACATAAATGTTGAATAAACTATATGCCTGCTTATTCATGAAAAATGTAGATTTATATTTACAGTTTCTGGGATAGAAATGACTTTATTAAGAACCTATCTGCTGTTTCTCATGGAACAGAATATTTGAGAAGTCAGGTTACTTATTAAGCATTTCCTTGGGTAGCATAATTTTTACTTTTAATTTGTTATCCAACATTCACAATTGTTGCCTATATTCTTCCTCTATTTTTAAAAATAATTATCTAGATATTCCTTTCAAGAAAAGCCCTATTTTTGTACTTAGCAGTGTGACAATCTCTGATGCCTGACAATCTCACAGCCATCTTCCATGAAAGGAAATAAGAGGCCATATTTTTCCTCTGCTACATTTTATGGCAGACACTAAACCTAAGATGGACTAAATAGCCTCTCAAGCCCTGATGTCCAAGCTGTAAGTGAAAAGGGTGAAGCATCAAACACATGGGACCAGCAGTATTGGCACAAAAAGCTTACTGTTCCTACCAAGTGCCCAGTGTCTGCTTCCTGCCACTTAGAATGCAGAACTGCATGGAATTCTACCAGTTCTCTAACTCTCTTCCATCAAACCCCCATTAATTTTATGAGCCAAATATCAATGAAGTAATTTTATTGTGTAGTGTTATGTTTTTGGCTTAAAATACCTAAAATCGGCCTGGCGCAGTGGCTCGCGCTTGTAATCCCAGCACTTTGGGAGGCCGAGGCCAGTGGATCACGAGGTCAGGAGATCGAGACCATCCTGACTAACATGCTGAAATCCCATCTCTACTAAAAATACAAAAAATTAGCCGGGCGTGGTGGCGGGCGGCTGTAGTCCCAGCTACTTGGGAGGCTGAGGCAGGGGAATCGCTTGAACTGGGGAGGCAGAGGTTGCAGTGAGCCGAGATCCACCACTGCACTCCAGCCTGGGCGACAGAGCGAGACTCTGTATAAAAAAAAAAAAAAAGAAAAAAAACTAAAATCACTACATATTATAGTATATAGTACATAGTATTATACTCGGTGAGCATAAAGTCAGGATATGGGAAAGAAAATAAAATTCTTTAATGTTTCTAGACTAAGCATTTTTCTGAGCTGGACAGCAGGAGATGCATTCTGAAATATCTTGCTTCTGTGAATATCACTTCCATGTTTAGTATAATTTATTTTGGTAGTTTTCCCATGTTGTTGCTATAGTCAAGTCACACTGATATTCATGATGCTGTTCACATGAGCACAGAGATAAGTTATCTCTTCCATATGTGTTGATTTACTTCAGCATGCTTGAAAACATATGCATACTATCCATGATGTTTCTGTAGTCATTAAGACAAATAACTTCATCAGATATTTTTTAAAATATTCATTTTATTTATTACTTTTTTGTTTGTTTTGAGACAGAATCTTGCTCTGTAACTCAGGCTGGAGTGCAGTGATGCTGTCTCAGCTCACTGTAACCTCCATTTCCTGGATTAAATTGATTCTCCTGCTTCAGCCTCCTGAGTAGCTGGGATTACAGGCACCCACCACCAGCATACCTGGCTAATTTTTGTATTTTTAGTAGAGATGGGGTTTCACCATGTTGTCCAGGCTGGTTTCGAACTCTTGACCTCAGGTGATCTGCCCGCCTTGGCCTCCCAAAGTGCTGGGATTACAGGCATGAGCCACTGTGCCCTGCCTATTTATTTCAATTTATAATTGGAAATGTATGAAATACACATATACATACATGTATATATTATACAGATCTATTAAATAGATATAAATGTCTCAATATATACATAATATACATACATACATTTTATTTACCTATATGTATGTTATGTATCTCTTATATAATATAATAATATATAAAATACATATATAAAAGATATTAAAAGTGCCAACATTGACAACTCTTTAAGTTGCAGCCTATCAGAGGACATAGATATGCAGCTGACAATATTCTCATGAGTATCTTAGAGAAGTGAGAATTTTTTAAATTTCCGTTTTTGGGTCTGTGATGAATTTTGTTTCAAAGTTTTCCAGCCCCATAATGTATATAGAAATAAATTCTTATGAATTACAAATACACATACAAAAGCCTACATAGTAAAATATTTTCAAGACATGAGCATAGGGTAGAGTTATTAAACAAGATACTGAAATCACTAACATAAATATTAACTTTATACATCAAGAACTTCTTCAAAAACACTTAATTAGGAGTAAAGAGAAGTAAATATCTTAAGTTGATGAATACTATTCTCTTATACTTTCTGCTTCTCTATTATTAAAATTGCAGAAGATGTACATGTAGTGCTGACCTGCTCTTTGGTGTCTGAAACTGAGTAACTTAGGTCAGGTATGGTCCCTGCTTGAGCAACTAAGAATCAGAAATTCAGAAGCCAGAAATTTGAAGTGTTCATTCAGACCTATGTCCCCAAATTGTATTCTTTAATTCAACTTTGCTTGCAAAACTCTGAGTTTGGGAGTGTGAGTATGGGAAGAGGGCAAGGTTCTAGGGAGAAAGGGAATCTATTGGAAGGGCGGTGAGTCATTTTAATAATTTCGTTATTATTCTTAGTTTCTTTCTGGGACGGGAAGAGGGAAAGAGATAAGAATGAGAAGAAAAATCCCACCTTCCTTCCTCCCTAACAAATCCAAATAGAGTAATGAATCCCCCAAAATTACCTTCCTTTTTTTCTCTCATCCACCCCAGCCCCAAATAGAGCCAATTCACAGAACTTCTGATTCTTTGCACATTAAAAAAGAAAGAGCAGAAATTTTTGATGAGGCTTCGGCAAGCCATCACTTTGAGAATGCAGTTTTTTCTTTTTTATTTCTCTTCCCAAGTTGTCTATTTTAAAATCATAATTCTGGCCAGGCTCACACATGTAATCTCAACACTTTGGAAGGCTGAGGCGGGCAGATTACCTGGGGTCAGGAGTTTGAGAACAGCCTGGCCAATATGGTGAAACCCTGTCTCTAGGAAAAATACAAAAATTAGCCTGGCATAGTGGCACAGGCCTGTAATCCCAGCTACTCAGGAGGCTGAGAGAGGAGAATCACTTGAACCCGGGAGGCGGAGTTTGCAGTGAGCCAAGATTGCACCACTGCACTCTAGCCTGGGTGACAGAGCAAGACTCTGTCTCAAAAAAAAAAAAATCATAACTCTAATAATACAGGGATTGGCAAATGGCCAAATCTAGCTCACCGTATATTTCTGTCAACAAAGTCTTATTGGAATATGGCCAAATCCATCTGTTTACTATTATCTGTGGCTGCTTTTGTAACAGAGTTGAATATATGAGAGATTATATGGCCTACAAAGACTGAAATATTTATTATTTTGCCTTTTAAAAAAATTTACCAACTCTTGAAATAGATGACATGTAATTAGTGGACAAGTTTAATTGACTACTATTAATTGGAGTAACTGTAAATATAGTTTTAAATACATGAATACACATACATGCAACTTTAAATATGTATATATATATACAACTTTATGTATATATGTATATATAAATATACATGTACATACACAGTTGGCTTTTTTTTTTTTTTTGAGATGGAGTTTTGTTCTGTCGCTCAAGCTGGAGTGCAGTGGTGTGATCTCAGCTATCTCGGCTCTCACTGCAAGCTCCTCCTCCTGGGTTCACGCCATTCTCCTACCTCAGCTTCCCAAGTAGCTGGGACTACAGGTTCCCACCACCAAGCCCAGCTAATTTTTTGTGTTTTTAGTAGAGACGGGTTTCACCGTGTTAGCCAGGATGGTCCCGATCTCCTAACCTCATGATCCGCCCTCCTCGGCCTCCCAAAGTTCTGGGATTACAGGTGTGAGCCACCAAGCCCGGCCTATACAGAGGGTTTTTACGGATAAACTATAAGAGTTTGTATTTAATCTGGACTGCAAATATTTTTTCTAATGTCTTGTTTTCCACTACCTGTGCTTTTAAAATGTGTTAAGTTTTAATTTTTATGAATAGCTCATTTTTCTTCCTTTATAGCTTCTGCTGCCTGCCTAGTTAAAAGTATCTCACCAAGTATGAACAAACAGAGGAATGATAATAAAAAACTTTTAATTCACTGAAAATGTATTTTTTAATGAATTGTCATAGGAGATAATTGTCTAGTTTTATTTTCATGTGGGTATTTATTTGGCTTGTGAAATAATGTATTCATCTACTGAAATCCTATATGTAGCATGATAAATTTCTGGACCCTCTATTTTATTTCATGGAAATGTGTGCCTATTCTTTTGCAAATTGCATGTTTTTATGATAATGTTGACTTTATAAATATACTAAGACATTTTCAATTATATTGATGGTATTGTTGTTTTATTATTATTTCACGGATAAGACTTTTAAAAATCACATTAGAATTACCTGTTCTTTAAAAGTCAAATATGCTCTCTGAAAATACGTGAATCTCTTCTTTCAGGTAAATATCTTCAAATTAAAAGAGTTTTTGGAGAAACAATTTTGGTAACTTTTACATTTGGACTAATCATTCGTTTGTTTTATATGTTAATTTAATAAAATTTCAGATGTTAACAGTTGGGTGTCAAATCTAAATGTATGTTTTATCAATATTACTTTCACTTAAGCCCTTGATCTTTTACCAGAGAGGTCTAATTTGTCCCTATTGAAGTGTGCTTCTGTTATTCATTTTGTATGACTAAAAATATTACATATATTTTTAAAGAAAAATCAGTAATTTTAAATTATTTGGTATACAAAGAGTATTTCTATATTCAAGGAACATATCTGTTTTTATACATTATTAAATCCCAGTTATCTAACATAATGCCTGGCATAGTATGGGCCTTAAATATATTTATTTTTGAATGTTGATATTGTGTAGCTCATATCTAAAATCTCCTCAAAACGTAAAATATTGGCACACATTTTAAACTATGACTAGAAATATTCTATGACTATTATGTTGCAAATGAAACTTAACAGATTGCAACATAAATTTCTACAAAGGAAAAGTAAATGTCCTCTTTATCACATAAAATAAAAATATATTTTGTGAAGATAAAGTAATAATAAAAATAATTATTATTATAGCTTTAAATTTCGAGGTTATATTATGTGCCAGCTGTGCTCTAGAAGCATGTTGAAAATTAAACAAAAAATTATGTGCAGCTAAACACTAATTGCAAGAAGAAGGTGGGGACGATTAGGAAATAATAAAAGCAGAGAAAGTGATATTTTAAATTTGACAGCTGATTAACTGTATTAAGCTGATAACATAATTAAAACTTAGCAGCTGGGAGGCTGGCGACAATTTTCATCTATGCAACTATGTGTTGCTCCAGAAGAGAACAGAGGGAGGGGAAAACATTTTACTAGTTATTACTGTATCCCTCTGTGCTTGGCAGGACACGATGTGCAGATTATTTATAAATTATTAGATTAAAATTAAATTGGCTTTTCATTGCATTTTGTGTAGCATAAATATGAATATATTTTAGTTGTATATTCATATTTGTAGTATAACTGAGAAACCAAGACATCCAATTTGTCTCTTAAATTTCTTATACTAGTTGGAAGAGGATATGAGAGATTATTAAATATAAATTATAATTGAGTATATTGGAGGCATTATTTGGAAAGTTGTGAAGAAATGACTACATATGTGTCTGTCAGATATGTCTTTTAAAAGAAAATTGAAGTGTATAAAAGTAGGATTATTGAAATATATTTTACATTTAGTAAAATTTAACTTCTAAAAATGTGAAGGTCAATAATTTTGACAAATGTGTAGTTATATAATCACCATATTATCACAAAAAGTTGCCTTGTGACCTTTTTTTAGTTAATCCTCTCCTTCCAAACCAAACTTTGTCAACTATCCAGAGTAGCTGGGACTACAGGTGTGTGCCACCACACTCAGCTCATTTTTTGTATTTCTAGTAGAGATGAGATTTCACCATTTGGCCAGGCTGGTCTCTAACTCCTGACCTCAGGTAATCCACCCATCTTGGCCTTCCAAAGTGCTAGGATTACGGGCGTGAGCCACTGTGCCCGGTCTTACTTTTTTTTCTTGTCGCTTTGCCTTTTCCAGAATGTCACATGAATGGAATCATCAAGTAGTAGCTTCTTCTGCCAGGTTTTTTTCACTGATTCTGAGATTGGTGTATGTATTTGCATATTATTAGTAATTTGGTATCTTTGACTGCTATGTAATATTCCATTACATAGATAGATGTATCAAAATTTATTTCTATATTTGTTAGTTGAAGGACATTTGAGTTTTTCCAGTTTATGGTTATTGTGGAAAAAGCTACTATAGACTCAGATACAGGGTTTTCTGTTGGTATATATTTTCATGTCTTTTGGGTAACAACTAGGAGTAGGGTCAAACGTAGTAAGACAAACACATGTTTAATTTATAAGAAACTGACAAACAATTTTTCAGAGCAGGCATAACATTTCAGGTTCTCATCAGGAATATGTCAGAGTACTAATTATTTCACATTCTCACCAGTATTTGATATTTTCATTTTTTGACTTTAGCCATTCTTACATTGTTTTAATTACAATTAAGTGAGTTATAATTAAAACTACAATGTGGTGTCACTGCAGAAAGGCATAGAAGATGATAGTCAACATCAATTTACTATCAATCCATATAAATATCCAAAGATGGTATCCATTGATGCCATCAATTTACTGTTGATGTTGACTATCATTTTCTCTGCCTTTCTGCAATCCATAGATCTTCTTTAGGGGTGTCAGTTCATACATTGCGTCAAATTGTTATTGGGGTTTTTTTCATTGTTGAGTATTGAAATTTTTAAAATATATTCAAGATACACATCCTTTATCAGATATGTGCTTTAGAAATATTTTCTACCAGTCAGTGGCTTGACTTTTCATTTTCTTTTTTTTTTTAACTTTTATTTTTAAGTTCAGGAGAACCTGTGCAGGTTTGTTACATAGATAAATTTGTGTCATGCAGATTTGTTGCACAAATTATTTCATCACTCAGGTATCAAGCCTAGTACCCATTAGCAAGTTTTTTCTGATCCTCTCCCTCCTTCCAACCTCCATCATCTGAAAAGCCCCAGTGTGTGTTGTTCCCTCTATGTGTCCATAAGCTCTCATCATTTAGCTCTCACTTACACGTGACAATATGTGGTATTCGGTTTTCTGTTCCTGTGTTAGTCTGCTGAGTATAAATAGCCTCCAGCTCCATCCACGTCCTTGCAAAGGACATGATCTCATTATTTTTTTATGGTTGCATGATATTCCATGGTGTATATGTACCACATTTTCTTTATCCAGTCTATCATTGATGGGCATTTAGGTTGATTCCACGTCTTTGCTATTGTAAATAGTGCTGCAATGAACAAATGCATGCATGTGTCTTTATAATAGAACAATTTATATTCCTTTGGGTATATACCCGTAATGGGATTGCGGGGTCAAATCGTATTTCTCTCTTAGGTCTCTGAGGAATTTCCACACTGTTTTGCACAATGGCTGAGCTAACTGACACTCCCACCAACAGTGTATAAGCGTTCCTTTTTCTCCACAACCTTGACAGCATCTGTAATTTTTTGACTTTTTAACAGTAGCCATTCTGACTGGTATTAGATGGTGTCTCCTCGTGGTTTTTATTTGCTTTTCTCTAATGACCAGTGATGTTGAACTTTTTTTATATGATTATTGGCTGCATGAATGTCTTATTTTGAAAAGTATCTGTTCATGTCCTTTGCACCTTTTTATGGGGTTGTTTGTTTTTTTCTTATAAGTTTATATAAGTTTCTCAGATTTGCTGGATATTAGACCTTTATCAGATCTATAGTTTGCAAATATTTTCTCCCATTTTGTAGCTTGTTTACTTAACTGTTGATAGTTTATTTAGCTGCGCAGAAGCTTTTTAGTTTAATTAATCCCATGTGTCAATTTTTGCTTTTGTTGCAATTGCTTCTGGTGTCTTCATCATGAAAACTTTGTCCATGCCTATGTCCTGAATAGTATTGTCTAGTTTGAACAGAAGTGGTGAGAGAGGGCCATTGTTTTGTACCATTTTTGAAGGAGGATGTTTTCAGCTTTTGCCCATTCAATATTATGTGGGCTGTGGATTTGTCACATATGGCTCTTATTATTTTGCTGTATGTTTCTTCAATATCTACTTTATTGAGAGTTTCTAACATGAAGGGATGTTGAATTTTATTGGAGGCCTTTTCTGCATTTATTGAAATAATAATGTGGTTTTTGTCTTTGGTTCTGTTTATGTGATGAATCACATTTATTGATTTGCATATGTTGAACCAACCTTGCATCCTGGGGATAAAGCCAACATGACTGTGGTGGATGAGCTTTTTTTGTGCTGGAGTCGAGTTGCCAGTATTTTTATTGAGGATTGTTGCATCAATATTGATCAAGGCTATTGACCTGATATTCGCATTGATGTTCATCAAAAATGTTGGTATCGTTTTGTTGTATCTCTTACAGATATTGGTATCAGTATGATGCTGGCCTCATAGGGTACAGTCCCTCCTTTTCAATTTTTTGAAATAGTTTCAGTAGAAATGGTGCAAGCTCTTCTTTGTACCTCTGGTAGAATCCAGGTGTGAATCCAACTGGTCCTGGGCTTTTTTTGGTTGGTAGGCTATTTAATACTGTCTCAATTTCAGAACTTGTTATCGGTCTATTCAGGGATTCAGTTTCTTCCTGGTTCAGTCTTAGGAGGATGTATGTGTCCAGGAATTTAAATATTTTTAATTTACCTTCAAAATATTTCTGAACATCTTCGTTTCTACCATCTAATACAGATGACCTGTTCAGAAATATTGACTATTATACACATCTCTTTACCTTACCAAGATTTTCTCCTTACCTTGTGAGACAGAGACTTGTTCACATTTGTATTCTTAGAGAATTGAGTCAGTGATTTGTCAGATAGGCATTTAATAATCCATTTCTTCTAGATTTTCTAGTTTATTTGCATAGAGGTGTTTATAGTATTCTCTGATGGTGGTTTGTGTTTCTGTGGCATCAGTGGTGATATCCTCATTTTCATTTCTGATTGTGTTCATTTCATACTTCTCTCTTTTCTTCTTTATTAGCCTAGATAGCAGTGTATGTATTTTGTTACTTTTTTATTTATTTATTTATTTTATTATTATTATATTTTAAGTTTTAGGGGACATGTGCACAATGTGCAGGTTAGTTACATATGTATACATGTGCCATGCTGGTGTGCTGCACCCAGTAACTCGTCAATTAGCATTAGGTATATCTCCTAAAGCTATCCCTCCCCCCTCCCCCACCCCACAACAGTCCCCAGAGTGTGATGTTCCCCTTCCTGTGTCCACGTGTTCTCATTGTTCACTTCCCACCTATGAGTGAGAATATGCGGTGTTTGGTTTTTTGTTCTTGCGATAGTTTACTGAGAATGATGATTTCCAATTTCATCCATGTCCCTATAAAGGACATGAACTCATCATTTTTTATGGCTGCATAGTATTCCATGGTGTATATGTGCCACATTTTCTTAATCCAGTCTAACATTGTTGGACATTTGGGTTGCTTCCAAGTCTTCGCTATTGTGAATAGTGCTGCAATAAACATACGTGTGCATGTGTCTTTATAGCAGCATGATTTATAGTCCTTTGGGTATATACCCAGTAATGGGATGGCTGGGTCAACTGGTATTTCTAGTTCTAGATCCCTGAGGAATCACCACACTCACTTCCACAATGGTTGAACTAGTTTACAGTCCCACCAACAGTGTAAAAGTGTTCCTATTTCTCCACATACTCTCCAGCACCTGTTGTTTCCTGACTTTTTAATGATTGCCATGCTAACTGGTGTGAGATGGTATCTCACTGTGGTTTTGATTTGCATTTCTCTGATGGCCAGTGATGGTGAGCATTTTTTCATGTGTTTTTTGGCTGCATAAATGTCTTCTTTTGAGAAGTGTCTGTTCATGTCCTTCACCCACTTTTTGATGGGGTTGTTTGTTTTTTTCTTGTAAATTTGTTTGAGTTCATTGTAGATTCTGGATATTAGCCCTTTATTAGATGAGTAGGTTGTGAAAATTTTCTCCCATTTTATAGGTTGCCTGTTCACTCTGATGGTAGTTTCTTTTGCTGTGCAGAAGCTCTTTAGTTTAATTAGATCCCATTTGTCAATTTTGGCTTTTGTTGTCATTGCTTTTGGTGTTTCAGACATGAAGTCCTTGCCCATGCCTATGTCCTGAATGGTAATGCCTAGGTTTTCTTCTAGGGTTTTTATGGTTTTAGGTCTAACGTTTAAGTCTTTAATACATCTTGAATTAATTTTTGTATAAGGTGTAAGGAAGGGATCCAGTTTCAGCTTTCTACATATGGCTAGCCAGTTTTCCCAGCACCATTTATTAAATAGGGAATCCTTTCCCCATTGCTTGTTTTTCTCAGGTTTGTCAAAGATCAGATAGTTGTAGATATGCAGCGTTATTTCTGAGGGCTCTGTTCTGTTCCATTGATCTATATCTCTGTTTTGGTACCAGTACCATGCTGTTTTGGTTACTGTAGCCTTGTAGTATAGTTTGAAGCCAGGTAGAGTGATGCCTCCAGCTTTGTTCTTTTGGCTTAGGACTGACTTGGTGATGCCGGCTATTTTTGGTTTCATATGAACTTTAAAATAGTTTTTTCCAATTCTGTGAAGAAAGTCATTGGTAGCTTGATGGGGATGGCATTGAATCTATAAATTACCTTGGGCAGTATGGCCATTTTCACGATATTGATTCTTCCTACCCATGAGCATGGAATGTTCTTCCATTTGTTTGTATCCTCTTTTATTTCATTGAACAGTGGTTTGTAGTTCTCCTTGAAGAGGTCCTTCATGTCCCTTGTAAGTTGGATTCCTAGGTATTTTATTCTCTTTGAAGCAATTGTGAATGGGAGTTCACTCATGATTTGGCTCTCTGTTTGTCTATTATTGGTGTATAAGAATGCTTGTGATTTTTGTACATTGATTTTGTATCCTGAGACTTTGCTGAAGTTGCTTATCAGCTTAAGGAGATTTTGGGCTGAGACAAAGTGTTTTGTTACTTTAAAAAAAAAAAAACTCCTGGATTCATTGATTTTTTGAAGGGTTTTTCATGTCTAATCTTGGTTAGTTCAGCTTTAATCTTGGTTATTTCTTGTCTTCTGCTAATTGCAGGGTTTGTTTACTCCTGGTTCTCTAGTTCTTTTTGTTCTGATGTTAAGTTGTTATCTTAAGATGTTTCTAGCTTTTTGATATGTCCATTTAGTGCTATAAATTTCCCTCTTAACACTGCCTTATATGAGTCCCAGAGATTCTGGTATATTATACCATTGTTCTCATTAGTTTCAAGTAACTTTTTAATTTTTGCCTCAATTTCATTTTTTTCCTCATTCAGGAGCAGGTTATTCAATTTGCATGTAACTGTAAGGTTTTGAGTGAATTTTGTCATCTTGATTTCAAGTTTGATTGCTCTGTGGTCTGAGAGACTGTTATATCAGCTCTTTTGCATTTACTAAGAAGTATTTGACTTCTGATCATGTGATTAATTTTACAGTAAGTACCATGTGGCAATGAGAACAATATATATTCTGTTGTTTTTGAGTGATGAGTTCTGTAAATCTGTATCAGGCCCTGGGTGGCAAGTTCTGTAAATCTCTATCAGGCCCATTTAATCCAGTGCTAAGTTCAGGTCCTGAATATCTTTACTAATTTTCTGCCTCAATGGTATGTCTAACATTGTCAGTGAGGTGTTAAAGTCTCCCACTATTATTGTGTGGAAGCCTAAGTCTATTTGAACGTTGCTAAGAAATTGTTCTGATTAGACAGCCACCACTTTCCTTTTTTTTACATTGATTTTTGTACTATACTTCCCATTTACACAAAAACTTCAAAAAGACAAGCTTCTACAAAATATAATATCACTGAGAGAAATATAGTGCAATCTAATCTTAAAACAGTGAACTTCTTTCATCTGGTAGTTCACAAAATGTCTAACAAATCTTAAGTATTGCTGTATTTCCCCCCAAATTTAAAATATATCCTGTGAATAGCATATATTAACTTTCTCTCTCTCTCTCTTTTTCTATTTCACTCACCATAAACCTTTCCATTTGGAAATTCTGATGGCATTACCTTCAAAATATTTCTGACCATCTTCATTTCTACCATCTAATACAAATTACCTCTTCAGAAATATTGACTATTTTTTGCATCTCTTTACCTTACCAACATTTTCTCCTTACCTTGTGAGACAGAGATTTATTCACATTTGTGTTCCTAGAGAACTAGGTCAGCAATTTGCCAGGATAGATATTTAATAATTTAGGCATTTAATATACGGCCTGAAACAGGGTAGGTATTTAATAAAATAGGCATTTAATATATGGCCTGAAAATAAACATATAGCGTAACAAGATGTGCCCAAGCTGAAGACTAAAATTCAGATATGTATATTCCCAATCTCGTACATTGTCTATGACAATGGTAGATAATTAAATGTTTGCTAAGCGCAATATTAAGAGATAGCATGACAATAAGGCAGTGATGTTTGGTCCCTTCTAAGTAATAACTATAAGATACAAAGTGTCATCTCCATGTCCATAGAAGGAGAGTGACCACTGTTTTACTCCAAAATCAATAGCCCTATGTGCAACACTACTAATCTTTACTACTGCATTGTTGTAATGCAGTACTTAACTCTTGATTAAGTTTATTAAACTTTATATATCTTTAAAAATATTTTATTTAAAAATGTCTAACATAGTACAAAGATGAAATAATTTTACCCTGAGTCCCTACATACTCAAACATTAACATTACCACTCTTGTTTAACACATCTGTTTATTCATCTTATTCTTTGAAGAATCTCAAAGTAAATTACAGATATTGGTACACTCATCCTAGGTATTATAGAGTGCATTTATTAACCAGGATTAAAGAAATGTTGCCTTTTTGTGTAAAATTGAATACAATGAAGTGTACAAATATTAATTGCATATTAGTTGAGTTTGATAAATGCATATATATATTATATATATGGCTTTTGGAGCTTCCATTTTCTTCTAATTGCCAATGTGATGATTAATTTTATGTGTCAATTTGATTAGGCTGATAGATGCTCAGATAGCTGGTAAAGCACTATTTCTGGATGTGCCTGTGAGGGTGTTTCTGGAAGAGATTAGAATTTGAATTAACAGACTGAGCAAAAATCTGCCCTCACCAATGTAGGGAGGTATCGTTCAATCCAGTGAGGGCCTAAATATAACAAAGAAGACAGAAGAAGAGTGAATTCTCCCTTCCTCTTTATTTTTGAGCTCAGACATGACGTCCATTATCTCCTGCTCTCGGAAATTGCGACTCCTGGTTCTCAGTGCTTCAGACTCCAGGAATTACACTAGTAGGCCAACAGGCCTTAAACCAGTAAAATATGCTGTTGGTTCTGTTTCCCTGGAGAACTGTAATTAATAAAACCAATTTAATTGCATAACAAAATCTTAAATATCAAAGATTTTATTAGTGTTCAGTTATAAATATGTTTATATTTTTATTATGGTTTCTTCTTTGAATAAAATGTTATTTATTTAAATTTTAGGTTCAGGGAATACATGTACAGGTTTCTTACAGGGTATATTGCATGATGCTGAGGTTTTTCCTTCTATTGATCTCATCCCCCAAATAGTGAACTTGCTCCCCAATAGAAAATTTTTCTTGTTCTTCTCCTTCCCTGCCATGGAGTCCTTAGTGTCTATTGTTCCTATATTTGTGTCTGCACATACTCATTGTTTAACTCTTACTTACAAGTGAGAACATGTGGTATTTGGTTTTCTGTTTCTGTGTTAATTCATTTAGGATAATCACATCCAGCAGCATCCTTGCTGCTGTGAAGGACATAATTTCATTCATTTTTATGGCTGCATAGTATTCCATGGTATATATGTATCACATTTTCTTTATCCAATCCACCATTTATATGTACCTGGCTTGATTCCATGTCTTTGCTATTGTGAATAGTGACGCAATGAACATGTGAATGAGGGTGTCTTTTTGGTAGAACGATTAATTTTCCATTGGTTATATACCCAGCAATGGGATCACTGGACTGAATGGTAATTCTTTTTTAGTTCTTTGAAAAAATATCCAAACTGCTTTCCACAGCAGCTAAACTAATTTACATTCCCACCAACTGTGTTTAAGTTTCCCCATTCTCTGCAACCTCACCAATATCTGTTATTTCTTGATTTCAAAATAGTCACTCTTTAACTGGTTTGAAATGATATCTCATTGTGGTTTAGATTTGTACCTCTCATGATTAGTGATGTGGAGCATTTTTTCATATGTTTGTTAGCCATTTTTATTTCTTCTTTTCAGAAATGTCTGTTCATATGCTTTGCCTACTTATTAATGGGGTTGTTATTTTTCTTGTTTATTTAAGTTCCTTATAGATTATGAATACTAGTCCTTTGTCTGATTCAGTTTGCAAATATTTTCTCCTATTCTGTAGGTTGTCTGTATACTCTCTTGATTGTTTCTTTTGCTATGCAGAAGCATTTATATTTAATTAAGTTCCGATTATTCATTTTTTGTTTTGTTAGATTTGCTTTTGAGGGCTTAGTCATAAATTCCTTCACTAAGTCAATGTCTAGAAGAGCATTTCCTAAAATATCTTTTAGGATTTTTACAACTTACATTTAAGTCTTTAATTCATCTTGAGTTAATATATTTATATAGTGAGAGTGTGGGGTCAAGTTTCATTCTTCTGCATATAGTTAGCCAGTTTTCCCAGCACAATTTATGGAATCAGGTATCTTTTCCCTATTTTATTTATTTTTGTCAACTTTTCCAAAGATGATATGGTGGGAGGTATATGGGTTTATTCCATGGTTTTCTATTCTGTTCCATTGGTCTGTGTGTCTCTCTGTAGCAATATCATACTGTGTTAGTCACTCTGGTCTTGTTGAATAGTTTGAAGTTGAGTAATGTGATGCCTCTGGCTTTGTTGTTTTTGCTTAGAATTGGTTTGGCTATTTGGACTCCTTTCTGTTTCCATAATAATATGGTCTAGCAATGTCCCCACCCAAATCTCATTTTGAATTGTAGCTCCCACAATTCCCCAATTCTCCCATGTCATGGGGGGGACCTAGTGGGAGGTAATTGAATCATGGGGGCAGGTTTTTCCCATGCTGTTCTTGTGATAGCAAATAAGGCTCATGAGATCTGATGGTTTTATAAGGGAGAGTTTCTCTGCACAAAATCTCTCTTTTCTGCCACCATGTAAGACATGCCTTTGCTTCTTCCTTGCCTTCTGTTATGATTGTGAGACCTCCCCAGGACCATAGAACTATGAGTCCATTAAATCTCCTTTCCTTTAGATGTTACCCAGTCTTGGGTATGTCTTTATTGGCAGCATGAAAATGGACTAATACAATAAATTGGTATCAAGAGTGGGGTAATACACATATGAATTTTAGAAATTGTTTTTCCTAATTCTGTGAAAAATGACATTGGTAATTTGATAAGAACAGCATTCAATTTGTAGATTGCTTTAGACAATATGGACATTTTAACATTGAAAGAATCATGAATATTGAATCTTCCAATCAATGACCATGGAATGCTTTCCCAATTTTTTTGGGGGGGTCTATCTTTTTTCAGCAGTGTTTTGTAGTTCTTATAGATATCTTTCACCTCCTAGGTTAGATGTTTCCTTAGATATGTATTTTTATGGCTATTTTAAATAAAATTGTATTTATAACTTGGATCTCAGCTTGGATGCTATTGGTGTGTAGAAATGCTACTGATTTTGTAGATTTATTTTGTATACTGAGACTTTACTGAGTTGTTTATTAGGTCTAGGAGTCTTTTGTTGGAATCTTTAAGATTTTCTAGGTGTAGAATCATATCTTCACTGAAGACATATAATTTGACTTCCTCTTTCTGTTTGAAAGTCTTTTATTTCTTTCTCTTGTATGATTCCTCTGGCAAGGCCTTCCAGTACCATTTGAATAGAAGATTTGAGAGTGAACGTTCTTGTCTTATTGCAGTTGGAAGCATTTCCACTTTTGCCATTTCAGTATGAGGTAGGCTGTGGGTTTGTCATAGATGGCTCTTAATATTTTCAGGTATGTTTCTTCAATGCCTTGTTTGTTGAGGGTTTTTATCTCAAAAAGATGTTAGATTTCATTGAATGCTTTTTCTGAATTTATTCAGATAATCATATAATTCTTGTTTCTAAATTTATGTTGTGATAAAAATAATTCTGTCCATGTGGTTATAAATTTTAAAAACTTATTTATTTGCATATATTGAATCATTTTTGCATCTCAGGAATAAAGCCCACTTGATCCTGGTAAATCAACTTTCTTTAATGTGCTTCTGGATTCAATTTGCAAGTTGAAGACTTTTGTGTCTATTTTCATTAGGAATATTGGCCTATAGTTTTATTTTCTGTTGTATATTTGCCAGATTTTGAAATCAGGATGATACTGGTTTTGTAGAAGGAGTTTGGGAGGAATCTCTCCACCTTGAGTTTTTGGAATAGTTTCCAAAGAACTGGTACCAACTCTTCTTGCATGTTTTGTAGAATTTGGCTATGAGTCCCTCCGGTGCTGAGACTTTTTTTTTTATTACTGATTCGATTTTACTACTCAATATTCATCTGTTCAGGATTTCTATTTCTTTCTGATTCAATCTTAGGAGAATGTGTTTTACTAGAATTTCATCAATTTTCCCTAAATTTTCTAGTTTGTGCACATAGAGATGTTCGTAGTAGTCTCTGAGAATCTTGCCAGTTTCTGTGGGATTGTTTGTAATGTCACCGTTGTTATTTCTAATTGTACTTACTTGTATCTTCTCTTTTTCTTCTTTGTTAGTCCCTGAGTGGTCTATCAATTTTCTTTATGTGTTCAATGAACCAACTTTTCTTTCATTGATTTTTTTGTTCTCACATTTATTTGTTTCTGTCTGATTTTATCTGATTTTATTTCTTTTCTTCTGCTAGCTTTGAGTTTAATTTGTTCTTGTTTTTCTAGTTTCTTTAGGTATGAGATTATGTTGTTAATTTTAGATCTTTCTATCTTCCTGACATAGTTATTTAGTGCTATAAACTTTTCTCTTAACACTGCTTTTGCTCCATCCCAGAGGTTTCAGTATTTTATGTCTCTATTTTCATTTATCTCAAAGGATTTTTTTTTTACTTTCTAAGTTCACTGTTTACTCAAAAATCATTCAGGAGAAAGCTGTTTAGTTATCACGTGTTTTTGTGATTTTGAGAGTTCCTCTTTGTATTAATTTCTATTTTTATTTCACTCTGATTTGAGAAGATGCTTGACATGATTTTTTTTTAATATATTGAGACTTGAATGACTGCACATTGGGTCAGTCTTAGAGTATGTTCCACGTACTGATGAAAAGAATGTATATCCTTTGGTTGTTGGGTGGAGTACTCTGTAGATGCCTGTTAGATCCAATTGGTCAAGTGTCTAATTTAAGTCTAGAATTTATTTTTAGTTTTCTCCTATGACGATCTGTCTAATGCTTTCACTTGGGTGTTGAGGTCTCCTACTATTATTGTGTAGGCATCCAAGTATTTTCTTTGATCTAGAATTACTTATGAATCTGGATTCTTCAATATTGGTTTTGTATATATTTAGGATAGTCAAGTCTTCTTGTTGAATTGAACTCTTTATCATTATGTGATGCTCTTCTTTGTCCTTTTATTTTTTACTGTTGTTGGTTTAAAAGTCTGTTTTATCTGATGCAAGGATAAAAACATCTAATCCTTTCTGTTTTCCATGTGTATAATAGGTTTTTCTTCATTACTGTACTCCAAGCCTATGGGAGTTACTACATGTGAGATGAGTCTCTTGAAGACTGCAAAAGGGCAGATTTTTTTTTTTAAGGCAATTTGCCATTTCTATCTTTGAACTGGAGCATTTAGGCCATTTATGTTCGAAGTTAACACTGGTATTCGATGTTTTGTTCCTGTGGTAGTGTTGTTAGCTAGTTGTTTTGGAGTCTCCATAATGTAGTTGCTTTATAGGCTTTGTGGGCTGTGTGTTTACATGTGCTTTTGTGATAGCAAGAATTGTTTTTTCATTTCCAGGTTAGAATTCTCTTAAGCATCTATTGTAAGGCTAGTCTGGTGATGATGAATTCCCTTAGATATTGCTAGTCTGGGAAAGACTTTATTTATCCTTAGTTTGGTAGGATATGAAATATTTGACTAGCATTTTGTTTAAGAGTGCTAAAAATGAGCCTCCATTCTGTTTTGGTTTGTAAGGTTTCTACTGTTAGTTTAATGGATATTCCTTTACAGGTAATATGGCCCTTCCATTTAGCTGCCTTTAAAATTTTTTATTTTGCATTAACTCTGTATAGCCTGATGATTATGTGCCTTGGGGATTGACATCTTGTGTGGGACCTTTTAGGAGTTCTCTGGATTCTTCGGATGTGCATGTTGACCCCTATAACAAGATTGAGGGGTCTCTATTGAATTATATCCTCAAATATGTTTTCCAAGTTGCTTACTTTCTCTTCTTCTCTCTCAGAAATACCAATAAGTCATAGATTTGATTACTTTACATAATCTCATATTTTCAAAGGCTTTGTTCATTTTTAAAAACATATTTTTTATTTGTCCCTGACTGGATTGATTTAAAGGACCAGTGTTCAAACGCTGAAGTTTTTTCTTCCGTTTGGTCTCGTTTGTTGTTAAGGCTTACAACTGTATGTTTCCTGTAGAAAAAATTTTAATTCTAGAGGTTCTGTTCAGTTTTTTTCTTAATATATGTATGTGGTCTTTCAAATACTGGATTTTTTTCTGGATTCTTTCTGTTGAATTTCAACTTTTTCTTAGATCTTTTAGGGTTTCTTTTGTATTTTTATTCTAAATTCTTTAGTTATCATTTCCCATTTTATTCTGGTTAGGATTCACTGCTAGGGAGGTAGTATAAGACTTTGGAGGTGATGGAACACTCTAGCTTTTTGTCATGATGCAGTTATTGTACTGGTTCCTTCTCTTTTGAGGAAGCTAATTTTTTATTTGCTTTTGTTTGAATGGGGCTTCCTGATTTTTTTTTACCACTTGAGAGTACAACTATGGTGTATATTGTGTATGATTGATTGGCTTTGTTTCTGGGTGCTTTCAGAGAGTGAAGGCTTTGTACAGTTCTTTGGTGGCAGATGGGTTCATGTAGTGGCTTTTTCAGACATTGCTTGTCGTAGTGACATACTTTTGTTTTGTGGTGTAATTCAGATAGTACTTCAGTAGATGGTGCTTAAGCGTTAGGACCAGGGGGTAGGCTCTCACTCTTTGCCTGTGCTTATCCTCATTGAAGTCAGAGGCAATGAAGAAGCACCAAAAGCATCTTCCCCCATTATAAGTTCACTCTCAGTGTGGTGGAACTGTGTCTGGAATTGGTGGGTTCTTGGTCTCACTGACTTCAAGAATGAAGCCGCGGACCCTCGCGGTGAGTGTTACAGCTCTTAAGGTGGCGCGTCTGGAGTTTCTTCCTCCTGATGTTCAGATGTGTTTGAAGTTTCTTCCTCCCCGTGGGCTTGTGGTCTTGCTGGCTTAGGAGTGAAGCTCTAGACCTTCGTGGTGAATGTCACAGCTCATAAAAGCAGAATGGACCCAAAGAGTGAGCAGTAGCAAGATTTATTGCAAAGAGCGAAAGAACAAAGCTTCCACAGTGTGGAAGGGGACCTGAGCGGGTCGCCACTGCTGGCTCGGGCAGCCTGCTTTTATTTTCTTATCTGGCCCCACCCACGTCCTGCTGATTGGTAGAGCCCAGTGGTCCGCTTTGACAGGGCGGTGATTGGTGCGTTTACAATCCCAGAGCTAGACACAAAGGTTCTCCACATCCCCACCAGATTAGTTAGATACAGAGTATTGACACAAAGGTTCTCCAAGGCCCCACCAGAGTAACTAGATACAGAGTGTCGATTGGTGCACTCACAAACCCTGAGCTAGACACAGGGTGCTGATTGATGTGTTTACACACCTTGAGCTAGATACAGAGTGCCGATTGGTGTATTTACAATCCCTGAGCTAGACATAAAGGTTCTCCAAGGCCCCACCAGAGTAGCTACATACAGTGTCCATTGGTGCATTCACAAACCCTGAGCTAGACACAGGGTGCTGATTGGTGTGTTTACAAACTTTGAGCTAGATACAGAGTGCCTATTGGTGTATTTACAATCCCTGAGCTAGACATAAAGGTTCTCCCAGGCCCCACCAGACTCAGGAGCCCAGCTGGCTTCACCCAGTGGATCCCACACCAGGGCTGCAGGTGGAGCTGCCTGCCAGTCCTGCGCCTTGCGCCTGCACTCCTCAGCCCTTGGGTGGTCGATGGGACTGGGTGCCTGGAGCAGGATGTGGTGCTCGTCGAGGAGGCTTGGGCCGCACAGGAGCCCACCGAGGGGGTGGGAGGCTCAGGCATGGCGGGCTGCAGGTCCCGAGCCCTGCCCCACGGGAAGGCAGCTAAGGCCCGGCGAGAAATCGAGGGCAGCGCCGGTGGGCTGGCACTGCTGGGGGACCCAGTACACCCTCCGCAGCCGCTGGCCCGGGTGCTAAGCCCCTCATTGCCCGGGGCCGGCAGGGCCGGCCGGCTGCTCCGAGTGCAGGGCCCAACAAGGCCACGCCCACCCGGAACTCCAGCTGGCCCACAAGCGCCGCCCGCAGCCGCGGTTCCCGCCGGCGCCTCTCCCTCCACACCTCCCTGCAAGCTGAGGGAGTGGGCTCCGGCCTTGGCCAGCCCAGAAAGGGGCTCCCAGAGTGCAGCGGTGGGCTGAAGGGCTCCCCAGGTGCCGCCAAAATGGGAGCCCAGGCAGAGGAGGCGCCGAGAGCGAGAGAGGGCTGTGAGGACTGCCAGCACGCTGTCACCTCTCAGAACCAGGGGAGAAACCTGAGAAGTGTCTCTTTCAGCACACTACCTGGATCCTAATGGTAAGAGCTCCTGTGGGAGGCTAGAGATGATCTCCTCTCCAAGTCCATGCCCAACATTGGTGATGTTGCCTTCAGAGGCTAGCACCATACTTCTATTTCCTTTAACTCAGGGGGACTTTGGTAGGCTGTGCTCCTCACCCCCTTAGGGGCAGTCTGCATCGAGGGTTAGATCTCTAAGTGACCGGGGTTCACCTCCGTTTTACTCCTTGAAACTGGTAGGGCACTGTCCCCCAACTGACCAAGGGAGCAGTCTGAGACACCCAGCAATGACATATGCAGACTGGTTCTAGGTTGTAAAGTCGTTTCTAGCTGCACATCTCACTCGCTAAGAGAAATCTCAGCTTCAACAACTGTCCTCCTAGTCCAGTCTTGTGATGCCAGAGAGCCCAATTCCAGTGCCCATTTCTGGGGCACTGTCCACACTCCCACTCAATTCTGGCTATGTGGGCCCTTACCCCACTCCAGAGCAGTAATTACAATCTCTGGCCCAAGACTAAAATTCTTGTGGGTGCCACTGCCGGTTGGCAAACAGTGACTGACTTTGTATGAGCCTGGATAAAAAAATGGTGCTCTTCTTTTGGTTCTGGAACTGAGAAAATGTCTGCAGCTTGCTTTTCCTGGGGCCTTTTCCTCTCTCCGTCTTTCAGCCTCTCTCCATGTCGGCTCCAGGGCTTGGAGGAAACAGGGTGCTATTTTTTGTTCTGAATTACACAGATCCCTAGTGGAAAGGTGAGTCACAGAGGGAGACTGACTGCCCCTCTTCTTTACTGGGGCTTCATTCACTTTTATCAGTCAATCACCATCACAAGGACGGCTGTCCACCTTGTCATTTCTGGAGTCTGGGTTGTTCTTCATTTTTCTGATGAAATACCATCTTCCTTCTTGAATTAAATGTCTCGAAGTAGATCTTTATGCACTGTTTTGCTGTTTCCAAGTAGCGAAGGCATGCTAAAAGCCTCTAATCTGTCATCTTGGGGGTAAAAAACCTTTATTTTAAAGGTTTTGTTGTTGCTGTTGTGTGTTGTTCTGTGCTTGCCGATGATGTCAATTTAATTGGATTTTGATTAAAGAACAAGTTCTAATGTTTGCTATTTTGCGGAGTGATATGGTTTGGCTGTGTCTCCACCCAAATCTCATCTTGAATTCCTACATGTTATGGGAGGGACTCGGTGGGAGGTAATTGAATCATGGGGGCAGGTCTTTCCCATGTTGTTCTCATTGTAGTGAATAAGTCTCACGAGATCTGATGGTTTCAAAAACGGGAATTTCCCTGCACAAGTTCTCTCTTGCTTCTCTACTGCCATGTGAGACTTGATCTTCACCTTCTGCCATGATTGTGGGGCTTCCCCAGCCATGTGGAACTGTAAATCCATTAAATCTTTTTCTTTTGTAAATTGCCCAGCCTCTTGTATGTCTTTATCATCAGTGTGAAAATGGAATAATACATGGAGATTGTTGAGAGTTTCTTTATATCCTAGTCTATGTTAAAATATCATAAATATTTCTCATGTAGGTCAAAATTATCTCTATTTCTGTGCATTGGATATAGTAATTTATACATGTATCTTCAGTCAAAGTTATTAATTATATTGTTCCAATTGTTTCGATTTTTATCAAAATTTTCTTCCTAATCTAATACTATGAAAAATGTGTTAGAATTTCTCATTCTGATTGGATATTTGTCAGTTATCTTTGAAATTATGTTGACTTTGACTTTTTTTTTTTTTTTTTTTTTTTTGCTTCATGTATCCTGGAAGCTTTATTATTAGCTGCATGCTACATTACAATTGTTATGACTTACTGGAAATTTTATATTTTACTCCATTTTAGAATCTACCTTAATCTTCAACAATGATGTTTCATATAAGATAATTTTATCTAACATTAATATGAACAATCCAGCATCATTTGTTTTATACTTACCTGAGCTACATGCGTTTGTCTATCTGAAATCTATCAATTTATTAATCTATTTATTCTTCCATCACATATCTTTTAACTTTTTGTATGATTTTTATTTGGATGTATCTTTATTAATCTGTATATTAGTTAACTTATATTTATATTCTTTCTGTTAGTAATTTTCATTAAGTGTCATGGTAAATTTTTTTCATTTATTGTTATCAGTAATCTACTTGTAATCATTTTTACTACATTTTTTGCTATTATCTCTCATTTTTCTATCTTTTCTCTTTTTCTGCCTCCCATTGGATTGATCACATTTTCTGCTCTTTTCCTTTGGTTTCTCCCCATAACCCAAAGGTATAGAATTTCTATATTCTACCATTTTTCATTCAGTGTTCATCTGTTTTTCTTTTTTTTTAAAGCATACAGACATTTTTCTTAAAAGGTGAAATTTAACTGTATCCTCACCCTCTAGCTGAACAATGCTGAAAAATCTTGAACCCTTTTTGTGTTTAGGAAAAAAAAATGTGCAGCTCACTGCCTGTGCTCATTTAATTTTATATAAACATTCTCTTTGAGGCTGAAGCAAATCCGACTGATTTCCAACATGAAAGTAAAATATAAAATATAAAAGTTAGTTCTGTTTATTTCTAAACAGAACTAACTTCAGAATTGTCTGAATCATCAGAATCATCTGTTTAGGAAAAATTGAATTCATCAAATAAATCTTCAGCTAATACCTGTATGAAAACTATGTTAATATCACACTTAGGAATGCTATGTTTTCTAAAACTTGACATTTTCAGCGATTGAAAATTACTATATTTTGTAAATGGAAATATCTCTACAAAAAACAGAATGCTATAAATAGAATGATGTCTTTTGTTTTGAAAGGTGATATACTAAAGTGATGTGAAAATAATAATAAAATCAAGATCTTTTGTAGAAAAGTTATTTGGGGGTAAACACTGAAGCTGCAAGCACTGCTGGTCAGTATTCTTGGAGCAAACGGGAAATGGTTTAAATCTGTTACTTCTCCCTCCTGTCTCGTATGATGTCTGAGTTTGTTAAATTAATGACAACATATTCCACCTCCAGAATTAACAAAAATTTTAAAAATATCTCTATATTGTGCAATTTGTTTTCTTCAAAATTGTCTTACATTTTATTCTTCCTACCTAGATTCAATGTTGTTCTTTTTGAAATGCCAATTTTTATAGTTCTTGTAGTTCATTTATCTTAGTTTTATGTGTTATTTTTTACTGAAAATACTTTATTGTGTATAAATCAAATAATAGTTAATCGTGGTATAAGATTACAGGTTGGTAGCATATTTTCTCAGCTCTTTAAATATATTATTTTCTTGCTTCCTGGCATATAGTTTTGTTCTTGAGAAGTATGTTTTCCATCTACTAATGTGCATTTTTAGTTGTTTTTAAAAGGAGTCCCTATGTTCTAACTGATCTGCTGATGTACATTTATATATACTTATCTTGCCCCAAACTCCCCTTCTTTAGTCTGAGGAATGATGCTTTTTATTATTTTTAAAATGCTGTCTTTGGATATTGCTTCTCCTCTAGCTTCTCCATATGGAGTTTCTATTTTACGCTCTAAGTTTTTTATTCCTTCTTTTTAAATAATTTTATAAACATAATTTGAATCATGTTATTTTCTTTCTTTAAACTATTAGAGACTTCTCTCTGAACTGAAAGCATAGAATCTACACTATGAAACATAAGACATGATCTAGCCATTTGCTACATCACAAACCCTCATCTCTCATCACATCTGCCTCTCTTCTTATGCTCATACATGGCAACACCACCAGCCACATATCTTTTAAAAAAGACAGACATTATCAGAAACCTGAAAAATCTGTTTGGAGTAACCTTGTGTTATAACTAGGAACAAATATAGTTATTGAATAAGAGTAGCTGTTTAATGAATGATAATTATAAAAGATGAATTAAACAATGAGCACATCAATGGTGGGGATTATTTCAACTGTCGTTTTATCTTTTTTGTCAGAAACAGTGCCTGGCACATTTTAGGTGTACAATAAAAATAGACTCAAGGAAATTTAATTGACTTTAGTGAAACAGAATTTTTAAAGAGGTTGACTGGAGGTAGCAGCAGATATACAAATCCTTAAAATATTTAACCTGAAAGTTAGAAATAGCATTATATAAAGCTTTTAAAGAGATCATAAAATGTGATGATGTGAATTTTTAAAGGTGTTAAGAATGCACACAAATATGGTTAATATAGCAAAACTATTTAACTTTGAAATTCCATAAAACATTCAACTTTTAAGTCTATGTAATGGATATTGTGAGAAAATTAGATTGCAAGATCATATTATCAGTCTTACACATGAGATAGGCTTATCTTACTTTCTTTGTATAGAAAATTGTGAAACTTATATTAGTCCATATCTCAGACTTCCCTGCATAAACTGTACTGGCAATTACCATAAAAACATAGAGTGCCTAATAAAAATGAATCCACTGTTTGGAATAAAACTTGCCTTTTATTGAATTCAGAGTCATCACATTTCTTCTACCTAACTTCTTGAATAATGAGAGTTTCTACTCTCTTTAATGTTCTGAGAATTTTCTTTCTGAAAAACGTAAAGGCTTATATTATTATGCAGAGGAAAAGGTATGGCCTTCTCTTGTGAACATGCAGCAATATTCTATTTAAATAAAGTTGATTCAGCACAAGTCCTCGGGATACTAGCTATTTTATAGTTTGAAGAAATGCAGGATACTTGTCTGAGTTGACTCTCTCATTATATGCAGGCTTTCTACCATGAGAGACTTTCTCAGAATGCTTCTTATATTTTAGAAGAAAAGGCACAATAAAAACATATTACTACTTTTTTTCTTTTGTAGGTATAAGATAAATATATTTAAATATACCTTTGGCTATTAACAAATAGTAGTCATGGACTCAAGAGGCTTCTATTGCTTAATAATTTAAAGCCTCACATTATTTTATATAAAAGGAATTACTTGAGATTTGAATATATCTAAAGTTTTTAAATTCATTACATTCGAAACATGCTAAAATACTGAAGGCTTCTTATATAATATTTTTATCCCCCATTAGATTATTAAAATTTAATAGCATTGTTTATTTGGCATAATAATTAAAATGATCAAGATTTTTTTGAAAGCAAACTCTCGTAATCGCATGCAACATACAAATTAATATCGAAGCATGAGTAGAAATCTAAAAATATTAACATATAGAATATTTTGATGCGATGGGTATAATTGAACAGAAAATCAAAGAAGGAAGTAATATTTTAAAAACGATACAGTGAGACTGAAATTTTTCACATTAAAAACTATTTCTTTACTAGAAAATGTATTTATCTAAACATCTCATATTAGGTTAAAATATGAATACTAAATTGAATGCACTCTTTCATATATACTTTCTATTACACTGGTGGGCAGTGCTATACACTATACCAGTAAGAACTTGTATTTTTATGTAAGAAATTTTAAAAGCCTGTTAATTACATGATTTTGAGTAAATTACTTAATGCCTTTCTGATGAATTCCTTATCTTTAAATTTAATAACAATATCAGTGCCTATTTCAGAAGATTGTTATAGGATTTAATTGATGTAAAATGTGTAAACACAGCATTGCTGGATACAAATTAAATGCTCAATAAATGTTAGCTTCTTATTATCACTAAATAACAAATCCTCTACTTTGTCAGATAATCTATTCCTGAAAGTATATAAAATCATTAAGTGTTGTGTAAATAAAGAAGGGTGAGACACATGAATGGCATGAGTACTAGGGTCTTAGAAACAACACAGCATTAATGTGTATGTCAAATTAAATAGAAACTTGCAGCAGATTCTGCTGTTTTCATATAGAATAACTTTGTTAGCAGAACTCTGATTCTGTGGTGGCCCTGTGGCCAGTTAAATGTACTCTAGTATTCCTCATTTCATGAAATCAGAGGTGACCACATTACAGGATGCTAGGCAATAGAAAGAGCTAGAAGCAGCCCTTCCCATAATCTCATTAAAATAAACCCATTACTTTTCTTTTCCTTTCTTTCTTCTACCTGCCTGGAATAGTTAGTAGAAGTCATCTTGCGATAATGAGACAACATGTATGAAGTTGGAAGATGACAATATAAAGGGTGGAGGCAAGGAAGAGTCTAGTTCCTGTTAAGCCACAATACCAGGGCCGAACAACCTGTATCTGAACCTCATCGAATGTTGTTATAGCATATGCTTGTGTTTAAGCCACAAAAAGAGCTTTTTTTTTCTTTTTTATTATGTACAGTTGAATGTAATCCTACCTGACATAAAACTGACGAATGAAAGAAATCATAAAGATACATCATGCAACCAAAAATGTAACCTTCTCTTATATTAAAAGTTCTCTGTCATTCTCACTTTTTTTGTCATTTGCACTGCTTCTTTTTGCTATTTTTCCTCTTATCAATATTCTAGCTGTCCCCTTTCCATCTTCTTTACTAGTTTGTCTTCTACTTGACCATTGAAGTTTCTTGTAGATTGTTACAGAAGTAGCCCCCACTGTATCCTGTGTCCTTGTAGTCACACCCATGTATTCTTTCTTCTCAAGTTGACTAAGGTGGGGTTTATTGCTCTCCTTGGTGATTGAGATATTGGCAAATATGATGTCAGCAAAAGCTTGAAAGGTGTGGCCATAGAGGATTACTCTGCTTTTTGCTGTTTTTGGAATGAAGACTCCATGTGAAGAATCCCAAACCAGCCTGATGGAAGTGTGTGGACTGGAAAACAGCTAGCACCAAGTGCCAATCATGTGAGAAAGGCTATTTTACAGCCCCTTAGCCCAAGACGATGAGTTGAGTGACCTAAGTTGAAAGCAACCAAAGAACCACCCCATAAACCCAGTCTAAATTGTTGACCCAAATGGAAGGGAAGTAAACAAAACTGTTGCTAAACTATTGAGTTTTAAGGTGGCTTGCTACATAAAAACAGATATGTGAGACAAGCTTTCTAAAGTATCTTTTATGTTATTCTACTATATGGCTGCATTCTCTTTTCATCACTCCCAAATGGATATCGTCACACTTTAAATTCCTTCTGGCCTACAGATTCTCATCTACCTACCTTCTCAATGTCGCTGTGAGAATGTTACTTGTACAGGGACTTTAAACATATGAAATGTGTATTTCTAAATCTTTCTTAGTTCCCACTTTTGCCTCTGTGTGCCTCATGTCTCAATAACACTCACTAAATGAGTGATTTGATTAAGTATGAAATCTATAAGTAATAATTTCCCCATTTACTGTTGTTGCTTCACATATCCCTATTAAAAAATCCTGTCAGTTTCACAAAAGAGCTCTGCGTTATATCAAATTCTCTTCATCTCTATTGCCACTATGATATGAGCCAAAAATCATCTCTCTCCCTAAGGAAATAAAAATGCATCCAGTTACTTAAAACGTTTATTTTTCTTCAATTTATTCTGCAAAAAAGAGTTAAATTTATTTTTTAAATGCAGATATCATTAAATTAACCTGCATTATATTCCATTGCCTTTGAAATAAAAGGCAAGATATTTATATGATTGGGAAGTTTTTACAAAATTGTTCACCTCATTTCCACATCTTAAATTTCTGTCATTCTACTGTTTTTAAAATTTAAGCCATATTTGAACTTATTTCATTGTATTCAATGTCTCATATCCTTTCTATGTGTTTTTGTGTTTATGCTATTTAACCCTTCTCTCTCCATGAAGATCTATTTTGTCTTCCTGTCTATTCAGTTTATACAACACTTCATTCAGGAGATTTTCATGGATACCTCTTCCAACTTCTGAATACATGGAGTGTCCTTATCTTATGTTACAAAGAGGGGCATGATAACAAATATTTAAGACCAACTCTTGTGGGACAAAACAAAATTTTTATATTTGCCTTTGTTGATTTCTATTATGTAAATATTTCCACCATCGTTGATTTCAAGTAACATGACATCAATAGATCTGCAAAATTCCTAAAAGGTTAACAATTCCTGAACACTTAACAACTTGTTCTCATGAGCTGCTATAGGCTAGCTCCAGCACAGCACTAACTTCAGAGTCCAACTTCCTGCCAACATGCCCAGAGCACACACAGTTAATGTGAAGGTCCCAGGGCGTTAAAGTCCATCTCTTTACTTATCTTTGCTCTGTTCCCTCTGGCTGGCATAGCACAGAACCCAAACAAATATAAGCATGCAACTTATAAAGATGCATTCAGTGTAAGGAAAAAGGAATGCATGAATGGAAATGCTTTCCTGGCCTCAGGGCTGCACTCATCAGGGAGCTAAAGAAGTGTCTGAAAGCAAACATCTCCATCCCTCTGTTTTGATCTACTCCCATCAGTATATTTGGGAGAGAAATTGAAATGACTATGTATAGGTGGAAAATGCCTAGCTGGTGATTCCAATTCAATTTGTGTTGAAGGCTACCATTTTAAAATTATGTATCTTAAGTGCATATATATTAGTCAAAAATTATTGGTATCGAGAAGATATTTAAAAGTGATTCAAACTATATTATGCAAAGGCTTTTGTATGTATTACTATTAAAAACAACCAAGCTTCACAGATATTTAGTTAAACACCTAGTTAACAGCCAAAATAAGGAACTAAATGGATGCATAACCCAGTCTCTTTCAACTTCTCTATTATCTGTAGTCTGAAGTATCAGAAATAAAATGATCTTGATTACTACAGAAAAGTTGCTTGAATAAGCTATAATTGACTGGAGATTGGAGATTGATTATAGAATAAGTCAATAGGAGATGCAATGAATATGAGTATAACTTTGAAGCTTTAGGAGAATAATTCCAAAAGAATAACACATGATCTCAACCACCACAAAATTGATGCTGAAATGCTTAATGCCCATGTTTGCAAGTTAAATAATAAAGAATTCTTAAGAAACAATTACAATATTATTTACTAAATTAGCATGTTTCCATAATTCTAAGACGCATGTTTTTAATTTTCATGTATCGAAAATTCAAATGCAATAAGTAAAACATATTGAATTATAATTTAATTGCAGTATTTGTTTCCATACTAGTAATACACTAAATACACTAAAATAATGGTAACATCAGTTTGATAAAATACAGTAATTTTATGTTATAGTAGATACTATTTTACAAATAGGAGATAAAATTATAAAAGTGTCCTTTTTTTAAAGTCCTAATTCGGAACAACAAAATGAAAGGGTTGTGAGTAATAAATATTAGGTTATAATTAAAACAATGCAACCAAGGGAGCTGAAAACATAATTACAATGATTAAAATAACATTTCTTGAGTTCTCATTATGGCTTTAAGACATTGAGGTAGAAATCTGCAAAAAAATCCTTATACAATCACTTCAACATATTATTTTATGTTTTGCTACAATTCTTCCAAGTTTAATTTATTGAAGAGAAAAAAAGAAACTGGCAGAGATAGAAACAAAGAGGAAACAGACAGACAAAGACGTAAGGAAAGAACAGGTTTGAAATTAAGCTAAATGTTTAAAAGAATGAGTATGAATAGTTACGATAATAATAAGAGTATTACTAAAATTGTGGTCCAGGAATCATATCTATAATAATTACCTGATAGGCTTGTTAAAAATGAAGATTCTTTGGTTCTGACCCAAACCTACTAAATCAGAAAATCTGTGGAAAGGGACTAGAAAACTTTATTTTTAACAAGCTCCCTAGAAAGTTTTATGCACAATAAAGTTTGAGAAAACCTGAATTGTAGGGTGAAAAAAAAAAAAGATAAGCCAAAGAATAAATCAAGCATAAATTATTACAATTTTAATCATGTAGTGAGAACTGGCTAAGTAGGCTGAGTAAGCACTTCAAATTATAATACTTTCATATGAGTTTCATATGAGAATCTATTTAAAAGTGAATGCATTTCAATTGAGTCATGAATAACTGCTTACTGAAAGAGTGGTTTCATAGCACAGAATACTAGGTAATATTAAACTGTATATGTTATTGATAAATATGATCTAATGCTATCTGTCTTTTCCTCTAAAGAATTTAAAATTAAGGTTGAATGTTCTTACATATATTGTTGCTTTCTTTAGAAAAAAATACTTATTTTTCACATCTCTTACTCAGTTTTCTAGCTTATGTATTTCATCTACCTGGAGTCATCTGCAATGCTACAATTTTGTTGGAAAAATCAACAAGTATTATGTCTGTATCAAATTCTTTGAATAATATTTCTCATAAAATACAAAAAGTATTACATATTTTTGCATGAAACTGAATATCAGCCACAAAGTTTTGAGTTTACTTGTTAACACCAAGCTATCTGTTAATTTGAACACATAGAAAACAAATATGTTCTATATCTTAAAAAAAACACGGTATGGTATATAGAAAAGAAAAGTTTTATTATTTTGTTGTATTTTAAATAGATAGATTTTATTTACACCTAGCACTGAAATATTTAATAAGAGATTGCAATTGTATCCATTTTGAATAAAATAGAGCTAAAAGTCATTATCTATGAGAATGGTTTTATTTTTATTTAAAAAGTAAAAAATAATTAATTAATTTTTTTATTTAAGGAGTGACGAGATATTAACCAAAATGTACAGCAATTTAAGTTAACATCTTGCTACTCCTTAAATAATAAATTTAATTTTTTTTTTTTTGCCTAACTACACGTTACTATTTTAAATTTTTTTCAGTATTAATACATTTAATGATATGTCTCATGCTTAGACAGCTATAAACGACTTCCCTACAACTGAGAAGCTTTAAGTTAGCACAGGTAACTTTTTTTTTTTTTTTTTTTTTTTGACGGAGTCTCTCTCTGTCGCCCAGGCTGGAGTGCAGTGGCTGATCTCTGCTTACTGCAATCTCCACCTGCCAGGTTCACTCCATTCTCCAGCCTCAGCCTCCGGAGTAGCTGGGACTACAGGCACCCGCACCTCGCCCGGCTAATTTTTTGTAATTAGTAGAGCGGGGGTTTCACTGTTTTGCCCATGCTGGTCGCCTGCAGTCCCAGCTACCCGCCGCCACGCCTGGCTAATTCTTTGTATTTTTAATAGAGACGGGTTTTCACTGTGTTAGCCAGGATGGTCTGGATCTCCTGACCTCGTTATCCGCCCACCTCGGCCTCCCAGAGTGCTGGGATTACAGGCGTAAACCACCGTGCTGGGCCTAGCACAGGTAACTTTTATTTACCTCAGTTTTATATGAAGAGTCAAGGAGAGAAATGAAAACTTAAAAAGGACAAATATTGGTCTACATTTTCTAATGGAGGTTTGCTCCATATTTCTTTCTTGCTTTTCCTGGAGCAACTTCAAGGAGGAGAATATCTTCTCAAGTCAAGATTATGCTATGGTAACATATTAGCTATGAATTGATGCAGACAGCTTTCTAACCATTTGAAATTGCTCAGAAATACATAAAGGCTATGGATGTTAAAAGGAAAAAGCTCTTTTCCAAGTTTGCTATGTTGTTGATTTATGAGGTAGGGCAATTAAAAGTGAGTCTAAGCTTAAACAAATGTGCCTTTTCTACCTCTGCTTATTTAGCAGAATTCTTAAAAGAACAAGCTCACAGATGTAAGAAAAATGACACTGGGACATTAGTAAACATTTTTACATTTAAATAATTATATATTTTTGACACTTATAAGACAATGATTTAATAGAATCCAGAACTGAAGTGAATGCTAAAGTCATTTTTGTAGAACTTTGCCCTTGATAGTGGTCTATAAATGATTTTCTTACATTGTACATACACACATATAGATGCACAGCCATAAACACAAAAAGACATTTGAGTGTTGCTATTTTACCTTGAATTTAATGGTTTAACTGTATGCTGTCTTTTGTTATAAATTTATGCATCCATTTTGAAAGCAGTATAGTAGTGTTGGTATAAATAGTATATTAATTAATTTTAAAAAACAAGTTACATAATTGAAAATGGCAGAGTAGAAACTAATCTTTGAAATTATGATTGTTGTATCTCTCTCCAAAGGTATCTTCTAGGATTATACATTTTTGTTAAACAGATAGTTTTCCTTTATCAGAGGTTATCATGAATCTATACTGTCATTACCACATTAAATAAATTTTATCCCTCTAAGGAGAATTCTGACCTTTCATAGCACAGAAAATAGACTGATAGCACTTTCAGCAATTCCCATAAATTACACACCAGTTGCTGTGGTTTGGATGTTTCCTGCAAATTTTATGTTGAAATTTAATCATCATTAGTATTAAGTGGAGGATTCTTTGGGAGGTAATTAGAATTATGTAAGGTCATCAGAGTGGGGGCTCCATGTTGGGACTGTGACTTTATAAACAAAGGGGAAGAGAGACCTGAGCTAGGACTCTTGCTCTGCCTCACAATGTGATACCTCTTACCATGGGTTGATACCGCAATAAGGCCTCACCAGATGTGTCACCTTGATCTCAAACTTTCCAGGCTCCGGAACCACAAGAAGTAACATTTCTCTTTTTTTAATGAATTACCCAGTCTCAAGAATTCCGTTATAGCAACACAAAAAGAAATAAGACAGTAGTCTTGCACATCATTAAGATTATTATCAATGTTGCACATTTAGGTTAAAATTTGTGAAAAGTTAGATGAGAATCTTAATGGATATTTTATATTTTACTTTTGCTATTCTGCTACTGAGATGCTCATTACTTCTTATGCTAGCAAAAATAACAGTAAGTTGCAAAATCCATTGTATAAATTACATGTTATTTTTCTCATTATGAGTGACTCCATGCAATTTACTTCGAAGTTAGTTCATGAGGAAATTATACTTTGGAACTCCTAAAGAAAAATTGCACCCAACAGGTCAACAGGCAAAGGAGACTATTCATGACTATTTCAATAGAGAAAAGAGACTGAATCTAACTCTGATGAAACAAGAGTCAAGAAAATTTTCAAGTCCTGGGGTGATCTAGTGGAAAAGTACTGGAAGATACTAATAGAGAAGTTAGTCAGTGTGTTTAGACCTTCTGTGTTTGCTAATTGGTGGTTATTGAAATTAGTCTTCTACAGAGAGACTGGAAGATAAGGCACTATCTTTCTGGATGATTACATTTCAAAAGGATGGCTCCCAGGTTCTTGAGAAAGGTATTAGCTGGTAATAAAACTGGCCAAAGGCTGGGAGAAGATTTACATCTCAAAGGGGCAGGGAAAGAATTTGCATTTAAAAGTTTTCTTAAGTAAATGCTCTAAGGGAAGGGAGGCTAGAAGCCTAGAGTCAGTGTCTAAAAGTTACTCAAACTGAGGACAATGTTAAAGCTATCTTGCTCAAAATAAGAGAAACCATACCTTCATTTGCAGGCTACTTCTGCAGAGAGAACACCAGAGGGGAAAGGAATCTATCAGAAGGCAAGGTGAGTTTCTATAACTGGAAGTTCTTTTCCTTCACTATTTCTTTTTGAGTCAATTTTTCTTCTCCAAGAAACTTTCAAAATATATTCACTTCACGTGTCCCCAGTCTAACTTAGATGTCATTTCTCTGGACATCTTACAAGGAGTATCTTTTTCAAAGTACTTATGACTAGAAATTTAACTTTTGAGGTCACTTTTTGCCTTCCTAATTACACTGTTAAGAATTTTTCTGGCAAGATATTATGAATTTTTTTCTATGAATTTCCGAGAACAAACTAAGTGCCACACCTAGTAAATAAACACTGAATATTGTTGAATGAAAGAAGCATTGTTTTTTCAAAGTAAATACAGTTTAAAGTAAGCTAGGGTAAAGAGAGTCACAGATGGAGAAAGAATTCTACAAAGTCCCTAAAATCTTGAGTCTTAAAGCATTTATTCTGTCTCTTTGAGCATTAAGGCCAAACCTATTAGGGGGCATTATAAATGAAAAATATGCAAATTAAAAATAATAGCCCAGTTTTAATGGGATTATAACAAAATCGAATATGAGCTTAACTTTGAATTTCTTAGCTTTTATGTTTCAAGTTAAATCCATGATACCATTTGAAACTATCTTTTGGAATGCAAGTCAGTACCAATACTGCTGAGCATAGTGAAAATTAATGAAAATAATAACAGAAAAGAACTTACGAAGTCTACTAAATCCCACTTTAACATAAGTAGAGTCAAAGTGGTCTTTGTTATTGTTATAATTAACTGATTGCATGCAAACACAACCCTACTTATTTAACTGAAATATAAAGAAAGTTGTATGTCTTCTAATAGGATGTATATATATATATATATATATATATATATAAAGGGCCCAAAAAATGTCATATTTTGAATTTTACCGAGAAATAGTAATCAATAACTTCAAATCTTTTGTTTGGTTGGAAAATACTCATTGTATTCTGAATAAACTTTTAAACATATGTTAAAATTGTGTGTGAATTTTAAATTATAGAGATAAATCATTAAATACTGAAAGCCAGTTTTTCTGCATTAATATTCTTATAAGGAAGTGTAATTTTAACAGAAAGTTGTATTGTGTTTCCTATTTAATTATAGATAATCACATATTTGAAAGATAATTGTAATTTTTAATAAATATTAAACCTGTTGTTAATAATGTACAGAAACCCAGATAATTACTTTTGACATAATTATTTCTCACAGAATTGAACATTTTCTTACATCAACAACAAAAATGTTCTGTCTCTGCTGTGATATAAAAAGGATGATACATTATGGTATTTAACAGTAAGCCTGAATGATTTTTTTAAATAGAGTATATTTTAAGTGTTTATTTCAAACCCACTCTCTGTGAACATTTTAATTTAGTGAAATTTAATTAAGACAATGGGACTATTATTCAGCATGCTCAATTTTTATGTAGTTTTATTTTAGAGAGAAATTTAGATTTGTATAAACTTCTGGCTTTAAGATAATATCAAATGCACATCAGTTGAGGAAACATATCATATGGGAGAGAAAGAGAGTCAAAAAGAGAGAAGAAAGAGAAACTGTAATTCTATAATTATGGGAATAAGGCGTATATTTTTTGTGGTTTTGATTTGTGCCTTTTCACTAAATATTTTTTATGACATTAATAATTTTAGATATCAACATTTTAAGATTTCCTACTCTTCTATGTAATAAATAAATAACAGGTAGTAAATAATTCTATTTTTGCTGGAAATGTATATTATTAACAGGAGATTCATACACTTCCATTAATGTAATATGTTAAAATTTACATAATTAATAACATTAAGTGAACGATGAAAAGTCATTAAAATACTCTGAAACAATGAAGGCAGAGGCTGAATAGTTACACAGTTAACTCTGAAGTCACGCAATACCACACAGCTAATCTTTGTGACACACGTGCCTCCCCATTTAGACTTCAGTAGTGATAAGCATCATATACTGATAACTGCATCTACCAGTATAAAAACATTTCCACTTAAAAAAGCGAATATTTCTATTTTGGCTTCCTCAGAAACATAAAAAGAAATTGCCAAAAACAGGAAAAGAAACAAACAACAACAAATCAAAACCCATCCCACACTTCCCTTTATGTTACATGGGAAAGATTCTCAACAATAATCATGTCCAATTATTCTTTACCAAGTAAATCACTCCAGAGACCTCCTATAGAATAATATTCTGTGCCTGGAACAGGACAAAGCCCTAGAATTTACAAACGGCCGGTATTAGCCTGTTTTCACACTGCTATAAAGAACTACCTGAGACTGGGTAATTTGTAAGCAAAAGACATTTAGTTGACCCACAGTTCTGCATGGCTGGGGAGGCGTTGGGAAACTTAAAATTATGGTGGAAGGTGACGGGGAAGCAAGGCAGTCTTACATGGCAGCAGGAGGGCAGGGGGAAACTGCAAAACACTGTTAAACCAACAGATCTTGTGAAAACTCACTCACTGTCACGAGAGCAGCACTGGGGAAACTGCCACCATGATCCAATCACGTTCCATCAGGTTCCTCTCTTGACATGTGGGGATTTCAAATTAGGATCGTTAGCAGAAGGGTAAAAAAATAAAAAAAATAAGAGTTCTGCCATGTATATCAGTCATCTTAGATTTTGATGTTGCTGTACGTATTTTCTATGGCATATTTTATCATGGATTGTAGGGCTATTATAAATAAATATGGCAAATTCAGACACATAGGCAGAAGCAAATATAAACTTAATTAGTAATTTTTTAAAATATACAATGGGGGAACTTTCTAGGAGACTAGTATTTGTGAATTGTACTATGTTTCAGAAAATTACCAGGCTGTTTACTTGTAGGGAAGTCAAAATAAAAAGCTCATCAATTTCATCATAGAATACATTCAACATTAATAAACATAATTATCCATATTTCTGAATATTTTTTGCAGAAGTACTTTAATGAAGAAAATATATTTATGAGAAAATGACTTATGCCTAAGTTGAGTGATACACAGTGTTGGGATGCTTCAAATATATACATCAAGCAAGCATATATATGTCTCTCTCTTTTTTTTTTTTTTTGGTCGCCCAGGCTGGAGTTCAGTGGTGCTATCTTGGCTCATCACAACCTCTGCCCCCGGGATGCTAGCCTAGCCTAGCCTAGCCTAGCCTAGCCTAGTAGCCTAGCCTAGCCTAGCCTAGTAGCCTAGCCTAGCCTAGCCTAGCCTAGTAGCCTAGCCTAGCCTAGTAGCCTAGCCTAGCCTAGTAGCCTAGCCTAGCCTAGTAGCCTAGCCTAGCCTAGTAGCCTAGCCTAGTAGCCTAGCCTAGCCTAGTAGCCTAGCCTAGCCTAGTAGCCTAGCCTAGCCCAGCCTAGCCTAGTAGCCTAGCCCAGCCTAGCCTAGTAGCCTAGCCCAGCCTAGCCTAGTAGCCTAGCCCAGCCTAGCCTAGTAGCCTAGCCCAGCCTAGCCTAGTAGCCTAGCCTAGCCTAGCCTAGTAGCCTAGCCTAGCCTAGCCTAGCCTAGTAGCCTAGCCTAGCCTAGCCTAGTAGCCTAGCCTAGCCTAGCCTAGTAGCCTAGCCTAGCCTAGCCTAGTAGCCTAGCCTAGCCTAGCCTAGTAGCCTAGCCTAGCCTAGCCTAGTAGCCTAGCCTAGCCTAGCCTAGCCTAGTAGCCTAGCCTAGCCTAGCCTAGTAGCATAGCCTAGCCTAGCCTAGTAGCCTAGCCTAGCCTAGCCTAGCCGCCTAGCCTAGTAGCCTAGCCTAGCCTAGCCTAGTAGCCTAGCCTAGCCTAGCCTAGTAGCCTAGCCTAGCCTAGCCTAGCCTAGCCTAGTAGCCTAGCCTAGCCTAGCCTAGTAGCCTAGCCTAGCCTAGCCTAGTAGCCTAGCCTAGCCTAGCCTAGTAGCCTAGCCTAGCCTAGCAGCCTAGCCTAGCCTAGCCTAGTAGCCTAGCCTAGCCTAGCCTAGCCTAGTAGCCTAGCCTAGCCTAGCCTAGTAGCCTAGCCTAGCCTAGCCTAGTACCCTAGCCTAGCCTAGCCTAGTAGCCTAGCCTAGCCTAGCCTAGTAGCCTAGCCTAGCCTAGCCTAGTAGCCTAGCCTAGCCTAGCCTAGCCTAGTAGCCTAGCCTAGCCTAGCCTAGTAGCCTAGCCTAGCCTAGCCTAGTAGCCTAGCCTAGCCTAGCCTAGCCTAGTAGCCTAGTCTAGCCTAGCCTAGTAGCCTAGCCTAGCCTAGCCTAGTAGCCTAGCCTAGCCTAGCCTAGTAGCCTAGCCTAGCCTAGCCTAGCCTAGTAGCCTAGCCTAGCCTAGCCTAGCCTAGTAGCCTAGCCTAGCCTAGCCTAGTAGCCTAGCCTAGCCTAGCCTAGTAGCCTAGCCTAGCCTAGCCTAGCCTAGTAGCCTAGCCTAGCCTAGTAGCCTAGCCTAGCCTAGCCTAGTAGCCTAGCCTAGCCTAGCCTAGTAGCCTAGCCTAGCCTAGCCCAGTAGCCTAGCCTAGTAGCCTAGCCTAGCCTAGCCTAGTAGCCTAGCCTAGCCTAGCCTAGTAGCCTAGCCTAGCCTAGCCTAGTAGCCTAGCCTAGCCTAGCCTAGCCTAGTAGCCTAGCCTAGCCTAGCCTAGTAGCCTAGCCTAGCCTAGCCTAGTAGCCTAGCCTAGCCTAGCCTAGCCTAGTAGCCTAGCCTAGCCTAGCCTAGTAGCCTAGCCTAGCCTAGCCTAGCCTAGTAGCCTAGCCTAGCCTAGCCTAGCCTAGTAGCCTAGCCTAGCCTAGCCTAGCCTAGTAGCCTAGCCTAGCCTAGCCTAGTAGCCTAGCCTAGCCTAGTAGCCTAGCCTAGCCTAGTAGCCTAGCCTAGCCTAGTAGCCTAGCCTAGCCTAGCCTAGTAGCCTAGCCTAGCCTAGCCTAGCCTAGTAGCCTAGCCTAGCCTAGCCTAGCCTAGTAGCCTAGCCTAGCCTAGCAGCCTAGCCTAGTAGCCTAGCCTAGCCTAGCAGCCTAGCCTAGCCTAGCCTAGTAGCCTAGCCTAGCCTAGCCTAGCCTAGTAGCCTAGCCTAGCCTAGCCTAGTAGCCTAGCCTAGCCTAGCCTAGTAGCCTAGCCTAGCCTAGCCTAGTAGCCTAGCCTAGCCTAGCCTAGTAGCCTAGCCTAGCCTAGCCTAGTAGCCTAGCCTAGCCTAGCCTAGTAGCCTAGCCTAGCCTAGTAGCCTAGCCTAGCCTAGCCTAGTAGCCTAGCCTAGCCTAGCCTAGCCTAGTAGCCTAGCCTAGCCTAGCCTAGTAGCCTAGCCTAGCCTAGCCTAGCCTAGTAGCCTAGCCTAGCCTAGCCTAGTAGCCTAGCCTAGCCTAGCCTAGTAGCCTAGCCTAGCCTAGCCTAGTAGCCTAGCCTAGCCTAGTAGCCTAGCCTAGCCTAGCCTAGTAGCCTAGCCTAGCCTAGCCTAGCCTAGTAGCCTAGCCTAGCCTAGCCTAGTAGCCTAGCCTAGCCTAGCCTAGTAGCCTAGCCTAGCCTAGCCTAGTAGCCTAGCCTAGCCTAGCCTAGTAGCCTAGCCTAGCCTAGCCTAGTAGCCTAGCCTAGCCTAGCCTAGTAGCCTAGCCTAGCCTAGCCTAGTAGCCTAGCCTAGCCTAGCCTAGTAGCCTAGCCTAGCCTAGCCTAGTAGCCTAGCCTAGCCTAGCCTAGTAGCCTAGCCTAGCCTAGCCTAGTAGCCTAGCCTAGCCTAGCCTAGCCTAGTAGCCTAGCCTAGCCTAGCCTAGTAGCCTAGCCTAGTAGCCTAGCCTAGCCTAGCCTAGTAGCCTAGCCTAGCCTAGCCTAGTAGCCTAGCCTAGCCTAGCCTAGCCTAGCAGCCTAGCCTAGCCTAGCCTAGCTGCCTAGCCTAGCCTAGCCTAGCCTAGCAGCCTAGCCTAGCCTAGCCTAGCCTAGTAGCCTAGCCTAGCCTAGCCTAGCCTAGTAGCCTAGCCTAGCCTAGCCTAGCCTAGTAGCCTAGCCTAGCCTAGCCTAGCCTAGTAGCCTAGCCTAGCCTAGCCTAGTAGCCTAGCCTGGCCTAGCCTAGTAGCCTAGCCTGGCCTAGCCTAGCCTAGTAGCCTAGCCTAGCCTAGCCTAGTAGCCTAGCCTAGCTTAGCCTAGCCTAGTAGCCTAGCCTAGCCTAGCCTAGTAGCCTAGCCTAGCCTAGCCTAGTAGCCTAGCCTAGCCTAGCCTAGTAGCCTAGCCTAGCCTAGCCTAGTAGCCTAGCCTAGCCTAGCCTAGTAGCCTAGCCTAGCCTAGCCTAGCCTAGTAGCCTAGCCTAGCCTAGCCTAGTAGCCTAGCCTAGCCTAGCCTAGTAGCCTAGCCTAGCCTAGCCTAGCCTAGCCTAGTAGCCTAGCCTAGCCTAGCCTAGTAGCCTAGCCTAGCCTAGCCTAGTAGCCTAGCCTAGCCTAGCCTAGTAGCCTAGCCTAGCCTAGCCTAGTAGCCTAGCCTAGCCTAGCCTAGCCTAGTAGCCTAGCCTAGCCTAGCCTAGCCTAGCCTAGTAGCCTAGCCTAGCCTAGCCTAGTAGCCTAGCCTAGCCTAGCCTAGCCTAGTAGCCTAGCCTAGCCTAGCCTAGTAGCCTAGCCTAGCCTAGCCTAGTAGCCTAGCCTAGCCTAGCCTAGCCTAGTAGCCTAGCCTAGCCTAGCCTAGTAGCCTAGCCTAGCCTAGCCTAGCCTAGTAGCCTAGCCTAGCCTAGCCTAGTAGCCTAGCCTAGCCTAGCCTAGCAGCCTAGCCTAGCCTAGCCTAGCCTAGTAGCCTAGCCTAGCCTAGCCTAGTAGCCTAGCCTAGCCTAGCCTAGCCTAGTAGCCTAGCCTAGCCTAGCCTAGTAGCCTAGCCTAGCCTAGCCTAGCAGCCTAGCCTAGCCTAGCCTAGCCTAGTAGCCTAGCCTAGCCTAGCCTAGTAGCCTAGCCTAGCCTAGCCTAGCAGCCTAGCCTAGCCTAGCCTAGCCTAGTAGCCTAGCCTAGCCTAGCCTAGCAGCCTAGCCTAGCCTAGCCTAGCCGCCTAGCCTAGCCTAGCCTAGCAGCCTAGCCTACCCTAGCCTAGCAGCCTAGCCTAGCCTAGCCTAGCCTAGTAGCCTAGCCTAGCCTAGACTAGTAGCCTAGCCTAGCCTAGCCTAGCCTAGTAGCCTAGCCTAGCCTAGCCTAGTAGCCTAGCCTAGCCTAGCCTAGTAGCCTAGCCTAGCCTAGCCTAGCCTAGTAGCCTAGCCTAGCCTAGCCTAGCCTAGTAGCCTAGCCTAGCCTAGCCTAGTAGCCTAGCCTAGGCTAGCCTAGTAGCCTAGCCTAGCCTAGCCTAGTAGCCTAGCCTAGCCTAGCCTAGTAGCCTAGCCTAGCCTAGCCTAGCCTAGTAGCCTAGCCTAGCCTAGCCTAGCAGCCTAGCCTAGCCTAGCCTAGCCGCCTAGCCTAGCCTAGCCTAGCCTAGTAGCCTAGCCTAGCCTAGCCTAGTAGCCTAGCCTAGCCTAGCCTAGTAGCCTAGCCTAGCCTAGCCTAGTAGCCTAGCCTAGCCTAGCCTAGCCTAGTAGCCTAGCCTAGCCTAGCCTAGTAGCCTAGCCTAGCCTAGCCTAGTAGCCTAGCCTAGCCTAGCCTAGTAGCCTAGCCTAGCCTAGCAGCCTAGCCTAGCCTAGCCTAGTAGCCTAGCCTAGCCTAGCCTAGCCTAGTAGCCTAGCCTAGCCCAGCCTAGTAGCCTAGCCTAGCCTAGCCTAGTAGCCTAGCCTAGCCTAGCCTAGCCTAGTAGCCTAGCCTAGCCTAGCCTAGTAGCCTAGCCTAGCCTAGCCTAGTAGCCTAGCCTAGCCTAGCCTAGTAGCCTAGCCTAGCCTAGCCTAGCCTAGTAGCCTAGCCTAGCCTAGCCTAGTAGCCTAGCCTAGCCTAGCCTAGTAGCCTAGCCTAGCCTAGCCTAGTAGCCTAGCCTAGCCTAGTAGCCTAGCCTAGCCTAGCCTAGTAGCCTAGCCTAGCCTAGCCTAGTAGCCTAGCCTAGCCTAGTAGCCTAGTCTAGCCTAGCCTAGTAGCCTAGCCTAGCCTAGCCTAGCCTAGTAGCCTAGCCTAGCCTAGCCTAGTAGCCTAGCCTAGCCTAGCCTAGTAGCCTAGCCTAGCCTAGCCTAGTAGCCTAGCCTAGTAGCCTAGCCTAGCCTAGCCTAGTAGCCTAGCCTAGCCTAGCCTAGTAGCCTAGCCTAGCCTAGCCTAGTAGCCTAGCCTAGCCTAGCCTAGTAGCCTAGCCTAGCCTAGCCTAGTAGCCTAGCCTAGCCTAGCCTAGTAGCCTAGCCTAGCCTAGCCTAGTAGCCTAGCCTAGCCTAGCCTAGTAGCCTAGCCTAGCCTAGCCTAGAAGCCTAGCCTAGCCTAGCCTAGTAGCCTAGCCTAGCCTAGCCTAGTAGCCTAGCCTAGCCTAGCCTAGCCTAGTAGCCTAGCCTAGCCTAGCCTAGCCTAGTAGCCTAGCCTAGCCTAGCCTAGTAGCCTAGCCTAGCCTAGCCTAGTAGCCTAGCCTAGCCTAGCCTAGTAGCCTAGCCTAGCCTAGCCTAGTAGCCTAGCCTAGCCTAGCCTAGTAGCCTAGCCTAGCCTAGCCTAGCCTAGTAGCCTAGCCTAGCCTAGCCTAGTAGCCTAGCCTAGCCTAGCCTTGTAGCCTAGCCTAGCCTAGCCTAGTAGCCTAGCCTAGTAGCCTAGCCTAGCCTAGCCTAGTAGCCTAGCCTAGCCTAGCCTAGTAGCCTAGCCTAGCCTAGCCTAGCCTAGTAGCCTAGCCTAGCCTAGCCTAGCCGCCTAGCCTAGCCTAGCCTAGTAGCCTAGCCTAGCCTAGCCTAGCAGCCTAGCCTAGCCTAGCCTAGCCTAGTAGCCTAGCCTAGCCTAGCCTAGTAGCCTAGCCTAGCCTAGCCTAGTAGCCTAGCCTAGCCTAGCCTAGCCTAGTAGCCTAGCCTAGCCTAGCCTAGCCTAGTAGCCTAGCCTAGCCTAGCCTAGTAGCCTAGCCTAGCCTAGCCTAGTAGCCTAGCCTAGCCTAGCCTAGTAGCCTAGCCTAGCCTAGCCTAGTCTAGTAGCCTAGCCTAGCCTAGCCTAGCCTAGTAGCCTAGCCTAGCCTAGCCTAGCCTAGTAGCCTAGCCTAGCCTAGCCTAGCCTAGTAGCCTAGCCTAGCCTAGCCTAGTAGCCTAGCCTAGCCTAGCCTAGTAGCCTAGCCTAGCCTAGCCTAGCCTAGTAGCCTAGCCTAGCCTAGCCTAGCCTAGTAGCCTAGCCTAGCCTAGCCTAGTAGCCTAGCCTAGCCTAGCCTAGTAGCCTAGCCTAGCCTAGCCTAGTAGCCTAGCCTAGCCTAGCAGCCTAGCCTAGCCTAGCCTAGTAGCCTAGCCTAGCCTAGCCTAGCCTAGTAGCCTAGCCTAGCCTAGCCTAGTAGCCTAGCCTAGCCTAGCCTAGTAGCCTAGCCTAGCCTAGCCTAGTAGCCTAGCCTAGCCTAGCCTAGTAGCCTAGCCTAGCCTAGCCTAGCCTAGTAGCCTAGCCTAGCCTAGCCTAGTAGCCTAGTCTAGCCTAGCCTAGTAGCCTAGCCTAGCCTAGCCTAGTAGCCTAGCCTAGCCTAGCCTAGCCTAGTAGCCTAGCCTAGCCTAGCCTAGCCTAGTAGCCTAGCCTAGCCTAGCCTAGTAGCCTAGCCTAGCCTAGCCTAGTAGCCTAGCCTAGCCTAGCCTAGTAGCCTAGCCTAGCCTAGCCCAGTAGCCTAGCCTAGTAGCCTAGCCTAGCCTAGCCTAGTAACCTAGCCTAGCCTAGCCTAGTAGCCTAGCCTAGCCTAGCCTAGTAGCCTAGCCTAGCCTAGCCTAGTAGCCTAGCCTAGCCTAGCCTAGTAGCCTAGCCTAGCCTAGCCTAGTAGCCTTGCCTAGCCTAGGCTAGTAGCCTAGCCTAGCCTAGCCTAGTAGCCTAGCCTAGCCTAGCCTAGCCTAGTAGCCTAGCCTAGCCTAGCCTAGTAGCCTAGCCTAGCCTAGCCTAGTAGACTAGCCTAGCCTAGCCTAGTAGCCTAGCCTAGCCTAGCCTAGCCTAGTAGCCTAGCCTAGCCTAGCCTAGTAGCCTAGCCTAGCCTAGCCTAGTAGCCTAGCCTAGCCTAGCCTAGTAGCCTAGCCTAGCCTAGCCTAGTAGCGTAGCCTAGCCTAGCCTAGCCTAGTAGCCTAGCCTAGCCTAGCCTAGTAGCCTAGCCTAGCCTAGCCTAGTAGCCTAGCCTAGCCTAGCCTAGTAGCCTAGCCTAGCCTAGCCTAGTAGCCTAGCCTAGCCTAGCCTAGTAGCCTAGCCTAGCCTAGCCTAGCCTAGTAGCCTAGCCTAGCCTAGCCTAGTAGCCTAGCCTAGCCTAGCCTAGTAGCCTAGCCTAGCCTAGCCTAGCCTAGTAGCCTAGCCTAGCCTAGCCTAGTAGCCTAGCCTAGCCTAGCCTAGTAGCCTAGCCTAGTAGCCTAGCCTAGCCTAGCCTAGTAGCCTAGCCTAGCCTAGCCTAGTAGCCTAGCCTAGCCTAGCCTAGCCTAGTAGCCTAGCCTAGCCTAGCCTAGCTGCCTAGCCTAGCCTAGCCTAGCCTAGTAGCCTAGCCTAGCCTGCCTAGCAGCCTAGCCTAGCCTAGCCTAGCCTAGTAGCCTAGCCTAGCCTAGCCTAGCCTAGTAGCCTAGCCTAGCCTAGCCTAGCCTAGTAGCCTAGCCTAGCCTAGCCTAGTAGCCTAGCCTAGCCTAGCCTAGTAGCCTAGCCTAGCCTAGCCTAGCCTAGCCTAGTAGCCTAGCCTAGCCTAGCCTAGTAGCCTAGCCTAGCCTAGCCTAGTAGCCTAGCCTAGCCTAGCCTAGTAGCCTAGCCTAGCCTAGCCTAGTAGCCTAGCCTAGCCTAGCCTAGTAGCCTAGCCTAGCCTAGCCTAGCCTAGTAGCCTAGCCTAGCCTAGCCTAGTAGCCTAGCCTAGCCTAGCCTAGCCTAGTAGCCTAGCCTAGCCTAGCCTAGTAGCCTAGCCTAGCCTAGCCTAGTAGCCTAGCCTAGCCTAGCCTAGTAGCCTAGCCTAGCCTAGCCTAGTAGCCTAGCCTAGCCTAGCCTAGTAGCCTAGCCTAGCCTAGCCTAGCCTAGTAGCCTAGCCTAGCCTAGCCTAGCCTAGTATCCTAGCCTAGCATAGCCTAGCCTAGTAGCCTAGCCTAGCCTAGCCTAGCCTAGTAGCCTAGCCTAGCCTAGCCTAGTAGCCTAGCCTAGCCTAGCCTAGTAGCCTAGCCTAGCCTAGCCTAGCCTAGTAGCCTAGCCTAGCCTAGCCTAGTAGCCTAGCCTAACCTAGCCTAGCCTAGTAGCCTAGCCTAGCCTAGCCTAGTAGCCTAGCCTAGCCTAGCCTAGTAGCCTAGCCTAGCCTAGCCTAGCCTAGCCTAGTAGCCTAGCCTAGCCTAGCCTAGTAGCCTAGCCTAGCCTAGCCTAGCAGCCTAGCCTAGCCTAGCCTAGCAGCCTAGCCTAGCCTAGCCTAGCCTAGTAGCCTAGCCTAGCCTAGCCTAGCAGCCTAGCCTAGCCTAGCCTAGCCTAGTAGCCTAGCCTAGCCTAGCCTAGCAGCCTAGCCTAGCCTAGCCTAGCCTAGTAGCCTAGCCTAGCCTAGCCTAGCAGCCTAGCCTAGCCTAGCCTAGCCTAGTAGACTAGCCTAGCCTAGCCTAGCAGCCTAGCCTAGCCTAGCCTAGCCTAGTAGCCTAGCCTAGCCTAGACTAGTAGCCTAGCCTAGCCTAGCCTAGTAGCCTAGCCTAGCCTAGCCTAGCCTAGTAGCCTAGCCTAGCCTAGCCTAGCCTAGTAGCCTAGCCTAGCCTAGCCTAGTAGCCTAGCCTAGGCTAGCCTAGTAGCCTAGCCTAGCCTAGCCTAGTAGCCTAGCCTAGTAGCCTAGCCTAGCCTAGCCTAGTAGCCTAGCCTAGCCTAGCCTAGTAGCCTAGCCTAGCCTAGCCGAGCCTAGTAGCCTAGCCTAGCCTAGCCTAGTAGCCTAGCCTAGCCTAGCCTAGCCTAGCCTAGTAGCCTAGCCTAGCCTAGCCTAGTAGCCTAGCCTAGCCTAGCCTAGTAGCCTAGCCTAGCCTAGCCTAGTAACCTAGCCTAGCCTAGTAACCTAGCCTAGCCTAGCCTGGTAGCCTAGCCTAGCCTAGCCTAGCCTAGTAGCCTAGCCTAGCCTAGCCTAGCCTAGTAGCCTAGCCTAGCCTAGCCTAGTAGCCTAGCCTAGCCTAGCCTAGCCTAGTAGCCTAGCCTAGCCTAGCCTAGTAGCCTAGCCTAGCCTAGCCTAGCCTAGTAGCCTAGCCTAGCCTAGCCTAGTAGCCTAGCCTAGCCTAGCCTAGCCTAGTAGCCTAGCCTAGCCTAGCCTAGTAGCCTAGCCTAGCCTAGCCTAGCCTAGTAGCCTAGCCTGGCCTAGCCTAGTAGCCTAGCCTAGCCTAGCCTGGTAGCCTAGCCTAGCCTAGCCTAGCCTAGTAGCCTAGCCTAGCCTAGCCTAGCCTAGTAGCCTAGCCTAGCCTAGCCTAGTAGCCTAGCCTAGCCTAGCCTAGTAGCCTAGCCTAGTAGCCTAGCCTAGCCTAGCCTAGTAGCCTAGCCTAGCCTAGCCTAGCCTAGTAGCCTAGCCTAGCCTAGCCTAGTAGCCTAGCCTAGCCTAGCCTAGCCTAGTAGCCTAGCCTAGCCTAGCCTAGTAGCCTAGCCTAGCCTAGCCTAGCCTAGTAGCCTAGCCTAGCCTAGCCTAGTAGCCTAGCCTAGCCTAGCCTAGTACCCTAGGCTAGCCTAGCCTAGCCGAGTAGCCTAGCCTAGCCTAGCCTAGCCGAGTAGCCTAGCCTAGCCTAGCCTAGTAGCCTAGCCTAGCCTAGCCTAGTAGCCTAGCCTAGCCTAGCCTAGTAGCCTAGCCTAGCCTAGCCTAGTAGCCTAGCCTAGCCTAGCCTAGCCTAGTAGCCTAGCCTAGCCTAGCCTAGTAGCCTAGCCTAGCCTAGCCTAGTAGCCTAGCCTAGCCTAGTAGCCTAGCCTAGCCTAGCCTAGCCTAGTAGCCTAGCCTAGCCTAGCCTAGTAGCCTAGCCTAGCCTAGCCTAGTAGCCGAGCCTAGCCTAGTAGCCTAGCCTAGCCTAGTAGCCTAGCCTAGCCTAGCCTAGTAGCCTAGCCTAGCCTAGCCTAGTAGCCTAGCCTAGTAGCCTAGCCTAGCCTAGCCTAGCCTAGTAGCCTAGCCTAGCCTAGCCTAGTAGCCTAGCCTAGCCTACCCTAGTAGCCTAGCCTAGCCTAGCCTAGTAGCCTAGCCTAGCCTAGCCTAGCCTAGCCTAGTAGCCTAGCCTAGCCTAGCCTAGTAGCCTAGCCTAGCCTAGTAGCCTAGCCTAGCCTAGTAGCCTAGCCTAGCCTAGCCTAGTAGCCTAGCCTAGCCTAGCCTAGTAGCCTAGCCTAGCCTAGCCTAGCCTAGTAGCGTAGCCTAGCCTAGCCTAGTAGCCTAGCCTAGCCTAGCCTAGTAGCCTAGCCTAGCCTAGCCTAGTAGCCTAGCCTAGCCTAGCCTAGTAGCCTAGCCTAGCCTAGCCTAGCCTAGTAGCCTAGGCTAGGCTACTAGGCCTAGCCTAGTAGCCTAGCCTAGCCTAGCCTAGCCTAGTAGCCTAGCCTAGCCTAGCCTAGCCTAGTAGCCTAGCCTAGCCTAGCCTAGTAGCCTAGCCTAGCCTAGCCTAGTAGCCTAGCCTAGCCTAGCCTAGCCTAGTAGCCTAGCCCAGCCTAGCCTAGTAGCCTAGCCTAGCCTAGCCTAGTAGCCTAGCCTAGCCTAGCCTAGTAGCCTAGCCTAGCCTAGCAGCCTAGCCCAGCCTAGCCTAGTAGCCTAGCCTAGCCGCCTAGCCTAGCCTAGCCTAGTAGCCTAGCCTAGCCTAGCCTAGTAGCCTAGCCTAGCCTAGCCTAGTAGCCTAGCCTAGCCTAGCCTAGTAGCCTAGCCTAGCCTAGCCTAGCCTAGTAGCCTAGCCTAGCCTAGCCTAGCCTAGTAGCCTAGCCTAGCCTAGCCTAGTAGCCTAGCCTAGCCTAGCCTAGTAGCCTAGCCTAGCCTAGCCTAGTAGCCTAGCCTAGCCTAGCCTAGCCTAGTAGCCTAGCCTAGCCTAGCCTAGTAGCCTAGCCTAGCCTAGCCTAGTAGCCTAGCCTAGCCTAGCCTAGTAGCCTAGCCTAGCCTAGCCTAGTAGCCTAGCCTAGCCTAGCCTAGCCTAATAGCCTAGCCTAGCCTAGCCTAGCCTAGTAGCCTAGCCTAGCCTAGCCTAGCCTAGTAGCCTAGCCTAGCCTAGCCTAGCCTAGTAGCCTAGCCTAGCCTAGCCTAGTAGCCTAGCCTAGCCTAGCCTAGTAGCCTAGCCTAGCCTAGCCCAGTAGCCTAGCCTAGTAGCCTAGCCTAGCCTAGCCTAGTAGCCTAGCCTAGCCTAGCCTAGTAGCCTAGCCTAGCCTAGCCTAGCCTAGTAGCCTAGCCTAGCCTAGCCTAGTAGCCTAGCCTAGCCTAGCCTAGTAGCCTAGCCTAGCCTAGCCTAGTAGCCTAGCCTAGCCTAGCCTAGCCTAGTAGCCTAGCCTACCCTAGCCTAGTAGCCTAGCCTAGCCTAGCCTAGTAGCCTAGCCTAGCCTAGCCTAGTAGCCTAGCCTAGCCTAGCCTAGTAGCCTAGCCTAGCCTAGCCTAGTAGCCTAGCCTAGCCTAGCCTAGTAGCCTAGCCTAGCCTAGCCCAGTAGCCTAGCCTAGTAGCCTAGCCTAGCCTAGCCTAGCCTAGTAGCCTAGCCTAGCCTAGCCTAGTAGCCTAGCCTAGCCTAGCCTAGTAGCCTAGCCTAGCCTAGCCTAGTAGCCTAGCCTAGCCTAGCCTAGTAGCCTAGCCTAGCCTAGCCTAGTAGCCTAGCCTAGCCTAGCCTAGTAGCCTAGCCTAGCCTAGCCTAGCCTAGTAGCCTAGCCTAGCCTAGCCTAGTAGCCTAGCCTAGCCTAGCCTAGTAGCCTAGCCTAGCCTAGCCTAGCCTAGTAGCCTAGCCTAGCCTAGCCTAGTAGCCTAGCCTAGCCTAGCCTAGTAGCCTAGCCTAGCCTAGCCTAGTAGCCTAGCCTAGCCTAGCCTAGCCTAGTAGCCTAGCCTAGCCTAGCCTAGCCTAGTAGCCTAGCCTAGCCTAGCCTAGTAGCCTAGCCTAGCCTAGCCTAGTAGCCTAGCCTAGCCTAGCCTAGTAGCCTAGCCTAGCCTAGCCTAGTAGCCTAGCCTAGCCTAGCCTAGTAGCCTAGCCTAGCCTAGCCTAGCCTAGTAGCCTAGCCTAGCCTAGCCTAGTAGCCTAGCCTAGCCTAGCCTAGTAGCCTAGCCTAGCCTAGCCTAGTAGCCTAGCCTAGCCTAGCCTAGCCTAGTAGCCTAGCCTAGCCTAGCCTAGTAGCCTAGCCTAGCCTAGCCTAGCCTAGTAGCCTAGCCTAGCCTAGCCTAGTAGCCTAGCCTAGCCTAGCCTAGCCTAGTAGCCTAGCCTAGCCTAGCCTAGTAGACTAGCCTAGCCTAGCCTAGCCTAGTAGCCTAGCCTAGCCTAGCCTAGTAGCCTAGCCTAGCCTAGCCTAGCCTAGTAGCCTAGCCTAGCCTAGCCTAGTAGCCTAGCCTAACCTAGCCTAGCCTAGTAGCCTAGCCTAGCCTAGCCTAGTAGCCTAGCCTAGCCTAGCCTAGTAGCCTAGCCTAGCCTAGCCTAGCCTAGCCTAGTAGCCTAGCCTAGCCTAGCCTAGTAGCCTAGCCTAGCCTAGCCTAGCAGCCTAGCCTAGCCTAGCCTAGCCTAGTAGCCTAGCCTAGCCTAGCCTAGCAGCCTAGCCTAGCCTAGCCTAGCCTAGTAGCCTAGCCTAGCCCAGCCTAGCAGCCTAGCCTAGCCTAGCCTAGCCTAGTAGCCTAGCCTAGCCTAGCCTAGCAGCCTAGCCTAGCCTAGCCTAGCCTAGTAGCCTAGCCTAGCCTAGCCTAGCAGCCTAGCCTAGCCTAGCCTAGCCTAGTAGACTAGCCTAGCCTAGCCTAGCAGCCTAGCCTAGCCTAGCCTAGCCTAGTAGCCTAGCCTAGCCTAGACTAGTAGCCTAGCCTAGCCTAGCCTAGTAGCCTAGCCTAGCCTAGCCTAGCCTAGTAGCCTAGCCTAGCCTAGCCTAGTAGCCTAGCCTAGCCTAGGCTAGCCTAGTAGCCCAGCCTAGCCTAGCCTAGTAGCCTAGCCTAGCCTAGCCTAGCCTAGTAGCCTAGCCTAGCCTAGCCTAGTAGCCTAGCCTAGCCTAGCCTAGTAGCCTAGCCTAGCCTAGCCTAGTAGCCTAGCCTAGCCTAGCCGAGCCTAGTAGCCTAGCCTAGCCTAGCCTAGTAGCCTAGCCTAGCCTAGCCTAGCCTAGCCTAGTAGCCTAGCCTAGCCTAGCCTAGTAGCCTAGCCTAGCCTAGCCTAGCCTAGTAGCCTAGCCTAGCCTAGCCTAGTAACCTAGCCTAGCCTAGCCTGGTAGCCTAGCCTAGCCTAGCCTAGCCTGGTAGCCTAGCCTAGCCTAGCCTAGCCTAGTAGCCTAGCCTAGCCTAGCCTAGCCTAGTAGCCTAGCCTAGCCTAGCCTAGTAGCCTAGCCTAGCCTAGCCTAGCCTAGTAGCCTAGCCTAGCCTAGCCTAGTAGCCTAGCCTAGCCTAGCCTAGCCTAGTAGCCTAGCCTAGCCTAGCCTAGTAGCCTAGCCTAGCCTAGCCTAGCCTAGTAGCCTAGCCTAGCCCAGCCTAGTAGCCTAGCCTAGCCTAGCCTGGTAGCCTAGCCTAGCCTAGCCTAGCCTAGTAGCCTAGCCTAGCCTAGCCTAGCCTAGTAGCCTAGCCTAGCCTAGCCTAGTAGCCTAGCCTAGCCTAGCCTAGTAGCCTAGCCTAGTAGCCTAGCCTAGCCTAGCCTAGTAGCCTAGCCTAGCCTAGCCTAGCCTAGTAGCCTAGCCTAGCCTAGCCTAGTAGCCTAGCCTAGCCTAGTAGCCTAGCCTAGCCTAGCCTAGTAGCCTAGCCTAGCCTAGTAGCCTAGCCTAGCCTAGCCTAGTAGCCTAGCCTAGCCTAGCCTAGTAGCCTAGCCTAGCCTAGCCTAGCCTAGTAGCCTAGCCTAGCCTAGCCTGGTAGCCTAGCCTAGCCTAGCCTAGTAGCCTAGCCTAGCCTAGCCTAGTAGCCTAGCCTAGTGGCCTAGCCTAGCCTAGCCTAGTAGCCTAGCCTAGCCTAGCCTAGTAGCCTAGCCTAGCCTAGCCTAGCCTAGTAGCCTAGCCTAGCCTAGCCTAGTAGCCTAGCCTAGCCTAGCCTAGTAGCCTAGCCTAGCCTAGCCTAGTAGCCTAGCCTAGCCTAGTAGCCTAGCCTAGTAGCCTAGCCTAGCCTAGCCTAGTAGCCTAGCCTAGCCTAGCCTAGCCTAGTAGCCTAGCCTAGCCTAGCCTAGTAGCCTAGCCTAGCCTAGCCTAGTAGCCTAGCCTAGCCTAGCCTAGTAGCCTAGCCTAGCCTAGCCTAGTAGCCTAGCCTAGCCTAGCCTAGTAGCCTAGCCTAGCCTAGCCTAGTAGCCTACCCTAGTAGCCTAGCCTAGCCTAGCCTAGCCTAGTAGCCTAGCCTAGCCTAGCCTAGCCTAGTAGCCTAGCCTAGCCTAGCCTAGTAGCCTAGCCTAGCCTAGCCTAGTAGCCTAGCCTAGCCTAGCCTAGCCTAGCCTAGTAGCCTAGCCAAGCCTAGCCTAGTAGCCTAGCCTAGCCTAGCCTAGTAGCCTAGCCTAGCCTAGCCTAGTAGCCTAGCCTAGCCTAGCCTAGCCTAGTAGCCTAGCCTAGCCTAGCCTAGTAGCCTAGCCTAGCCTAGCCTAGTAGCCTAGCCTAGCCTAGCCTAGCCTAGTAGCCTAGCCTAGCCTAGCCTAGTAGCCTAGCCTAGCCTAGCCTAGCCTAGTAGCCTAGCCTAGCCTAGCCTAGTAGCCTAGCCTAGCCTAGCCTAGCCTAGTAGCCTAGCCTAGCCTAGCCTAGTAGCCTAGCCTAGCCTAGCCTAGTAGCCTAGCCTAGCCTAGCCTAGTAGCCTAGCCTAGCCTAGCCTAGTAGCCTAGCCTAGCCTAGCCTAGTAGCCTAGCCTAGCCTAGCCTAGTAGCCTAGCCTAGCCTAGCCTAGTAGCCTAGCATAGCCTAGCCTAGTAGCCTAGCCTAGCCTAGTAGCCTAGCCTAGCCTAGCCTAGCCTAGTAGCCTAGCCTAGCCTAGCCTAGTAGACTAGCCTAGCCTAGCCTAGTAGCCGAGCCTAGCCTAGTAGCCTAGCCTAGCCTAGTAGCCTAGCCTAGCCTAGCCTAGTAGCCTAGCCTAGCCTAGCCTAGTAGCCTAGCCTAGTAGCCTAGCCTAGCCTAGCCTAGCCTAGTAGCCTAGCCTAGCCTAGCCTAGTAGCCTAGCCTAGCCTAGTAGCCTAGCCTAGCCTACCCTAGTAGCCTAGCCTAGCCTAGCCTAGCCTAGTAGCCTAGCCTAGCCTAGCCTAGCCTAGCCTAGTAGCCTAGCCTAGCCTAGTAGCCTAGCCTAGCCTAGCCTAGTAGCCTAGCCTAGCCTAGTAGCCTAGCCTAGCCTAGTAGCCTAGCCTAGCCTAGCCTAGTAGCCTAGCCTAGCCTAGCCTAGCCTAGTAGCCTAGCCTAGCCTAGCCTAGTAGCCTAGCCTAGCCTAGCCTAGTAGGCTAGCCTAGCCTAGCCTAGCCTAGTAGCCTAGCCTAGCCTAGCCTAGTAGCCTAGCCTAGCCTAGCCTAGTAGCCTAGCCTAGCCTAGCCTAGCCTAGCCTAGCCTAGTAGCCTAGCCTAGCCTAGCCTAGCCTAGTAGCCTAGCCTAGCCTAGCCTAGCCTAGCCTAGTAGCCTAGCCTAGCCTAGCCTAGCCTAGTAGCCTAGCCTAGCCTAGCCTAGTAGCCTAGCCTAGCCTAGTAGCCTAGCCTAGCCTAGTAGCCTAGCCTAGCCTAGTAGCCTAGCCTAGCCTAGTAGCCTAGCCTAGCCTAGCCTAGTAGCCTAGCCTAGCCTAGCCTAGCCTAGTAGCCTAGCCTAGCCTAGCCTAGTAGCCTAGCCTAGCCTAGCCTAGCCTAGTAGCCTAGCCTAGCCTAGCCTAGTAGCCTAGCCTAGCCTAGCCTAGTAGCCTAGCCTAGCCTAGCCTAGTAGCCTAGCCTAGCCTAGCCTAGCCTAGTAGCCTAGCCTAGCCTAGCCTAATAGCCTAGCCTAGCCTAGCCTAGTAGCCTAGCCTAGCCTAGCCTAGTAGCCTAGCCTAGCCCAGCCTAGTAACCTATCCTAGCCTAGCCTAGCCTAGTAGCCTAGCCTAGCCCAGCCTAGTAGCCTAGCCCAGCCTAGCCGCCTAGCCTAGCCTAGCCCAGCCTAGCAGCCTAGCCTAGCCTAGCCCAGCCTAGCCTAGCCCAGCCTAGTAGCCTAGCCCAGCCTAGCCTAGCCCAGCCTAGTAGCCTAGCCCAGCCTAGCCTAGCCCAGCCTAGTAGCCTAGCCTAGCCTAGCCCAGCCTAGTAGCCTAGCCTGGTAGCCTAGCCCAGCCTAGTAGCCTAGCCTGGTAGCCTAGCCCAGCCTAGTAGCCTAGCCTGGTAGCCTAGCCCAGCCTAGTAGCCTAGCCTGGTAGCCTAGCCCAGCCTAGTAGCCTAGCCTGGTAGCCTAGCCCAGCCTAGTAGCCTAGCCTGGTAGCCTAGCCCAGCCTACTAGCCTAGCCTGGTAGCCTAGCCCAGCCTACTAGCCTAGCCTGGTAGCCTAGCCCAGCCTACTAGCCTAGCCTGGTAGCCTAGCCCAGCCTACTAGCCTAGCCTGGTAGCCTAGCCCAGCCTACTAGCCTAGCCTGGTAGCCTAGCCCAGCCTACTAGCCTAGCCTGGTAGCCTAGCCCAGCCTACTAGCCTAGCCTGGTAGCCTAGCCCAGCCTACTAGCCTAGCCTGGTAGCCTAGCCCAGCCTACTAGCCTAGCCTGGTAGCCTAGCCCAGCCTACTAGCCTAGCCTGGTAGCCTAGCCCAGCCTACTAGCCTAGCCTGGTAGCCTAGCCCAGCCTACTAGCCTAGCCTGGTAGCCTAGCCCAGCCTACTAGCCTAGCCTGGTAGCCTAGCCCAGCCTACTAGCCTAGCCTGGTAGCCTAGCCCAGCCTACTAGCCTAGCCTGGTAGCCTAGCCCAGCCTACTAGCCTAGCCCAGCCTACTAGCCTAGCCTAGTAGCCTAGCCCAGCCTACTAGCCTAGCCCAGCCTACTAGCCTAGCCTAGTAGCCTAGCCCAGCCTACTAGCCTAGCCTAGTAGCCTAGCCCAGCCTACTAGCCTAGCCTAGTAGCCTAGCCCAGCCTACTTGCCTAGCCTAGTAGCCTAGCCCAGCCTACTAGCCTAGCCTAGTAGCCCAGCCCAGCCTACTAGCCTAGCCTAGTAGCCCAGCCCAGCCTACTAGCCTAGCCTAGTAGCCTAGCCCAGCCTACTAGCCTAGCCTAGTAGCCTAGCCCAGCCTACTAGCCTAGCCTAGTAGCCTAGCCCAGCCTACTAGCCTAGCCTAGTAGCCTAGCCCAGCCTACTAGCCTAGCCTAGTAGCCTAGCCCAGCCTACTAGCCTAGCCTAGTAGCCTAGCCCAGCCTACTAGCCTAGCCTAGTAGCCTAGCCCAGCCTACTAGCCTAGCCTAGTAGCCTAGCCCAGCCTACTAGCCTAGCCTAGTAGCCTAGCCCAGCCTACTAGCCTACCCTAGTAGCCTAGTAGCCTAGCCTAGCCTAGCCTAGCCTAGTAGCCTAGCCTAGCCTAGCCTAGCCTAGTAGCCTAGCCTAGCCTAGCCTAGTAGCCTAGCCTAGCCTAGCCTAGCAGCCTAGCCTAGCCTAGCCTAGCCTAGTAGCCTAGCCTAGCCTAGCCTAGTAGCCTAGCCTAGCCTAGCCTAGTAGCCTAGCCTAGCCTAGCCTAGTAGCCTAGCCTAGCCTAGCCTAGTAGCCTAGCCTAGCCTAGCCTAGTAGCCTAGCCTAGCCTAGCCTAGCCTAGTAGCCTAGCCTAGCCTCGCCTAGCCTAGTAGCCTAGCCTAGCCTAGCCTAGCCTAGTAGCCTAGCCTAGCCTAGTAGCCTAGCCTAGCCTAGCCTAGCCTAGTAGCCTAGCCTAGCCTAGCCTAGCCTAGTAGCCTAGCCTAGCCTAGCCTAGCCTAGTAGCCTAGCCCAGCCTAGCCTAGCCTAGCCCAGCCTAGCCTAGCCTAGCCTAGTAGCCTAGCCTAGCCTAGCCTAGCCTAGCCTAGTAGCCTAGCCTAGCCTAGCCTAGCCTAGTAGCCTAGCCTAGCCTAGCCTAGCCTAGTAGCCTAGCCTAGCCTAGCCTAGCCTAGTAGCCTAGCCTAGCCTAGCCTAGCCTAGCCTAGTAGCCTAGCCTAGCCTAGCCTAGCCTAGCCTAGTAGCCTAGCCTAGCCTAGCCTAGCCTAGTAGCCTAGCCTAGCCTAGCCTAGCCTAGCCTAGTAGCCTAGCCTAGCCTAGCCTAGCCTAGCCTAGTAGCCTAGCCTAGCCTAGCCTAGCCTAGTAGCCTAGCCTATCCTAGCCTAGCCTAGTAGCCTAGCCTAGTAGCCTAGCCTATCCTAGCCTAGCCTAGTAGCCTAGCCTAGCCTAGCCTAGCCTAGCCTAGTAGCCTAGCCTAGCCTAGCCTAGCCTAGTAGCCTAGCCTAGCCTAGCCTAGCCTAGCCTAGTAGCCTAGCCTAGCCTAGCCTAGCCTAGCCTAGTAGCCTAGCCTAGCCTAGCCTAGCCTAGTAGCCTAGCCTAGCCTAGCCTAGCCTAGCCTAGTAGCCTAGCCTAGCCTAGCCTAGCCTAGCCTAGTAGCCTAGCCTAGCCTAGCCTAGCCTAGCCTAGTAGCCTAGCCTAGCCTAGCCTAGCCTAGCCTAGCCTAGTAGCCTAGCCTAGCCTAGCCTAGCCTAGCCTAGTAGCCTAGCCTAGCCTAGCCTAGCCTAGCCTAGCCTAGCCTAGTAGCCTAGCCTAGCCTAGCCTAGCCTAGTAGCCTAGCCTAGCCTAGTAGCCTAGCCTAGCCTAGCCTAGCCTAGCCTAGTAGCCTAGCCTAGCCTAGCCTAGCCTAGCCTAGTAGCCTAGCCTAGCCTAGCCTAGCCTAGTAGCCTAGCCTAGCCTAGCCTAGCCTAGCCTAGTAGCCTAGCCTAGCCTAGCCTAGCCTAGCCTAGTAGCCTAGCCTAGCCTAGCCTAGCCTAGTAGCCTAGCCTAGCCTAGCCTAGCCTAGCCTAGTAGCCTAGCCTAGCCTAGCCTAGCCTAGCCTAGTAGCCTAGCCTAGCCTAGCCTAGCCTAGCCTAGTAGCCTAGCCCAGCCCAGCCTAGCCTAGTAGCCTAGCCCAGCCCAGCCCAGCCTAGTAGCCTAGCCCAGCCCAGCCCAGCCCATCCCAGCCCAGCCTAGTTGAATGTTACTTCAACTTTAAATTTACCTACAGAACCCTCTAAATCCCCTTGTAAATTTAACTGTTAGTCCAAGGAGGAACAGCTCTTTAGACACTAGGAAAAAACCTTGTAAAGAGAGTAAAAAATTTAACACCCATAGTAGGTCTAAAAGCACCCACCAATTAAGAAAGCATTCAAGCTCAACACCCATAGCCTAAAAAATCCCAAACATACAACTGAACTCCTTACACTCAGTTGGACCAATCTATTACCCTAGAAGAGCTAATGTTAGTATAAGTAACATGAAAACATTCTCCTCCACATAAGCCTACATCAGACCAAAATATTAACCTGACAATTAACAGCCCAATATCTACAACCAACCAACAAGCCATTATTACCCCCACTGTTAACCCAACACAGGCATGCCCACAAGGAAAGGTTAAAAAAGGTAAAAGGAACTCGGCAAATCTTACCCCGCCTGTTTACCAAAAACATCACCTCTAGCATCATCAGTATTAGAGGCACCGGTGACATATGTTTAACAGCCGCGGTACCCTAACCGTGCAAAGGTAGCATAATCACTTGTTCCTTAAATAGGGACTTCTATGAATGGCTCCACGAGGGTTCAGCTGTCTCTTACTTTCAACCAGTGAAATTGACCTACCCGTGAAGAGGCGGGCCTAACAGCGCAATCCTATTCCAGAGTCCATATCAACAATAGGGTTTACGACCTCAATGTTGGATCAGGACATCCCGATGGTGCAGCCGCTATTAAAGGTTCGTTTGTTCAACGATTAAAGTCCTACGTGATCTGAGTTCAGACCGGAGTAATCCAGGTCGGTTTCTATCTGTTCTAAATTTCTCCCTGTACGAAAGGAGAAGAGAAATAAGGCCTACTTCACAAAGCGCCTTCCCCCATAAATGATATCATCTCAATTTAATACCACACCAATACCCACCCAAGAACAGGGTTTGTTAAGATGGCAGAGCCCGGTAATCGCATAAAACTTAAAACTTTATAATCAGAGGTTCAATTCCTCTTCTTAACAATATACCCATGACCAACCTCCTACTCCTCATTGTACCTATCCTAATCGCAATAGCATTCCTAATGCTAACCGAACGAAAAATTCTAGGCTACATACAACTACGCAAAGGCCCCAACATTGTAGGTCCCTACGGACTACTACAGCCTTTCGCTGACGCCATAAAACTCTTCACTAAAGAACCCCTAAAACCCTCCACTTCAACCATCACCCTCTACATCACCGCCCCAACCTTAGCCCTCACCATCGCCCTCCTACTATGAACTCCCCTCCCCATGCCTAACCCCCTAGTCAACCTTAACTTAGGCCTCCTATTTATCCTAGCCACCTCTAGCCTAGCCGTTTACTCAATCCTCTGATCAGGGTGAGCATCAAACTCGAACTACGCCTTGATGGGCGCATTACGAGCAGTAGCCCAAACAATGTCATATGAAGTCACTCTAGCCATTATTCTATTATCAACACTACTAATAAGTGGTTCCTTCAACCTCTCTACCCTTATCACAACACAAGAGCACCTCTGACTAATCCTGCCATCATGACCCTTGGCCATAATATGATTTATCTCTACACTAGCAGAAACCAACCGAACCCCCTTAGACCTTACTGAAGGAGAATCTGAAGTAGTCTCAGGCTTTAACATCGAATATGCCACAGGCCCCTTTGCCCTATTTTTCATGGCCGAATACATAAACATTATTATAATAAATACCCTCACCACTACAATCTTCCTAGGAACAACATACAATGCACACTCCCCTGAACTCTACACGACATATTTTGTCACCAAAGCTCTACTTCTAACCTCCCTGTTCCTATGAATTCGAACAACACATCCCCGATTTCTCTACGACCAACTCATACACCTCCTATAAAAAACTTCCTACCACTCACCCTAGCATCACTCATGTGATACATCTCCATACCCACTACAATCTCCAGCATTCCCCCTCAAACCTAAGAAATATGTCTGATAAAAGAATTACTTTGATAGAGTAAATAATAGGAGTTCAAATCCCCTTATTTCTAGGACTATGAGAATCGAACCCATCCCTGAGAATCCAAAATTCTCCATGCCACCTATCACACCCCATCCTAAAGTAAGGTCAGCTAAATAAGCTATCGGGCCCATACCCCGAAAATGTTGGTTATACCCTTCCCGTACTAATTAATCCCCTAGCCCAACCCATCATCTACTCTACCATCTTTGCAGGCACACTCATTACAGCGCTAAGCTCACACTGATTTTTTACCTGAGTAGGCCTAGAAATAAACATGCTAGCTTTTATCCCAGTTCTAACCAAAAAAATAAGCCCTCGCTCCACAGAAGCTGCCATCAAATATTTTCTCACACAAGCAACCGCGTCCATAATTCTCCTAATAGCTGTCCTCTCCAACAACATATTCTCCAGACAATGAACCATAACCAATACTACTAATCAGTGCTCATCATTAATAATTATAATAGCCATGGCAATAAAACTAGGAATAGCCCCCTTTCACTTCTGAGTTCCAGAAGTTACCCAAGGCACCCCCCCTAATATCCGGCCTACTCCTCCTCACATGACAAAAATTAGCCCCCATCTCAATTATATACCAAATTTCTTCATCACTGAACGTAAACCTTCTCCTCACTCTTTCAATCTTATCCATTATAGCAGGCAGCTGAGGTGGACTAAACCAAACCCAGCTGCGCAAAATCCTAGCATACTCCTCAATCACCCACATAGGCTGAATAATAGCAGTTCTACCATACAACCCCAACATAACCATTCTTAATTTAACTATTTACATCACCCTAACTACTACCGCATTTCTGTTACTCAAACTCCAGCACCACAACCTTACTACTATCTCGCACCTGAAACAAGCTAACATGATTAACTCCTCTAATTCCATCCACCCTCCTCTCCCTAGGAGGCCTACCCCCACTAACCGGCTTCTTGCCCAAATGAATTATCATTGAAGAATTCACAAAAAACAATAGCCTCATTATCCCCACCATCATGGCCATTATCACTCTCCTCAACCTCTATTTCTACCTACGCCTAATCTATTCCACCTCAATTACACTACTTCCTATATCCAACAACGTAAAAATAAAATGACAACTCGAACATACAAAACCCACCCCCTTCCTCCCTACACTCATTATCCTTATCACACTGCTTCTACCCATCTCCCTAGCCTAGCCTAGCCTAGCCTAAACTGTCAAAGGCCCACAGTTGTCAACCGCTGCCCACTTCGACACCTAACGGCATTTCGGAACATTCCACAAGATGGCGCCCTTGCTTCCAAGGCCAGCCTAGCCTGGCCTAGAGCCTAGCCAGTAACTGTCAAAGGCCCACAGTTGTCAATCGCTGCCCACTTCGACATCTAACGGCATTCCGGAACATTCCACAATATGGCGCCCTTGCTTTCCAATCTTCGGGCTACGGGCGGAGGACGCCTTGCCAGGACGTCGACCTCGCTCTGCGAGGTTCAGGGGCCGAGCTCAGACAGAGGCTCGCTCTAGGGCGATGGGCGGGGGCCAGACGGGCCTCGAGTGGGATCCTGGCACGGTTGGCCGATCGGCCCGGGATCCCGGCTGCGGGCCCGTGTCTGCCCTAGCGCGATGCAGCGATGCGCTCGAATGCCCGGCTCCACGAATCCCGGCCTTTCACCCGCACGGCCTCTCGGCACTGCCCCAGCTAGACACCAGCGAGCTCGTCACAGCGCGGGCAGGCACTGCGGGGCAGCTTCAAACGAGCCCTGTCATACGGCCGGAGGAGGTCTCGCCTGCCCTTGCGGCGGGCTCCGGGCACCCTGATACCTTGACACAGAACCACTGACTCCCTAGGAATGAACTCGTTACTTTAGTCATACCAATAGAGTATCCACTCTCCAGTCTCTCTTTTACAACAATAAGATTTTAGGTTTGTTACAAAATTATGCAAAGTCAGACTTTTTCCATGTTATTACAGTTTATTATACCCACTCTTCTAGTGGTTTTCAAACTATATTAAGAATCTTTTGGAAAAACTGATTTTAAATGCAAATTCCTGAAGCCAGCTCCCAAGATTCTGATTAAGTCTGGGTGAAGCTCAGAAATGTATTTTTAAAACAACCGCAGCTGGTTTCTGACTGAAGGCAAAACCACCACTCAGAATCACCACTTAAAACCAATGAAGGGTGGAGCAAATTTAGCTCCTCTTTCTTGATGACCACGTTGGCACCTCTGTGAGTTAGTTTAAGAGACAACATCTGTGTTTCACTCTCTCCTTACGTAAGCAAAATACTAAGCCTAAAAAGACGTCCTTCAGTATTCTAACAATTTGTGAAAATGCATGGTTATTCAAGAATATTGTCTGAACTTTATTTTATATGCATTATCTTAAAGCAATAGGGGAAAACATGAAAAATACATTAAACGTCAAGTAAGGTAACCTCTAGTTTAAATTTTTTTAAAAGGAAAAAAAGGTCTTTCTATTAAACTGTGTGAGAATTAACTTTAGGTAATTAGACTTGGTTCTTAAAGTCAACACTGGCTTGTTTTGGAAAGAAATCAATGAGGTTGTGGTAAGGATTAAAGCTCTTTATTTTTATTTTTGGCATATCCACTTGTCCCAGCATGCCTTCTCCACTGAATTACCCTCTAATCTTAGTCAAAACGAATTATTCATGTAGGTCTATTTTTGAACTCTGTTCAATTGATCTATGTTCCAAATCTTTCCCAATGCCAAACTATCTTGATTAATGTAGCTTTTTCACAATTCAGATAGTGTAAGTCCTTCAACTGTGTGTGTTTGTGTGTTTTATTTTTCCAAAATTGTTTTGGCTATTCTAAGTCCTTTACATTTTACATACATTTTGGAATCAACTTTTAAATATTCACAAAAACAGCTTCCTGGGACTTGGATTGAAACTTTGAATCCACAGATCCATTTGTGGAGAATTGACCACTACGCTGAATCTTTCAATTCATGAACATAATATATCTCTCTATTTATTTAGGTCTTTAAAATTTCTTACAAAAATCTTTGCTTTTTGGTATAAAGTTTTCATATATTTTGTTAATTGAATCTCAACTATTTCTTGTTTATTTTTTAAAAATGATCTTGCTTGTATTATAACCAGTATTTTAAAATTTTCCATTTTAAATCAATTTTTGCTCATGTATAGAAATACTATTGATTTTTTTGTATTGGTTTAGCATCTTGTGACTTTGCTAAACTCACATAATAGATGGATGGAAAGTTTTTCTAGACTTGTTGGTATTTTCTATATGTCTTTATTTTTTCTTGCCTTATTATATTGACTGGAACCTCTAATACAATGTTAAATAGAAATATTAAAAGCAGACATCATCTTCTTCCTGCTCTTAGGGAAAGCAAGTTCAGTCTTTCACCATTAATTATGTTATTAACTGTAGTTTTTTTAAAAGTCAGTCTTTATGAAATAGAGGCAGTTCCTTTCTATTCCTAGTTTGCTGAGAGATTTTTTTACCACAATGGGTATAAAATTTTGCCAAATACTTTTTCTGCATCTATTGAGAGGTTTCCCTTGGTTTTACGTTGCATATATATTTTATATTGGTGTTGATGATCTACCAGCTTTGTTCTGGTAGGAGAAATCACTTTCTGATATGAAGGGAAATTTTAAAAACTGAGCTATCATTTATGATCTAAAAAAAGGCCTTTGTGTTACATAGTATTTCTCTCTGATATGCTTCATGGCTTTGTATTATTATAATAAACAGGTCAATTCTTGAGTTTTTTTCTTTTATTTATGCTAATGCTTTGCGTTAGGAATCAATGAGATTGGCTTATCTAAATTTATTACTGGCATTCTTCTAGGCAAAGTAATGAACGGTAGTCTTTTTTGCAGGAAAGGAAAAGAGAATTTATCTTGATTGAGAATTCGCTGTTCTCAGGTAGTCTCTTTGCATACAGCGTATCATTTAAATTTGTTCATACAACATACCTGGTATCTAAGAGACATCTTCAGTTTTCAAAGAAATGTACTTACTCGTACAATGAATCAAATTTATGCATTTTTTAAATTTTAAAAACAATGTTAAAACATGACACATTATTTGACAAATGAAGAAGTGAATCCCTTGTCATCTCAGCACTCTTATGCAGTCACTATTTTTAGAAATTGATGTTGATTTTTCTGTCTAAACATCTACAGTACCAATACGCAGAGCCATTTTTAAGTGCTTATATATAATTTTTAAATACTTACCATTTAATTAAGTGTGTGTAGGGAGGAAGTGTAGGTAAAACATCTGGTACAATATGCACCAATAAATGACAGCTATCATTATCATTATTATTGCCATTTTGTGTCTTAATCATAATATGGTCTTCTCAAGGATGTAGACAATGTTCTCTACATCTTTTGTAATCTCCAATAGTAGTCATTGCAATGCTGAACACAAGGAGGTAAGGGTTGTTTTTTTGTTTTTTGAGACAGTCTTGCTCTGTCTCCCAGGCTGGAGTGCAGTGGCACAATCTTGGCTCGCTGCAACCTCAGCCTCCCAGGTTCAAGCGATTCTCCTGCTTCAGCCTCCTGAGTAGCTACAGGCATGTGCCACCACACCCGGCGAATGTTTTGTGTTTTTTTTTTTAGTAGAGACGGGGTTTTACCATGTTGGCCAGGCTGGTCTTGAACTCCTGACCTCAAATGATCCTCCCGCCTCGGCCTCCTAAAGTGCTGGGATTACAGGCGTGAGCCACCGCTCCCAGCCTGAGGTAAGGGTTTTAAGAAATACTTTTTGGCTCATTGGCTGGTTGATGAACTAGCCCAGGACCTTTGTTTGGCAGAGCAGGACCACTATCTGTCCAGGCTTGGCATGAAGGAGAAATGAGAAAGACTGAAATACTCTGGTGATGGCAACAAACAGAATTTTGGAGCACATAATATTGCCTCTTGCTTAGAATATTTAGTTGCAGGACAGAGGAAATGCTCAGTTACTTATAGGAACAGAGCATTATAGTTTGTGGCTTAGTGCAGAATATTGGGTGCATAATATATTCTAAAGGTTTAATTGACAATTTAAAAACATTCTCCACTTTAAAAACATCATTTAGAGATAAAAGAGAAAAGTACTTGTTAAAAAATCTGTTATTCTAGATTGTTATATTCTTTCCTTACCTTTTCCAAAGTATTGATTCATTTATTAGCACTTTTGCAAATAAATTTAAAATACATTTAGTTCTTCCATGATTTTAATGGCTCTGTAAAATTTCCATTAAGATCAATGATAAACTACATGATGGATATTAGGATCAGTAGTCCAAAAAACGATTAGGTTCAGGGTCTAAGTATATCATATTATATGTTATGCAACCTCTTTAACATTTTGATTTTGGTAAAACCGTGGTTAATGATAAATATTATAAACATTTTTACTGGATACATTGCACTGGAGGGAAAATGAGCTTATATGGGTAATGCAGCAGGCTGCAGAATGTATGCAGACAGAGTCGTGGAAATTATTCTGTTTCCTGTTTTCAGAAAATATATGACCTTATCTCTTGAGGTTTTTATATCAGCTGAAAGAGACACCTGTCTTCCCTATCCTCTAAATTATTGTTCTAGTCCAGGCTAACTACCCCATTTCACATTTTCTCAGCTCTGGATCCTTTAAAAATATGTAAATTATTCTTAGCCTGGTGTTATATTTAATTTTGTGGCTACTTCATAGTACTTCCTAAGTTACTAGGCACATGTAATAATAACTACAACCATACTTAATTGAGCACATATGCCAGGTTTGATGTTCAATGTTTAATTCATCTTAAAACGGTTTTCAAGTGAACTTACTCCCATTTTATAAATGAGGACACTGAGGCTGAGAGAGTTTAAATAACTTCCTCAAGCCAAGTGGTAGATGAAGGATTTGAACCCAGGCTTTAATGTGTTTACTTTCATTCAAGTATATTCATTTGAGTATATTTCAGATGAGATCTTGATGGTTCTCTGTGTTCTTGTATGTTAAATTAAAGTTGAACAATATAATTTCCAAGATTTTTCCATGTCTTGATAATTTATAAATTTTATGAATTCTAAGATTAATCACAATCTTGCAAAGAAATATGATTTTTGGCATCCATACTCTTGATTTAGATACACTCCATCCAGGTAGGTTATCTTTAAAACAAAAAGGGCTTTACTCACATGTGAATATGTATATATGTGTACATACAAACATAGGTAGATATGATATCTTCTTTAGTGTTCAGTATTTACAAGCTTAATGAAGATTTTAGAAATTGTGAGGTATAAAAACCCCTAGAAATATGCCACTAACAGGTTTCTTTGAAAATATAGAAAATGTTTTGATTATTGTTTGGTAATTGACATTACAGAGATTAGGTATTTTTCCCAAGTGGTTGAACAAATAGATGTACTGTCATTAATGATTAGTTCTATTAACTGGATTGATAGTCTTTTCTAAGGGCCCACATTTAAATACTCTAATTAAAAAAAACTAATTTATTTCAACAAATCACTATTAAGTGAATCTCAAGTTTTCTAGAATTTGTGTTAAATAGAATCACGAAATGTTGAGTTTACTTTGGTGGAGGAAGGCAGTGTATCCTGGGAACTGAAGACCTTATTAATTTTGAGAAGTAGGTTGGTGAGCAAAGCCACATTTAATCTGGAATAACTTCTGTAGTCAATGAAACAGAAAATACAAATCCTATTTCTGAGGAAAGTATATTCAGTGATGACTCAGACGAATGCTGGGGCCTGATAAGAGGGCTCCTTCAGGTTTTTAATTGAAATGTGACTACAACAAGGAGTTGACAGAAATCACCTCTGATTTCCAGATAAATGCACAAATCCAGTGTCATTGAAAGGCGATAAGACAGATTTCCAGAATAGGGATTTGAAAAGTTCCTCCCATCCTGCTTATTCTGAAATAGGGCACCTCCAATGCAACCTCGTTTATCTGACAACTGAATTTGTAATGGGTATCCGGGTATCTTTGGCAGTAAAGTGGGATTATTTCCATTTCCTCAGACTTTTTAAAGCCCCTTTTCTCCCTGTAGCTATATAAATGCAAAGTAATAAGATAATAATATCAATAGCTAGTATAAGGGCTTTCATGTTAGTTACTAGAGCAGAACACTCACCTCTAAGGTTGTTTGGTTTCCTGATGTGCTAAGCAATGTGTCTTTCTAAGCAAGATCGTAATATTGACAATCATCTCATCTTTACCCATAACGCCTCAGGGCAGATGTTGCACAGCATGATATGTGCATGGGGAAGGAAGTAGAATGGGTGTCCCTACTACTTCATTCCCCAGAAATCAAGCTTCTTAAATTTGATGCAAATCAGAACTAAATGTTTGTGTAGTATTCTGTCACCTCCTCTCTTCAGTGTGGCTTAAACATTTGTTCCTCTTCTGATCAGTCATTGTATGCAGGCTGCCCCAGAAAGGAGCCCCAGGTGAGGAGCTCTTTCCAGCTGAAGCAATTTCTGGAGAGAGTTGATAGTTGGGAGTTGTCAGCCACAGTGCTTCCTCAGAGGTTCCCATCCTTCAACCCTGTGCCTTTGAGGATCTGGGGAACACACCCTAGCGTTCAGTTCCCCATGTGATGGTGGGGCTCCAGAGCCATTATTTGGGCTGAGCCTGGAGATGGGAGCAGTAGGTGACAAGGATTTATTTTTTTTCCTGCAATTTTACAAGAAAAATCTGGAGGGACTCATATATACTAATGTGTTTCAGTCCTATCTTGAGGTAAAATGGTAGAGCTGCTTTTCTATGTTTCCTGAATGTCTGATTGCATATTGTCCTTTTATGACTTATTTACTTTTTAAAGTCTAACACTGATGTTTGTTTTAACCTAGCTTTACCTGTATGAATACATTGAGAAAATACAGACATTTGTCTTGGACATCCCTCCATCCCCAGGGATATTCTGAGGCCTTTATGAAGATACTTGGAAGATCCTAGAACAATTTCTCATAGACTTATCATTAAGCCATCTGCAGCAGAAACTCCTAAAGGAGTTTGTTGATTCTCAAGACCACTTCATCACTAAAATATAATGAGTGGCGGACCAATAAATACAGTTTCTAGGCCAGAGAATTGGCATTTAACAGATTTTCTGGGTGAATCCTATATGCAATAAAGTTTAAAAATATCAGGCCTAGAGAGATTATTATGTTCTTTAGGTATTCCTGGCTGGGCACAGTGACTCGTGCCTATAATCCCAGGACTGTGGAAGACAGAGATGGGAGCATCACTTGAGCCCAGGAGTGCAAGCCTGCAGTGAGCAGTGATTGCCACTGCATTCCAGCCTGGATGACAACAACAAAAAAAGATATTCATGAAATATGCACAATTAATACTGATGAAAGTGTTTTAGTCTACCCTTTCCAAGGGCCTAGACAATTTTTCATAAATCATGCAAACTTGGCTTTTTATCACTGACTTCTTTTTAAGGGTTTAGTAGTAATTGTTTAAGTAAGTGAAGATATTAATTAGATGGTTTTATCTAAAGCATTTTTGAAACTTTGCTATCTTGAGCAAACTTGTAGTAAAATCTCCATCTTTAATTATTGAAATATTTGTGGAGGTGAACTGGGAAAATATCAAAGAAAACACACAGCAAAAATAATTCTACACCCTCCATTAAAATTTTCCCACATATAGGGTTTCAAATTTTGTAACTGTAGACTAGTGACATGTGTCTCATCAAGAGTATAATGGTATAATATTTTTTAAATTACTTATTGTAAATATGCCAGATTGCACATTAGAATTGCATTTAGACAGCTGATTCCTTAAGTCATAGTCTCTAGAGGATGAATATTGGAGATCACTGCTTTTATCCTTGTGGAAGTCAAAATAAAATGTAGAGATGAATTTATAAATGTAACATTTTATTTGGGAAGAAAAAAATTGCCATTTGGGGCATACACTCAGGCTGGGTGGTCTTTAGTATGTCTGAAAAACAAAGAGGAGTTTGGAAGTTTTATAAAAAAGAGAAATATTACCTACTGTTTTTCCAGAAAGTTCATTGGCCTTAGTGAAGTGTTGAGGAGGTGGCAAGCTCTGATTGATGAGTGATAGCAGTGGGTAAAACTAGTCTTACGGGTAACTGCAGGTAGTTTCAGAAGCCATTAGATGGACACAACTGGTTTCAGGTTACAGCAAACAGTTTTTTTTTTTTTTTTTTGCAACGAGGCTTGCAGAGGATTACATTCTTGGAGCAATGTTACCTGCCTTGAGTGCTCTTCCCCCGGCTTCTCGACTGTGTTTCAGTTGGGTATGACAAGAGTGACCCGATTTCTATCATCAACTTTCACAGCCTCGTTCTACCTGATTTACAAGATTTTGTCACGGTTGAGGAGCCATTTTAGTTAATTCTACCAATATACAAAGTTCATATGAGAACCTTTTCTAACAATGCTGAAAAATGTATCAGGGAGTTGGGTTCAAGCACAAAGATGGAAAAGTGCATTTATATTAGCCCTTCCATCTCTGTCAGCTTAAAATATTTTCATTTGGCAAAGAGATGATACAGGAGATAGAAATAAATTATTTAGGCAGATAGTGAGGGCAAAAGAGTCCTTGGCAGAACTTCCCTTCAACAAAAAGCAGCCCAAGAAATCACTTTTTTTCTAACAAAGAACAGCCTGGAAGATCAGGCTTCAAACATAGATGAAGAAGCTGGAAGCTTGCACGTAGGGGGATGCCGGCAGCTGCACAGATAGAAAGGGCTACCCGGGGCTAGGCATGTTCACCATGGAGGCTCCACCTTCCCTTTTTTGTTAGCACATGCACAGTAGGAAAGAGATAAGCAACATGGAGTAGTTCAGGCAGAGGACCCACCTGCATGATAAAAGACTGGGGTAGGGGCTGTCAGAGATTCAGATCCTCTGCAGATGGCACATCTGGTTCTAACCGGTTTTTCGTGCCCTGTGTAGATCAGGTTCCGCCTTCCCACTAGCTGTCTATAACAACCCTTACATGTCACCGCAGGTTGGCAACCCATTTCTCCGGGACCTCTCTCTGTAGCACAGAGCTATTCTCTTTCTTTCGCCTATAACATTTCTGCTCTAAACCTCACCCTTTGTGTGTATCCACGTCCTTGACCTCCATGACTGTGAGACCCAGAACCTCGGCTGTCACCCCTGACAACGAGGCTGCTTCATAGATGACTTTAATTCATCGTAAGCTTCAAAAATGGAGCATTTTCTACAGTTGTCACCATGATTTATACCATATAAAATTATTATTATTGTTTATTGTGACCAGACCTTCATGTATGGTAGGTTTGTCTTTGTTAACAGTTAAGGAACACATTTTAGATGAGTATTTGTCAAAGTTGGGCCAGAAAGGCTTTCTTTCTAAGAAAGTAATATAGTGCTTCTGAACCTTGCATTCCCATGAATTACAGAATTCATACAAATCCACAATTAGGTGCCTTTCTTGAATGCCACCATTCATTTGCTAACTTCTTATCCTTTGTCTCTATTTGCCAATATAATATCTACTCTTGGAGTCACAGAGTCTTAACTGTCCAGCTAGTTGATGATGTTTTCACTGTATAGTTTGTAGGGAGTATAGGATTACATAGCACAATTTTTTCTTGTAGGGTTTTGGAAACCCACTCTATATTTGGAGCTGCTCTGGGAAAAATTAAATCAATTTCACAGCACTTATTAATGAAATTATCAAGATTTTATAAGCTTCATGATTTTGGTTGCTATACTTTTGCCATTTTATTGCTTGGCATTACTTAGTTACAAGGGAAGATAAAAATGTTGAAATTTAAACCAATTATGAATGCTGGTTTAAAAAAACATGAAAAGCACTTACAAGGGTGGATTTAACATCATGACAAATTTTCTGTATATTAAAACTTTTGTGTTATCTCTGCCATTGATTATTGTGGGTGGAGTGCTGGCTACAGTAACTATTCAAAATCTTTAAAATATTGTGGGATCTATAGATCCTACAACTTCTCAAGTTCCACAGTTTTAACTTTATGTGATTTCTCACCTTACAATAAATTATGAGGGAGCCCTTTGGAAATGCTTTTTACTTTATTTAAATATTTAATCGACAAATAAAAATTGTATATATTTATGGAGTATAGCATGATTTTTGATACATGTGTACATTGTAGAATGGCTAAATCAATCTAATTAACATAGCCACTACCTCATATACTTTTTTGTGTGTATGAGAACATTTAAAATCTACTCTCTTGGCAATTTTCAAGTATATAACACATTGTTTTTTTAAAACCGCTGTTAAGTGTATATTTCAGCAGCATTCAGTACATTCCCATCATTGTTTAACCATCATCACTATCCAGACATTTTTCACCATACCATACTGAAACTCTACCCATTAAACAATAACTCCCCATTTCGATCTCCCCTGCAACACCTAGTAATCTCTTCTATTTTGTTCTATGAATTTGACCGTCTAGGCATTTCAGATAAGTGAGATCATATAGTATTTGTTTTTTTGCTTCTTGCTATTTCACTTAGCATAAGTTTTCAAGGTTGATCCACATTGTAGCACAATAGGTGTACAATACATGTTATTAACTGTAGTCACTATTATATACTGTAGATCTCAACTTATTCCTCATAACTGAAATTTTGTATCATTTGACCAATACCTCCCCAATTCTTGCCACTTCCCCCAAGTCCCAGGTGCCCACTGTCCTACTCTCAGCTGCTAGAAGTTCAACTTTTTAAATTCCCCATATAAGAAAGATTATGTAGCCTTTGTCTTTCTGTGCATTTGATTTTGAGAATTCAATGAATATTCACTGTTATTTCCTTTGCCCTTTGCTGCTGTTGAATATGTTTACTGGCCTCCATTATTAAAATAGAAAATATAGAATATTCACTGTTATTTCCTTTGCCCTTTGCTGCTGTTGAATATGTTTACTGGCCTCCATTATTAAAATAGAATTTATAGTGCTTAAAAATTAATATGACTATTATGATTTTTCTTTCTTTGATATTTTCTGCATGTAGAATATGACTTAAATTTGAATGTTGAAGCATGCTGAATTGGTTAATCACTATGAACCTATTAACCCACTGATTCAACAAATACTTGTTGAGCACTTAATATTGTATGCTTTGGGTACTTTAGGTATGCAAAGATGAAATATTAAAGGATGCAATACAGTGTGCAAAGGCAGAATAATAATCCATGTTGGGAGAAGTTATACCCCAGGAAAAAGAAGAATTTCCATGGAGAATGCCTCCTGCAAAGGCACAAAAGATAATGTAAATCTAAAAAGCAAAAGATCAAATGTAATGTAACAGGTAACAGAAAGAGAGGAAAGGGGAGATGATGGTGCCAGAGAAACAAATTGAGGATAATAGCTACATCACTTACAAACTAAACAATTAATTAAGAATGTGGGCAGGGTGCAGTGGCTCACGCCTGTAATCCCAACACTTTGGGAGGCTAAGGCAGGTGGATCACCTGAGGTCAGGGGTTCAAGGCCAGCCTGGCCAACATGGTGAAACCTTCTCTAAAAAAAATACAAAAATTAGCCAGGCATGATGGCAAGTGCCTGTAATCCCAGCTACTCGGGAGGCTGAGGTGGGAGAATTGCTTTAACACAGGGGGCGGAGGTTGCAGTGAGCCGAGATTGTACCACTGCACTCCAGCCTGGGCAACAGAGCAAAACTCCATTGCCAAATAAATAAATAAATAAATAAATAACAAAAACAAAACAAACAACAACAACAACAACAAAAAAAACAGAAAACAGTATGCAAAAGAAGAGAACTGATGTAGCAGAAAACAGTCATTATCAGGGAGGACAGCTTTGAAAAATTGTGTAGAATTATATTAGTCCATTTTCACATCGCTACAAAGAAATATCAGAGATGGGATATTTATTTGTAAAAAGAAGTTTAATTGTCTCATGGTTCTGCAGGCTGTACAGGAAATATGATGCTGGCATTTGCTAGGCTTCTGTGGAGGACTCAGGAAACTTACAGTCATGGCAAAGAGGGAGCAGGCACGTCTGTCACATAGCAAGAGCAAGAGAGTGAGGGGAGAGGTGCTACACACTTTAAAATGACCAGACATCACAAGAACTCATTCATTTTCGTGAAGACCAAGAAAAGATAGTGCTAAACCATTGATGAAAAATCTGCCCCCGTGATTGAGTCACCGTCCACCAGTCCCACCTCCAACATTTGGGACTACATTTCAATATGAGATTTGGGTGGGGATACACATCCTAACTATATCAAGTATTGAAAATGAAAAGAAACAAAAAAAAAGTTGCGGAATGCTGCAATAACAATCTCACATATGAAAAACTGTTCCTGAATCAAATAACAGACCAAATGGAAAAACAAACACTCAAAGATGTATTTGAATAAATCTTTTCTGAAATGAAGGAAGACTTGTATTATTGTATTGAGGTTTTTAATTTAATTTAAAATTTATCAGCATAGACAATATGGAGTTATTTATGTACCTGTTGCCTGTCAGTGCCCCAATGAATGATGTATATAGTCCAGATGTTATGTCAGAAGGATCTCACTCCAGAGGCATCTATTGCCAGTGCTTCAGCTAATCACAACTTGATTAACACCTGGAACTTTTCTAATTAGCATATTGAATGTCAGAAAAAGGTTTTCATGGAGCACTTAGTAGTTAATTAGTTAACATGTGGAAGGTTAAAAATGGGCTCTCATTAGTGAAATTAAAAATATTCAAGGTATGTGGGATGGTTAAAATATTTTAAAACACTCTACACTTAGGTGAACAGCATATAAGACTCTAGCAAGTCCTGTATTCTCTACCTTTGAGGATAACACACAAAGCTTTATCTGTAAACATTCTGGTGTTTAGGTATTGAAAGAAGATTCCTCATTGCCTGATGATAACCATATGGATAAAAGGATCCCGTCTCTCAAATATTGTACTATCTTCTTTAAGTAAATTGTCTATGTGTGATTGGGTCACCTAAAAGTACAGAGCACTGGGACTTCATGTACTTCAAAAGACTGAAATGCTGGCTGAAATGTTTTATGCTGGCTTGTTATTTAAACACTGTAAGTGTGGCCTGAACCTTACCTTTGTTAAAATCTGGTAGTGAGGTTGTAGGGGAATAGCTAATTATTGCTCACTCCAAATATGTGGGAGGCTACTGTTATATATCAAAATAGACTAAAAATTGTCATGACAAACTTGACTTAGACCAACACACAACAATTTAAAACCAGAAATTAAAAAGTTATATTCTATTCCAGAAAAAAATGATCCAGGATGATCAGCTTCTGAAAGTGTCCTAATGAAATTGCTGAGCTACAAGAATAAATAATTCCTTGGGAATCTTGGAAAAAAAATCCAGAAGGCAATATATGAGAATGGCAATAGTCATGAGAAGAAAAAATGAAAGCAATGTCTGCAGAATTAAAAAAAAATAGAATGATACAATACTTTTATACATGATATAATACTTTTTAGTACAATATTTTTTATACTCAGCCAAGTTGTCATTTATGTAGAAATGAAACAGAAAGACATTCTTGTATATGCTAAGAATTCAGGGAGTAGTTACCATAAGACTGGGGGGCAAAAAGCTTTATGATTTTTCTGGTGATCTAGAGAGGTATCAAAATAAGAATTATCTCAGAAAATGGAAAACCATTGTAGAAAAGGGTCGGTATTGGATATCAAATTTATTTAAATTTATACCTAGTACTAAACATCAGTTATAATGGTAGCAGAAATTAGTTTAAGTGTCATAAATATTGAAAGAAAGACTGCACAATGGGTTCGGACAAATATACCTGAAGTTTTTAATAAAAGTAACGTGCAAAGGACAAATTAAGAGATAATTATATTAAATAGAAAGAAAAAATTATATGATGAATACTTCTTACACATGTATAAATTAAATATTACAGAAAAAGCTATAAAAACAAAACAGGCAGAAGTAGTAGACAGGAAATTGATGGGCACTGAAGTTGATTCCATATTTTACCTGTTGTGAATAGTACTGCAGTAAAAACAAGAATGCAGGTGTCTCGTTGGTACATTGATTGCCTTTCTTTTGGGTATATAGCCAATAGTAGAATTGCAGGATCATATGGTAATTCTAATTTTAGTTTTGTGAGGAACTACCATTCTGTTTTCCATAGTAGCTGTACTAATTTTCTTTTTCTTAAGATTTTTTTTTTTTTGGCCACAATCTCAAAATAACTACATTGTGTTTTTCTGTGTGCCAACTCCTGTCTAAGAGCTTTGCAATTATTAACTTACTTATTTCTTGCTATAATTATTTGAGTTAGGTTGTTCTTATTTTCTTTTTTTTTTTTTTTGGTTTGCTTTTAACGTTGAACTTTTTTTTATTATACTTTAAGTTTTAGGGTACATGTGCACAACGTGCAGGTTTGTTACATATGTATACCTGTGCCATGTTGGTGTGCTGCACCCATTAACTCGTCATTTAGCATTAGGTATATCTCCTAATGCTATCCCTCCCCACTCCCCCCACCCCACAACAGTCCCCAGTGTGTGATGTTCCCCTTCCTGTGTCCATGTGTTCTCATTGTTCAATTCCCACCTATGAGTGAGAACATGTGGTGTTTGGTTTTTTATCCTTGCGATAGTTTGCTGAGAATGATGGTTTCCAGCTTCATCCATGTCCCTAAAAAGGACATGAACTCATCGTTTTTTATGGCTGCATAGTATTCCATGGTGTATGTGTGCCACATTTTCTTAATCCAGTCTATCATTGTTGGACATTTGGGTTGGTTCCAAGCCTTTGCTATTGTGAATAGTGCCACAATAAACATATGTGTTCATGTGTCTTTATAGCAGCATGATTTATAATCCTTTGGGTATATACCCAGTAATGGGATGACTGGGTCAAATGGTATTTCTAGTTCTAGATCCCTGAGGAATCGCCACACCGACTTCCACAATGGTTGAACTAGTTTACAGTCCCACCAAAAGTGTAAAAGTGTTCCTGTTTCTCCACATCCTCTCCAGCACTTGTTGTTTCCTGACTTTTTAATGATCGCCATTCTAACTGGTGTGAGATGGTATATCATTGTGGTTTTGATTTGCATTTGTCTGATGGCCAGTGATGATGAGCATTTTTTTCTGTGTTTTTTGGCTGCATAAATGTCTTCTTTTGAGAAGTGTCTGTTCATATCCTTTGCCCACTTTTTGATGGGGTTGTTTGTTTTTTTCTTGTAAATTTGTTTGAGTTCATTGTAGATTCTGGATATTAGCCCTTTGTCAGATGAGTAGGTTGAAAAAATTTTCTCCCATTCTGTAGGTTCCCTGTTCACTCTGATGGTAGTTTCTTTTGCTGTGCAGAAGCTCTTTAGTTTAATTAGATTCCATTTGTGAATTTTGGCTTTTGTTGGCATTGCTTTTGGTGTGTTAGACATGAAGTCCTTGCCCATGCCTATGTCCTGAATGGTATTGCCTAGGTTTTCTTCTAGGGTTTTTATGGGTTTAGGTCTTATGTTTAAGTCTTTAATCCATCTTGAATTAATTTTTGTATAAGGTGTAAGGAAGGGGTGCAGTTTCAGCTTTCTGCATATGGCTCCATGGGGAGTCTCGCTCTTTCACCCAGGCTGGAGTGCAGTGGCACGATCTTGGCTCACTGCAACCTCTACCTCCTGGGTTCAAGTGATTCTCCTGCCTCAGCCTCCTGAGTAGTTGGGATTACAAGCACCCACCACCATGCCTGGCTAATTTTTTGTGTTTTTAGTAGAGATGGGGCTTCACCATGTTAGCCAGGATGGTCTTGATCTCCTGACCACGAGATCTGCCCACCTCGGTATCCCAAAGTGCTAAGATTACAGACATGAGCCACCACACCCGGCCTTAGCTGTACTAATTTCCATTCCCACCAACTGTGTATGAGGGTTCCCCTGATGGGAGCAAGCCCCACCAAAATCTGGCCATAAACTGGCCCCAAAACTGGCCATAAAGAAAATCTCTGCAGCACTGTAACATGTTCATAATGGCCCTAACACCCAAGCTGGAAGGTTGCGGGTTTAGGGGAATGAGGGCAAGGAACGCTTGGCCCGCCAAGGGCGGAAAACTGCTTAAAGGCATTATTAAGCCACAAACAATAGTGTGAGCAATCTGTGCCTTAAGGACATGCTCCTGCTGCAGTTAACTAGCCCAACCTTTTCCTTTAATTTGGTCCATCCCTTTGTTTCCTGTAAGGGATACTTTTAGTTAATCGAATATCTATAGAAACAGTGCTAATGACTGGCTTGCTGTTAATAAATATGTGGGTAAATCTCTGTTCGGGGCTCTCAGCTCTGAAGGCTGTGAGACCCCTGATTTCCCACTTCACACCTCTATATTTCTGTGTGTGTGTCTTTAATTCCTCTAGTGCCGCTGGGTTAGGGTCTGCCCTACCAAGCTGGTCTCGCATTACCCTTTCTCTACATCCTTACAGCAACCATTTTCTCTTTTCAATAAAAGCCATTTTAACAGGAGTAAAATGGTACCTCATTGTAGTTTTGATTTACATTTTTCCGATGATTCATGCTATTGAGCTTTTTTTCAAATACCTGTTGGCCATTTGTATGTCTTCTTTGGAGAAATGTTTATTCAGATATTTGTTCATTTTTCAATGGGATTAACAATTTTTTTTTTGCTATTGAGTTGTTTGAGCTCCTTATATATTCTGGTTATTAATCCCTTGTCACCTGGGTTGTTTGCAAATATTTTCTTCCATTCTGTGGGTTGTCTCTTCACTTTATTGATTGTTTCCTTTGCTGTGCAGAAGTTTTTTTAGTTTCATATGATCCAATTTTCCCATTTTCACTTTGGTTGTTTGTGCTTTTGAGGTCTTACTCAAGAAATCTTTGCCCAGGCCAATGTCCTGGAATATTTTTCCAATGTTTCCTTTTAGTAGTTTCATAGTTTCAGGGCTTACATTTAAGTCCATAATCTTTTTTGATTTGATTGTTGTATATAATGAGAGATGAAGTCTAGTTTCATCCTTCTGCATATGATTATCCAATTTTTCCAGCACCATTAATTGAAAAGACTACCCTTTACCCTATTGTATGTTCTTGGCAACTTTGCCAAAAATGACACTTGCACTGCAAATGCCTGGATTTATATCTGAGTTCTCTTTGCTGTTCCATTGGTCTATATGTCTGTTTATATGCCAGTACCATGCTGATTTGGTTACTATAATTTTGTGGTATGTTTTGAAGTCAGGTAATGTAATGCCTCCAGCTTTGTTCCTTTTGCTTAGGATCACTTTGACTGTCCAAGGTCTTTTGTGATTCCATTTAAATTTTAGAATTTTTTTTTCTATTTCTGTGAAGTACGTCATTGGTATTTTGGTAGAGATTGCGTGGAATCTATACTATAGATTGCTTTGGGTAGTATAGACAATATAAAAATATTCTTACAATTCATGGGCATGGAGTACCCTCTCATTTTTTGTGTCTTCTTCAGGTTCTTTCATCAGTGTTACACAAACAAACTAGAAAATCTAGAAGAAATGGATAAATTCCTTGACACATACATCCTCCCAAGACTAAACCAGGAAGAAGTTGAATCTCTGAATAGACCAATAACAGGCTCTGAAATTGTGGCAATAATCAGTAGCTTACCAACCAAAAAGAGTCCAGGACCAAACCAAACACCGCATATTCTCACTCATAGGTGGGAATTGAACAATGAGAACACATGGACACAGGAAGGCGAACATCACACTCTGGGGACTGTTGTTGGGTGGGCGGAGGGGGGAGGAATAGCTTTAGGAGATGTACCTAATGCTAATTGACGAGTTAATGGGTGCAGCACACCAGCATGGCACATGTATACATATGTAACTAATCTGCACATTGTGCACATGTACCCTAAAACTTAAAGTATAATAATAACGAAAAAAATTTCACTTCTTTAAATGTATTCCTAGGTATTTTATATTCTTTGTAGCTGTTGCAAATGAGATAGCTTTCTTGACTTCTTTTTCAGATTGTTTGCTGTTGGCATATATAAATTCTACTAATGTATATTGATCTTGTATCCTGCAAATTTACTGAATTTGGTTATCAGTTCTAACAGTTTTTTTGGTGGAATCTTTTGTTTTTTCTAAATATAAAATCACATCATCTGTGAATAACGCCAGTCTGACTTCTTCCTTTCTAATGTGAGGAACTGTTATTTATTGCTCCTCCTTAATTGCTCTGTCCAGGACTTGCAGCATTATGTTGATTAAAAGTGGTGAAAGTGGGCATCCTTGTCTTGTTCCATATCTTACGGGAAAGGATTTTGATTTTTCCCCATTCAGTTTATTATTAGCTGTGGATTTGGCATATATGGTCTTTATTATTTTGAGGTATCTTCTTTGTATACATAGTTTGTTTAGGGGTTTTTAAAATCATAAATGGATGGTAAATTTTGTCAGATGTTTTTCACTATCTATTGAGATGATCATATGGTTTCTGTTCTTGGTTCTGTTAATGTAATGTATCATGTTTATTGATTTGCATGTGTTGAACTATCCTTGCATCTCTGGAATCAATCCCATTTAATCATGGTGAATTATCTTTTTTATGTGTTATTGAATTTGGTTTGCTAGTATTTTGTTGAGGATTTTTGCATTTGTGTCCATCAGTGTTATGACCTGTAGTATTCTTTTTCTGTTGTGTCCTTGTCCGGTTTTGGAATCAGAATAATGCTGGACTTGTAGAATAAGTCTGGAAATATTCCCTCCTCTTCAATTTTTTTTGACAAGTTTGAGTAGAATTGATGTTAGTTCCTCTAAATGTTACTAATGTTACTATTTGTCACTATCAATTCAGCAGTGAATTCCTCAGGTCCTGGGCTTTTCTTTGATGGGAGAATTTTTATTATGGCTTTGATCTTGTTACTTGTTCAGGTTTTCTGTTTATTCATGGTTCAATCTTGGTAGATTTTAAGTGTCCAAGAATTTATTTCTTCTAGGTTTTCCAATTTGTTTGCACACAGTCTCTAATTATTTTTTTGTATATCTAACAATTCTTAGTTGTCTTAGTTGTTATGTATCCTTTTTTGTTTCTGAGTTTCTTTATTTGGGTCTTCTCCCATTTTTTTTAACTTAGTCTAGCTAAAGATTTGTTGATTTTGTTTATTTTTTCAAAAAATCATTTTTTGTTTGATCATTTGTATTTTTATGTAATTAAATTAATTAATTAATTCATTTATTATGTTTTTTAGAGATGGACTCCCACTTTCTTGCTCAGCCTGTTCTTGATCTCCTGGACTCAAGTGATCCTCCTGTCTCAGCCTCCCAAAGTGCTGGGATTACAGGCATGAGCCATTGCATGTGGCCCCCTGTATTTTTTGTAGTCTCAATTTTATTATTTTTGCTCCAATCTTTATTATTTCTTTCCTTCTACTAATTTTGAATTTGGTTGTTCTTGTTTTTCTATTTCCTTGAGAAGCATCATTGGGTTGCTTATCTGAGGTCTTCTTACTTCTTACATCAGATGACACCATTTTCCATCAATGTTCACCTTTTCCTCTGCCTGGAAAAGAGGCTATGGAGATGACTCCCTTGAATCAACTAGGGACTAAATCTGGGTCAAGCCTGAGCTGCAGTTTAGGGAAGACCTGGTCTACCTGTCTTTCCCCTTTCCAAGGCTGTGGCTCTTCTTGGCTTTCATTTGAGAATGTGGCAGTTATTTGTCTCAGGAATGAGAGACTGATGGGATCTGTATTCTACTTTTTAAAGGTTTTAGGTCTATCTCTTTTTTCTCTTCTTCCATGAAACTGCAAAATTTGACAAATATTCTAAGACTGTAAGACTAACACTGTATTTGAGGTCTCTAAAGTCTCCAGTTTTGTCACTCGGGCCCCATATAACTCTGCTATGGGCTGAACTTGGATTCTCAACCTTTATGTTAACCCAGATTAGCATGTTCTCCCTACCAAAAAACGGTTTCAGCTCATTAATGCCAATTACTCCCTGCAGGGATTTTTAACTCTCTAGGAGTCTTGTGTTTGTCAGGTATTATTTTAAAGCACCAAGAGAATGCATAAAATTTCATTTTGCCTTTCAGACATTTCCTTTTTTTTAAAGTCCTCCTGATCAGCACAACTTTGGAATTCAAACATTGAGAGGAAAATCATCTATGTGTTTAAAGCTTCTTAAGTTTACAATTTCATCTCTACTTCCCTGCATGAGGACCAAAAGCTCTGCTGGTTTCTCTGTCCCACATCAGTGGTCCTATGCTTGAGACAAGCCCAGATTCTCACCTCTAGCCACATTCAGAATAGGTCGCTACTCCCATTTGATCTTCAGCTCATCTCTGAAAGGTTCTCTTCCCGCTAGGATTTTAGTTTCCATAGTTCCAATTGCTTTCAAAGGTTTGGATATTCTAACTACTTATTGTATCTTACCCAGAAGTAGAAATGTCAGGCCATTTATTTTTATAAGTTAGCCATGATTATAGCACAGTGGTTTTATTACTGTGCCATTATATTCTCACATTGCCAAGGTTTCCCAGGATTGCTGCAATCTCAGGTTTTATAGGGAAACCAGACCTATAGGAGTAAACTTGGGCTGGGAAGCTGGTCAATGTCCCTAAGTGTATTTCTATGGTTGGGCCTTGGCCTGCTAGAATTCACTTTTGGCAGTAGATAAACTACTGGTCTTTTTATATAGTCACATTTTAATTCGTGAGCTTTCAGAAATAATTCATTTAGTGATCGCCAAATGTAAGTATTCATGTTTTAAGTGTGGTTGGGTGGTATATTTTCTGAGCCCTTGTGCACTTGAATTTTCTTTCTGTTGCCTTTATATATGAATGATCACGTTGTTTGGTATCAAACTCCTGAATAACAAGCTCTTTTTCTCCACTGAAAGACTCTGGAGATAATGTTTCAAAGTTTTCAGGTGTTTAATATTTCAGACATCACAGTTTAGTTGTTTCTTCCCAGGTGGGTAGTCTGTTCTTTTCTTCCTAGACATTTTCCAAATGTTCTAACTGTTTATATCTTTTGGGTTCAGAATTTTTTTTTCAATTTTGGTTTTTCGGGTTTGGAGTAATATCTTACTTTTTAAATTAAAAATGTCGAGTTTGGCTGGATGCGGTGGCTCACTGCCTACAATCCAAGAGCTTTGGGTGGCTGAAGAGGAGGATTGTTTAAGGCCAGGAGTTCAAGACCAACCTCGGCAACAAAGTGAGACCTTGTCTCTACAAAAAAAAAAAAATGTTTTTAAATAGCTGGGTATGTTGGTGCATGCCACTTGTAGTGAGCCATGATCACGCTATTGCGCTTCAGACTGGGTGATAGAGCAAGACCCTCTCTCTCTCTCTTAAACAAATACATGTTTACCACAAAATTTTTTTAGCATAAATTAATATAAAAAAATTATAAAAGTGACCCCAAATTCCACCACCCTGAAGTAACAGGTGTTAATATCTGCTGATCACCATTTCAGACAGACTTAAAAATATATACAAATATGTAGATTAATAAATAAATATATGTAAAAATTTCATAAGAATAACATCATAATAAATGTTTTAATCATTATTATTATTTTTTTTATTATTTTTGTGACGGAGTCTTGCTCTGTCGCCAGGCTGGAGTGCAGTGGCATGATCTTGGCTCACTGCAACCTCCGCCTCCCAGGTTCAAGCAATTCCCCTGCCTCAGCCTCCAGAGTAGCTGGGACTACAGGCATGCATCATCATGCCTGGCTAATTTTTTGTATTTTAGTAGAGACGGGGTTTCACCATGTTGGCCAGGATGGTCTCCAATCTCCTGACCTCGTGATCCGCCCGCCTCAGCCTCCCAAAATTCTGGGATTACAGGCGTGAGCCACTGCGCCTGGCCAATTTTTGTTTTTTTGAGATGGAGTTTCATTCTTGTAGCCTAGGCTGGAGTCCAGTGGTGTTATCTCAGCTCACTGCAATCTCCACCTCCTGGGTTTAAGCAATTCTCCTGCCTCAGCCTCCCAAGTAGCTGGGATTACAGGTGCCCGCCACCACGCCAGCTAATTTTTGTATTTTAAGTAGAGTCAGAGTTTTACCATGTTGGCCAGGCTGGTCTCGAACTCCTGACCTCATATGATCCACCTGCCTTGATCTCCCAAATTGCTAGGATTACAGGTGTGAGCCACCTCGACTGGCCTAATTAAAATGTTTTAATAAAAAATTTTCAATTTTATTTTACTTGAACAGAAGAAAACTAAAGCAAAATCAAATAAATTATTGAACTTCACAGAGAAGTTCACTTATTCACTGTAAGAGATATTTAGTTTTAACACATTGCTCTAATGTTAAGAAAAGAACATAATAAACACGTTTCTATTTTGGAAACTATTTATTGACTCCCAGCTATGAGCAATGAATTGATGAGCACAGTTACACTTTCTTTTTCTGCACTTTCTTACACTTGTTTTCCTCCTGCTTCGGCATTTGCCATTATATAATTTTATTTATTTTGCATTTGTAACATTTACAGGGCTTAAAAATTTTATTTATTTATTGAGACAGGGTCTCATTCTGCTGCCCAGCTAGAGTACAGTGGTGCGATTATAGCTCACTACAGCCTCCACCTCCTGTGCTCAAGCCATCCTCCCAGCTCAGCTTCCCAAGGAGCTGGGACTACAGGCATGCACCACCACACCTGATTAATTTCTTTTATTTTTTGTAGAGACAGGGTCTCACTATGTTGGCCAGACTGGTCTCAAACTGCTGGCTTCAAGTGATCTGCCCACCTCACCCTCCTAAAGTGCTGGGATTACAGGTGTGAGCCACCCTGCCTGGCCTATTTTTAGTTTTTTTCTCCCACCATAACTCTCTCGGTCTTGGTTATCTGTTTAAATGGATTCAACGCTTTCCACCAGGCCATTTGCCACTACTTCTTTCTTGCTCTATACTTTATTTCTATTCTTTTCCTATTTGGTTGGATTTCATTATGGGGTATTTTCTCAAAAAAAGTTCTGGTGGGTGTTAGAGTCCTCAGATGTTTTCAAATCTGAGTGTGCCTTCCTGCTGCCTTTTTATTTGAGCTACAACTTGTCTGAGTGTTATATCATTGGCTTTCACTTGTTCCCCCTTAGTGATGTAAACCTGCTTCCAATATTCTGACATTAATTATTTCTGGGCACTGCGGAGAAACTAAGGCTGCCGTGATTTCTTATCCTTGTGGATAATTTGCTTTCTGGATAACTGGATAACTTTTTTATCATTAAGAAATCTTGTTATTGATCTACTTTAATTAAAAAGATACACCATTTTTATCTGCAGGTCCAGTTCTTCTGCCATTTCCGCGAAAATTTCCTGAATATTTCGGAATATTCTTGGCATCGCTTTTGAGGTCCTTAATTTAAAAGACCTTGATTATTTTTATGTTGTATGGTACTTGTCTTCCCTATGCCTCATTTCTTCTCTAACTTCATTTGTCTGTTTTTTTCTTCTACGTGCATTGTGACTATCTCAATGACATTAATTTGCTTTTCATCTCTATTATACTTTTCCCTATTTAAAATGAATAATTACACATGTAATAAATGGCAATCGTTCTTTATCACAGTTCTCAATTTATTGCCTTATTTCTACAATGCTCTTTTAAGTTTCATTCTACTACTAGATAGGCTTGTCTTTGAGCTCTTGTTTATTAAATTAAAGTCTTCCGCAACACATTGCAAAAATATGCAATAAATCTGTTTCAGTTGCTTGGGTTATATTTTTGTAGTTGCTGGGCTATTTATCTCTCTTTTACATGCTGTTTCTTTTACATTATTATCTGTTACAGTATATGTTTCAGTCAAGGTCCTGGCAGGAAACAGATGATATATTCAAACTGGGATATCTGAGGATAATTTAATACAGGACCTGTTCAGAAAGGCATAAGCAGGATTTGGGGATTGCTAAACCAACAAAAACTAGTGTGGTACTCCTGAGCCAGCGACAGCAGGGGGCCATTACCACCCAGAGGCCATGGTTGCTGGAACCCATAGAAGGCAACTACAGAGAAGGCTGCCAGAGATAAGCCGTGGCCTTCTATAGAGAGACAAGCTTATCCATTGTGATATGGAAGGGAGAGAGCTGGGGAACAAATAACCAACTCAACTCCTTTCCTCTCATCTTTTGCAGGTGTCTTTCAATAGGAGACCAAAAGACAAATGTGCATAAAGGACCACCTTCTAGGGCATGGGGAATGAAGGAGAAGGATGGGAGAGGGTGGAGAGAAGGGCAATTGGGAGATACCCTGTACAAGGTACTCGCAGAGATGCCATGCCATGGCTTTGCCTGTTTATGTTTGAGTGATTCTGGCCACATCTCCTTTATATGCTAACATGATGTGGATTAATTCTTCTTAGCATCCATGACACCTACTCTGAGTCTGTTTTCTCTTTCCCTCCACATTATAGTTTGAAAGTAGAGTGTTGCTTCTATTTTATTTTTCTGATGCCTGAGGTTATGGAAATATGGGATGAGTCCAGATTAGATATGTGATCTGGATTTTTCTCTCTCTTCTCTGATTTCCATTAAGTTTTCTATTTCAATGCCCTGTCTACCAAACAAAGGAGTATATCTATTCCTAGCCTTTGACGTATTTCCCCAAGAGTTTTTTACGCATCTGTAACAAAATTTTTCCTTTCCTTTCCTTCAGTGAGGATATGATCTAATGAAATTTCATTTGTTTGTATTTTCTTAAAGCACTGAGCTCCTTCTTTACCTCAATTTAGCATCTTTGCAACTCATCCTATTGTATTTTCTCCTTGCCTCTTTGCTTCTTATGATTTTTCTTTATACGAGCAATAGCTTCTTGGGTCCTGTGAGAACACGTTTTCTAAAATAGCTGTCTATTTCTTGTAATAAGTAATTTTACTTATCCACTATTACCCTGAATCTTTAGGAAAATACTCCTTTACCCTTATATCTGCACGTATTTTCATATATTCAAAGCTTTTTTGTCTTTTATTCAAACGAGGCAGGAAACATCTAGACTACATCTTTGTCAAAAGACAAGGTATGTGGGATTTCCCTGGCTTTACTCATTGTCAGCTTGAGTACTCATCAAATCTCCTTGTCAAATCTATGGTTTAGAGGAGATATTGATGTGGACAGCATCCAGCCAAATTCCTAATGTTGAGCAGGCATTTGTTTAATGCATCTTGGCTATATTGAGGTGGGAGTTTCCCTTGCTCCCAATTCTTGGCTGTCTGACACTCAGAACAGATGCAATACATGAGATGCTATAATTATAGGGACAAACCACTGCCAGGGCCTGTTCTGCCAGGGAATTTCCATGCCCAAGTAGAGTCCCTCACTGTAGGGTCTACTCATCTCAGCTTATACTGCCATTGTCAGTGCATGACAACTATCCCCCTCCTCTCTTCATTCTTCCTCTGATTATTTTTTGCCTCTCAATAGATATAGAAAGATAGCAAAGAGGGACAGACAATGATCTGCCCACTTGAGTAACACAACTGAGGACTGACAGACCGTTTTTAGAAATTGTTTTCTGTGTTCGAGTCTCTGTGCTAGGAGTCAGTTGGCAGAGTAGAAGCACATCTTTTTATCTTCTCTAAGACAGTTGGCAACTCAAAATGGCTTTGTGAGTCTGGTTCTGACAGGTTTTTTTTTTTTTTTTGTCAGAGTCTTACTCTGTCGCCCAGGCTGGAGTGCAGTGGCACAATCTCGGCTCACTACAACCTCTGCATCCCGGGTTCAAGCGATTCTCTTGCCTCAGCAGCCTCCTGAGTAGCTGGGATTACAGGCATGCACCACCACGCCCGGCTAATTTTTGCATTTTTAGTAGAGATGGGGTTTCACCATGTTGGTCAGGCTGGTCTCGAACTCCTGACCTCATGACCCACCCTCCTCAGCCTCCCAAAGTGCTGGGATTACAGGCGTGAGACACTGCACCTGGCCTTTCTTTTCTTTTTGTAAAAATAAATGTTATTGTGTCTATTAGAGGTTTAAAACATGATGTGATGGGATATATATAAATAGTAAAATGGTTACTATAGTGAAGCAAATTGACATATCTATCATCTCACATAGTTACTTTTTTGTGACAAGAGCAGTTAAAATGTATTCAAGAAAATTCCCAAATACAGTACAATTTTATTAATTATGGTTCTCATATTGTACATGAAACGTCTAGTCTTGTTCATCTTACATTTCTGCTACTTTGTGTCTACCACTTTTTATAGTTAATGGAAATTCCTCCTGGCTTCTGCAGTTGTTTTTAGTGACAGAATTTTTACCTTTTGGGCTCTTCATTATGAGACATTGTAAGTCTATATTAGTGTGGCCACAACAATGCTATGTTCAACTGGGAGCCACACTCTACTGGCCCTTGAAAATAATTATCATGAAAGAATGTGGACATAAGTATTCAATCATCCTTTCTTCGTCTGATGAAATCTAAGAAACTTCCTACCCATCAACACACACTTTTCTTTGATGAGTTTGCTGTCTTTATCTGAAATGGAAATTCCATAGGTGGTATGTAATTTGATTTAAGTTTGCTTCATATGTGAGTATAGAGGCCTTATTTACTATGTGCATGAACATTTTGAGTAGGTTAAGTTTAATAATAAATTACTGCTGAGTGGCTGAATAAATCAGTAAAGAGGTTTGTGTACTAGCTGTGAAATTTCTTGCTTGGTTATTTGTCATAATGAGACTGAACTCCAGGTCTAGCCTCTCTTTTGTGTGACTGGTGGAAGATTCTATTAATTAACTGTGGGACTTCTGTGACCTTTCAGCAACCTACTGCTAACATACTTAAAATATATTGAGACTAGAAATACCAGCATGACCCGTTTGACAACACAGGTAAACAAATTAATTCTTTTTATTGGATTTTCCTAAAGTAAACATAGCTAAATGTCACCAATATTTTTTCCTTCAGTAGCTAATTTATCATTTTATTTTTCTGATACTAAAAATGCAAATTTTTACTCTCTTTTTCCACATATTTCCATGTCTATGCCCATTCTTTCCTCTTGCCCAACATATAAACACAGCTACTCCCTTCAATCCTTCAAGTCTTACCTTCTCAATAAGGTTTAACAAAGTTATTAAAAATTGCAACCCAAACCTCATCTTGACCCTCTCAATCCCCCTTACAATGCTCTATTCTTGTTTTATGGAAATTGTCACCTTCTAATAAAATGTGATTTATGTATTTATTATATTCCTTTTTATTGCATGTTCTACCCCACTACCCAATCTTGCTAAAATATAAATATCATAAGGGTGGGTTTCCTTTTCTGTCTTCTTCATCGATTTATCCTAAGCACCTAGAATAGTGCCTGGCATACAATAGATGCTAAGTGAATGTTTGTTGATGGATGGACAGACGGAATGAAGGAAGGAAGGAAAGAAGGAAGGAAGGAAGGATGATTTTGTCCTTTTTCCTTTTTGAGCTCTTTTCTCAGCCTATGCTTTAGAGAGCTTTGCCTCCTCTGGAATTTTATCAGTCGTTTCCATCCCCCAACCTCTATAATTTTAACCATTGTGTTTTTCTCTTCTTTGGACCTCAAAAACAAACTTGAGTCTGTCTCATTACAAAAATGTGTATATGGAGCCTGCCTCCATTTTTAATGCTCTCTCTCACCTTCCTGACCCCATAGTCTTCTGGAAAGAATGCATCTGTTTTAAACTCTCTCCCCATTTCAGTGATTTGCCATCTGGTTTTTCTCTTGACCACAGAACTGAAATGGCTAATACAAACTATCAATGGTCTCCTTTTTGTCCTCATCCTATTTTATCTCTTTTTGCCTTTTGGGGTCGCAGCTAACCTTACATCTTGAAAGTTTATTCCCATTGGTTCCTGATTTTGTTTTGGTTTCCTTCCTGACTCACTGAGTACACTCGTTCTATCTCTGCTGTCGCAACTTCCTTTACCTTCCCCCTAACTTGCTGTGTTCTCCAGAACTTAGGCCTGGACTTCCCTACCTTCTCACTTTATACACTCCCTAGCCAGTTTCATCCACCCCCAATATTAGTTACCATTGATTTCATCAATCACCGCATTCCCCCTCCTGCCCCACATCACACCTGTTTTGCCAATTTACTATTATTTTCAACTTAGTGCTTAAAAGTACTTCAATAAAACATACCTAAAATGGATATCATTAATTGTTTAAATCCCTCTACACCCCAAACCTCATCCTTCCACTTCTACCACCACAGCTAATGACAATTCCATCTACATGCTTTTCTAAGCCAGAAGCATCGGCATCCTTAGTGACTCTTTCCTTGCAACTAAATTACTTACCAATTCTCGTCACTTGTAACATAAATTTATCTACACAATTAGTTCCTTTATCTCCACTTCAATCTCCCTATAGCTTGGTTTCCTATCATCCCTCATCTGGATTATTGCAATATTCCTGTAACTGATCTTAGTTTTAGTTTCTTATTATCAATACCCAGTTAAATAGACTCCTTACCCAATCCAACTAAAACCCTTCAAAACAACTTTATTCCAGCAAATGCTTATGAAGCACCAACTGTAGTCCTATCAGAAAGAAATAGTGATCCCTCCCCTTAGAGGATATGTGTTAGGAAGAGACCCAGGTATAAATGGATCGAATGCAATCCAGTAAGTGAATAAATATAATGCTACAGATATGACCAAAGTGAAATGAAGTTGGTTGGCTGAGTCACGTGTATCTGTCAGAATGGAGACCTAGGTTCTCTGGATTTGTAGTATGGTGCTTCCTCCATTGTGGCTTTCTTATCAACATTTCTTGCATGCCAGCTACTCTGTAGAAGACATTGCCCCTATGTTTTGGTGATGATGGATGGTATTTATTGAAACTCTTGCTTATTTTGACCCAGTGTTTGCGGATAATGAAGTTCAGACTAGGGTGGTGGCAAGAAGTGGTCAGATTTTTGATATATTTTGAAGGTAGAGCTAACAGGTTTTTGCTGATTAATTGGATATTGAAGTGTGAGACAAAGAGTGAATTTTAAAATGATGCCAAGATGTTGAACCTGAGTATCAGGAGAAACAGAGTTGCTGCTGATGGAGATGGGGAAGATCACAGGAGGAGCAAGTTTGGCAGCAAGGTGGAGATATGGTTGGAATCAAGAATTCACTTTATGATATGTAAAGTTTGAGACATCCATTTGTTGTCCAAGTTGGAGATGGTAAGTAGGAGATATTGAGTTGATTATAACAGACTGGAGTTTAGGGAAGAAATCAGGGCTAGAGACATAAATGCATGACTTAATTATGTTCATGATATTTTAAGCTTCAGTATTAAAATGAGATCCTCTGGGATGGAAATGTAGAAAGAGGACAATTCTTAGGAATGACTCTCAAGGATTACAATCATTAGAGGTCAAGAAGCTAAGGAGAATCCAGTAAAGAAGACAGAGAAGGGACAGCTATTGAAGACAATGGGAACTAAGAGAGTATGACATCCCAGAGGACAAGAGAATATGTTTTAAGGAGGAGCCACTGATCAGATGTGACAAATGCTATTGTTAGTTCAAGTAGGAAGAAGTCAATGAAAGTACCATTAAATTGAGCAACTGGAAAGTCATTAGTGACCTAAACAAGCAGTTTCAGAAGTGGATAGGAGAGAAAAAGCATAATTTGTGTAGGTTCAAGGGAGACTGAAAGGGAAGACTATTAAAAACTCTTTTGAAAACTTCTGGTATAAAGAATATCTAAGAACTGGAGCAGTAGCTGGAGGAATTACAGAGTTTGGAGTGAAAAAGAAATGAGGCAGACAGAAAGGGGCCAACCTTAGGAGTCAGGTTCTTGAACTGGAAGTGGAGATGAGATCCAGTACCCAAGACAAGGGGTTGGCCTTATACAGGAGACAAGAACCTTGGAAGAACTGGTGAATGAAAGGCCTATAAAGTTGTAAAGTCGGGCCTTGACATGAAGGGCTTTGAATAATATTTTAAAAGTTTTGAGTTTATTTGAGCATGAGAATAATATGATTGGAGAAAGACATGGTTCTGACTGTGAACTGCCCTCATGCTAAAACTTAAAATATGAATAACTCACACTGTGCTGTTCCCTTCTTCCAAGTGACTCTCTTGCAGATTCTGTGTTTTTCATTTATTCTACTGTAGGTAGGTCATTTTGGTTTGCTTTGTGTTGTTTTTGCATTTTGTCCACAGCTTACGGTTGCTGTCTACAGAAAGATCAGGTACAATATGTGCTACCTGGCCATGTTAGAAGTAAAAGTTGAGTGTTTTATGTTCTTGGCAAAACATGCCAGTTGCATAAACGATTCCACCTCAACACAGTTTGCAGATCCTTTGGCATCCACTGTGGCCTTCCTCCAGATGCCAGTTGTGGGTGGCCCTCCCAAGTTGGGTGCTTTAATTATACCATATTATCATAGTGGTATATTACACTTTCCAACCAGATAGTTTATCAGAAATGTTATAGTGCTCTTACAAGCAGACTAGAAATTGGAAGAAAGGATCTAAGTACTGACAATAAAGTTTTTTTTCTGTCATCCTATATCTAAGGTTGGCCTTGACTGTGATGCTTGATTACATTGCTTTCAAGTTCCACAGCACTTGATGTGTCCCTTGATAACTATGTCACTTTGTGCACACATATTACATGATCAGTGATTCTCTATTAAATATAACATTCCTTAAATTCTGTTTCCTGGTTTCTCTCCATAATGACTAATAGGAATAAGCCATATATAGACCTAAATAATCAAATATCATTCCCTAAAAATCAATTTATATTTTCTCAGCTTGCTAAATCAATGTTAAATTAACCAAGCCATGGCATAGAAAATGAAAGCTGGATAATACCAAGCCACTGATTCATTCAAGACAAAGCTATTTGAATTCCTCTTTAAATGGAGACATTTTTGATGTTAGATATTCACATGATGGCTTGAAAATCATCTTGGTCAGTAGAAAGTCTTCCAAACCCCTACATATTTAGCATACCTTGAATGTAAAGCATCAAGTCTGTATGGGTTTTAGACTAGACTTTCTAGGATGTAATGTGTAAAGAATCGAATTGACGATTAACTGAGAACTCAAGGGAAAGATAAAAATAGTTAGGCTCCTTATTAGATAGGACGTTATTAGACAATATTGGGAACTTAAGAGCATTATCTTAATCTATTAGGAAGTCAGTAGCATGCCTGAAACACCAATCAGATCTCAGATTCACAGTTCAGGACAAATAGAACCATTATTACTGTTTTCAGCTGAGCTTGTTGTGATTCATAATAGGGAACAGAATGGGAAGTGTGTCCTTCTACAGATATTAGCTCATTAAGTTAGTAACTCATTCCAAAACATGTATGTGGTATACTAAAATGAGTAAGATATGATCTATGACATTAAACAATTGAGATTTGGTAGGAATTGACAAAATATTACCCGAAGGGTACCATCAGTTGTCATAAGTAGCTCCTTAGCAGGATGCACAGGCTATAGCGAGCTATATAAGAGAAGGGGTCAATGTGTCTGGAGTGGCCGCCAGATAGATAGAGGTTCAGGGAGGGAGAGAATCAGAAAGTCCTGTGGCATTTGAGATAAGCAGCTGTTTATCAGGCATAAATGGCAAGTAGGGCATTACAGGCATAAGGAGCTGTTAGAACCGAGCCAGGATAGTATGTTATCGATGGGCTTCTTTGAGGGCATGTCAGTAGTTTGGGATGGATAGATTACCAGGGCCAAGAGAAGTGAGACAGGAGGCCACAGTAAGGATCATAGCAGGTGGAGTTATTTAAAGTGGGGAGGGCACAATCAGATTCAGGCTTTCAAACATCACTCTGACAGTTGAGTGAAGACTATTCAAAGGGAAATATACCACAGATAATGAGTTCAGCTAAGAATCTTTTTCAGTGGTCTAGGGTTGCCAATGTCAGTTTAGGATCCACAGAATAAAATTCTCTAAGAAAAGGTTAGAAATTATGTAATTTATTATTTTCTTATTTTGTGATGGGTTTATTTCTAAATTTCCTAAAGAGATAATCATCTATATCATATATAAAGATGCTAGAGAAAAAATACATGACAACATTTCTTTGACCTTTCAGCGAACTATTTAAGGAACAGTGATGAGATCTTTCTTATTTTCTGGATACACCACGTAGCAATATACTTGAAACAGAGTGGGTTTACAAAACGTAAACCTTCAATGTGCAAGCCTGATGTAATGGCAAAATAACCCTCACTACAAAGAATTTTTTTCCTCTGAGCCAATCTGGATTTTTTTCAGTATAACACCATTTCTATGTGTTTCTGCTTTTAGGACAGATAGTAGACTATTGTTTCTGTCTTTCTATAATTATGCTTGACAAACCTATAGATCAGCACCAGATAAATTGTTGGGAGAATTAATACTCTTTCTTTATGTTTTTGATCAAAAGCTTTTTGTTTTCTGTCCTGTTAAACATTGCCTTTCACATTGTCAGCTCCTTCAGGGCAGGGACTAAATTTTACTCTAATTAAGATATAAACAATTCTTACCTTTGTCTAACACATGAAAGTTTCACAAAGTGCTTGCATTTAAAATTGTTTATTTAATCATAGCCACCATGCTAATTAAAAAGGCAAACTTTTTTTATGATTCTTTTTTTAAATTTTTTTTATTTTTATTTTATTTTGTTATTATTATACTTTAAGTTTTAGGGTACATGTGCACAATGTGCAGGTTAGTTACATATGTATACATGTGCCATGCTGGTGTGCTGCACCCATTAACTCATCATTTAGCATTAGGTATATCTCCTAATGCTATCCCTCCCCACTCCCCCCACGCCACAACAGTACCCAGAGTGTGATGTTCCCCTTCCTGTGTCCATGTGTTCTCATTGTTCAATTCCCACCTATGAGTGAGGACATGCAGTGTTCGGTTTTTTGTCCTTGTGATAGTTTACTGAGAATGATGATTTCCAATTTCATCCATGTCCCTACAAAGGACATGAACTCATCCTTTTTTATGGCTGCATAGTATTCCATGGTGTATATGTGCCACATTTTCTTAATCCAGTCTATCATTGTTGGACACTTGGGTTGGTTCCAAGTCTTTGCTTTTGTGAATAGTGCCACAATAAACATACGTGCGCATGTGTCTTTATAGCAGCATGATTTATAATCCTTTGGGTATATACCCAGTAATGGGATGGCTGGGTCAAATGGTATTTCAAGTTCTAGAACCCTGAGGAATCGCCACACTGACTTCCACAATGGTTGACCTAGTTTAGAGTCCCACCAACAGTGTAAGAGTGTTCCTATTTCTCCACATCCTCTCCAGCACCTGTTGCTTTCTGACTTTTTAATGATCGCCATTCTAACTGGTGTGAGATGGTATCTCATTGTGGTTTTGATTTGCATTTCTCTGATGGCCAGTGATGATGAGCATTTTTTCATGTGTTTTTTAGCTACATAAATGTCTTCTTTTGAGAAGTGACTGTTCATGTCCTTTGCCCACTTTTTGATGGGGTTGTTTGTTTTTTTCTTGTAAATTTGTTTGAGTTCATTGTAGATTCTGGATATTAGCCCTTTGTCAGATGAGTAGGTTGTGAAAATTTTCTCTCATTTTGTAGGTTGCCTGTTCACTCTGATGGTAGTTTCTTTTGCTGTGCAGAAGCTCTTTAGTTTAATGAGATCCCATTTGTCGATTTTGGCTTTTGTTGCCATTGCTTTTGGTGTTGTAGACATGAAGTCCTTGCCCATGCCTATGTCCTGAATGGTAATGCCTAGGTTTTCTTCTAGGGTTTTTATGGTTTTAGGTCTAATGTTTAAGTCTTTAATCCATCTTGAATTAATTTTTGTATAAGGTGTAAGGAAGGGATCCAGTTTCAGCTTTCTACATATGGCTAGCCAGTTTTCCCAGCACCATTTATTAAATAGGGAATCCTTTCCCCATTTCTTGTTTTTGTCAGGTTTGTCAAAGATCAGATAGTTGTAGATATGTGGCATTATTTCTGAGGGCTCTGTTCTGTTCCATTGGTCTATATCTCTGTTTTGGTACCAGTACCATGCTGTTTGGGTTACTGTAGCCTTGTAGTATAGTTTGAAGTCAGGTAGCGTGATGCCTCCAGCTTTGTTCTTTTAGCTTAGGATTGACTTGGCGATGCGGGCTCTGTTTTGGTTCCATATGAAGTTTAAAGTAGTTTTTTCCAATTCTGTGAAGAAAGTCATTGGTAGCTTGATGGGGATGGCATTGAATCTATAAATTACCTTGGGCAGTATGGCCATTTTCACGATATTGATTCTTCCTACTTTTTTAAAAAAAATTTGCAAGTGAGAAAATACTTGCCCAGGGTTGTCCAGTAAGTAACCATCAAGGTCAAAGCTTGAATCAAGTCTTTTAAATTTTAATATGTTTTGGAACTAAGATTTATTGAGCATTTAACTGTGTGCCAGATGTTGTGCAAAACCTTCTACATGGACAAATCCCACTGTGGGGGGCTGCTACTGGTATTAAAAGATGAAGGAAAGAAAGGTTAAGCACCTACGCACACTGTCAATTTGGTATTCTTTTCATTATATCTGGGCACCACCTCTTTGAATATACCACAGAATTTATTCAATGCCTTGTACATACTTAGCCCTCAATAAATATTTTTGGCTGAATTAATGAATCTTAATATCTTAACATTTTCATATCCTTCTTTATTAACACTCTCTAGAATTTGATGGGGAACTGGTTAGGGTCTTGCTGAGCTAATCATACTGTCCTGTGGAATCAGGACACCATAGGACAGGCACTGTAATGGTTGAGAGCAGGCGTGACTCTGCCACTTCCAATCATGTTTGAACTTGGCTTGCTTGTTTAACTTATCTGAGTTGTAGTTTCACAATTTGTAAGAAATGCAATGTGGCCCCTGTGTGCTCTAACCTCATCTCATCTTACTTTTTCCTCACGCACGGGCCTGCACCCTCACCAGACATCTTTTCTGCCCTCCAAAGAGTAAAATTTATTCCTGCTTCTGAGTCCTTGCTCTTGTTGAAATGCTCTTTATCCAGCTGTCCATAGTGCTGGCTCTTGCTTATCTTTAAGCTTTCAGCTCAAATGTCCTCTTCCTAGAGTGGTCTCTGTCCTCTCTAAAGTCTCCCACCTTCCGTCCCCACAGTCAATCTCTGATTCAGAACTCTGTCTCATTTCTTTCTTGACCCTTATTATCATCAGAAACTATCTTGTTTTATTATTTACTTGTTTATTGTTTATTTCATGCCAACAGGATATAAGCTTCAAAATTCTGTCTGTCCTCAATATGGTCATTTTTCTGGAGGTAGGTTTTACAATTTTCATTTGAATCTCGAGGTGGTCTGTGTGTTCCAAAGGTAACACAAAAATTTCTTATTTGAATTCTGATAAATTATTCCTTTTATTCGAACAAATTCCTGAAGACTCAAGCATTTAGATATCTTGAAAAATGAAACCATAAAGATTTTAGAATTGCACTGCTCAATATGGTAGTAACTAGCCACAAGAAGCTATTTACATACAAATTAATTAAAATTAAATAAAACTGGAAATTCATTTCCTCAGTTTTACCAACTACATTTCCAGTGCTCAATAACCCCTTAGGACTAGTGGCTACCAATTGGATAGTGCAGATATAGAATATTTCTATCACTGCAGAAAGGTCTATTGATCAGTGCTATTTTACAAGATAGCCTGGATATTTCCTTATAACCATGTAAGGGAAACCCTCAAAAACAGATTACAAAACCAAGAAAGGAAAAACTTTGATAAATTTAGTTGTATAAAAACTAGGAACTTCAGAATAGCCAATGGTATCTTCAACAAAGTAAAACTAAATATCGAAGAGGTAAATGATTTGCAATATTTATGACATAAAAAGCTAAGTTTCTTAGGCTTATTAAAATTCATATAATTCAATAAGAAAAAACTTGATTGAAAATGTTAAAGTAAACAAAGTCAAATGTTGAAAAGAATATGAAAATAAATATTATCTCACTCAATTAAAAATATATAAGCCCAAACAATAATGTCAGGCCAGTTTTAGTGTATTAAATTACCAAAAGTGAGGAGATTTGGTACTAGTGAAGGTATGAGAAGTTGCCCTATTTATTAAATATAATAGTGTATTTTCCAGAATAAAATTAGAACAAAATTGTTAAAAAGCAAGGAATTAGAGTATACCAACATTGTTTGCTACCCTTTTACAAAATGCACCCAATGGGTATCATGTTATGTATATACTTCTATATCTTGTTTTACACTTCATATTAGATTTTTGAAAAATTTTCATATCAGCCCACAAATATCTAGTTCATTTTTGAATGTCACTGTGGTATATCCTCATGTGCATGTGCATTAACTTATTTAACTCTTGGTGGTAGATATTTATCTTCTTTTGAATCACCTGGGGTAGATCATGATTGGGCTACGTCAGTCATGGTGGTTCCACTCGTGCATACCTTCCCACCCACTAGCCCAACACTTGGGTTAGGAGTAGGGATATGACACTGACAATAAGACATGAGAGAAAGTTAGGAGGTGGGATCCTGGTAAATATTTGCCTCCTTGATTAAAAGAGATAATAACAAGGAGTGGCCTCTCTACCACTGGATATGTTAACACTATTACTATTGATAAATAATATGTTACATATTTGTGGAGTACGTGGGATATTTTGTTACTTACATAGAATGTGTAATGTAATCACCAAGTCTGGGTATTTGGGGTGTTCATCACTTTGGGCGTTTGTCATTTTATGTGCTGGGAAAAGTTCAAGTCCTCTCTTCTAGTTACTTGTGAATAGTGTTGCAATAAATGCACTAGTGCAGTTATCTCTTGGATATACTGATTTATTTTCTTTAGGATAGACACCCAGTAGTGGGATTGCTGGATCATATGTTAGTTCTGTTTTTATATTTTTGAGAAATCTTTATATTATTTTCCACAGTGGCTGTATTTGCATTCCCATCAACAATGTATAAGAGTTCCCTTTTTTCCACATCCTCACCAGTGTCTGTTATTTTTTGTCTCTTTAGTAATAGCCATTCTAACTGGGATAAGATGATATATCATTGTGGTTTTGATTTGCATTTACCAGATTATGAGTGATGTTGAGCATTTTTTCATTTACCTGCTGCCCATTTGCACGTCTTCTTTTGAGAACTGTCTGTCCATGTCCTTTGCCCACCTTTTATTGGGATTATTTGTGGGGTTTTTTTGTCGTTGTTTTATTGTTGAATTGTTTGAATTCCTTGTATATTCTGGATATTAGTTCCTTGTCAGATGAATGGTTTGCAAATGTTTTCTCCTATTTAACAGATTGTCTCTTCACTCTTGTTTCCTTTGCTGTGCAGAAGCCTTTTAGTTTAATATATTCCCATTTGTCGATTTTTGTTTTAGTTGTCTGTGCTTTTGAGGTATTAGCCATAAAATCTTTGCCTAGACCAATGTTCTGAAGTGTTTTCTCTGTTTGCTTTTAGTAGTTTTATAGTTTTGAGTTTTACATTTAAATCTTTAATCCAACTTGAATTCATTTTTTCTATATGGTGAGAGACGAGGGTCTAGTTTCGCTCTTATGCATATTGCTATCTAATTTTCCCAGCACCATTTATTGAAGAGGACGTCCTTCCTCTAGTGGATGTTCTAGGCACTTTTGTAGAAAATAAGTTGGTTGTAAATATGTTGATTTATTTTTGGGTTCTCTATTCTTTTCCATTGGACAGAATACCAATACCAATGCTGTTTTGGTTATATAGCCCAGTAACATATTTTAAAGCCAGGCACTTTCATGCCTCTAGCTTTGTTTTTTTGGTCAAGATTGCGTTAGTTATTCTCACTTTTTTTTGGTTCTATGTGAACTTTAGTATTGTTTTTCTATTTCTGTGAAAAATGACATTGGTATTTTAATACAGATTTCATTGAATCTGTAAATTGCTTTGGGCAGTATGGTTATTTTAACAATATTAATTCATGAATATAAGATGTCTTCCCATTTGTTTGTGTACTCTTGAATTTCTTTCATCAATGATAAAACTAATTTTGATAGTAATTTAGGGGCCATGATAAAAACTAGCTTAAGGACCAAGCTTATGTGCCAATGATGACAGAGTACAAACATAGAAAAATCCAGAATCCTTGATGATGTCATTGAACACTTAATTAATTAGTCTTTGACCTACGATATTTTCTGGTTTCTTGTTATAGGAGATAGTTATCTCTATTTTTTAAGGCAATTGAATTGGAATCTTCTGCTCCTGGTAGCCAAGAACATACTAATTTTCACAGCTGTTATATATGTAACATTTTAAAAACTTTTTATTTTTAAATAATTATGGACTCCAGGAAGTTGAAAAAATAGCACCGAGAGTCCTGTGTGCTCTTCATCCAACAATGATTATCTTGTATAACGGTAGTACAATATTGAAATCACAAAATTGACTTTGGTGCAATACTGATAACTAAACTACAGATCTCATTCAGTTTTCATGATTTTTTATACATTCCTCTGTGCATGTGTGCGTGTGTGTGTGTGTGTGTAATTTTATACAACTTTACGTCATGTACAGGTTTGTGTGGCCACTACCATAATCAAGATACAGAACTGCTCCTTCACTACAAGGAACTCTTCATGTCATTTTTTTATACTCCACCCATCCACCCTGACAACAACTAATATGTTCTTAGCCTCTGTAATTTTGTCATTTTGAGAATATTATATGAATGGAATCATATAGTATGCAACTTTTTGAGACCGCTTGTTTTCATTAAGCATGATGCACTTGAATACCATTCAGTTTGCTGCACATATAGTTTGTTTATTTTTATTGCTGAGCAGTGTTCCATTTTATGGATGTACCAGAATTTGTTTAACCATTTATCCAAGGACATTTGGATTATTTCTAGTTTTTGCTATTGTGAATAAAGCTGCTATGAATCTTCATGTACAGGTGTGTGTCTGTGTGTGTGTATGTGTGTGTAAGTTTTCACTTCTCTGGGGTAAATGCCCAAGGTTGTTATTGCTGGGTCATATAGTAAGTACATCTGTTATTTTGTAAGAAATGGTCAAACAGTTTTCCAGAGTGGCTGTACCATTTTACATTCTACAATGTATAAGAATTCCAGTGGCTCACGCCTATAATCCCAGCATGTTGGGAGGCTGAGGTGGGTAGATCATTTGAGGTCAGGAGTTCAAGACCAGCCTGGCTGACATGGTGAAACCCCATTTCTACTAAAAATACAAAAATTAGCCATACATGGTGGTGGGTGCCTGTAATCCCAGCTACTCAGGAGGCTGAGGCAGGAGAATCGCTTGAGCCTGGGAGGCAGAGGTTTTGGTGAGCTGAAATCATGCCACTGCATTCCAGCCTGGGTGACAGAGTGAGACTCTATCTCAAAAAATAATTATAATAATAATAATTCCAGTTTCTCTGCATTGTCACCAGCATTTTGAATTACACTAACATTTTTAAGCCATTCTGAGTGTGTAGTCATAGCTCAATAAAGCATTTTTAATTTTTTCAAAGGATACATAAAAAATTATTAACAATGGTTATATTGGGGAAACAGTTTGGAAACGAGGGAAGGGTAGATGTTTTATTTTGTAGTTTTGTATTTTGTTTGGATATCCTTATGTGTATATATTAGTTGCATATATTATGTCTACAGGACATATATATGGGCCTTTGTTTTTTGTTTTATTTTCATATTTGTTTTTAAGTCCATAATAAAAGTTTAACAATTCTGTTATTATAGAGTAGAAGTAAATGTCTGTATAGCTTTTTCTGTGTTGGTAACAGAACTAATGTCAAGAAAAAGCCACAGACATCTAACAATGTTGGCTGTCCTGGTTTTACATTTTACTGTTTTGACACTTATTTACCTAAACTGAATATAACGTTTCCCTTGTGTCTACAAATTTGCCAGATTACATCCTGTTCTACACATGACTACACTTATTGTCTTCTGAAGCCACACAAACAAAATATATTTTCCTGTTAAGTGCCATGCTTAATAGCATTTTGGAATTTAATTGCTTGTCTTTTATACAACTGAGAGAGAATGCAACCCTTGCCTTCCTTGAAGTGTATTTATTTATGCTACAATACAATTTTTACTCTCAATTTGATCTTTTAAGAGGAATGTTTGTACTTCATTGGTTTTTGAGTAAGGTCACACAGAGTAAATGTGTAAACACTGGTAATCTGCTGTCTGAATAATGAATCTCAGAAAGGCCTGCAAAACCTGTGCATTTATCAAGGACAGAAAAATTGCCTAATCAAGCAACATGCAAGGAGCAGAAATAGAATGAGGTAAGCCCCAACTGTAAGTGTCAGGGAAAGTGCTTTCCGCTGGGCATAGTCATTCCAGCCACCCTCAAGGTCATCACCTTTTGCCCTAAATGGATTGGTTGTGTGGTAAACTATTCTGATTGTTCACACATGTGGATGACCTTCAGGAAAAGAACAGCAGGGACACCCCTGTGGTAAAACATGTTGGATTTATTGATCATTGTAACAAGGAAGAACAGACACCATGGGGAGATATGAGATGTCTCAGTGACAGAATGTTAGTGGGAACCTGTTACAAGATTTGATCTTTAGTTGGGTGACTTGGGGAAGGGTTTAAGAAAGGTGAGCTTTTCTCTAAATTGGCCGTCAGAAAGCAGGGTCAATTCTCAATAGATCTTATTTATAAAGAGGGGAGACTAGAGTAAGGCTAAAGCTCTAACTGGTAAAGAAGTAGCCATCATTCATTTTAGCCGAAAGAGAGTGCTTGGTATTTTGTGAGTGGCACAGTGACTTTGCTTTTATATTGGCTTAGAAAAAATTATGTAGTTGCTCCATATTGTCTCATTCTACCCATGATATCAGAGTAACCTTGTTTGAGGTTGGTACTCTGTGAGACTGTTAATGTTCGAGAAAAGAATAACATGATCCAGCTGTCGGTGCCACCCACATCAGTTTCTGAATGTCAGCAGCTGCTCCTTTTTCGCTTTCTCCTGTGAGTGGAAAAAGTTGAAGCCACAATATCATAGATTGCTATATGGACCACAGCTTGGCATTTACTCATGTAGCTTTTAAATGTATTTCATTTATTTGCCATAGCTCTTTGACCTGGTTTTCAAGCATGTTGTCATTATTCCAAGGTTAAATGCTAACATAAAAACGCACGACTTTCCCATTATCCTAAAAGTCAAGCCTGTCTGATTCAGCTTTCTGCCTCCAGGCTAAGCTGCCCATAATGATTGTAAAAAATTGATGTCTTTTCTGCTTTTAATGATCTAGCTGAGGAAGAAAATTCTACTGTTGCCCTCAGAACTCCACAGCCTTCACTCTGACTTTGAAAATGTTTTTCTACTCGGTCCTCCATGGAGATGCTCTCTCTCCTGTATAATTGAACTAATTTCCTGGAGCAGGCTTTAGAACCAAGGACCCCAAACCAGAAGGCTTTAGGCTGAATCTGGCCAGCTGACCTGTTTTATTTTGTATGCATGGTGTTTTAAAAACAGGTGAAATTTTGGGGCCGGGCGTGGTGGCTCACGCCAGTAATTCCAGCACTTTGGGAGGCCGAGGCTGGCAGATCACGAGGTCAGGAGATCGAGACCATCCTGGCTCAAACGGTGAAACCCTGTCTCTATGAAAATAGATTGTTGGAGAAATTGGGATACGATTTTTTAATAACTTGTGTGTCTTCCTAGAACTGGTATGCAACAGACTCTAAATTTCATCCTATTATTATTGGTATAGACTAATCTTAGGTGGTTCATTTTCTCCTATATTTATCTACCTTTTCCTGTCGCTCGATAAAGATTTACTGCTCTATCTTTTCCTGTCTCTCAGTAAAGATTTCCTGATACCTACAGTAAAACTTTGCCAAGGATAGGTTAGTAACATTTATTCCCAGGTAATTGAAATAAAATATACTGTAGAGAGTTCATCAGCACATGTTCTTGAGAAACTTCCTTCTTTAATTGTATTTCTTATTTGCCAATCCATCACAAACCAGAGTTATCACTTCTCATTTCTATACTTAAAAAAATCATAGCAGCAAAACTCTTTATTTGATGACTCCTAAATTGGATCATTCCCATAAAATTGCCCTGCTCTCCCAAGCTGTTTCTCACCTTTGATCTGCTTAGGACAGTCTTTCAGCCCTGTCCTAAGAAGAGTTCCAATTTCCCTTCTGAGCCACCTTTTAAAAGAAGTAATTATATTTAGAACCCTGGAGCCAAAAATGGCTTATGTCTGATAAAATAAATTGGATTAATTTTCTTTTCCCTTTAGAGTGAACAGCACTTGACTGAATAATATCTTAAAGATGCTTTGGATTCAAACACTGAGCTTATGAGCATAGTCTCAGTTTCATTGCTGCTGTAAACCTGGGAAGAGCATTCAAAACTACAAAAATAAACAAAAACATAGAAAAAGTAAAAAAGCACACAAAAACAAACAACAGACAATAGGAAAAGCCAACCTAATGTTTTTAAGATTCATTAATCTTGTAGTATGTATCACAACCCATTCCTTTTTGTGGTGAATACAATTTTGTTGCATAAATAAGTCACATTTTGTTTATTCATTGATGGAAATTTTGGGTTGTTTTCACCTTATGATTATAGTGACTAATGATGCTTTGAATCTCCTTGTGTGTTTGTGTGCGTACATTGTTTTCTATCTTGAGTTTATACCTAACAGCAGGATTGATGGATCACATGTTAACACTATGTATAACTTTATGAAGTAATTTGAAACAGTTTTCCAAGGTGACTGTACCATTTTGCAATCCCACAGTAATGCATGAGAGTTCCCATTTGTCCATATCTTCTCCAACACTTACTTTCCATCTGTTTGATTAGATAATCTATTGCATAGGAAGTGGTATCTCATGGTTTGACCAGTTATGTGGATCCTTTTTTTCACATGCTTATTGAGCATTTATATACATTCTTTGGAGAAATGTCAATTCAAATCCTTTGTCTGTTTTTTAAGATTGAGCTATTTGTGGCCAGGCATGGTGGCTCACATATGTAATCCCAGCACTTTGGGAGGTCGAGGTGGGCTGATCACTTGAAGTCAGAGGTTCAAGACCAGCCTGACCAATGTGATGAAACCTCATCTCTACTAAAACTGCAAAAATTAGCCAAGTGTGGTGGTCCTTGCCTGTAATCCCAGGAACTGGGGAGGCTGAGGTGGGAGAATCACTTGAAACCAGGAGGCAGAGGTTGCAGTGAGCTGAGACTGCACCACTGTACTCCAGTCTGGGTGACACAGCAAGACTCCATCTCAAAAAAAAAAAAGAATGTGCTATTTGTATTTCTACTGTTTAGTTGTAAGAGTTTTAATATATTATAGGTACAGATGTAACGCAAATGTTATTAATTTTAGTGAATACTATTTTATTTTACTGTTTATTGCTTGCAGTTTCATATTATATCTAAAAACCACTGCCTAATCCAAGGTCAAAGAAATGTATGTACAGTGGAGAAAACAAATATAAAAAAGAAAAATAATTATGCCTATATTTTCTTCTAATAGCTTTGTAATTTTAGCTCTTAAATTTATGTATGTAATCTATTTTCAGTTAATGTTTTACATGCTATGAAGTACCATTCCATATTTATTAATTTGTACATGAGTTTCCATTTGCCCTAGCACCATTTGTTGCAAAGACTATTCTTTCTTTCATGGAATTTTCTTGGCTTCATTGTTGAAAATCAACTTACCATTAACCTAGAGTTTGTTTCTGGACTCAGAATTCTGTTTCACTAATGTCCATCTACAGTATGCTACTAACACAATATCTTGATTACTGAAGCTATATAGTGAGTTTTGAAATTGGGAAATGTAAGTCTTGCAAATTTTTCTTTATTTTCAAGAATTTTTGACTATTTTGGGTCTTTTGCATTTTCAGATAAAATTTTCAATCAACTTGCCAATTTCTGAAGTAAAGAAAGCTAAGATTTTGATAGGGATTGTGTTGAATCTGCAAATCAATTTTAAAATAATGCAATGAACATGATATGTCTATTTATTGATTACTTTTAATACTGTTTTGTAGCTTTCAGTATACAAGTCTTGTACTTCTTTGTAAAACATTTATAATGTTTATAAAAACAAAAATAATTTATTAATTGTGTTTTCAGATTTTCATTACTAGTGGATACAAATTGATTTTTGTATGTTGATCTTGTATCCTCAAATATTTCTGAACTAATTTATTATCAGGTTGGTGCAAAAGAAATTGTGGTTTTTGCAATTATTTGTAGTTTTTATAATTTTCCACATATAAGATCATGTAATCTGCAAAAGAATATAGTCTTATTTCTCCCTTTTAAATCTGTCTGGGTTCCTTTTTTTTTTTTTTTTTTTGAGACGGAGTCTCGCTCTGTCTCGCTTTGTCGCCCAGGCTGGAGTGCAGTGGCGCTATCTCGGCTCACTGCAAGCTCCACCCCCCCAGGTTCACACCATTCTCCTGCCTCAGCCTCCCGAGTAGCTGTGACTACAGGCGCCCGCCACCATGCCCGGCTAATTTTTTTTTGTTTGTATTTTTAGTAGAGACGGGGCTTCACCATTTTAGCCAGGATGGTCTCCATCTCCTGACCTCGAGATCCGCCCACCTTGGCCTCCCAAAGTGCTGGGATTATAGGCGTGAGCCACCACTGTCGGCCTGGGTTCTTTATCTTTTAATTGCCTAATTGTTTTAGCTAGAACCTCCAGTACAATATAGAAATGATAAACTTGTGGAGATTTACGTTAGGACGTACTTTTTCTCATATATTGGTTTTGAAGTAAGCAGGTTACAATAAGCTGAAGGAGTTGAGATGAAAAGAGGCCTCTGGATACTGATGCTTATAAAAAATAATAGAAGAATCAGAGTTGGTGGGGGATTTTTTTTGATTAATCAAATAGCAGTCTTCACTAGAGAATTCTATATTTTCTCTCGCTTTTGTAAATCAAAATCAACTGAAGGGCTTTATATCAAAAAATTACTGAGTCAAGGTTATGGTGCATAGTGTTTCCTTTGTTATTATTACTGTACTCCAATATTTATCTGGCTTATGTTAGGTAATGCAATAAAACTATTTAGCTAATTTAATTAAGTATTCTTGACAATACTAGAAAAGAATATGTGGCCCACATTATTCCAACCGCTTAAACAGTGATTTTACTGACATTTAACTGGAAGTTAGTTTTAGAAGGGGTGTAATTTTTTTCTCTCCTAAGTAACTAATTTGATTTTATTACTGTCATAAATTAGTTAACTGACTGTGCCATCTTCTTTGCATTAACTGTGGGGTTGGTTTGAGATAATTTGTAGCCATCCATTAGTAATGGATTTAGTAAATAATTTTGACCAAAACATGTTCTGTGTACTTCCTGCTGGATTTACATGATCTTTCCGCTTGCCATTTTTTTCCATGCCATTTATTTTCCAAGTGATTTTTCAATGTCTCCTTTTGTACTGTATCTGTTTAAGTCACTTTCAGTGTTTCCTGAAACTGAGACACCTATAAGTCAACAAGAACAATAACAAAAAATCTCAAAAGTATAAACTAAAAATCTTGAAAAGAAACGTATTACTATTTCTACCTCGAAATGATAAATGCTTTACAAAGGTGGAGGAAACGGATGTCCCATCCTTTTTTTATTCTTTCTTCCTCCAAATTAGCCTGCCTGTAAGCACTACTGTGGATTTTGCTTGAGTTCCACCCTATCTGGACAATTTACACTGGCCAATGTGCTGCTTTTATCAACGTATCTCCAGTTGCAAAAATATCTGTGTTATGTTGTATATGTATATTTTAATAAATAAATATGCAATTGAATTTGATCAGTGAAAAAATAGAAAAGCCCTCATCCTTGACAAAGTAATTTTTTTCAAGTTGTGTTTAGGAAGGTGGTGGAGATCTTAAGAGTCAGTGAATCAAGTCAAATGGCAAAAGAAGCAGAAAATAATGGAAGGAGCAACAGAAGGAAAAATGATTCTCCCTCAGCACAACCATTTAAATAAATTGAATACACTATCAGAAAGGCAGTGTGCTATTTTCAGGACTTAGAAATTGTCAGAACAGCCCTTTCTAGATTTGCTTCAAGCTGCTGGCAGTCTCATTCCATTCACCCATTAGGCTGACGATGAAAAGCAAGCCAGGTGGCTTATGTATGCTTTCAAAAACAAAGTTGTTTTATCCAAATGTGAGAATGGACAAGAAGTGAAAATAGTCCTATGATCTGCAAATGAGAAAGAGACTTCTTTCAAAAAAGATTTCTCACGCTGAAAAAAAAAGCCTCTTGAAATACAGAAGAAATTTTTACTTGTTCATTCGGCAGGAGAAGAACCTGTCTGTATTGCCTTTACGAGACTTTGAAGCTGACATATACAGATTATTTTTAAAAGTATAGAGCTAACGTTTGAAAGACTTGCCAATATACTTTTCATTAATCCTGATGTGTGTCATTTGAAGTCAAAAGGACAACTACTTCAAGATAAAAATATATTTCCTGCTGCCAATGACCAAAACCATAAAAAGAGCAAAGCATGGAATTTTGAGTGTGAATATGCACACTATAGGTGAGGAGATGTATCTATGTATACAGACACACATACACAGAGTCTGGAAGTCACTTCTTTTCTTCACAATATTAGCAACTAAAAATTGTAAACTACCTGAATTTTAGAAGATATCCTAATTGAGAACACATCTGGTTTAAAAGCCCATGTTTGGTGCAACATTGACAAAGTTGAATTGTAACGGCCTTACTTAATACTTATAAAATCCTAGGTTTTAAAAGGCAAAGAAAAAAAAATAGAGAGAAAACCATAGTTCTGACTCCTAACTCATAAAACTAAAATGAGTAGCTCTTATAGGCACACACTTCACAGATCTCCTTCAGTCTCCTCCATTATACATGGACCAGTTACGCCTTCCAGACAGAAATGATCATTGCTTACCCTGTTGGAAGTGTGAGCACATAATAACATAAGGACATTTGGAAAGGTGGAAAATAGTGTGCCAAGAAAGAAAAAGAAAAAGAACTCCAGACAGGATTTGCAGAAGGGAAATAATTTATTCTGCTATTGGTTTAAGGTTTGCAAATATGATAATTCATGGACATTTGGAATTATGGTTCATACTTGAAACCTAATGGTTGAAGAAAGCAAAAAATACCACAAGATCTATTTCATAATATTAAAATACTTATTTCAAGCTTTTTGGAAACAAGTTCAATAGCTAAACCGTTCTTTTTTTTTTGAGACGGAGTCTCGCTCTGTCGCCCAGGCTGGAGTGCAGTGGCGCGATCTCCGCTCACTGCAGGCTCCGCCCCCCGGGTTTACGCCATTCTCCTGCCTCAGCCTCCCGAGTAGCTGGGACTACAGGCGCCCGCCAACCTCGCCCGGCTAATTTTTTGTATTTTTAGTAGAGACTGGGTTTCACCGTGTTAGCCAAGATGGTCTCGATCTCCTGACCTCGTGATCCGCCCGCCTCGGCCTCCCAAAGTGCTGGGATTACAGGCGTGAGCCACCGCGCCCGGCCAACCGTTGTTTAAAAGAACGGAATTAAACAGTAGTTTAGGGTCAGATGTTTAAGCGCTTTTGATTGTTAAAAGGTTAAATGAGTTGTAGGTGTGCCCCTTGTTCTAAGACTGCATTACCTAAGACATACTGAAATTTTGATTCTGTCACTCTGTACCTTTTGATCTGTCTGCCTGTCCTTTGTCAAGACAAGTGCAATACCGAAATCCTAACATTCAACTGTTGAGAATTTCTATCTTGTCTATTATTGTACTGTATTACAGGAAGCTTTCTCCATCTTTACACCAAGTAATTAGGGGAAAAAAAACCCCTGTATATTTCTCGGCTGTTTCAATATCATAAAAAAGACTTGAAAATTTCAGACAAGGCTGGAAACTGCTGAGCTTGAGTGCAACACCTCTGGGTTTACCATTTAACCATTCCCCTCCGAGGTTTTACTACCTTTCTAGGGCACAGCTAGGAATCAGCGCCATCATCACTGGTAGGAATCACAAGTGTTAGTCTTTTCTTTACTTTTGGGAATTTCTTGCTTTATACTTACTTCCTCCACATTCTCTGCTTTCTTTCAACCGCTCCAGAACAGCTTGTATTTTCCCCTCACTGCATTGGATATTTATGAAAACAAAATGTTCATTTAACTCAAGCTTCTCCAAACTCTTGGAGGACAAAGAATTACAAATCCCAAATATATGTAACCTGAGGAAGAAAAAAACATGGAAATGCAAATAATAATTTAACAGTTTATTAAGTGGTCCTGCCACAAATATAACTTGGAAATACGCTTTCATTTCAGAGTCCCAGGTTGCCAGATTTCATGTTTGGAGTTTCATGAGATTGTTAAGCTCTAAGAAAACCTGAGGGTGCCTAAGTTCTACCCAATTTACTTCACTATATTATTTTTACTTTAGAAATTTCATAAGGACAAAGAATTCAGCCACTAAAAAACAAAAGCGGTAGAACATGGGTTAGAGTGAAGTTTCTAACTCAAGTGCATTGCTTTCACACTTCACTGCTTTAAAAAATTACATTTATACACACATACACACTCAAGGTCACAATGCATAGCTATTATATATTACAGGCATTCCCCATAGATATTGTGAGATCAGTTTCAGACCAATACAATAAATATCACAATAAAGTGAGTCACACAAATGTTTGATTTCCCAGTGTATATAAAAGTTATGTTTACACTATACTGTAGTCTATTAAATATGAAATAGCATTATTTCTAAAAAATGTACATACTTTAATAAAAAAGTACTTTATTGCTCAAGAATACTAAGAATCATCCAAGCCTTCAGTGAATTGTAATCTTTGCTGGTGGAGGGTATTGGCTCGATAATAATGGCTGCTGTCTAATTGGGGTGGTGATTGCTGAACGTTGGAGTGGCTATGGCAATTTCTAAAAATAAGACAACAATGAAGTTTGCTATGTCAACAGACTTCTCCTTTCATAAACGATATCTCAAAAGAATGCAGTGCTGTTTGATAACATTTTACCTGCATTAGACATTCTTTCAAAATTTGAGTCAATCTGTTCAAACTCTGTCAATACCTTATCAACTAAGTTTATGTAATATTCTAAATTCTTTGTAGTCATTTCAACAATGATCATAGAATCATCAGGAGTAGAATCCATGTTACGAAACTATTTTCTTTGCTCATTCGTAAGAAACAACTCCTCGTCTGTTCAAGTTTTATCATGAGACTGTAGCAATTCAGTCACAACTTTAGACTCCATTTTAAACTCTTGTTCTCTATTGTTTCCACCACATCTGCAGATACTTCCTCTACTGAAGTCCTGAAATTCTCAAAGTCATCTATGAGGGTTGCAATCAACTTCTTCCAAACTGTTGTTTATGTTGATATTTTGATTTCCTCTCATGAATCACAGATGTTTTTAATAGCCATTACAATGGTGAATCCTTTATTATTGAAGTATAAATCACAGAATGGAAGAATTTCAATTAACTTTGCCCTGATCCATCAGAGGAATCACTATCTATGGAAGCTATCACCTTACAAAATGTATTTTTTTTTTTTGAGACGGAGTCTCGCTCTGTCGCCTAGGCTGGAGTGCAGTGGCGCGATCTCGGCTCACTGCAAGCTCCGCCTCCCGGGTTCACGCCATTATCCTGCCTCAGCCTCCCGAGTAGCGGGGACTACAGGCGCCCGCTACCACGCCCGGCTAATTTTTTGTATTTTTAGTAGAGACGGGGTTTCACCGTGTTAGCCAGGATGGTCTCGATCTCCTGACCTTGTGATCCGCCCGCCTCGGCCTCCCAAAGTGCTGGGATTACAGGCGTGAGCCACCGCGCCCGGCCCAAAATGTATTTTTAAAACAAAGAGACTTGAAAGTTCAAACCAGTTCAAATGAGATTATGAGAAATGTGCTACTCTTCCTTTCACTTGAACACTTAGGGATTATTGTGGAGTTATCAGTTAGTCTAATGATAATATTATTGTGTCTTAGGAAATAGAGGGACCTGAGGATAAGGAGAGAGATGAGGGAGCTATTAGTTGGTAGAGCGGTCAGAACACCAACATTTATCAATTAAGTTTGCTGTCTTATATGGTCATGGTTCATGGAATGCCAAAACAATAACCATAGTAACATCAAAGATCACTGATTACAGACCACCATAACAGATATAATAATAATGGCAAAGTTTAAAATGTTGCCAGAATTACTAAAATTTTTCACGCATATTATAAGCACATCCTATTGGAAAACTGTTGCCAATAGACATGCTTAACTTAGGGTTGCCACAAACCTTCAATTTGTAAAAAGCACAAGATATGCAAAGTGCCAAAAAGTGGAGTATACTCAAGCAAAGCACAATCAGATGATACATGCGTGTATTTTAAAAAGCCATCTCAATACATTACTCCATGATTAACAACATTTCATTTAGTAGCAAAAGCCTTTTGAGGCATTTCTGGTGCTGTTTAAAGCGTTTTTGTGCTGATTTCTGTGACCCAAACACTTCCGATCAGTTCATAGCAACATATGTTAATGTTGAGAATTACTTCTCAAGTAGGAAAAAATAATTCAAGGTCTAAGAGAATATGGGCTCTTTTCTAAACTCGATTGCTGTGTTTTGGCATCAAAAATCCAATTGTGACCATTCATGAAAAATAGATGAAAAAATATTTGTTCAAAACAAAAATTATAGAAGGTTTACAGGTATACTCATATAATTATCAGTGTATAAGTATAGTTATGTATGCATAATTTCCAGTTTGTAACAGTAAACCTGCAAAGGCCATAAAATAAATTAATCAAAATCAGCATCATTTTTTTCTATGGAGTTTTGACCATTCTCTTGGTTTTTGTTTGTTCATTTTTGGTGTTCAGAAAGACAAGTCTCTTATGAATTAAACTGTTTTTCAAAGAACAATTTTTCTCTTTGGGAAATTCCTATTTTCTTCTAAGCCCATTCTACTTTATATTGGTTTTAAAAACTATTATATTTCACGCACTAGCAAATTTTAAACAATGACTGTAAAATATCAAGAAATTGCAAATCACATTTGAATGTTCCATCCAAAGTATTTCTTTTATTATTAATTTAAAAGGATTCTTTGTGGTAAATGTGCCAGAATATCTTGATTATAATTAAGTCAATTGTTTAGCTTAGTTTTATATTCAGGAAGGTGAAGAATGTGGATGTCTGACTGTTTAAATGCAAATCTATAAGGAGATAAATCCTCAGCAGCATATTTGTTTCTGGCAGCATTTCTATTTTTAGTGATTTAAAAAAATAGCTACAACTGAGGATGTAAATAGAATTAATAATCTGATGATTTTAATCCAGTGGTTTAAAAAATTTAACAGTTCACAGGTCTTGTTAGTTCATACTAATTTCATCAGAGAGAAAGTCATGAGTCTCATTGAAATTAATTTTGCCCAATTACTATGTATAGTTCTTTACAATAGAAAAGAGATGGCCTGTTATTTATTATGGTTTGCTTTGTGATAAGAATGTTCATTGTAAAGTGATTTTTAATTTTCAGAGGCTATTTAATTTGCTGCCCTTGGATTTAGTATATGAACTGCCTGATCAGCCTCTTACCCTTTAAAGATAAGGGATTTACTACTTTGAAATTTTGGCTATCTCAACTGCAGAGCTAATAAAAAAACATTTTGTATGCTCTAGGCTTTTATTTTATTAACTGCTGCTTTCTGAAGTCTATGGCACTGTAGGAACTAGAAATAAAGAAGCATCAGGGTATTCAAGTAAAAGTATAAATCATAGAATCATATGGAACGAAAGAAATGCAGCCTTTTTTTTTTCCCCAATGATCAACCAAAACCAACTCCATTTCACAAGCAACTATCAGAAAATCCTTAAAAATCTGATTAAACATATTTATTAAGGAGGTCAAAAAATTTTTATCTAGGTTTTATCTGCTTTGAGATAAGTAGAGAGAAAGTATCTTCGTTTTTCTCAATACATTTATTTTATTAATCACATTGACATGTGAATATGAACCATTTGAATATGTTAATTAAATCCTCTAAGTCTAGTTCACTGAAAGTCATAAGACAACAGTTTCAAAGGACAACTATTGAGATATAACTGATCCTTTCTGTCACTTATCACTCCCTCCTCCCCATTCAGCGGGTCACCAAAGTCTTTAAATGTTTCCTTTAAATTGGTTGCTTTTTTACCAACCTCACTGAGTCAGCCTCCTCAGGAACCATCAGACTGCATGAATCAGCTAACTGACCTTCTTGTACCCAGTCATCCGCATTTCAGTCCATCCTCCATGCAATTAACTTTCTAAAGTAGAAAGCTTATGGAATTCTTCCTGGCCAGGTTACCTTGAACAAGGTCAGCTGCTTGTAGTCTAAAGCAACTTCCAAATACCTCAGAAATGTCTCAAGGTATTTAATAAACTCTATAGTAGCTATGGGTCTGTTTATTTGCCCTCCCTTGGAAGGGGTTTTAGCCAGAATCAATTGTTCTTCCCTCACACCCTCCCCAAAATGTCTTTCCAGTCTCTTATGTCTGTGTTTGACTCTTATTCTTTTCATTCTTTAAGGTCCAGAACAAATGTCACCTACCCAATGAAGCTCTTCTTATAAAAACCCTCCATTAATTAATTTAACTAATCCTAAGTATGTTATTCATACCTTTAAAAAATCTAGTTAGAGCTCTTATACTGAGATAGATAACCTATTTTATGTTATTGAATGACTTGCTTATGCCTTTAGGACACAGCGTCATAGAAGACTGATAGAGGCTTGTATAATTTATGACTAAATTTTACCATATTTTATAATCCTTTCTTCTATAAGCCATCTTACTTTCAAGGTAGTGATTATTTTGCATGTAGATTTTGTGATCTCATTAATTATCTCAAGTGATATTCATATCCTTTCAGATTAAAGTATATTTAGGCCTAGGATTAATATAATAAAGGTTCTAACTGAGCTACATTTGAGGACCATCTAAACATTTATAAAAAGGTATAGATGAATGTGCTGGGAAATTAATTAAAAATCCAAGTAACATATAGATTAAACATAAAGATACTTGCTAAACATATTTTATATTAGAGAATATATTTACACACATTCATATAGTCATATCAAACCCACAAAACTTAGCCCTGATTGGTCCCAAGAAGCCTTTTCTCTATTTTTAGAACAATCCCTTAGTCTTTAAATGACTATTTCACATCATTTTTCACCTTAAACTTCAACCAGCTCTTTTTCTAACAAGTCTCTCAGCTGAAGACCTTACTCTCAATCTCAAGAAAATACAGGTAATCACAAGAGAGCTTTCGCATGCTCCAATCTCCACACCAACTTACCTTTATTCCTAAGCACATGCTTCGTTCTCTCTCCTCTTATCACAGATGAACTCTTCAGCGGAAGCCAACCCTTCCCCACAGCGTTAGATTGCATCCTTTCCAGCTTACTTGTGTATATTGCTTCAGCAATTGCTGTCTTTCAGTCTGCACTTGTTTCTCCCTTCAAATGAATCATTCCCTTCAGCATGCAAGCCTATTCCAATGCCTCCTAGTTTTGAAAACACAAACAAACAAACAAAAATCACACACCAACACACAAATGATTTTCTTTATTCTACTTCTCTCCACAGTTACCCACCTATTCTCTTTTATGGCAGACCTTTTTAAATGAATTGTCCATAAATTATATGTTATTTCCTCACTTTTTAGTCTGTTTGGAGCACACTGTAATAGATGAACATCACACTAACCCACCAAAAGAGCAACCAAGTTCACATGTTCTTTAAGAAATTTTCTGCCTCTTCTTTCTTCTATAAACTATGTTTTGATGGCTTCATTACATGTTTCCTAACATCACTTGCAATGGGTTCACTCTTACCTTCCCAATTTTTTTTCAGTCTTCTTTGCTTTCTCAATACCTCCCTAACTTCCTAACATTTGACTAGGTTCAGTATTAGTCATACTCATTGCATGATTCATCTCACCCAGTTACAAGGTTTAGTGTCTACAGTGATGGCTCTCAAGTGTATAACCCCAATCAAGATATCCCTCCTCAACTCTACATTAATTTTCCCAAATCCCTATTGGACATCACAACTTGGAAGTCCAACAAATATACCAAGCTTATCAGGTCCAGAACATATGTCCTGATTTATATCCTGTCAAACCCCGAACTGCTTTGGTTGTGCCTTCCCTAATTTAGTGAACAGCAACTCCAATTTTATAGGTACTAAGACAAAAATATGTAATAATTGTCCTTCCTTTCTTTCTCTTTTATTCTACATCAACAAATACTGTAGGCTGTAACTTTAAAATCTACCCAGAATCCAGCCACACCTCACTATATTCACTATTATGATGACTCCACTCTCCCATAGAGTGTTTTTTGATTATTAGCAAGAGCCTTTACCAAATTGCCTTCATGTTTCTCAGATCACTAGAGAGTTTCTAAAAATGTAATCCTGTTAAAACATTGGTTATTAACTAGGGGATATTTTACCCCTTAATGGAGGATACCTGGTAATGTCTGGAAGTATCTTTTGTTGTCAAAATTAGGGAAAAGCTAGTGGGTACAGGCCAGAGATGCTGTTAAACATCTTATAATGCGTATGGCAGCTCCTTGCAAAAAAGAATGATCTTGAAAAAATTACATACAGAAACTTCATTTGGAAATATGTCACACCCTTTGCACGACCTTCCATAGACTTCTCATTTCACTTTGAATAAAAACAAACATCTTTGAAGTTAATTGCCTACAATGGTCCACAATACCTGATCCTCTAATACATCTCTAATTTCATCCTCTCTCTTGATGTGTCACTCTTCTCCAGCGATAGTGGTCTCTTTGAAAAGTTTCAAACAAGTTTGCATATTAGTTTCCATATTTTTGCATTTTCTTTCCTCTCTGCTTGCAATGTTCTTTAAACAGGTAATTATATGACTTGCATGCTCCCTTCATGTAGATGTCTGCTCAATATTGTCTTTATAGTGAGGTCTTCTCCCATTATCATTTATAAAATGTCATTCTCCAATACCAGATACACACTCATATAACTGGCTTTGGCTGTGACATTTCTCTGCTTTACTTTTCTGCATAAATATTTCCTTAAAATATTTACTTTAAAAAAATGTTCACCTCTAAAATATAAATTGAGGAAGTTAGGGACAGTTCTCTTGCTCTCTCTCTCTTTTTACTTTAATACCACTTATGAGAATGCCTGAACTAGAAAGATATATTTAATAAATATTTGTTGTATGAATGAATGCATAATCTGATTGAAAATGTATAGTTATTTATCTGTTGACATAGCGTTAGATTATACTTCGCTACTGGAATCAAGGGAATAAAACATATCAGTTTTGAACTAAAGAGTTTTGATTCCTCTCATATTTTATTTTGATTACACCAAAGTAGAACATCTAATAAGCTCCTTCTCAGTCGAAAAAAAAAAAAAACATGGAACACATCAATAAAACAGAGATCAAAGGGCATGGGGACCAAGGGAGAAGAATTTAAATGTTCTTTCATTTTCTCCTTTACTTTCTGTTGATAAGTAATTATGAGGGTTAGTCCTCAGTTCTTTGATTTGCTTTAAACCAATTTGAAAAGGAACAAATGTCCTGAAACCTTAAAGACAAGTTCTATTAATCAGTAAACTGTAGATCGTAAATCCCTTATGCACATCATGTGCTGTAAACAGCTAATTCCAGATCTATCTAAATTCCAACCATAAATTCCAAGTTGTTATGGCCGAGTTAGCTTACTCAAGCTAGCTCATCCCCTCACTCATTCCAGCTTTGTTTCTTGTTTTTTTGTGTAGTAAATATGGAGAAATCAGTTCAGTTATTGCACTATAGTTTGAAATACAGTTCATCTTGGTATTTTAAGGTTGTGAGTTACACAGAGCCTAGTTAGAAAACCACAAATATCAATATGAGATGTGTAACATGTAGGATGATTTGGCTACAAGTTCAGCTAATGCTATTACAAACTAGCTTGCACTAAGAAAATGTATTTCACAATACAATAAGTTGAGAAGAAAGATAACTATTAGAGATGTTTATATCGGTTGATAGCCTTAAGGATGGAAATTATTACCTTCTCTCTGTTTCGTTATTCTACGGATCTTCACTTTTATGTTAGGCTGACATCCTTGAGCGTTCAATATAATCCTGGGTACAGAAGGATCTATTTTAAATGTGTATTTTTTAGAGGAAAGAGATCTCTCCCAGTAGCTCCTCCACCACTAAACCTCATTTCTTATCAGATCAAGATTTGGCTAATATGGCAAAACCAGTCACTAGTGAGGCAAAGAGGTTGTTTGGTTTAAATAATTCATAATTTTCCCTGCAACTGATGATATGGTTATCTTTTCAAATATATGGTTCTGTTAGCAAGTAAGAATGAGGGAATGGATAATTGAGAGAATACAGACAGTATATGCTACAAGAGATTTGTCTTTGTTGGAACCCAGCATTATTTATTTGCCCTTGTCCCAAACTTTTATGCCTCTGGCACCACAGTGCCTTCATCGTGCTTCCTTATTACCCAGTGCTTCCTAATGTAACCATCCAGGCCTTTTCTTGGCTAAAATGCTTTATATTTCTCAAATCTACCTTACCTATTTTCATTATTCATTATGAACACATATTAATTCTTCAAAAATATTAGGACTTACCTTAGAAAGAAACGCAATTCAGATAAATCATATCATTATGAAAATAATTGAGAAGTGATATTAATTTGTGTATTGACCTCTAAGCTTCTGGGTGTTCCCCTGTTACATACTTATGTTGAAGTCTAAGTCCTTTGCCTCAAACTCATAATGTATTATCTTGGCTTAACATGATTCAGCCTACTATTTTAACCAGGAACATAGACTTTGTGATAGACCTAAGTCAGGGGCCCAAATCTAACCCTAGATTTCTGGCCTTTAGCAAATTGCTGAATTTATTAAATCTGTTTCATCAATTAGGAACAAAATATGAAATGTCAAGCCCTTTCATAATGCATATGAAATGCTTAGCACCATGCTTGATACCTAGCAATGGTTCCCTTAATTATTGTTTTTCTGTTATTAGTGTTATCATTACCATGATTATTCTAAAATCTCCAGCACCTATAATAAAATAGTATTCAGGCATTTCAAGAGCTCTGTAAATGTGGTTTATATAAATAAATTAATTAATTTTACAGAAAGGTAAGATAAGTGTTATAGTCTATAACTTGTTCTAGAATTTAGATAAAGAAAGAAAACTGTAAAATTTAGCTCATCCTGAGACTGTCTCAACCAATATCCTAAATAGAACATAATGCTGGGGTTTATTCAATGTCCAGGATTTTCTGATTTCAGAAAATCTCACATATAAGATGCAAATGTAGGAGTAAGTTGGGTACAGGAATGTGAAATGTGGGATGGCAATGAGACATCTAGTGTTCCTTGTTTTTTTCCATTCTTTATTTTTTTCTTTTTTTACCCTTCCTTCCTCCCTCCCGCATTTCTCTCGCTCTCTCTATAAAATTTCTCAAGACTCTCCGCAGACTTGCATTTCTTTGAAAGCAACACTTGCAGAAGCTGACTCCAAAAAGACCAAATTTATCTGGCTTTATGTGCAGTACATCGTCACTTGCATTAACTGCTTATTAGTTCTGCCTAATCACCACACAGTACAACCTGGAGGAAATAATCTGGACATCTGTTTAAACACGGTGGATTGAATGACACATTTATCTCTGATACATTTAGAAAACAAGTAAGTATATTACAGGAATAGATAAAATAACAGAGAATAGACAATCAGGCAATAAACAGGGAGATGTCCTTAATGTTCTAGAGTGAAAAGCAAGTGAGAGGATGGTAACTGATGCAGCAGAGCTGAGAAAGAGAACACTTCTCTGCAGATGAGGCTGCTAATGAAGAGCAAGTTGGTAGTTCAGAAACCAGAGGTACACAAGTTCCACTGAAGGCAGAAATTAACATGTAGTCAGGGGAAATGGATAGGACTGAACACAGGAGAAGTGATTAAAATGTTTTCTGGTAGGCAAGATTCCAAAAATGTACAGGTCCCCAAGATTTTCCACCCTAATTCAGGGGACTTTGAAAACAGTGAGATGTCATGCCCCCTAATGTGCCATGTTTCACGGCAAAGGAATCTTGCTGGTGTAATTAGGATTACTAATCACACTAGATTCTTAAAAGCAGAGGGTTTTCACTTGCTGGCAGTAGAAAAGGAAATAAGAGCTTTGAAGCATTATCTGTATCTGATGGTGGAAGGGGTCATGTGCAAGTGATGCACGTCGGCTTTAGAGCTGAGCAGCGTCTGCTGCTAGCCAGCAAGTAACAAGGAACCTCAGTTTCACAAGTTCAAGGAACTGAATTTGACCAACAACCAGAATAAACTACAAGCAGATTCCTCAATCTCCAGATAATAGTTCACTCTAGCTGACACCTTGATCTAGCCTGCAAGACTCTAAGCAGATAACCCATTGAACTTACTCAGATTTCTGAGCTACAGAATGGAGAGATAATAAATGCGTGTCAGGTTACTAAGTCTGTGGTAATCCGTTGTGTGGCAGTAGGGGAAAAAAAAACAAAAACAAAAAACCACGTCTGATCTAGCCCAGCGTGGTGGCATTGTAGTCCCAGTTTCTCTGGAGACTGAGGTGAGAGGATTACTCCAGTCCAAGAGTTCAACTTCAGCCTGGGCAACAAGGCCTCACCTCTTAAAAAAATTAACTAAATTGACTAAAACATTTGAATTCAGCAATGAGATCACCTGTCCCCAATCATAACAGGGATTTATTCTCTGAGTTTCCACAATGAAGGGAGGAGGAAGGAAACACCCATTTGAGTGTCTTATGATGAAATGGCCTTATTCCTTCCTCATTAACTAGACAGCAAATCACACCATTTGCTGAGGCTAGTCAACTCACAAAGACAATTTTTATTGGAGAAATGGGGTTTTTCTACTCAAATTCAAGGTCTATAGTCCACTATCAATTCTTATTGTGCAGGTGACCACTTCTTTCTAACCTAATTTTTTGTTTTCATATAGACAGAATTTTAGTATTACAATCTTCTTTGACCTCAGTCCTCCTGTTTACTCATTCCTCTCATCAGAGGAGGGATGATCTATTCTTATTCATCGATGTGGAAGGAGAAATTGAACGTGAAATACCCCATCCTCCCCATTTTTCTGTTGGGGAATCAAACTGCAGGTATTCTCCAGTTCCATCTTGTCATTTTCAATGGCTCACATCAAGGAGAGGACCTGATGTTTCCTCAGCAGGCTGTCTGGGCCTCAGGATGGTGTGTGGGATGAGATAAGTGATTCTTTTTAATTCCAGTCCTTATTCTCAGGAAGCCCACCTGAAAAAGATGTAAGGCTCTTTCTCTTAAATTATTTACACAGCAATAAATATATTTTGATCATCCAACTGCTCTTTTGAGTAAATTCTCAATGATTTCAACACATAATTGGGAAAATAACGGAGGTATTACTTATTGACATAAACCCAAAATGATGAGTCTACATCCTCAATTAACTATGTGTAGGAGACCTAAGAATATATGAAATTTGGAGAACACAAATAGCATGAAGAGGAGAAACAGCTGAATGCCAGGAGGTCTAATTAGGAGGAAATTGTGATATTTTTAATTTCACTTGTGCCTGACCATCATAAAATAGCAAGAGGTATTAGTTGTTGGTAGTACACTAATTTTTTGTCTTAGGCATTTATTTCTGTTTGCAGATTTTAACCACTGAAGGAAAAAATATTAAGCAGTAAAATTGCATATAAAAAGATAAATTCCCCAATAATTTGTATTATAATTTAAATTTTTCATTTTTTGCAATATTCTCCAAGTATTTATTTATTATTATAAACCCTGTTTTTTAAAAAAGTCTGTTCTTATTTTTTTTTGAGTTATTTATTTCTTAAAGTATTCCTAGATCTCTTGGACTCTTTCAGTGTAAAAACTCTCAAAAAAGAAAAGGGTGAAGATAAGCAAATTATTCAAATTAATATAATAGAAAACACTCAAGAAAGAATGACTATGCAAAATTTTTGCTTTTAAAAGTTTTTAATTTATTAATTGAGCATGGATCAAGGTAGAAATATATTAAAAGAACAAGTTTACTGACTCAGGAAGAGTTATCTATAAGTTGTCATTTTTCAACATTACTGTCACTTTTATGATCTGCTGAGGCTAGTTCACAAAATCTGTTTTGAACTATCTGATTCTTAGGATTTAATGCCCTTAGGAATTTGGCAAAATTATCTGCTTTGCTTAGGTCCTGATAATGCACTTAGGCCCAGAACTTCAGTTCAAAGCTGATAAATGGAAATGTACAGTTTTTCTCAAATTTCTTTTGGAACGTATCTGGATAGAATATAATTAAATTCTTATTATAACTGTAACTTAATGTACTTTTCTATTCTACATTAATTCTTTCTCTTAAAGGATTATTTATCTTTCTTATTATTGAATCCCTTTGATAAAGCAGCTTAATTGTTCCAATGGCTGTGTTCTTATAGAATTTTATAGTTTTATATGTGCCTTCATAACAATCTTTATCTCATTAGATCACCAGTATCTGTTTAAATTAATGTCTTTTGAAATCTGTCCTTGAGGTCAGCGACTATTGCTTATTTATATTTTTATCACCATTATCTAACATCATGCCTTGGACAACATAGTTGAAAAATACTGCTACGTTAAATTATGTAAGGTGTTTGTTTAAAATAGCCCATTTTAGCATCTTATCTTTGGTCCATAATGGCCACAAATTGGGTTATAGTGGCATCAAAAAATGTTAATAGAAATGTAACTGATCAACATTGAACATTCTTTTTTCATCTACTCTCTGCTGAGATTAAAATACTAATTTATATGGAAACTATTTTTTCCTGCTAATGTGATTCCTATTTGCTCTATTTTTCTTCTTAAAAACAGATGGAGAAAAAATGTGTGCCTGCTAGATTTTCAACAAGTAATATTTTATTAACACAAAACATAAAATAGATGGAGCACAAATATATTAAAATATCACATTAATCAATAAAATATAAGGACACTTTGTTTATTCTATGACATCTGTATATCATTAAGGATAAAATCAAAAGTTATCCCTACTGTAAATCAACACAAATAGTATTTTTTAATGGTCTATAACCTTAAGTGAAGTACAGCAAGCCATTGTGAGACAGGTAGTAAGGTGCCTAGGAAACATTCCAACACAAGAATTCACATGTGGTTAGAGGCATGGAGATAAATCTGAAATATAAAGGGCTACAATATATGTACACACTGTAATGTAAAACTCTAAAGAGTGAATAAATACAAGACAGCTTTATAAATAGAATTTTCAGAGTCTATAATCTTTATGTATTCAAAATGGTTATGTTGGGTCTTATTGCATACATTAGACAAGACAGTCACATGATGTTCAGTTTTTAGCATTGTGTACTTTTTATTTGCCACATTTCTCTATTGTTGAGGTTCACAGCCTTGCAATTTTCATTCTGTAATTATGTTCTCTGTAATCGCAGCAATAACTCTGTAATTTTATTTTATCCCTATTTTATAGATGAATTCCCCAGAGTTTAAGTAGCTTGCCTAAATTCCTTAACTTGAACGTGACTAAATTAGGGTTTTTAATCAAATTTGTTTTATTCAAATCTCCAAGCACTTTCTTTCTACTATGTCCAAGAAATGAGAATTCTACTTTTCAAATAAAAAAGGGGCCTACAGATTAGGAGAAATATTTTTTAGCCATGTAGCTGATAAGAGATTAATATCTAAAGTACACAAAAAACTTACACAGCTCAATAACAAAAACAAAAACACCCAAAGAAAAAACCTAATAGCTCTGTTAAAAAATGAGCAAACGACCTGTATATACGCATTAGCAAAGAAAACAGAAAAGTGGCCAACAGATACACAAAAAGTGTTCACTAATGATTAGTGATGACATCACTAAACATTAGAGAAATCAAAAACACAATGAGATATATTACTTCACACCTGTTGGAATGGTTACCAAAAAGACAAAAAAGAACAAGTGTTGGCTAGAGTGTGGCAAAAAAGCAAACGTTGTACACTGTTGGTGGGAGTGTAAATTGGCACAGCTATTATGGAAAAGAGTATAGAAACTCTTCAAAAAAATTAAAAATAAGACTACCATATAATATAGTAATCTCTCTGCTGGGTATATATCCAAGGGAAATAAAATCAGCACCTCACAGAGATGTCTGCACTTGTGTGCTCATTTTAGTATTATCCATAATCACCAAATATGGAATCAACTTAAGCGCCCATCAAGAAATGAATGGATAAAGAAATTGTGATTGTATATGAATACTATTCGGTTTCATTTGCTGCAGCATGGATGAACTTGGAGGACTTTATATATGTTAAATAAAACAGGCCAGACACAGAAATACAAATAATTTATTATCTCATTCATATGGGGAATTAAAAAAAACTCAAATACATGAAAAGAGAATTTAGAATGTCGGTTATCAGGCTTAGGGAGAGAGAGAAAAAAGGGAAATGTAGGTCAAAGAGCACAGACTTACAGTTACGTAGGATGAAATAGTCTGGAGATCTAATGTCCAGCAGGAAGACTATGGTTAATCATATTTATTGTGCATTGAAAACGTGAGAATAAGAGTATATCTTAGGTGTTCATATTACAAAGAGAGATAATTATGTGTTAATTTGTAAGTATAACTAACATCAAGTTGTATGCTTTCAATGTATACAATAAAAATAAATTTTCGAAAATAATCTTACAATTTCTACCTATTTTATAATTTTAAAGATTTTTGGATCATAAAAAAAACATAGAAAATCAGGAATGAGATACCTTGTGGAAGTAATCCATTTCTATAAAGTATTTGACTTTTGTATACAATATTTGCAGTTGTCAGTCTCTCAGCAGTGAATTTAAATAACAGTGTACAGGAGTAATTACATCCAGGTATATTCCAACATAATCTCAGTATTGGAATGGTTGTTTTAAAGCAAATTCTGTATGTATGTAATTTTCATGCTGTATTTCTTAGAATCAAAGATAACCTAGGTAACTGTTCTAAATAGTCTTACCTTTCAGCTTTCTTCTTAATGTATTGCCCCCCATTTAAATAACTGAGATCCAAAAAAAAGAAGATTCCTTAAAATTATTCTTTGTGACTTACTGAGAATAAAAACATAACTAGAGACAACTCAGGCACTCCAAGTGTTCCAGAAGTCCCACTGGGAGATCCAAATGATTTTGATTACTGTGGCTAGGTGAAGCTTCCAGGACACCAACAGGGAATGAGTCAGGAAATTTCCAGTTATTTGGAGCCAATTGTAAGTTTCCAGAGAGATAGCATTGAAACAACAAAATCAATTGTCTTCTCACTTCAAAATGTACCTCTCAGGACCCTGGGAGCAACCTACTGCTTTATAATCAGTCAAAGTGAGGTTCTCATAAACAAATGTCCTGGTATTGTTTTCTCATCCTGTGTTTCTCTCAATATTTCTCCAAGATAAGAACATTAGCCTGATCTCTTGAGAACCGGACTAGTGTGCTAATGACATGTTATTACAATTTGAATTCTTGTGGAATTTAACTCTAATTTACCACAAATTAATGTGAGGCTCTGTCTTCGTCTTACTCTACTTGTGCTGCTATAACAAAATACTGTAGACTGGGTAATTTATAAAGAAAATACATTTATTTCTCACAATTTTGGAAACTGAGAAGTGCAAGGTCAAGAGGCCAGCACCTTCAGTTGTCTTCTTAAGACTGCTCTGTGATTCCAAGTTAGCGCCTTGTTGTTGCATCTTCTGGAGGGGAGGAGCCATGTGTTCTCACATTGCAGAGGCACAAGGCAAGCAAGCCCATTACTGCTGCTGCCTGAAGCTTCTAAATCCCATTCATGAGGGACGACCTCTCATGACTTAATCACCTCTTAAAGGCCCCACCTCCTTGGCCATTAAGTTTTAACACCGGAATTTTGAAGTGGACACATTAAAAGCGTAGCAAACCTTAATGCAGATTAGAATAACTGTAAAGCAAATAACATTTATTTGCTTTACAGTGATAATCCATAATAAATTTACAGCCAACTAAAATTGCTGGTTTCATCCCCCACCCCTTTCTCTTTTATCCCTCCCTCCTTTTTCTCCCTCTCTTTTAGAGACAGTGTCACACTGTCTCACCTAGGCTAGGATGCAGTGGTATAATCATAGCTCATTTCAGTCTCTACCTACTGGACTCAAGCTGTCCTCTTGCCTCAGTGTCTTGAGTAGCAGGGACTACAGTTAAACACCACCATGCCTTGCTAATTTTTTTATTTTATTTTATATATATATGTGTGTGTGTATGTGTGTATGTGTGTGCGTGTGTGTGTATATATATATATAATTTTTCCATAAGTTATTGGGGTACAGGTGCTATTAGGTTACATGAGTAAGTTATTTAGTGGTGATTTGTGAGATCCTGGTGCACCCATCACCCGAGCAGTATACCCTGCACCATATACGTTGTATTTTATCCCTTGCCCCCTTCCATTCTTCCCCTCAAGTCCCCAAAGTCCATTGTATCATTCTTACGCCTTTGTGTCCTCATAGCTTAGCTCCCACATATCAGTGAGAACATGCAATCTTTGGTTTCCCATTCCTGAGTTACTTCACTTAGAATAATAGTCTCCATTCTGATTCAGGTCATTGCAAATGCTGTTAACTCATTCCTTTTTATGGCTGAGTAGTATTTCATTATATATATATATATAAGTAGTATTTCATTATATATATAATTCATTATATATATACATAGTGTATAACTTCATTTTATACATAGTGTATAACTTCATTATATATACATAGTGTATAACTTCATTATATATACATAGTGTATAATTTCATTATATATACATGTAAGTGGTATTTCATTATATATATACATGTATACATGTATATATGCATATATACATATATACATGTATATACATATATGGTGTATATGTATGTACATATATATACATATGTGGTGTATACATATATATATACACCACAATTTATCCCCTCATTGACCTCATTGACCAATGGGCATTTATCCTCTCATTGACCTCACTGACCTCTTTATCCCCTCATTGACCTCACTGACCAATGGGCATTTAGGTTGGTTCCACGATTTTGCAATTGTGAATTGTGCTGCTATAAACGTGTGTGCAAGTATCTTTTTCAAAAAATGACTTCTTTTCCTCTGGGTAGATACCCAGTAGTGGGATTGCTGAATCCAATGGTAGTTCTACTTTTAGTTCTTTAAGGAATCTCTGCACTGTTTTCCATAGTGGCTGTACTAGTTTACATTCCCACCAGCAGTGTGGAAGTGTTCCCTGATCACCACATCCATGCCAACATCTACTTTTATTAAATTTTTTGATTATGGCCATTCTTGCAGGAGTAAGGTGGCATCACATTGTGGTTTTGATTTGCATTTCCCTGATGATTAATGATGTTGAGTATTTTTTCCCATGTTTATTGGCCATTTATGTCTTATTTTGAGAACTGTCTATTCTTAAAAGATAGTTTCATGTCCTTAGCCCAGTTTTTGATGAGACTGTTTTTTTTTTTTTTTGACTGATTTGTTTGAGTTTGTTGTAGATTCTGGTTATTAGTCCTTCATGAGATATGTAGATTGTGAAGCTTTTCTCCCACTCTGTGGGTTGTCTGTGTACTCTGCTTACTCTTCCTTTGGCTGTGCAAAAACTGTTCAGTTTAATTAGGTCCCAGCTATTTATCTTCATTTTCATTGCTTTTGTTTTTGGGTTTTTGGTCATGAAATCCTTGCCTAAGCCAATGTCCAGAAGAATTTTTCCAGTGGAATCTTCTAGAATTTTTATGGTTTCAGGTATTAGGTTTAAGTCCTTAATTTATCTTGGTTGAATTTTTTATAAGGTGAGAGATGAGGGACCAGCTTTATTCTCCTACATGTGGCTAGTCAATTATCCCAGCACCATTGGTTGAAAAGGGTGTCCTTTCTGGCTTCATGTTTTTGTTTGCTTTGTCGAAGATCAGTTGGCTGTAAGTATTTGGGTTTATTTCTGGGTTCTCTATTCTCTTCTACTGGTCTATGTGCCTATTTTTATGCCAGTACCATGCTGTTTTGGTGACTATGGCCTTATAGGGTAGTTTGAAATCGGGTAGTGTGATGTCTCCAGATTTGTTCTTCTTGCTTAGTCTTGCTTTGGCTATGCAGGCTCTTTTTTTTTGGTTCCATAAGAATTTTAGAAGTGTGTTTTTTTTTTTTTCCTAGTTCTGTGAAGAATGATGGTGGTATTTTGATGAGGATTGCATTGAATTTGTAGATTGCTTTTGGCAGTATGGTCATTTTCACAATATTGATTCTACCCATCCATGATCATTGAATGTGTTTCCATTTGTGTCATCTGTGGTTTCTTTCAGCAGTGTTTTGTACTTTTCCTTGTAGAAGTCGTTTGACTCCTTTGTTAAGTATATTCCTAAGAATTTTTTTTTTCAGCTATTGTAAAAGGGGTTGAGTTCTTGATTTGATTCTTCACTTGGTTGCTCTTGGTATATAGAAGAGCTACTGATTTGTGTACATTAATCTTGTACCCAGAAACTGTGATGAATTCTTTTATCAGTTCTAGGGTTTTCAAGGTAAACGATCATATGGTCAGCAAACAGGGACAGTTTGACTTCCTCTTTACTGATTTGGATGCCCTTTATTTCTTTCTGTTGGTCTCATTGCTCTGGCTAGGACTTCCAGTACGACGTTGAAGAGGAGTGGTGAGAGTCAGCATCCTTGTCTTGTTCCCCTTCTCAGAGGGACTTTTCCCCATTTAGTATTATGTTGCCTGTGGGTTTGTCATAGATGGCTTTTATTACATTAAGGTATGTCCTTTGCATGCCAATTTTGCTGAAGGTTTTAATCATAAAGGGATGCTGGATTTTGTCCAGTGCTTTTCTGCATCTATTGAGACAATCGTGTAATTTTTGTTTTTAATTCTGTTTATGTGGTATATCATATTTGTTGGCTTGCATTTGTTAAACGATCCCTGCATCCCTGGTATGAAATCCACTTGATCATGGTGAATTTTCTTTTTGTAATGTTGTTGGATTTGGTTAGCTAATATTTTGTTAAGGATTTCAAATTTTTAGTACAGAAGAGGCCTCACTATGCTGCCCAAGCTGGCCTTGAACTCCTGACCTCAAGCAATCCTCTGATGTGGCTTCCCAAATTGATGGGATTACAGATGTGAGCCACCACACCTGGCCTAAATTGTTTTCTTGCATTGAGGCTTGTCAAATTTTTCTGTATTTTAAAGTTAGATAACAAAATGGAGGACTTTTATTAATATGTTTTATTTAAGTAAAATCTTTATTCAACCTATCATTAAGATTTTTTTAGGATTCTGAGTATTTCAAGTGAATGTTTCCCATACATTTTATTTGTATTTTATTTATTTGTTTATTTATTTTTTGAAATAGCGTCTCACTCTATTGCCCAGGTTGGAGTACAGAAGTGCGATCTCAGCTCACTGCAAACTCTGCCTCCCAGGTTCAAGCAATTCTCCTGCCTCAGCCTCCTGAGTAGCTGTGATCACAGCCGTGTGCCACCACACCTGGTTAATTTTTGTATTTTTAGTAGAAATGGGTTTTTGCCACGTTGGCCAGGCTGGTCTCAAACTGCTGACCTCAAGTGATCCACCCACCTTGGCCTACCAAAGTATTAGGATTACAGGCATGAGCCACTGCTTCCGGCCTCCCATACATTTTATTTATTTAAGTAAGTATTAATTTGCTCAGCAAAATGTATTCATTCACTTGGAAAATTAAAAAAATACATATATTAAATAGAAGTTGGCCAAGAATGGAGGCCTTTTAGAAAATATTAGACGAATGTATTAAAATCTAATGCCTGAATAAGAGGCCCATGTATGGATTTGCTTTGTTATGGCTCTGTGAGCAGAGTAGTGAGACAGACATAGCAATAACCAATTTGTGTGTACTGAACATGGAACATATGGCAGAAATTCCCTCAATGGGGAAAAATAAGTAGCATCAGTTTTACACTTTTCATTTGTTTTGTCCTCCATAAAATAATTACAATGCAAACTTTACAAGGAAACTGCTGAGTACATTCCATTTCCTGATTAACAGACGTCAACTGTGTTATAAACCTTTAAGTGCGATATTTGTCAAAGGCCACCTAATTGTTATTTATAGCATTTTTAATCATAAATTAATATTTTAACATATCTGTGGCATGTATAGAAGCTGAACGATTTAGTATACACCTCCTCATCAAATAACCTAGTTTGACGTAAAACATATGTTGTTTTGATAGGCAATCCATGTTTATTTCACAATCTTTTTCTGAGATTAATACATTCAAAATTTATTGATCTTCGCTAGACTAGTTTCTATAAAATATATCTCTGAGTATCTCAACATGTCATAACAAAATCAATATAGTCTTCTGTTTCAAAAATGTAAATCTTTTTATGTAGGTTTTTAAAATTATTGGGAGTCCAAAATACTTTTTTTGGTGTGTAAAAAAATTAGTTAATTCCTACTAACATGGATCTACTTATTATTAGAGAGTGAACTCTCTCCCTTGAAGGTTGAAGTTCCAGAGCATTTTTCAAATAGAAAAAAATTCCAGTTTAGCAAGTCTGTGTTGCATTGGGTGGAGATGGGAGTTGCAGTTAGAAGAAGCAGCTTGCTGAATCTTCCACTTGTATTCCTGATACTTCTTCGTAAATTTGCTCCACAAATGTTGCCTTCTCTACTCCACCATTTTATTTTCCCACCAGACAGACTTACAAGATTTATTTGAACTCAGGATATTGCAGAAAGATGACTTCATGACCTGATGTTTTTGTGACTTGGTCAAGTGTGTATCTAAGATGGCTAAAACAAATCAGCATTTTTATCAAACTCATTTTTGTGACACTGATTATTAAGAAAGATAAGAAAACTATTACATCTAAACAACTGGATCTTTCTATTTGATATGTTTGATGCATTATACTTTAATTTGGAGAGATATAAAAATATATCTTATTATTTCTGCAATGCTATAACAAAATACCATAAACTTGATGGCTTTTTTAAATTTTAATTTGTTAATGTTTATTTTTAGATTCAAAGGATACATATAGAGGTTTATTAGAAAGATATGTTGCATGATGTTGAGGTTTGGAGTATAAATTAATCTGTCCCCCAGATGGTGAGCATAGGTCCCAACAGGTAGATTTTTAATGCTTGTCCCCCGGCTGCTCTTCCCACTCTTGTACTTCCTGGTGTATGTTGTTCTTACTTTTATGTCCACGTGTACCCAATGTTTAGCTCCCACTTATGAAAGAGAACATGTAGTATTTGGTTTTCTGTTATGCATTAGTTCTCTTAGGATAATGGCCTCCAGCAGCATCCATGTTGCTGCAGAGGACAAGATTTTGTTCTTTGTATGGCTGCATAACATTCCATGGTGTATATGTACCACATTTTCTTTATGCAATCCCTTGGTGACTTTTAAATAATAGAAATTTATTTCATATGGTTCTAGAGGCTGGTAAGTCCAAGATCAAGTCACTGGCATATTCTGTGTCTGGTGAGGGACTGCTTTCTGGTTCACAGAGTTTTCTTTCTGTGTCCTCAGATGGTGGAGGAAACAAGGAAACTCTCTGGCACTCCTTTTAAAAGGATAATAATTCCATTAATGCTGGTGCTGCCTCATGACCTAATTAACTTCCAAAAGACCCATTTCCTAATATCATTGCAATAACCCAACTCTTAGGGTCTGAATGTCTGTCTCCACCCCACATTTATAAGTTGAAACCTAATTCCCAATGTAATAGTATTAAGAGTTTGAGCTTTTGGGAGGTGATTAGGTCATGAGGCTAGGGTCTTCATAAATAGAATTGGTGCCCTTAGAAAAGAGATCCCAGAGAACTTTCTTGCTCCCTTTCACCGTGTGAGGACACAGCAAGAAGCCAATCATCTATGAACCAGGAAGTAGGCTCTCACCAGAACCCAGCCATTCTTGCACCCTGATTTTGGACTTTCTAGCCTGCAGAACTGTAAGAAAAAATTTCTCTTTATAATCCACCCAATTTATGATATTCTGTTATAGCAGAGTCTGAACAGGCTCAGACACTGGCATATTCGTGATTAGATTTCTACATGTGAATTTTAGGGAGACACAAAGATTCAGGCCACAGCAGTATAATAATAATAATGGTTATTATTATTATATCCGTAGGCGTGTTGGTTTCCTAGCTGCATAGATAATTATCACAACACAAACTTAATATCTTGAAATAACACACATTTATTATCTCATGGCCATTCAGGAGTTCAGGAATCTGGGCACAGCTTTGTTGGGTGCCCTGTTCGGGGTTTCACAAGGCTACAGTCAAGGTGTCAGCTGGATTATGTCCTCTGGAGGCTTGACTAGGAAAGAATCTGCTTTCAAGCTTATTCAAGTTTTGTCAGAATTCATTTACTGGAGGCTGCATGACTGAGAACCTCTGCTTTTCTGGGCTTCTGGCTGGAGGCAAACTTCACATTTTAGACCCTGGTCAGAATTCCCAGGACCCATTCCCCACTTCCTTGCCCCAGAGGCTTCCTTAACACGGCTGTTTAGTCAACCAGAAGAATCTTTCAGTAGAGTCTGCTGGGATAAAATCTTATATAGGATAATAAAATCATAGAAGTGGCATCTCATTTTCTTTACCAGATAATATAACCAAATTGAGTGATTCATTAGAAGCAAGGGACAGGTCTTGCCTGCATCCAACAGGATGAAATTACACAGAGGGGTAGATAACAGGAGGTAGGAAATTAAAGATCACCTTATGGTCTGTTCACAACGATATGTAAGAATTGTTGTATTCACCTGGTTGGCTAGAGTTGCAAATGTTTTTAACATTGTCTTGTCAGTGTAAAGAACTACAGAAACTACAGATTATGAGTCAAAGAATTCCAGAATGTGAGCTGCCTTCTGTTACATTAAACTTGTGTAACTTCTTGTGTGTTTCTATGGTCAGAAGAAGATGAGAATAAAGAGGGATATCTTTCTTAAAAATGCTCATCACTGAAGTGCTCTTAGTCTATGTAGATTTATAGACATACACAGATCATTATATAAATAATGCAGAAAATAGTTCTGCTCAGAAAAATATGAACACCTCATTGTTAGATTAGTCTTAAAATTCTATTGAATATAAAATACTGTTGTGGTCAGAGAAATGTTTAAAAGACTTTAAACACTGGTACTTCCCCAGTACTAAAAAAAAGTCTGACTGAATACTGTTTTATATAATTTGGCCTATTTTAAGTTGTCTGCAAACCCCCCAAAAAAGAGAAGATTAAAAATAGCTTTACTGTACATATAGGGAATATTTAAGTCTCACTAATTTTACATTTTATAGAAAAATCTCTTCAAACTTGATTTTGTGATTTGCCATAAATTTGGAGCTATGGTTTTGTAAAAATAACATAATTGAGATAATGCTGGTAAGTATGCATTACTATTGAAAATAAAGTAAAATTTGTAATAGCTAATTAGTTATTCCAACTATTCTTAATATTTCATATATTTCCCCTTGAGTTTTTATTTTATGCAAATCCATACTTATTGTGCTAGTTACCGGAATTGAATTAATTTATTGATTGCAAAGGCACTTGTCGACATAATTAGTGTAATGGACCTCTACATTTACTGCTTGGTTAGACATATAAACAGTGTTCCTTAGAAATTTAGGTCGACTAGCTTCTGAAGTTCTAAATATAGGAGAAGGTTTTAGCAGTAAAATGCACTTAGCAAAATCAAACAAAAATCTATGTAATTGCTTTCAGTTGAAAACAGGGATGCTTACCTCTTCACAGAAACAAGTGTGAATACATAAAGTGTTAAACTACTAATGAGCAGTCTTAGAGCAGAGGAGAAGAAAATGAGACATTTTTCTTTGCTATTTGCTCCTGACAGACAGGAATAGTCAAGTGCCTGCTCTGCAAATCTGAAAAGGCATTTGGGCATGTGCTTGAAGGTAAATGGGTAGAATAAGTAGATGACTGTCATTGCTTCCTTCTATGTACTAGGAAAATCACAACGCTTTCAGATAGAAATCATTAAGAAAACATTTCTCCAATTTCAAATAGGACTGTTTGTAAATTACCTTCACAGTGTTATTCAGATGAAAGAGAACAGCTTTCTTAATAGAATCAGATTATGTGTGAAGAAATCTGTTTTCCTCTGTAGATGATAAGATTCCTCATACCTAGTTGCCAGAGTATCGTCAGGCTTTAATATTATAGAAAACTCTGAATATGACCCGGCGAGGTGAAGGGTATGGGTCTTCCCCCATATGTCATGGAGGAAACAAGTGAAAATAAATGCGCCATGTTTTTGATTACCTTCTGTATAGTTTTGTTGGTCTTATTTACAGTTTTATTAACCTAATATGGTTTCATGAGCCTTAAAAGTCATATCAGTGTATGACCTTTAAAAATGTATTAAATACACCCTGTAATTTTATATCCTGTCAACTCTTTCCCTTATGGACCTATGTCCTAGCCCTGATCATATCTCTGCTCTGGTTAATTGTAAATATCTAGAACAATATCTAGAATTGTCTTGCCTACTCACTCAACAAGATATTTCTAAGACATGAATGACATCCAAAGATGTAGATGATGCCACTACGATGGGTTGAATAAAAATTATGCTGAAATTAAAATATCTGTAAGAATATAAGGCTTGAATTTTCAACACCTTTTATATATCCACTGTCAAATGGTAGAAAAGTTTTGGGGATTATTTTTTTACCTTCAGTGGGGGATTTTATTTAATATAAGAGCCAATGGAAGGAACATTTGAGAAGACAGAGTAATAATTAAAATAGGGATATACTTAGTGGAACAGAGTCAACATTATGACATTTTTTTAAACAAGACATTACTAAATTTTTAAATAATGTACAAGTCCTTATTCCCCGTGTCTAAAGAATGAAGATGGTATTTTACTAAAGATGAGAAAGAGGACGCCCAAGGTTCCCATTTGTGCTAACTGTGGTCTTTCAACTGTATTCACTCAACAATAGGTATTTAAAAAATATTTAGTGACCTTCTTCTCTATGAAAAATATTTTGTCTGTTTTTCCAGGGAATAGAAAAATAAATAAATTATTATTCTAAACTAAATAGACTCAAAAATTAATATGGAATTAGATCATTATACAAACAACTATTTTATTGAACAGAATACATTAAGCAGGAAGCAAATACCCTTTGAGAGCACAAAGGAGGGAGCAAATCTTTGGTCTGTAATTGTCAAGGAAGACTTTTGGAAAAACTGAGTTTTCTTTTAGCCTGGATGGTCATGTTTAATGTTAGAGGAAGGTTAATTTTGAATATATAATGAAACATCAGCTTAGGTCTGTAAGTAAGAAAGAAAAGGTAGTAGCCTATCTTTACGTATTTCTCCTACATAAGCAGGTTTAAAGATAAGCTACTTCATTTCAAGGCACTGGTTTAAAGGCTGACAGTCAACTATTATAGAGACTTTTGCTCTAAGTGCAAATAAATATTTTACTTTAATTTTTTTCTTTTACTTAAAGAGTTAGTGACACGTGTTTTAAAAGATCTTCACTATATTATATTACCTGCTTAGCACTGAAGATTAATATATCTTAATAAACCCAAGCACTGGGATTTTATAAGGCAATACAATTTCTGAGATATTTCTTCTTTCTTGATTTCCTATGAAATTCAACAGCTTATGGTTCTACAAAAAAGTAAGACTATATGTCAAAGAGCATTACCTGAATTTTTTTCTCATTTTTGAAAAAGCCATGAACACTGCTGTGAATTAGTCTGAAGTAAAATGATCTTCCTCTTTTGAGACTTTATGAACATGAAAGTATAAAAACTAGTATGTCCATATATCCTGAGTTGCTAGCAAAATCCCAATTTAAGCCTCTAGTGTTGAAGCATTTGTTTTTTTTTCAAATTTTTAGTTTTATTACATGTTTGCCAAAACAGTGCTTTTTGATAACATTCTTTGATCTTATTTCTTGTTTTAAATGTATTGCCACTAATTTGGAGTTACAGATTTAGCTCATTTATGAAAAATATCTGTCATAAAACCTCATTGGCAGGGCCAATCTTTACTGTCAAACCAGTTAGCCAAATCAGATATACTTTTTGTCAGAAAAAGTTTTTCATTTTTCAATTCAAATAGCTATTTTGAGGAATATTATAAAAATAAATGAGAACTAAAAGCATATCCTGTGAAACTGATCACTAAAAACAATTAAGATAAAGATCTAATATAATTAACTTTTCCATGTTTAAGTTATAAGAGCAAGATGACCAATACACTATTTCTCATATAAAGCAGGAAAATGATAAAAGGCATGGTGTATCTCTAGTAAAATCATGCACAGGTATTGAATACTGCTGACTGGCTTTGGAGAATGATTAAACAAGAAATGTGTTATAAGATAAAATGGTAGAAAAAACTATGGTTTGAATGTGTTCCCCAAGTTTCATACATTGAAAAATTAATCCTCAAATTCATATGTTGATGGGGTAGACTCCATGATGGGACCCATGGCTTTATAAAAAGAGGAGAGACCTGAGCTGAAATGTACTTTTTGCTCTTCCACCCTTCTATCACAATTTGAGGCAGCAAGAAGTCCCTCACCAGATGTTGAGCAAATTCCAGTGCCAGGCTCTTGGACTTCCCAATCTCCAGAACCATGAGCAGAATGTTTCTTTTTTTAAATAAATTATCCAGTCTGGTGTTTTGTTATAGCAACAGAAAACAGACTAAGACAAGGATTGAATATAATTGAATAAATGTTTCATGTTATGGTTTGATACAATGGGTTCTGACAACCCTATTAATGGATGCACATCAAATCAGAAAGAACCCATGTGAAAGTTTTTATCCCTGGGTTCTATCCATGGCATCTTATAAAAATTTGGCATTCCCAAAAGGCATTCTGGTTACATTTAAAATAATCAGCATTAGCAATGGCCAGTGTCCAATCTCACCTTCTTCTGTTTTCTACATTATTGAATTCTAAAGTTCTAGACATACATGGCTGTTTTGAGTTGAATTATGTTCTCCAAAAATGTATGTTGAAATTCTGTTAACCTATGAATATGACCTTATCTGAAAAAAAGGTATTTGAGATGTAATCAAGTCAAGACTAGGTGATACTGGATTAGGTATGCGATGGCTGGTGTTCTTTTAAAAACAGAGAAAGACAGAGAGATACAGACACTCAAAGCAAAGATGACTAAGTAATAATAAAGGCAGAAATTACAGTCATGCTGCTGCAAGCCAAGCAATGGCAAGTATTTCCAGCAATAACCAGAAACTAAGAAGAGGTGAAGAAAGATTTTTCTCTAGAGCTTTCAGAGGGAGCATGGCACTGATGATTCCTTGATTTTGGGCTTTTAGCTACCAGTAATGGGAGAGAATACATTTCTATTGTTTTAGGCCACCCAGTTTGTGATACTTTGTTATGGCGATACTGAGAAACTAGCACAATGGTTATGTCCATAAATGCCTTTATGGCTTAAAGCATGTACATACTGACCGCACAGAATATATATTCTATCATTTTTATATGTCAATACTTTAAATAAATGGAGTTATATTCTCACTATCTTTTTGCTATTTGCTCCCGTTTTTGGTTTAACTATGAAATACTATTCCATTTTATAAATAAATATATAAGTGTATAAACTACAATATGTGTATTTGTTACTTCTCTTATTAATGGATTCTTAAATTGTTAGCAATTAATGACTAATACAGATATAGCTTATATTTGTCTTTTTATCCATACGTGCATATAAATGATAGGCAATGCAGATTTTCAAATTTATGTAGTATTGCTAACTGGCTCCCCAAATTTGGTATACTAATTTTTAACCCTGTCAAGAATGTATAATAAGCCACTTGACACCCTGTTACTGCTGAGGTTAGTACTACTAGTACAACACTACTATTTTCAACTTTTTTTGAATGATTGGTGGTTTTGCTGTCCAACTCAGTGTGGGGTTATTTTTTCTCCTTATTTTAATTTGCAGTTCTCTGATTACTAGTGAAGTTTATAAAATCATATGTTCATGGGGAATTCAGATATGCTCTACTATGGATAACTCATTCATAGCTTATCGTGACAGTATGTTGATATATTTGTATTCCCCACAACAATATATGATAAAGTTTTTTAATTTTTGGATCACAATTCTCTGTTGGTCTTATGTCATATAAATATATTTATCTAGATTGAGGCTCATATGCAACTCAATAAATATTTACTACAGACAAAATTATTCTTTCTCTTCTCTGTGATACCTTTACTGTTGTAAATATCACAATGTTTGTTACTTGATTGCTTCTTTGATTTCCTATGAAATTGTGAGTTCTGTGAGAACAGGGCCAGTGATATTCTTCCCCTCTCTAGCTGAAGACACACACACAAGACCATATAACAACAGATATTAAGTGATTTGAAAGAAGATTTTAGTCTTAAAGGGCTATTAAACACATTACCAGGTAGTACTGGATAATCATTTCTGGTAAAAGTTAGAGAATATTGTGTGCATAATAATCCTTTTATTTGTGGTAAAAGTATTACAGTTAAGAACTGACAGAATAGATTCCTGAGTCCTTTCTGTCCCTCAAACATTTGACACAAAAATGCAGTAATATGGTTTGGTTGGGTCCCCCCACAAAATCTCATCTTGAATTGTGGCTCCAACAATTATCATGTGTTGTGGGAGGGACCTGGTGGGAGGTAAATGAATCATGGGGGTGGGTCTTTCATGGGCTGTTCTGACAGTGAATAAGTCTCACGACATCTGATGGTTTTATAAACAGGAGTTTCCCTCAACAAGCTCTCTTCTCTTGTCTGCTGCCATGTGAGATGTGCCTTTCACCTTCCACCATGATTGTGAGACCCCCCTGCCCACATGGAACTGTGAGTCCATTAATCCTCTTCCTTTTGTAAATTGCCCAGTCTCAGGTATGTCTTTATCAAAGGCATCAAAAGGGACTAGTACAGTAAATTGGTACCAGTAGAGTGGGGCACTGCTGTAAAAATTCCCAAAAATGTGGAAGCTACTTTGGAATTGGGTAACAGGCAGAGGTTGGAACAGTTTGAAAGACTCAGAAGAATACAGGAAAATGTGGAAAAGTTAGAAACTTCCTAGAGACTTATTGAATGGCTCTGAACAAAATGCTGATAGTGATATGGACAATGAAATCCAGGCTGAAGTGGCCTCAGATGGAGATGAGAAACTTGTTGGGAACTGGAGTAAACGTAACTCTTGCTACGTTTTAGCAAAGACAGTGGCAGCATTTTGCCCCTGCCTTAGAGATTTGTGAAACTTTGAACTTGAGGGAGATGATTTAGGGTATCTGGCAGAAGAAATTTCTAAGCACCAAAGCATTCAAGAAGTGACTTGAGTGCTGTGAAAAGCATTCAGTTCTAAAAGGGAAATGGAACATAAAGGTTCAAAAAATTTGCAGCCTGATGATGTAATAGAAGACAAAAACCCATTTTCTTAGGAGAAATTCAAGTCAGCTGCAGAAATTTGCATAAGTAATGAGGAGCCAAATGTTAATCACATAGACAATGGGGAAAATGTCTCCAAGGCATGTCAGAAGTCTTCACAGTAGCCCCTTCCATCATAGGCCCAGAGGCCTACTGGGGAAAAATGGTTTCCTGGGATGGGTCCAGGGCCTTCCTGCTCTGTGCAGCCTAGGGACTTGGCGCCCTGAGTTCTAGCTGCTCCAGCCATGGTTAAAGGGGACCAAGGTACAGCTTGGGCCATTGTTTCAGAGGGTGCAAGTTGCCAAAGCTTGGAAGCTTGCACATGATGTTGAGCCTGCGAGTGCATAGAAGTCAGGTTTAGGAGCCTCTGCCTAGATTTCAGAAGATGTATGGAAATGCCTGGACACCCATGCAGAGGTTTGCTGCAGAGGCAGGGCCCTCATGGAGAACCTGTGCTAGGACAGTGCATAAGGTAAATGTGGGTTGGAGCCTCCACACAAAGTCTCTATTGGGGCAACACCTAGTGGAGCTAAAAGAGGCAATCATCCTTCAGACCCCAGAATGGTAGATCCACTGACAGCTTGCACTGTGCACTTGGAAAAGCTTCAGACACTCAATGCCAGCCCATGAAAGCAGCCAGGAGGGAGGCTGTACTCTGCAAAACCACAGGGTCAAAGCTGCCCAAGGACGTGGGAGCCCACTTTTTACATCAGTGTGACCTGGATGTTAGACATGGAATCAAAGGTGATTATTTTGGAGCTTTAAGATGACTGCCCTGCTGAAATTTGAACTTGCGTGGGGCCTGCAGCCCCTTTACTTTGACTAATTTCTCCCATTTGAAATGGGTGTATTTATCCAATGCCTGTGTTCCCATTGTATCTAGGAAGTAACTGACTTGCTTTTTATTTTACAGGCTCATAGGTAGAAAGAACTTGCCTTGTCTCAGATGTAACTTTGGACTGTGGACTTTTGAGTTAATGCTGAAAAGAGTTAAGACTTTGGGGGACTATTGGAAAGGCATGATTGCTTTTGAAACGTGAGGACATGAGATTTGAGAGGGGCCAGGGGTGAAATTATATGGTTTGCCTATGTCCCCACCAAAATCTCATCTTGAGTTGTAGCTCCCACGATTCTCATGTGTTGTGGGAAGGACCCTGTGGGAGGTAATTGAATCATGGCGGGTCTTTCCTGTGCCGTTCTCATGACTGTAAATAAGTCTCGTGAAAACTGATGGTTTTATAAAGGAGAGATTCCCTGCACAAGCTCTCTTCTCTTGTCTGCTGCTATGTGAGATGTGCCTTTCAGCTTGCACAGTTCCCAGACACATGGAACTGTGAGTCCATTAATCCTCTTTCTTTTGTAAATTGCCCAGTCTCTGGTACATCTTTATCAGCAGCAAGAAAATGGACCAATACATGCAGCCAGGATGTATTTTTTTTTCTTAGATTGTCCGATTTGTGTCCAAATATGTTGTGAAATGAAGAAAAAATATTGAGGCAACAAATACAGGAATATGAACTCAGCAAAAGTCTGTGGTACTCTGATTTGAGAAAAACTTTGCACTTGTATTCTGATCAAAAAGAATGACAAGTCTTTACTACTATATTTCACAGCACATTATACTTATGTTTTATTATTTTTCATTGGGGCATTTTCATAATCTTCAAAATTATGGTTCAGTTTACTTTCTTCTTTTGTTTTGTTTTCCAGATGAGTACACTTTATTTTTTATTTATATATATATATATTTGTTCATTATTATACTTTAAGTTCTGTGGTACATGTGCACAATGTGCAGGTTTGTTAAACAGGTATACATGTGCCATGTTGGCTTGCTGCACCCATCAACTCATCATTTACATTAGGCATTTCTCCTAATGCTATCCCTCCCCCAGGCCCCCACCCTTCAGCCAGCCCCACTGTGTGATGTTCCCCACCTTGTGTACATGTGTTCTCATTGTTCAACTCCCACTTATGAGTGAGAACATGAGAATATGCAGTGTTAGGTTTTCTGTCCTTGTGATAGTTTGCTTAGAATGATGGTTTCCAGCTTCATACATGTCCCTGCAAAGGACATGAACTCATCCTTTTTTAATGGCTGCATAGTATTCCATGGTGTATATATGCTACATTTTCTTGATTTAGTCTATCACTGATGGACATTTGGGTTGGTTCCAAGTGTTTCCTATTGTGAATAGTGCTGCAATAAACATAAGTGTGCATGTGTCTTTATCGCAGAATGATTTATAATCCTTTGGGTATGTGCCCAGTAATGGGATTGCTGGGTCAAATGGTATTTCTAGTTCTAGATCCTTGAGGAATCACCACACTGTCTTCCACAATGGTTGAACTAATTAGCACTCCCACCAACCGTGTAAAAGCATTCCTATTTCTTCACATCCTCTCCAGCATCTGTTGTTTCCTGATTTTTAATGATTGCCATTCTAACTAGCATGAGATAGTATCTCATTGTGGTTTTGATTTGCATTTCTCTGATGACCAGTGATGATGAGCATTTTTGCATATGTCTGTTGGCTACATAAATGTCTTCTTTTGAGAAGTGTCTGTTCATATCCTTTGCCTACTTTTTAATGGGGTGGTTTGTTTTTTCTTGTAAATTTGTTTAAGTTCTTTGTAGATTCTGGATATTTGCCCTTTGTCAGATGGGTAGATTGCAAAGATTTTCTTCCACTCTGTAGGTTGCCTTGCCTGTTCACTCTGATGATAGTTTATTTTGCTGTGCAGAAGCTCTTTAGTTTAATTAGATCCCATTTGTGTATTTTGGCTTTTGTTGCCATTGCTTTTGGTGTTTTAGTCATGAAGTCTGCCCATGTCTATGTCCTGAATGGTATTGTCTAGATTTTCTTCTAGGGTTTTTATGGTTTTAGGTCTTACATTTAAGTCTTTAATCCATCTTGAGTTAATTTTTGTATACGGTGTTAAAAAAGGGACCCAGTTTGAGCTTTCTATATATGGCTAGCCAGTTTTCTCAGTGCTATTTATTAAATAGGGAATCCTTTCTCCATTGCTTGCTTTTGTCAGTTTTGTCAAAGATCAGATGGTTGTAGATGTGTGGTGTTGTTTCTGAGGCTTCTGTTCTGTTCCATTGGTCTATATATCTGTTTTGGTACCAGTACCAAGCTGTTTTGGTTACCGTAGCCTTGTAGTATAGCTTGAAGTCAGGTAGCGTGATGCCTACAGCTTTGTTCTTTTTGCTCAGGATTGTCTTGGCTATGCAGGCTCTTTTTTGGTTCCATATGAACTTTAAAGTAGTTTTTTCCAATTCTGTGAAGAATGTCAGTGGTAGCTTGATAGGAATAGCATTGAATCTATAAATTACTTTGGGCAGTATGGCCATTTTCACTATATTGATTCTTCCTATCCATGAACATGGAGTGTTCTTCCATTTAATTGTGTCCTCTTTTATTTCATTGAGCAGGGGTTTGTAGTTCTCCTTGAAGAGGTCCTTCACATCCCTTGTAAGTTGGATTCCTAGGTATTTTACTCCCTTTGTGGTAACTGTGAATGGGAGTTCACTCATGATTTGGCTCTCTGTTTGTGTAGTATTTGTGTATAGAAATGCTTGTGATTTTTTCACATTTATTTTGTATCCTGAGACTTTGGTAAAGTTGCTTGTCAGCTTAAGGAGATTTTGGGCTGAGACGATGGAGTTTTCTAAATATATAATCATGTCATATGCAAACAGAGACAGTTTGACTTCCTCTTTTCCTAATTGAATACCCTTTATTTCTTTCTCTTGCCTGATTGCCCCAGCCAGAACTTGCAACACTATGTTGAATAGGAGTGGTGAGAGAGGGCATCCTTGTCTTGTGCTGGTTTTCAAAGTGAATGCTTCTTGTTTTTGCCCATTCAGTATGATATTGGCTATGGATTTGTCATAAATAGCTCTTATTATTTTGAGATATGTTCCATCGATACCTAGTTTATGGAGAGTTTTTAGCATGAGGGGTTGTTGAATTTTGTTGACGGTCTTTTCTGCATCTATTGAGATAATTACGTGGTTTTTGTTGTTGGTTCTGTTTATGTGATGGATTACATTTATTGATTTGCATATGTTGAACCAGCCTTGCATGCCAGGGATGAAGCTGACTTGATCATGGTGGATAAGCTTTTTGATGTGCTGCTGGATTTGGTTTGCCAGTATTTTATTGAGGATTTTCGCATAGACGTTCATCAGGGATATTGGCCTAAAATTTTCTCCCTTTTTTTTTTTTTTTTTTTTTTTTTTTTGCTGTGTCTCTACCAGGCTTTGGTATCAGAATGATGCTAGCCTCATAAAATCAGTTAGGGAGGATTCTCTCTTTTTCTATTGATTGAAATAGTTTCAGAAGGAATGGTACCAGCTCCTCTCTGTATCTCTGGTAGAATTTGCCGGTGAATCCATCTGGTCCTGGACTTGTTTTGGTTGATAAGCTATTAATTATTGCCTCAATTTCAGAGCCTGTTATTGGTCTGTTCAGAGATTCAACTTCTTTCTGGTTTAGTCTTGGGAGGGTGTATTTGTCTAGGAATTCATCCATTTCTTCTAGATTTTCTAGTTTATTTGTGTAGAGATGTTTATAGTATTCTCTGATGGTAGTTTGTATTTCTGTGGGATCGGTGGTGATATCCCCTTCATCATTTTTTATTGTGTCTATTTGATTCTTCTCTCTTTTCTTCTTTATTAGTCGTGCTAGTGGTCTATCTATTTTGTTGATCTTTTCAAAATACCAGCTCCTGGATTCATTGATTTTTTGAAGTGTTTTTTGTGTCTCTATCGCCTTCAGTTTTGCTCTGATCTTAGTTATTTCTTGCCTTCTGTTAGCTTTTGAATGTGTTTGCTCTTGCTTTTCTAGTTCTTTTAATTGTGATGTTAGGGTGTCAATTTTAGATCTTTCCTGCTTTCTTTTGTGGGCATTTAGTGCTATAAATTTCCCTCTACACACTGCTTTAAATGTGTACCAGAGATTCTGGTACATTGTGTCTTTGATCTCATTGGTTTCAAAGAACATCTTTATTTCTGCCTTCATTTCGTTATTTACCCACTAGTCATTCAGGAGCGAGTTGTTGAGTTTCCATGTAGTTTTGCAGTTTTGAGTGAGTTTTTTAGTCCTGTGTTCTAATTTGATTGCACTGTGGTCTGAGAGACAGTTTGTTATTATTTCTGTTCTTTTATATTTGCTGAGGAGTGTTTTTACTACCAATTATGTGGTCAATTTTAGAATAAGTGTGATGTGGTGCTGAGAAGAATGTACATTCTGTTGATTTGGGGTACAGAGTTTTGTAGATGTCTATTAGGTCTGCTTGATCCAGAGCTGAGTTCAAGTCCTGGATATCTTTGTTAACCTTCTGTCTTGTTGATCTGTCTGATATTGACAGTGGGGTGTTAAAGCCTCTCATTTTTATTGTGTGGGAGTCTAAGTCTCTTTGTAGGTCTCTAAGGTTTCTTATATATCAAATGGACATATAATGAGCTTAGATGTGAAAATAAATGAAAGTTATTTATGAGTTTTTATTTAAAAAACCCCAAGAATATCAAGTTTATTCTTTCAGTCCAAATTAATGTTTGAAGTAACAAAGTGATTTTGTATTTATTTGGAGATTTAGGTTACATAATTCCTAGAAGATTACTGGAAATATTATTAACCCTAGTCCTTCTTAATTAGACTCTTCATGTCTTCTCATGAATAGCATATGTAGCAATGAGGAATACTGGTTTATGCCTTACCACTTAGCTGTACATTTTGAGATGCATTGATAGTTCTTGTCATTTACATTATATGTGTGTCATTTCCTTGGCAATATGCTGACAACATATCATTATGATTGAGAATGCATCGATTAACTTCCAGGAAAGTAATGATCTAACTTGTTCCATTATCTGCAAACAAGTAACATTTTTTTCCTTTTCTTTCAAAGTTTCTATGTGAGAGAATAACCATCATAAATGGCTTTTATAAGATAAAAATTAAAAACAATGTATTTGCACAACTATCTAAATATATTGAAATTATCATTTTTAAAAAATAATTCAATTAAATATTGTTAATAACACACAGAAGTTTTATAAATGTGGGATGCACGAACTACATCAATCAGTACATCTTTATTAAGAGGCAGGATTATTCTCAAATGCACGTATCAATTAGACTAATGTATTTTTAATTGTTTATTGTTTTCATCATAGTTTTTGCTGTACTTATTTCTATTTTAACATGCATTATTATAATGCAGAGATAATAGCATGTTTAGAGAACACTGGGTAATATCATGGATTAAAAAAAACTAGGACATACAGGTCTTGATATGTAACATACCTCCTTCTCCATCGCTATATTTCTATGATTATGCCAGCAAACAAAATGCAGAAAATAAGCAATAATTCCTCCTACAGTGTTGTTAGAGAAATAGTAACAGATAACTAGTGATATATCTCTACAGTAATATATATATAGTGATATGTAGATATGTTTATGTAAAATAGTCCAAGCAATTGCTGAAAATGTAGCATGTAGTTTTCCTGCTCAATTTCCAGCATGAACATAATGTCAGCAAAGTATATTTATAAACATAAAATTTAACAGGGTAAAAAACTTGCCTTAAATTATATGAAGCAACCATAGCCAAGTTTTTATTGTAGACATCACACCATACTAATTTACCACATTTTAAATAAAATGTTATGTCAAAATTGAATAGGTGCACAATGGCACTGGGCTTGAAGAAAGTGGTGCATTACAATGTGGGCACAATTTTATTGTATTTAGACTGTTGGTGACTCAGGTATTCTCTATTGAATATATACATATATATCACATAGAAAATGCAACTAACCCTTAAGGAAAAGAACTGGAAGAATAACTTAGTAACTGCATTATTATTATTAGACCCAGAGGGTCAGTGAAATACCCATACATAGAACTGCAAATAATTAAAATTTAAAGTTTACATGTATAAATGTGTTACTAGAAATATATGTCCACTGATATATAAAACAATCACAACAGTCTGATTATATTTTATAAGATCGTTACATACGTAACTACAGGATTTCTACTTTATAACTATACTTACAAGTAGAATTTTCTTTTCCCCTTTTGACAGGTAACCAAACTTAAAAACATAAACTATTTAGAGAAATAAACTTGATGTCAAGGGACAAAGTACATACCAGAACCCTCATGTCATATTGCAAACTTGATTCAAATTCTATTGCTCTAAGCTTTGCGATATATGTTTAAGTAAAGGTGTACCTACTTTTATTTTTTAATTAATTGAATATTATTTACTTGAGTAAATGAAATTATAAATGTTGTTTTAGTTCACTTGGGTTGCTACAACAGAAATACCATAAACTGGGTGGCTTATACAGCAAACATTTACTTATCACAGTTCTGAAGACTAGGGAGTCCCAGATCAAGGTGCCAGCAAATCTGGTGTCTTGTGAGGCTGTGCTTTCTAGTTCTTCTGCTGTGTCCTCACATGACTGAAAGGTGTAAAAGATCCCTCTAGATTCTCTTTTACAATGGCACTAATCTCATGCATGAGGGCTCCAGCCTCATGACTGAATAATCTCCAAAAGACCCCACCTCCTAATACCATCACTTTGGGGATTAGGATTTCAAAATAGGAATTTGAGGGGACATAAAACTTCAGTCATGGCAATGTATATGAGTGAGTAGTGAGTGCGGGGCATTATGGATAATGTCTAGTGTCTTTATATTGGAGAAGGGACCACCAAATTGCTGCTCTGACATTATTCAGATTGATTTGATATTTACATTGAATATCATTTGCAAGTGACTTGTGGAAACAGACAAAATGCCAAACAACAACAGAAAAGTGTCCAAAAGAGAGCATTCTTTCTTGATAAGCTAACAATAAGTAAAATTGGTGTGTATATTGATATATCTACTAGATAACATTTAAAGCTATATTTTCTCCTGTAAGGTTATTTTGCATTTTGCCTACATATCTATTTACAAATATGATGAAAATATGTCTCACTGCCCAGGACATTCCCATTTTAAACATTGTCTTCTTGGTGTATTTTTTTATTATCACCTCATTTTACTCTCGAAAGAGCCCTGGTTTGGATAATAAATTATGTGGTTACTCCATAAATCTAAAATATAATTAAAACACTTTTCACCTTTGGTCATATTTGACACAGATCACAAAGGAAAATTTATAATAGTGTATTTTTCATGTGAAAATGCTGGAAGCAATAAATAAACCCTGAAATTTCACTGAAAAAGTAAATTTTTCATTAGTGGTGTATGTAATCAGAAATTGTTCTAAGACTGTACTTTCTAACACGTTTTATGTCTGTTAAATAAATAAATGAAGTCAAAAGGAACTTAGAAGTTATCTGCCTAGTGTTTTCAAATGTGTCTTCTAATTTACATAAGAGGTAAGATGTATAAATGTTTGAGAAATGCTGAAGTGCTGTACAGCCCTAATAGTTCAGAAATGAAACTGAGTTTGGGAAAGATCAAGCTACATCATTAAGCCAGTTGTACCAGAATCAGGACTGAAAGTCAATTACCTTGACCTTGTCAATTTAGTTTTACTACAGCGTTAGGAGTTTAATCATTAAGGAGTAACTGGGCCACAGTTGTGTATATTATTACAGAAATATCAAATCTATAAAGTCCTTCCATAAGACAGAAAAAAGCTTATTATCACTAAATTCACAGTTTAAGTAAATCAGTTTTGTATGTACATATATGCACACACATATATATATATTACACAGTCTGAATAATCATTTCATCTTTCCTCTTGTATTTTCTTCTTGTATGTAGCATGGTAACCTATAGTCCAATATTAAAATGGAATATAAATTGGGTTTCTTTTCCTTCCTAAATTGTAATTATTTCCTAAATTGTAATTATAATACTGTTCTTCCTTAGGAAGCCATATAATTTTGCTATGTGTTTTAATTTAAGTTACTTTCAGTCTGCTTCTCTTCTGATTATTTTAAAAGACTGTATTGTGATTACTTTCAGTAGTACTAATGTATATAATTTAAATAAAAAACATGAAACCAAATTACCACAGGCTTATGCAATATTTAGGGAAGGCAGCTTAAGTTGGGGAAAAGTGGAATAAAGTACTGCATACTATTGAAATGTGTAAATTAATTCTTTCCTGCTGGGTTAAGTAAAGGGATTGAAATGAAATGTGTAGTTCTGAATTAAAGTGCTCAGAGTTTACGTAAGGAGCTACATGAGTGAGCAAGGAAGGATTATCCTAGGAAAGAAACAATAGCTGTTCCTTTAGGGAGATTTAAATAAGATTAAGTAAGCACACTCAAATTGTTCCTTCTCCTTTTGCAATATTATGTTTTACTGCTTGTTATTTTATTTTTTTAGTAATTACATTTACCTACTTTTCTTTGTAAAGTATAGAAAATAGCACACTTTTTCATCTATGTACGTAATTGTAGAACGGTAAAATGGTGCTAATTTGATTTAGTGCCGTATTTTTCTTTGAATTCTACTGAAATAATCTTTAAACAATAATCAATGTTAAGGAAATAAGGTTTAAGAATAATAGCAAGGCCATTTATAGAAAATGTCCAGAATAGACAAATCCATAGAGACAGCAAGAAGTTTATGTTTCCAGGGCATGGGGAGAGAAGTAAAGGGGAAGTAATTACCATTGGGTACAGGATTTATTTGAGGAGTGAAGAAAATATTATAAAATCATATTGTTGAGATGTGGATAGACTCTGTAAATATATCAAAATCACAATGTATAAAAAGTTATACATAATTTAATACTAAATCTTACATTAATGTTTGTCTATTTCATTGGCTAAAAGTACCACAAGTCTTGAAATAGTTGTATCCCTTAAACCAATAAATCCCTCCTCGAAATATTGTCTAAGAAAAATAAGGATGCAAAGGTTGAGTTAAACAGCATTTATGTCAGTGCTATAAGAGTATTTCCATGATTGGTATTTGAGAAACAAATAATAATAGAAAGGGTAATAAGTACTCTCTTTGGACTTTCACAGACATGATGAATTTAAACACAGGCTGTATATACCAATTTTGCACGTAACTTTTCATTTCATTGCTAAATCCTCACATTAACTAATAGCAATATCAGTTTGTGTGAGGATTTATAAAATGATTTAAATGGTAATTCCACCAAATTCTACACTGAATGATTTCCTAGTGAAGGGAAAGTGCAATATGTTTACTGACATAAATTTATCTTTAAGATATGAGCCAATAAATATTAGATTTGACAAAAATTTAAAGGTTAATTTTTAAGTATAAATTTATTTTTAAAGTCTCAAGCTAAGCTTTGGGTCACAGTGTATATTTAGGCACCTATAAATGCTGGGAGAATAATTAAGTTTATCGCCTGTACCCTAACCTGGGATACTCTTGAGATGACAGATGTGCCTTCAATTCCATGGGATGTATATGATCCTGTTTGTATTTGGGAGTCTTATAGTTTTTTTAAGTTTGCTCAGAAATGAATGATGTATTAGTTTTCATGATATCCTTGAGAACTTTTCTAGCCTGGGAGTCTTTAAAGAAGCTTTCCGAACTCGAGAGGAACTTTAGGTCGACAAAGTCACACATTTCAACCTGGGAAAAAACAAAAAACAAAAAAATCTAATTTTCCCAGAATAAACCTGTGTTAGGCATGCCATAGATAAGTTGACACTTGGTAATTATTTTAGCATTTCCCTTTTTACTATCAAACATATCAGGTTTGAATGAAAAATAATAAATAAATTCAGTCTGTCAATTACCATTCTGCGGGACTATTCACAATAGCAAAGACTTGGAACCAACCCAAATGTCCAACAATGATAGACCGGATTAAGAAAATGTGGCATATATACACCATGGAATACTATGCAGCCATAAAAAAGGATGAGTTCATGTCCTTTGTAGGGACATGGATGAAGCTAGAAACCATCATTCTCAGCAAACTATCACAAGGACAAAAAACCAAACACCACATGTTCTCACTCAAAGGTGGGAATTGAACAATGAGAACACATGGACACAGGAAGGGGAATATCACACACCAGGGCCTGTTGTGGGGTGGGGGGAGAGGGGAGGGATAGCATTTGGAGATATACCTAATGTTAAATGATGAGTTACTGGGTGCAGCACACCAGCATGGCCCATGTATACATATGTAACTAACCTGCACGTTGTGCACATGTACCCTAAAACTTAAAGTATAATAAAAAAAGAAAGTAGTTTATCTTCTCTGAGACTTTTGTTTTCTGCTTCAAAATTATCTAGTTATACTATTGGTAATCAATGCTAATAGCCATTTATGATTTACTATCTATCTCACATCAATAAGACCTCTTCTGTAAGTCACCTCTTTCCTCCCTCCTGGAAAAAAACTCTCTAGTTTATTATTGACTGGGTCCCTCTGAGACTTTCCTCAATGTCTTTGGGACCCTTTGGTGGGTGGGGTGCTTTAGAAGCCATATAGGATTTGACCCTGTGCACCACTGATCATGTTCACAGAAAGCCCGAGCCAATATGCATAGGTGAAGAATTAACAGATAAGTTCAAATACACACACAGAGGTGTCTAAAAAAAAGGAGATACAAAGGTGTAGTTTCAAAAATCTCACAAAGAATATTCAGATGTAAGAACAGCGCAATCCTGTGTCAATGCTTGTCTTCCTTTCTCTCCAGTGAGCTTGCATTTTATGAAATTTCTTATTCTTTTTTGGTAACAATAGTGAAAAAGATTCCCCTCAGTAACCAAGAAGTAACCTGTACCCTGTATGACTCAGTACTTGCCTACAAAACCTCAACTTATTGCATATGCCTTTCAATGGACTGTATAACTTTTACATCATCAGTAACTGTTTTTGTATTTTTGAATTAAGTAAGTAACAGGGTATGTATCTGCATCAAGAAGCTGACTCCCTTAGAGTTCTGTGCAAGACTTTCTTCTCACTCTCAAGCTAAGAGTAAACCTGCCTCATGCCTCTTTTGTTGAAATCAAAGCGTATCCTGGATACAGTGAGATTCTGTAAGCTACCACAGTCTGAATTTTAGGTCTGATGTGGAGTTGAGTCCAGGAATTTCACAACATGTTAAATTGCTCATTGTAGAGGAAATCAACAATTAGGAGTAAAGTCACTTTCCATATGGTATCACATTTTATATAATTTGAATAATTCTTATTTATGCTTTTTTTTTATTAAGTATGTGTTTGCATTTATACTGAAGTCCTTAACAGACATTTCACTGTAGATTTATGATACAGAATTCTTTTTGAAAACCTTGATAAATTGGATGGGAGAATAATTTTACAACAGGAGATAGTGGGGTATCAGTACTGAGTTATCTGATGTTGTGGCTTCCTAAATTCCTGGTTGCAAAGGATAAAATCCTGAGATAGGTAATAGAAGATTACCATCTTTCCAAGGTCAAGCATCTGTTCGCAGTTCAACAGTTTGTAAATTATACATATATTTTTGATACTTTCCCCTTACATAATTTTACTTCCAAAATAGCTCGTCAACTAATATTTTTAAAAAATGACATTAGCTTAAAAATTATATAATCACAAGCTTCATCTAAATCTTTCCAGTGTTTAAATTTCTGCCAATATTTGGGTTTTTAATAGGTACTGTTGGCAAGTAATACATCTCATTCACTGAATTTCACATCTTGAATTACATAAAACTTTGGACACTTAAAGATTAATACAAAGAAAAAGAAAAGAATAATTTTCTTTTGAAAATACTTAATACAGTGGAAAAAAGACAAGAAAATGTTATGTGTTTCACATCCTCATAAAACATAGATTTTTTTGGTAGCCTTTCTCTCTCTTTGACGTAAATGACTATGGAACCATATTCACCTAAGTAATACAAACTCATGCCAGCCTTTAAAATTTGAAGGAAACCACTAATGTTATGTGGAGTCACCAGAAAAATGATAACTATGTGAGGTGATGTATTTGTTAATTAGCTAGATTTGACTTTTTTACAATGTATTCATACTTTGAAACATTACATTTTACATTACAAAAACATAAGCAAAAACCACAAGCAAACTCAAGCAAAAATAATAAAGCAAGAAGCATCACACTACACGACTAAAATATACTATAAATCTATAGTAACAAAAACAGCATGTTCCTGGCATAAAAACGGTTATGTAGCTGTCTGTGTAGCCAACAGACACATGAAAAAATGCTCATCATCACTGGTCATCAGAGAAATGCAATTCAAAATCACAATGAGATACCATCTCACGCCAGTTAGAATGGCAATCATCAAAAAGTCAGGAAACAACAGATGCTGGAGAGGATGTGGAGAAATAGGAACACTTTTACACTGTTGGTGGGAGTGTAAATTAGTTCAACCATTGTGGAAGACAGTGAGGCTATCCCTCAAGGATCTAGAACTAGAGACACCATTTGACTCAGCAATCCCATTACTGGGTATATACCCAAAGGTTTATAAATCATGCTACTATAGAGACACATGCACACATATGTTTATTGTGGCACTACTCACAATAGCAAAGACTTGGTACCAACCCAAATATCCATCAATGATAGACTGGATTAAGAAAATGTGGCACATATGCACCATGGAATACTATGCAGCCATAAAAAAGGATGAGTTCATGTCCTTTGCAGGGACATGGATGAAGCTGGAAACCATCATTCTCAGCAAACTATCTCAAGGATAGAAAACCAAACACCACATGTTCTCACTCATAGGTGGGAATTGAACAACGAGATCACTTGGACACTGGGTGGGGAACATCACACACCGGGGACTGTCAGGGGGTGGGGGGCTAGGGGAGGGATAGCAGTAGGAGAAATACCTCATGTAAATGACGAGTTGATGGGTGCAGCAAACCAACAAGGCACATGTATACCTATGTACCAAACCTGCATGTTGTGCACATGTACCCTAGAACTTAAAGTATAATTTAAAAACATGGTTATGTAAACCAATGGAAAAGAATAGAGAGCCAGAAATAAATCCATGCACTTGCAGCCAACTGATTCTCAACAGATGTGCCAAGAACACACATTGGAGAAATGATCGTCTTCTCAAAAAATGGTGTTGAGAAGACAGAATATACAAACGCAAGAGAATGAAAGTAGATCCTTATCTCTCACCAGACACAAAAATCAATTCAAAATCAATTAAAGACATAAATTTAAGACCTGGAACTAGGAACTACTAGAAGAAAACAGGGAAAATGCTTCATGATGTTGGTGTAAGCAAGTCGTTTTTTGTCAGGACATCACACACACACACACAAAAGCAACAAAAACAAAAATAGAAAATTGGGATTACATTTGAATAAAAAGCTTTTTTTTTTTTTTTTTTTTTTGGAAATGGAGTTTTGCTCTTGTTGCCCAAGCTGGAGTGCAATGGCGTGATCTCGGCTCACCACAACCTCTGCCTCCCAGGTTCAAGTAGCTGGGATTACAGGCAAGTGCCACTAAGCCTGGCTAAATTTTGTATTTTTAGCAGAAATGGGGTTTCACCATGTTGGTCAGGCCTAGTCTCAAACTCCTGACCTCAGGTGATCCAGCCACCTCAGCCTCCCAAAGTGCTGGGATTACAGGCATGAGCTACCAAGCCTGGCCGTAAAAAGCTTTTTCACAGCAAAGGAAACACTCAACAGAGTAAATAGATGATCTACAAAATGGTAGAAAATTTTTGCAAACTATATATCTGAAAAGGGGTTAATATCCAAAATATATATGAAACTCAAATAACTCGAAAGCATAAAAATAATAATAACCTAATTAAAAAATTGACAAAAGGCCTTAACAGACATTTCTCAAAATAAGACATAGTTGACTAACAGGTCTATGAAAAATACTCGACATCACTAAACATCAGGGAAATGCAAGCCAAAACCACAATGAGATATCACTGCACCTGGTTAGGATGGCTATTATCAAAAAGTTGCATGATAAAAATGGTCAGCAAGGATGTGGAGACAAGGGAATCTTTACACCCTATTAGTGAGAATGTAAGTTAAAACAGCCATAATGGAAAACAGTAAGGTGGTTCTCCAAAAAATTAAAAGTAGAACTAACATGTGGTTAATCAATCCCATACGGGTATATATCCAAACTAAATAAAATCATTATCTTGAATAGACATCTGCATATCGATGTTCATTGCGGTACTATTAACAGTAACCAAGAGAGGGAATCAACCTAAATGTTCACCAATAGATGAATAAAGAAAGAAAATGTGGTATATTATTTGGCAATAAAAAAAAAGAAAACTCTGTCATTTGTGAACAACATGGATGAACCTGGAGGACAATATGTTAAGTGAAATAAGCCAGGCACAGAAAGACAAATATATCATGATATGACTCCTACTGGTATGTAAAAACATTGGTCTCATAGAAGTAGAAAATACAATGGTGGATATCAGAGCTAGGGGTCTAGGGGAGTTGCGGTGATGTTAATCAGAGAACACATACTTACAGTTAGATAGAAGGAATACATTTCAGGAGATGTGTTGTAGAGCAAGACGATTGTAGTTGATGATGATATATTGTATTCTTGAGAAATAGAAAGTTAATGCTATGTGTATTCACCAGAAAAATGATAACTACGTGAGTTGATGTATTTGTTAATTAGCTAGATTTGACCTTTTCACAATGTGTACATACTTTGAAACATCACATTTTACATTACAAAAAAAATGCAATGTCATATGTCAATTAAAAATAAAAATAAATAAAATAATTAATATATG